>NW_026261561.1:0-1200000 GCF_024610255.1 Lodderomyces jiufengensis | reverse complement strand
AGTAGCAAAGTAATTTTTTATTGAAGGTAATGATAAGTCCGGCTTCTCATTATATAAGTTAATATCATGATGATGTACTTGACTTTTCAGTGTGTTTGATTCAGATGAATAAGGTGAAATATGTTCAACTTCTGGTTTATCTTTCATTGAAAAAATTATATATCAATAAACGATTGTGAGGTAGTTGATAGTTGAAATGAGTTCTTGATTATTGTTAGACCAGATATCAATAACTAATTGATGTTTTATGTGATAATTAAAGTGAGTATATGCTATGGAATAGAGTTTTAATATTTTGATAAATAACTCAATTCTGGAACAACAAGGTTATTTATATATTCTTTTTTATCGAAGTAACTAATCACAGAAACAATAGTACTGTTTAAAAATGAAACATATCTACTTCCCCCTTTATCTTTTTATTGTTAAAACTCAAAGATAACAATTAGTTCATACGTTTCTTTGTGGACTATTCTCGGACTAGACGCATTATAAAAACAAACAATAGAATAAACATTTTTACATTGTGGGGAAGAAGATATTCTTTAAATTGTCTAATTTACGATTAATTCTAAATCAATACTTCTTGCTTTTTTTGAATTTCTGTTTGCTTATTCAGTTCATTTTGATCTAATTCTGATGGTTGATAGTTTCTAAAGATTTACTCATAAACGTATAGTCAAGTAATTGAATTGGAAAATATTCAAAGGAATTCGTCTCGCCTCTTAGTGTTCTCAAGAAAATTTAATTATCTAAACGGTTTGTCTTGCTTTAAGTTTGAAAGCAACCAAAACCAACTCACTACTTATAATTCTGTAATTTTTCAATAGATAATACTGAGATAAGTTCAAACGCGGCAGAATATTGATTTTTTTTTTAAATCTTTTTCTAAATATTTTGCAACCATTTAGCTATTATATATACAGGATTAGGTACTAGTTTTTTTTTCTTAACTATTGTATTTAAGATCTTTGACATAAAGTTTAAATTTTGTTTGTAGAATTTGTGGGGAAAAATACTCTGTCAATTTTAAATATTTTAAATTATTTTACATAGATAAAACGTTTTTAAGTGAAATTTAATATTTATCCACTCAAGATTACTGATCCCCCAATTTAATAAATTCAAAACCAAAATAGTTATCAAAAATTTTATAATTCTGATTGTTCATTTTTGCTAAAACAGAATAAAAATTTTATTGTTAAGGTGGGGCTACATACAAATATCAATCTCTTTTATCAAATTTAATCGATTTTCAAATTGTTGAGCAAAGTATGTATTTACAAAATTTATGGTAAGATCTAAATCTTAATAGAAGAAAAGAAAATTATTGAAACATGAATTTGAGGCTATTTTCCCCAATTTCAAGTTTTCCTGCCAATTATATTAAATCTCTAATTTTTTTCGATAATTTTTGAACTTTTGTATAAAATCGATTTTTACCAAGTTTAAAATTGCTATTTGTTGAGAAATATTACTGGAAAGCTCTTCAGAATCCGGGTATAATAGTCCACTTACTTTATAATCATAGTTCAAGTTCTTTTCCGTGCAATTTTCTAGAATAAAGTATTTGACATAAACTAATATTTATACAGTTTCTCGTAAATTAAATACATGTCAAACGTACACAAACACAAAATTCAATTCCATAAATAATTGTGTATAACCGAATGCTCTTATCCTTCGAAATTCCTCAGCTAATGTTCAGTTCTTCACTATGGCAACAAACTATTTCTTTGCACGAACTTTACTATTTGCATATTATGAGACTTTGCGACGAGAATCTTTGGATGTTGATTAAAAGTATTTAGTGAAACCCATACTACGATTTACATTGCAATTAAATGAGTTTATATTAGTAATTGTTTCAGTAATCTCGGCAATAAACCTAAAAGCTTAATAGTTTCATTGTCGATCTCTTTAAAATTCATATTTTCTTGCAAAACGAAAAATATAATTCATTAAAGTTAGAAGATTTTTAGGTTTTATACTTTTCCCCTCAAAAGAGTTCAATAGCGAATAATTTAATCCCACACAAAGTTCATGATACTACATCTCAATCCCCGAATTATTTTGTTATTTCAATTTGCACTATCAATGGAGATGTAAACTACTTTTCATTTTATTGACTCGAACTTTTATTTTCAGACACATAAATCTACGACAATTTTTATGATTGACTCATTTTTAGAAAATGCCTTTATCTAACGGAATCTTATCTTTGTGTCTTAATTCAGACTGAAAATTCTGAAAAATTTACCGCCAGGTTTTATCAAAGCAGAATAAAGAAAAAATAAAAAATTACACTTTCAATTAATTTTTCAAAACTAATTATCAATTCTCAATCGATCAAAACAATGGTTCAAAAAGTTTTATTATTAGGTTCAGGTTTTGTTGCCAAACCAACAGTTGATATTTTATCATCAGATCCAAACATTGAAGTTACAGTTGCATGTAGAACTTTATCAAAAGCAAAAGAATTAGCTAGTGATAAAGCTCAAGCCATTTCTTTAGATGTTACAAATGAACAAGCATTAAATGAAGCAGTTGCAAAATTTGATTTGGTTATATCATTGATTCCATATACTTATCATGTAAATGTTGTTAAAGCAGCTATTAAAAACAAGAAACACGTTGTTACTACATCATATATAAATCCTCAATTAAAAGCTTTAGAAAAAGAAATTGAAGATGCTGGAATTACAGTCATGAATGAAATCGGATTAGATCCAGGTATTGATCATTTATATGCTGTTAAAACTATTGAAGAAGTTCATAAAGAAGGTGGAAAAATCAAATCTTTCTTAAGTTATTGTGGTGGATTACCAGCTCCTGAAAATTCAGATAATCCTTTAGGTTATAAATTTTCTTGGAGTTCAAGAGGTGTCTTATTGGCTTTGAGAAATTCTGCTAAATATTGGTTAAATGGTGATGTTGTTGATGTTAAATCTGAAGATTTAATGGCTTCTGCTAAACCTTATTTTATTTATCCGGGTTTTGCTTTAGTTTGTTACCCAAATAGAGATTCAACAACATATAAAGAATTATATAATATTCCAGAAGCTGAAACTGTTATAAGAGGAACTTTAAGATTTCAAGGTTTCCCGGAGTTTGTTAAAGTTTTAGTTGATACTGGATTTTTAAAAGATGAAGAAACTGAAATCTTTACAAAGGAAGGTCCATGGAATGAAGCCACTGCCACTTTAATTGGTGCTAAATCATCGTCTCAAGAAGATATAGTAGCTAAAATTAAAGAATTAACTAAATTCAAATCTCAAGAAGATGAAGAAAGAATTCTTGATGGTTTCAAATGGTTAGGTTTATTCTCAACAAATCCAATTAAACCAAAAGGTAACCCATTAGATACATTATGTGCAACATTGGAAGATTTAATGCAATATGAAGAAGGTGAAAGAGATTTAGTCATTTTACAACATAAATTTGGTATTGAAAATAAAGATGGTACAACAGAAACAAGAACTTCAACATTAGTTGATTATGGTAAACCAGATGGTTATTCATCAATGGCTAAATTAGTTGGTGTACCATGTGCTGTTGCTACAAAACAAATCTTGAATGGAACTTTAAATAAAAAGGGTTTATTAGCTCCAATGAGTTCTGATATCAATGATTCAATTATGAAAGAATTAAAAGACGAATACGATATTTACTTAGTTGAAAAAACTCTTTAAAATATATATATATAGTAGAGTAATATAAAATAGTCTAGTCGTAAAATTCATCATCTTCTGATTCAAATCCAGTTGAATAATTCAGGATAATATTTGATATGTCTTCAATCATTTCTTCCTTTGTATCTGTATTTAATGATCTAACTCTTTGCAAAAACTTTTTATGGTCTTTCAAATAAGTTTTAATACCAGAATGAATATTAAACTCAACGTGAAATTGCCTTGTTTTTAGTACTTTTGGGAATGTATCAACATTTAGTATATCTGTTATAGTAGGATTATTAAAAATATTAGTTTCATCAATCTCCATATCTATTTGATTAGTAATTATATTCTTGGAGTAATACTTGACTTCAATTTGTGACAGTGATATACCTAAATTAATACTTGGTTCCAAATTCTCAAAATTGTCTATGTCAAATGAATTTATATCAATTGGTTGGTTAAAGTCTCCATCATCCACAATTTTAATCTCATTTATAATTTTTTTTGATTCATCTCCTTTTGTTATTAAGCTAGAAAATTCATACATCTTAATTGGATCATCTTTTGAATTATTTAACCCCCATATTGAGTTTATAAAAATGGAAGGAATACAAGAAGTTTGCCAAACTGAATCTTTATTTAACTCGATTAATGGGGAGTCCAAATTTGGAGCTATTGGAAAGAATAAATTTGAATTCTTGTAGCACTCCAAAAATGTTTTAATTTCGGATATTTTACTCAAAGATGTTTTTGGTTTAGCAAGGAAATTTCCATAAATCCAAAAATTCCCCTTACTGTTAAAAAATTCATCTTGAACAAATTCAATCATTGAGTTAGTGAATCCACCCCAAGAATCATTTAAATTTGTCCCCACTTGAAGACCTTGTAAAAAATCACATTTTTCTAACCAATACCTGAAATTTTCATCAACTTCAGTTTCACAATTTTTAAATTCTTCTACTCCGTTTTCGAATAATTCATATTTCAAATTGGGAATATTGTAATGGCTACCAAACTGATTATAGTTGTGTATATAGTTTGGAGTAGTTATTAATGATTTTGGATCATAAATCAATTTATTGAAATCAGTCCAATATTTCGTGTTTGTAACATTTAATAAATTGGAATTTGAATTACCTGTATCAAGACTTTTCTGGTATTCATTTTTAGTAATGCTTGGTTTATTTATTATATTCATGTCATAATTAGGCATACTTTCTGAGTATTCATATTTATTTAATGAGCCTAGCCCACTTCTTAATTCAAATATTATGGATCTTGGGTAATAATTGACTGTTTTATTTTGTTGTAAAGATCTGTATAAGAATATATTTAGGTCATTTTTTTGTTGTTGCTTTTGTTCATTCGTATACGGTATTAGTGACTCCTGATAATTATATAGATGAGTTGTTATATTATTTGAGTACTGTCCATATGATAAATTTAGTATTTCACTCATTGTTATCTGTGCAATTGATAAATGTTGCAATTGTATTATACAGAATATAGATTCAATTAATAGATGAGATCTCAATATTTGTACTACTTTTAGTTTTGTGTAAGTATCATATGGAATCTATTTTGTTATTTACACAACTAATTTTGCATTTCAATAAAGGTTTGGGAGTTAACAGAATATACGCTGGCCAATATCAGGAAAGCTTTATGAGATGCATTAAAGACAGCCTGGGACCAAATCTACTTGATTTTTTTCCAATTTTTCGTTCGTAAAATTAGATTATTAGTAAATCCGTGGGAATTGAAGCTCAAAATCTACAGCTTAAGCATTACGGGCTACAAAGTTCTTAAGTCTCTCTTATACAGCAATTTTTAGCATGAATTTGTTGCAAGACAATTTGAATTGATCTAGCTGATTTGGCCCCACCCGTAGATCAATTCCTTTATTTAGGCACAACATATCATATTTGGGTCTAACTGATGATTAAACAGCTAAAGAGTTAAAAGCTATTAAGCTCTCCTTGTCATCTTTTCTTAGTTTGTTCATTCTCTAGATATGCAATCCAATTTGTAAGTTTTGTTCAATTAAGTCCAAATACTTATCTCTATATTTGGCCATTTGTGTAAACTCGATTATAAATAATACTGTTTTATACCTGTATATAAATTTAATCGGTTAAGCTTAAAAATAATAGGACGCGTTTTTTCTCTTTTTAATAAAATTATTATGTAATTAAAAGAAAAATAATAAACAAATTTTTTAAATTCATTAATTAACAACCGACTGTTTGAACTATCATTATTATATAATTACTTTACAATTTATCATACAACATACCCATTAAACTACTTAATTTAAATAGTCAATAATATATTCAAATAGGAGAACGTATTTATAAATGACAGAAGTTGACGAAGCAAATAATACTGTTGTTTCTGTTTCATTAAATGACCCAATAAATGAAGAAGAATTAATTTCAACTAATGATATATTGGAAAATATTAATACATCAACTACAAAATCACCATCCATATCATCAATATCATCAATAGAGAGTAATTCATCAACTGATAAACTTATAAAATCCTTGTCATCAACAAAATTAACAACTAAAGATGATCAAACCAGCACAACATCAGGGACAGAGTCATCAACTACTACAATCAGACAAGTATTGGCCACTACAAATGATAATAAACCAAATAGATTACCCCAATCAGTTGCTTCCAAAACTAATTTTTATAATGATTTAAATGAAAAAAATAAAAATCAACTACCTCAAAAAAAGAAACCAATTAAATTTACTGTTCGTAAAGTCTCTCATGAACCAGTAAATATAAATTCAAGTTCCAATTCATCATCACCAACGACTTCAAGAAATCCAACTCCAACTTCAGCTACGTCATCTAAATTTTCATTCACAGACAAAAATATTGAAAAACCTAAAAATAATGACATAAAATCACCAACTACTACAGATCAACATGAAGTAGAAATAATAAGTAAATTAAAACAATCACAACAAAAATATGATCAATATGAAATTAGAATTATTAAAATTGAAAAAGAAATTGAATTCTTATTACAATTATTACCACCATATAATGTTGAAATTGATTATAATACAAGAACAAAAATAAATAAAGCTATCGAGAAATTGAAATTAAAACAAGAAGAAATTATAATGAAAAAATATAATTTGGGTATTGTTATAAGTAGACTTTGGAGAAATCATGAGAGTAGTGAGATTTGGGTTAGAAAATTTGATTGATAGAAGAAGATAATTGATCAGAAATTTATTTATAGAGCTTAAATACTAATTACTTTAGTAATAAGATCAAATATATGATATAATGAAATGACTCAATTTTAAGCCCTATTTTTAAATCCACCCAAAAGATTTAGAAAAGAGCTATTTCTTAAATCGAGATATGTAGATACTAGATCTAATAGATTTAATAAAATCAAAATTTTAGATATGAAATTAGACTTATTGATAAAACAGTACTTGAAAAAAATTGAAAAAATGAGCTAAAATTAAAGTATCGTACCACTTTCTACAAATATATATATGTTTGTAGTAGAGTTAAATTATAATTAACAATATCTATTGTTGAATACAAATTTAGATACTAAAGTGAATGAAAATAAAACTGATCAATACAAATAAATCACAAGCAAGTTTGTAGCTGTAGTTAATTAATCAATTATTGTTTAATTTTTAGGGGATATCACATATTTAATAAAATTGTATTGTTTCTAATTTACTGACGTATTAAAAAGTACGTTTGTGTAGTATTGCATGTCCTAAATGCTACCAATTCGTATTGATTTAATTCGAAAATTTAAGTAAAAAAGCAGTTACGTAATTTATAATTTGTAATCTAATCTATTGATCTAACAATATAAAAGGAAATTATTCACAATTTCGTAGTATTGTGAGAAGTTCATAACTATTATTAATTTAATCAATCGATACTACACTTATATACCCCAAAATAAGGAGCTTTTATTAAAGATTTTTAATGTTCAGCCTTATCAATAAAGAAAACTAAAATATATTGAAAAATTATTTATCTAATCAGATAAGATCTTTGAAAAAGTCAACTTTAAAATTATTAAATAGATTACAAAATCGTGATTTGAACTGATTGTTACAACTTTAAATCAATATATAAGATTGTAATCTCTTTTAGCTTCACTTGGTTATTTGTAATATGCTTTTCTTTTAATACTCAAATTATTGTCTTAAGATTGTAACATAATAAAATTTAACTAATATTATAAATAATTCTAGTAATTAATTTTAATATTAATTTACGATTTTGTATTTAAATATTAGTATTTACATTTTATTTTTATTTATAATCATTTAATTTATTAGATTTTATTATTATAAGATTCTCAAAATTTTTTTGAGATTAACAACAAGTCTCTATTCATTAGATTACAATTAAAAATTCATTATTTATTTGGTTGTTAGTTGAAAACATCAGCAAAAGCACTTACTAATTATTTTATTTCAATTTTGTTACTATTGAATCTTTAATTTATTAACCAATTTTTTTTTTCTTCAGAAATTATTATATCTACATTTTTTACATTTATTATTTTTACAACTCATTTTGAAATTAATGACTATACAAAGAGTTCAATTAAATAATGATAATTATATGAGTTCAACAAATCAACAACAATCATCACAACCACAAATAAATAAATCTTTAAGATCTAAATCACCAAGTTTTCAAAATATTCAAGATTTACAAGATTTCAAAATTCCTATACCAGAAAGACCTGGTTTACATGTAAAAATCCCATCATCAGCACAATTTGCTCCTTCACCAATACCGAGATCTAATAGTAAAGGAATATTTGAAGATAAAGATCAGTTTAAAGAAGATATTTTAAAATTTCCATTTGAATCATCGCGTGCTTATTCTTATGCTCATTTATCACCAAATTCTTTAGCTTTAAGATTAAATGTACTAAAAAGATCTTTGGAAATTTTAAAAGATAGACCAGATTTATTCAAATCTATAACAAATCAAAATGAAGATGAATTAGCACTAAACAGATCTATATCTATTGATGGAGCATTTTCAAATCCACCTACAATAAAGTCAAGTATATTTTCTCACTCAAATCATAGTGCAGATTTTTCAGATTTAACAAGTTCTCCAAAAGATCAAAAACAATATAAATTACAATCAAATGCATCATCAGCTGCTTTAGCTGCATTATTTAGACCAAGTCTACAAAGATCTGATAGTTTACCACCAGAATCATCAGAGGTTAGAAAAACTTCTGCACCACCAGCATTACAAGAAATAACTCCAATCACCAACACCACCACTACCAACAATTCAAAAGATGATTTTAAAGATATTATAAATTTATTGGAGAATGACTTGGAGTCTGTTTCAGAAAATTTTGATATAGCATCAACTATAAAAGATTTAACTTTATTCTCAGCAGATGAACAACATCAAATAAAACATGATATACTAAAGAAGAAATTGATATATGCATTAGCCATGCCATTTATAGAAAATTCAGTCTTGACATCGTCACTACTAGGAAATGATGATCAATCACAAAGTTTGGCGAGTGCAAAATCAAGTTTAGCATTAAATTCCTTAAATAAACCAACTACGAACAAAAGACCTTTCCATTCAATGCTTAATAGTAAATATTCATCACCACAATCTGTATTCACAATAGAATCCGATTTGCCATGGTCTGTAAAAGCAGCCAATGATTTAGCGTGTCTTATGTTTGGTTTATCAAAACAGATAATAAAATCTTTAACTTTAATGGATTTGATAGCTCCACAATTTAGAGATTTTGTACTAGGAAAACTTACAAAGTATACATTTGAAAATAGTAAAAAAGATAGTATAATTTTTGCAGGTGAAATAGTTGCTATAGTACGACCAGGTGATAAAAATTATAGTTGGACTTCATTATGGGCCAAAAAAAAGGGTAACTTAATAATTTGTATGTTTGATCAAATTCCGTGTGATGCATTTGACATTATAGTAAATGAGAATGGTTACATAATTGATAAAATTAATGAAATTGCGGGGAATTTTATACATGATTATAATATTAATACAAACAACCTAAAAGAATTAAGTGAAACATTAAGTGGTGACTTGGTGAAAGATGATGTTGAGTTTATAAATCATACAAGATATTATACATTACAAGTTGATAATGGAAATGAAAATTTACCATGTGCTATTACTTCAGTGCCACTTGATGGACAAATTAAACTTAAAATCCATACAATGCCGTATATTGCTGGTATCTTTGTTATAAATGCAAGCAATTTTAAAATCTTGTCTTGTAACAATGCCATAGCTAGAAATTTATTTGGTAAGTCACTAGAAGATTTGAAACATCATTCAATTGATGAATTGATACCGAACTTCACTAAAATTTTAAATGTTGGGTTGGAAGAAAATATTGATACATTACAAGTTGAAAACGGGTTGGTATTACCGGAACATTTTTTCAGAAAATATGATGCTGTTTTAAAATATCAAAATCAAACTAGGTTGGTAAATACTGAAGAAGATATTTTTCTCAATTCTTTAGGTATTGAAGGTATACATAGAGATGGTAAAACGTTATTTGTTGACGTACAAGCTCGTGTATCTGCCGATGATGCATTAATAGTCTGGGTGACATATTCAAGAAGTCAACAAGATAAAGCTATAGCCAATGAATTAGAAAAACTTCAATCAACAAATTCTTCAGCTATATCATTAGCATCAACAATGTCACAACCACCAATAAAACAATCAAGAGTAAACAACCTTAAAAAGAGAGTTAAAACAAGAACAAATTCAGCAAATAATTTACCATCACAGCTAAAATTATTTGACGATGAAAAAGAAAAAGACCTTATGGAATTTTCACCAAGAGAAATTACAAGATCACTGAGTACAAGAAGAGTTAAAACAAAGTCATTTGCAATTCCAGTATCACATTTAGAACCTTTTATGTTTAACAAAACCAATAAATTTGATTTAAAAAATGATGTTGAATCAATAGAACTGAAGGATATTACTCAAGAAGATATTGAAGAACATGAACAAAATTTCAAGATACTACTTTCAGAATACTCAGAAGAAGAAATACTAAAACTAGAAAATGACTCTCTTGAATCTATAAAATCAGAATCCAAGAAATGGCCAACAGAAGTTGGATTGTATAGACGATCCAAAAAATTTTCAGAATTTAAAATTATAAAACAAATGGGAGAAGGTGCATATGGTAAGGTAGTATTAGCTCAACATAAAGAAGATCCATTATATAAAATTATAATAAAATGTATAGACAAGGAAAGAATTTTAGTTGATACATGGGTAAGAGATAGAAAATTAGGTACTATCCCTAGTGAAATTCAAATAATGGCATTTTTAAATTCCGAACCACACCCAAATATAATGAGAATAGTTGATTTCTTTGAAGATCAAAAATATTATTACCTTGAAACTCCCATTTTTGGAAATCCACCAGCTATAGATTTATTTGACTTTATTGAAATTAAAAAAGATTTAACCGAATTTGAATGTAAATTCATTTTTAAACAAATTGTTTCTGCTGTATATCATTTACATAAAGAAGGTATTGTTCATCGAGATATTAAAGATGAAAATGTCATAGTTGATGAAAAGGGACTAATAAAACTAATTGATTTTGGTTCTGCGGGGTATGTGAAACAAGGACCATTTGATGTGTTTGTTGGTACAGTAGATTATGCATCACCAGAAGTTTTAAGAGGTGAAAAATATGAAGGCAAACCACAAGACATATGGGCGTTAGGGATATTATTATATACAATGTTATACAAGGAAAACCCATATTATAGTGTTGATGAAATAATGGAAGGTGAATTAAGAATACCATATGTTATCAGTGAATCAAGCGTTTCATTAATAAAAAAAATTTTAATTAGAGATGTTAGTAAAAGACCCACTATTACAGATATAGTAGAAGATAAATGGCTACAATTTTAAATTAAAATTAATAGAGTTTAATAATTTATATATTTATATATTTATTTATGTGTTTAATAATTAGGGATAGTTTTTTTTGGAGATTTACTTCAGCTTTGTATTTGGAGGATTTATGAACTTAATTTATACCTATTTTTATAACCAGATTTTAATATTAAATATTATTAAGTGTGTCGTGTTTCAGTATTTGCGACAGTCGCGAGTCTCAAACGCGTTTTATTCTATGCCGTTCATAAATAAATTGTTATACTGTTTTTACAACCAAAGTTTAACCAACCAAAATACTATGGATCAAGATGATACCAAGTTTGAAATAATAGATCAAAACAATATCCCCATAATTATCCACCTACTATATACAATAAGTCTAAAATCAGTCCTAAACGAAATTCCCACCGAGAATTCACTAAATCAATCACAACCAAACCTACTATCAGAAACATCACAAGTACATTTTTTCAGATCTGGGGTGAAAATACGACGTAATATATACTTAGTTAAATTGAAATTTGGTCAAGATGATAAATTTGAAAAATTTGGAGTATTGTATCCCGTTGTAAACGATATATTTGGGATTTTCAGAGTTGATTGTGAGATACCAGAAACTGATGATTGTGAGGAAATGCCAGAAATAACAAATTCTGAAGGGTTATTTACAATTACTAAAGATATGGAATTGAGCAGAAACTTGAATTTACCACAAGTTACAAGTTTTTCAATGAAACCACCGAGTAAAGTTATAAGAGAAGAATTTCAAGATCCCTTACATTTTTTACAAAATAGATATTATCAATCACTTTATTCATTAAATGAACCATTAGTATATTTCCCAAAGACTTCAATTTCGAGATTTAGAAATATCTGTGTTAATGAAGATCGAATTATTGAAATTTTATCTAGTATGATTATGACTATTGAGAGTTTTGATTTGAGGTATGAGGTCAATTTTTTAGCTAATTCGAATACAAGTGAAATTGAATTAACTCATAAGTTGCATTTCATGGACAAAAACGGAATTAGAGTGGTTGATGATAAAATTGAAGGAATAACAACTGATCAGCTACAGAAAATTCTTCTAGAGTTGAAAACTAGAGAAGCTCAATTGCAAATTATTCTCATTTTCGAATTACTTTTAACTAAAAATATAAACGAAGAAGAATTTTTATCTAAAAACTTAAAGAAACAAAACTCAATTCAGAAAAAGAGTCAAGAAAGTCAAAAAATAAATTTAGTAAGATCAAAGAAGAAGAAAACTGTAAAACCAATTGTAATGGAAGTTTTATCAAACGAGTTCTTCACATACATATATATGAACAAAATAATAGATAGATTAAACTTATGGGAAGTATTAATCTCAAATAAAAACAAAGACTCAAAAAATATTTTACCTCATGTTTTAATATTATATTATCACAAAAGTTTACCACATTTGACAAAATACGTAATTGAAAATTTAAAGAATATAAATATGAAACTAACAACGAGTTCAAAAAAATCAAAAGCTGATCTTCATAAAGTAGAGAAAAAGATAGATAGACCAAAATTGACAAAGAACAATGACAATGACCAATTAATCAAAGACATTTCAATAAGTTCAATCAAAAGGTCGAAATCAAACTTAGGACAATCAAAAGATTTAGACAAAAGGCAAATTAATTTAGATTTAAAATCACCAAAGACAAAATCAATAATTGAAGAACCATCACAATTAATTTTTAGTAAAGCTAAGAAATCAAAAAGCATCCCCAATCTATCATCCAGCTCAACTACATCCACAAACTTGGCTCAATTCCAATCATTTTCACAGATTCAAGCAACTCCAGCAAAACAAAGAACAATAGATTTAGCACTAGAGGTATTCACACCAACAACCAACAAAGATAATGAGTTTGTAAAACCAACAACTAAAAATTCAATGACTTCAAAATTACAATCAATAGCTCAACATACTGAAGAAACTGATGATGATGATAATGAATTAGGTTTGGTGGTGAATAGTTCACCTCAAAAATCAATAGTTAGTGTTGAAGCTACTCCCCAAAAACCATCAAATTCTTCCAAAATGTATCAAACAATTGAAGCAACTCCACAACAAGGCAAAAATATAGATGCAACTCCCCAAAAATCGAAAGTAATTGAAGCTACGCCAAAACAAACTAAAATAATCGAAGCAACACCACAAAAAGTTTTAGCAGCAACACCAAGGAAAAGATTAATTAATGGAACTCCAAAACAAGTTGTAGCTACACCTTCTATTAAAAAACCAACTTCAACACCAAAAACAAAACCAGGTGATCCAATCCCATTATCAAATTCACCAATTTACAACGCATATAATTCTTCCAAAAATTTATTTAATGATGATGACTCCAATGACGATAATGACATTAATGATAATGACAAGAGTAATAACAATGATTATGATTATGAATATGATTCTGATGAAATTTTAAATCCTACAAAGAAATCAAAATCTACGTACTTTAGAAAATAGCCATTAGATAATTATAATAATACAAATATTTTATTACGAATTTAAATAGATATTTCACCGAAAAATATACCTTTTACTATATCTTTTGAATCATTCTTTTCAAGTACGATATTGGCTAATGGTTCACCTATTCTTTCTTTTAATTTCTCTCTTATTTCATCACTAAGCTCTTCTTCATCAACATTCATTTCATCCTCATTATTAATTCTTCTATTATTTGAAACATTCAACTTTCTTAGTATATCTATCACAGTATTTATTAAAATATTTCTTTCATATTCATTATCATTTTCTTCAATTACCGATTTATACCAAATTTTTAAATTACCAATAAGTACTAATTTAATAACTTCATTACCTAAATTTTTCAAACCTAATAATGCACCATAATGAGTACCTATCGGTTTTGTTGAATCTAGTAATGCTCGTAATAAAGTTCTTGTAACTCTTGGTCTTAATGTTGAATAAGAAGATCCATAAACTTTTATAATATGTTCTAATAAAATTGATGCAAATTCTCTTATAGTTAATTGATTTTTTAAATTTTCTTCATATTCTTCTGAGTTCTTTTCATTTATTACAGGACCAATTCTTTTAGCTAATAAAAGTGTTAATATACATGGCATTAATGCATGAACATATGGGTCCAAAAATATTGTCTTGTTATCAACTAATGATGATATAACTTCTAGCATTGTTGACAAAATTTCTATATGTCTTAATTGATTTGTTATTTGTTCTGCTACAAATTGGATAAAATATGGAACTAATTGATGTAATCCAGGATCGGATTTTAAGGATTGTAATGCTGCATTTTTTAAACTTTCTTCTTCTGGATCTGTTGATACTAATACTTCAACTACTTTATCGAAATATAATTTTAATTCTTTTGATAATACATGTTTTACTAATGGTTTTGTTTCAAATCCCTTCTCGATGGTTGTGGTTGTTGGTTTTTTGTTCTTGTTTGCATTTGTTGTAGTTGTTGATGAAGTTTCTTCTTTCTCTCCACCTAATGATAATATATCATTACCTAACATTGATGAAGTAGCACCTCTTATTGCAGGTGGTAAATTCTTAATTTCTGAAGGTAATGGATTTTGAGGAACCATTGGTTGTATACCTTCAATAGCTAACCAATGAGCTGTAAAAGTAGTTTTTCTAGGTACTTTAGGTAATTCTTGATTAATCAATTTTTCAAATTCAATTTCATGATCATCAACATAATATAAAGTTTGACCTCCAGCACCAACCATAGTTTCTTTAAATGTTAATGGTTGTGAATTATCATACCCGTATAATGGTTCAACATTTAATACTTTTAATGCATAATCTATATCTGAAGTCATTAAAATCTTTCTCTTGGAATGACGCATAAATTTTATAGCTAATTCTAATATTTCATGAATTCTATATTCAACATCCATTGCTAGATTTTTTGCTGGTTCATCTGGTAAGTTTATCCCCAATGAATCTGCTGCATCTTTTACGGTGTCATAAGGTGACCATAATGAATGAGATAATGGGACCCTTGCGTCCATTTCGGGATTGTTGTAGTTTGATCGGTATATGAATTGGTTTGGTTGTAAAGTTATATTTTTGTTTACTTAAACAAATTTTTGTGCAAATTACCCGCGACATAAAGTTCACGACATCACTTTTTTAATAGTAATTTTTTGCAACCATTAGCCCCATTATGAGATAACAATTCGGAGCAATAAAGGTCGGATTGTAAGACGTCGTTAACTCGGTATAAATTCAAAAGCTTTTATTTTTGTTCACAAAAAGTACAGTATTATTAATTATTCATTAATTTAAGTTTATTCTATATACATTTATAATAATTTTATGATTGTTATATTGTTTTATTTTATATATTGTTTATATTTACTTTTTTAAATCTATTCCATTAATCTTGGATTAGCATCGGTAATTTTTTGAGTAATTTTTGGATAGTTTACATTTTCTTTTAAATATTTGAAATTTGGAATTTTAATATCAATTTCATTTTCAAATTTTGGATTTGTTTCGGTGGTTATTCTTGAAACATTTTTGTATATATCTGCATTTTTAATCCAACCACGTAAGAAATTTATACATGCTTTATCATGTTGCATATAATTTTTATATTGTTTTAAAAGTGAATAATATAATGCATCTCTTTCTTTTGATTTAAAACTTTCTGAAAATACAGTAGCTGCTCTTAATGATGACCAATCTGCATTTGCAATATATCTATAATGTTCTTCATCTAATTTTAATAACAAGTTGTTCCAAAGTTTTAATATTTCTTCATATGAATAATCAACTGTACCTGCTTGTTTTAAAATTACACGATTTGAAATTATACTTTTTTCAACATTGAATTTATCAAATGCATCTATAACATCTTGAATTAATGATTTATCTTTCCATGTCATATTTGAAATTAATGTATTTAAAAACACTTCATCAATTTTTGGACATTTTGTGAATATTAATTTTAACAATTTTATAGATTCTTCATCCGGGTTTGGATATTTACCAAAAAATATTTTGAACAATCCAGTGTTAATTGTAGCAGATTTTGATGAAAGGTCATTAACATTTTCAGTATAATGATTTGCAATACGACTCCATAATTCAATTATATCTTCAGTTGAATCACCTGCATCTGAACAATTTTGTAAAAATGAAACCATATAAGGAGCTTTTAATACAACAACATAAGGTAAACCATCTGAATTATCTATAGCTTTTTCAAAAAATCTTTTGGCAATAACAGTATCTTTACAATTACCAATAAAGGATAAATGTAATTGAGCTAATCCACCTAAAATGGATCTTTCTTCGGGATTAGTTTCATATGAATTCATTAATGCTTCTAATGCATCTAAACCTCTTCCATGATCACCTTCACTTATAGCCACTTGACCAATTCTATCAGATAAGAATGGATGTACTGGTTCATTTTCATTAACACTCATATTATATATCGATTTAATTTCTTCATAAGAAAATCTCTTGGTTTCATAAGCAACCTGTAAAACAATTGATAATACATCATGACTTAAATATAATTGACCAATATTATTTTCATTATTATTATTTTCTTTTTCTTGTTCTGATTGACTTACTCCATTTTCCCATAAATTTAAGATTTCATTATATAATTTAAATTGTAATAAAGTACCAAATACTTTGAATAATATTCTTGTTGATAAAATTTTATTGAAATCACCCAGGGCAATCATTTCTGATAAATTTATTATAGCAGTTTGATAAGTTAAATCTTCATTAAAAGCTTCTGCTTGATCTTTATCTCTATTTCTTGATTTTCCTAATCTTGATCTTCTTGATGTTATAGTTGCACTATATAAATTTGCAGAATATTTATATAAATTTAATTCACTCATTTGATTTTTAAAAGATTCATCTTGTATTAAATTTGATAAATTATCTAAATCTTTATATTCTTTATCATCTTGATTATTCCAACGATTTAAATGAGTTGGTTTATGATATTTATGATGATAATTTTGAAATTTTTCTTTATATTCATTAGTGATATTTCTTTCTTGTAATTTAGGCGATATATTATTATTACTATGACTTGTTGATATAGTTGCATTATTTCTAAAAAATTCTATATTAGGATTAGTTGTAATTGATGATGATGATGGTGTTATATTTTGATTTTTAGCTAATTTTATTTTGGAAATTAATGTTGGCCTTAGACCTTGAGATGAATTTATTAATCTAAACATTGTGTGTTATTTTGAATATTTATATATTTTTATATGTTATAGTATGAATAGAATATTGAAATGTTTAAGATTAGTTTCATAAAACTATATGAATTTAAATTTGGTTGTAAAAAAATGCAAATTACTTCTAGTTTTATATTACTATTAAAAATTTTCTTTTATTGTGTAATATAAATTTCTTATGTATGGATCATTTATTATTTCTACTTAATATTTCTTTTACTGTTAGGGACGAACAACTACCAAATGAATTGTTTTAAATTCCATTTTAGTAAATCTTTGTTTTTGTAAGTAATTAAATCACCTTATAAATTTAACTAATAATTCAAAATCAACAAGTTGAATAAATCTCTTAAAAAAGTTAAAAAGTAATTAAACAAACCCTTATAATATCAAATATTATTAATATAATATAGACAGCTCTTTTGAAAATATAAACATACAAAGAATGCTGGGTTATTAATATTTATTATTTCTTTGTCTTTTCTGTATTAAAAGAATTATAATTTTATTAAAAGTGATTAGATAATAAGAAATTTACTTTGATTTTTATTTCAAAAATATATTATTTTTACTTAAAAGTTTGGCGTTTTTGACATTGTCCTTAGTTTCAAGTGTCAACTATATATATAAGAAGAGAAAAACAATTAACGGTTTGTTTAGAAAATTTAAAGTTATTATATAAAAGAAATTTTGAAATCTGATGATTTTGTGAGAGTGACTGTTTTAGATTTTTTTTCTTTTAAACAAATGATTTTGATTTGGGGTTTGTTTTTTCTTTTATTTTATTTCATGTAATTATGCCGTTATTTAAATTAGCCAAATAATACTTCAGTTCCTTAAGTGGTTAAAATAATATTTATTTTGTTAAAAGACTTCAATTATAAGATTTGTAGAAATTCTTGAATTGAATGCAAAGTGATTCGATTTAACAACCTTATAGAATTCTAATTTACAATATATACAGTATAAACATTATCACTCTATTCTACATTCTGTGTAATTTTTGAAGCTGCCAGTGTATTCAACAATGGTAATTTCAGTTCAATCATATTAAATTTTAGTACATTATTAATTTGTGAACCATTCATATCATTCAAGTCAATGTTATCATTCTCATTTAACTTTTCACTAATGTGATTCTTTCTCAAATTTTTATCAACATTCAATGAAGTGCTTCTTAATAGTGGAGGTGGAGGTGGAGAATCTAATTGCAAATCTAATTGTAAATCTAAATCAATAATATTATTGTTTATTGGGGATTCTTTTTCTTCTTCATCATTATACATTACAATATCCGAATTATTATGAAATGTTATATCATCCATTGAGGAATCTGGTTCTAATGTAGTTGATGATGGTAAAATTAATGAATGATGTCTACCATTAGTAGTATTATTGTAGTTATGATTATTAAGTAGTTTCGATTTTCTTGATGGTCTATGATTTGGTGAACTTTTCATTCTTTTAATTGATGGTCTTTTAAAAGTAGTTGTGTTAGTTGTTATTCTTGGTGGTGACATTGTAAATTTAGGTTTTTTTATTGGATGTTGTATATCATCCTCAAATTCTTCCCATGATCTTGCTTTGAAATATTCTATGGCATGATTTTCAATAGCTGTTTCAAAATTACCATTGACCAAGTTCTCCAAACCTTGAATTAAATTTTGGAGCAAAGTTTCATTACTATCGTCGTTATTGATATTTGATAAATAATTTGCTATTGCTTTCGAAGGATAATAATAGTCATATAATGAATGAATTAATTTATCGTATAATGCTGATGATTTGACTAATATATCCATTTGTATTTGATTATGTAAGGATAAAATAAGTTGATTAAAAATTTCAGTATGATTATTGGTCCAGCCTTGGTCATTCTGTATTCTTTTTAACGTTTGTTTTGCTGATTCTCCTAATATGTGGTCTATTTCATATGGTTGACTATATTGTGACTCTATTTGAATAATTTGATGCTCTATTTTGGAAATGATTTGATCTCGTAGGTTATAGATTGTGGATATGTATTGATTTTGCTGATGATTCTGATCAATATGTAAAAGTTGTTCAGTTTCAACTTTTTGTAGTAGTAGTAATTTTCTTTTAGCAAGTAAGAATAGTTTTTTGAATTTCTCTTGACTATATTTGGCAATATTCTTCCGTATTGAACTGATAGTATCTTGTAGTAAGTTGTACGTACTTTGCTCCACTTTCTTTCTTTTTTCAATTGCAATATCAACAATTTTATTCTCTCTAGCCCTTAACTCTTCGATTTCTTGTTTTTGTTCAGTAATCATTTTTAAGTATGATCCAACATGACGATTTAAGTTATGTTGATTTCGTGTTAACTTAGTTTTTATTTCTTTTGCTCGATCTGCATATTTTAAAGTATTCAAAGTTTCATCATAGTGAATACTACTTGGAGCAACACAAACTATCATAACAGTTTTACAATTACCTCCCAAAGAAAATTTTAATAATCTTGTTAATTTTGAATCTCTATATGGTACATGATTTCTTCTTTTTGGATCACATAATGCATTTATACAATTTCCCAAAGCTAATAAAGATTTATTAATATTTGCTCCTTCATTCAATCTTACTCCTCTATTTTTTGTAGCTGCTGCTCTTTCACTACCTGCTAAATCTATTATGGATAATGTTGCAAATGTGTGTTCTTCTTTTAGATCACCAGTTCTATTCTTTTGAACAACATTTATTTGTAAAACAGCATGAGATCTACTAGAAGTTGCATTTGCTTCAGTTGGACTTGATGTTCTATTTGCATTACCGGCCATTATTAAATGCATAACTTCATCTACTGAGTCTGGTCTATGAGTTGATAAATTCGATACTGTAATTTTATTGTTCGAATCTTCCCGAATTACTAATTTTTTATAATCAGTTTCTGGGTTCAATAAATCTCTTATTGTTTCATTGTAAATTTCCAAATATGATAAACTTATATCAATTAATTTTGTATCACTCAATTCCTCGATTTTTTCATATAATTCCTTCATTGTTAAAAATATGACACCAGGATTATCCAAAGTACCCAGAATAGTATGTGTTTTACCACATCCAGTTGCACCATATGCAAATACAGTAGCATTATATCCATCCAATACTGATTCCAATAGGGGTCTAGTGGTATTTTGATATACATGATCTTGAGTAGAATCTTCATCAAATAATTTATCGAATACAAATTTATGTTCTCTGATTCTTGAACCTTTTGGAAATAAATTTTTTTGCATTTTTACTATTGGATTAGTCTCTGGAGGATCAAAAATTAACATCTTATCATCAACAACATTTATAATTTTTCTAATCCCCACTTGAGTTAAGAATTTTTGTTTCATTGAATCCTTTTCTGTTAAACTTCCATCACTTAAAAAAATATCATCTTGATCAGTCTTGATTAATTTTGTTATTTCATTTTCCGTAAATGGTCGTACTCTAACTGCAACTGTTATTGATGATTGTTTAGTAGTTGGTGTAGGGACTGTTGTTGTTGTTGAAAATGGTGAAGCAGTATTTATTTTTTCATCTGCCATACCATTTGGTTAATTGATTCCTTGCTGTTGTATTATAATTGTATAGTCTATAACTTTATTAAGTACTTCAATAAAATAAATTTAGTTCTTAGCTAAATAAAAAAATTGGTTTGTTTACAAAGTTACTGAAAAAGAAATTTCTTTTTGTTTTACGCGTATGGAATCAAAGCTACCAAATTCAACATATCAGATATGTCAAAATTGATGGATTTTTTAATCAACTATTCTTCCGATTTAGTTCAACACGATCGTAATTACTTATACTAGAGAATTATAAACTTTAACATGAAACAAATTTTCCCAAAAAATATAATAATTAAATTAATTTATTAAATAATTAAACAAATAAAATAATTATCTTTTAAAAACTTATCCAATCTTTTTATCGTCTATAATTTTCTCATCTTCCAAATCTTCAATATCAGTATCATCTTCATCACTTCTTACATCTTCTGCTCCAGAACCAATGATAACTTTATAAGCAACTTTTAAAATTAAATACATCCAAATACAAGTAATAATTTGTAAACCACCTAATAAACCCAAAAAGGTATTTATAATAGTTGGAGTCCAACATCTTTTTTGATTTAAACCTTCAACACATCTACCATTTTCCATTAAATGTACAGATTTATGCCATGCATGATAAAAAATATAATTATAAACTCCATGTCTTAAAGCAATCCAACTAACTAAAAACAAAATAAACATTCCATCACAAGCATTATTAAAACCAGCGTACTTTAACATTTTTGCAGCTGCTAAAAAGATATCAACTGAATCCATAATCATTAATATTAAATGTCCAATTCTAAAATAATAGTAGTAATAAGAACCAATTATTAATAAACAAGTTATAATATGATGACTAAACATTTGATAATGATCTTTTCTTGGTTTTTCAACATTTAAAACGAAAATTTGTTGTAACCAAAAAGCCATTGAAACCAAATAATACTTTTTAAATTTATTATCCATTAAATAATTTGGCCAATTTATATAAATTTGATCCAAATTATTAAAATAAGGAGCATCTAAATATAAATAAACTCCATAAATAAAACTCAAACTATAATAAACAAATGACCAACTTTGTTCTGCAAATCTTGTTTTAGCCTTTTTTGAATAAATATGACAATATTTTGACGCAAATGGTTCAAAACAATATTTCATTAAAAATGATCTTAAAAATGTTACTGTTATTACCCAATTTATTACGTAGTATATGTCATCAATATGAATATCATAAATTGGTAAATTATTTTCTGGATTTGTTCCTACTCTATTCTGCAAGTGAATAAATTTATTTGTAAAAGAAATCACTCTAGGATTTGAACTTAAAAAATTTAATGAATATAATAAAATCATTAAATTTCTACTTATTGGTATTTGATTTCTTTCAACTTTTGCTAAGAATGAATCATGATATTTTTGGTCTTCGTTTGTTTCATTTTGTATTATTTCTTCTTCATTATATCGTCTTTTCTGTTCTTCTGGATTTTCATCTTCTGTAAAATCTGTTGTGCTATTAATATTATTATTATTTGTTGTTGTGGTGGTTGTTGTAGTAGTTAATTTAAAACTTTCATGTCTTTTTAGATTACTTGATCCCAGTCTATTCTCCCTCTTCGTTGTTATTCTTGTCAGGGTAGCCATAATTTTTAATTCTGGAACATCAATTGATATTACTTTTTTATTCGAATAATAAAAATTACAAAATGATTTTGTTTAAAAAAAAAAATTAATATTGAAAAATTTGTAAAATAAATAAAACACAACACAGTAATAAAATAATTCTAGTACTAATAATAATTATATAGTCTAGTCTAATACTATTAATAGAAGATAAATAATTATTAAAGAAATTTTACGAAATTAAAATTTAAAATTTTAATGAGAGAAAAGAAAAAATAATAAAAAAGAAAGAGAAGAAGAAATAAAGAAAAAGGCAGAAATTGAGAAAAACTTTATTAATTATATAATTAATTGATAACGTGGTTAGGATACTAATTAATTTATTGATTATTGAATCAGTGTTAGACGTGTTATATACTTATTAATAATTGTTAGTTGATAAGTCTTAATTAAGTAAAAAATTACTCTTTAAATAAATTAAAATTTATCCCATTGCATCCTATCAATAAATTGTATGAAACTTCTTTATTTAGAACACGTACTAATTCTGACAATGCTACCAAACAAATTTCTAAAACAAGTATCATTATGTGTGAAAGCCTTGATATATAATTAATTCTAATTGGCTTCACAGATTTTGAACAAACAGTAATATTGAGTAAGTTATAATGATGAAACGTTTACACTATATTAAAGCCACTTTATTATATATAGATTTAACCTTATTTTTCACCTCAAAATCACATTCTTTTTAGTAACATATTCAGTAAAGCCTTTTTAACAATTTGTTCATTATATCTATTCCATAAAACATAAACATTCATCATATCTCTTACTGCTTCAACAACTTCATCTAAATTTATATGAGAATGCTCCAAGAAATTCATGAATTTGTTTATTTTTATTGTATCTTCATCTAAAATATCTAAATCAAAGTTTACTATATCATTTGATGAAGAACTTTTCGTATCTTGATCGTTACTATTCTGGTTTGAGTTTGAGCTTAGTTGGGATTGCTGTTGTAGTAGTTGTTTTGTTTGGGGTGATGTATCATTAGTGTCAGTAACACCAAGATCATTTTGATCTGATGTCTTGGATAGATTCATTAATTCATCAATATTCAAATCTTTACTATCTTGTTTATCATTATAACTATTATTAATGTTTGCATTAGTCGTTGGATCATTCGTTGACGTAACATTATTACCATTTGTCTTATTTCTTGTATGTGATAAATTCTTCTTTAGCACTATGGTAATATAAATAGAAGCAACTGCAATAATATGAGGTGGTAATAACAAGTGTAAATCCGTTATATAACTATCATTAATTAAACTCCAAGAATTTTGAAATTCTTCATCAGTTAATTTGAACCCATATTTATCAAAATTTAACTCAAAATATTCCTTGAATTGTATTAATGACTTGTATGGATGATGTAAAAATAAATATAATTCCATTTCTTCAATTAGATAAAATTCAAATTCTGCTAATTTTGTTGCATCGTGTGGGATATATTCTGGCCAAATGTTTCTTGCTTCCAGTATTATTAGTCTTATATGTTGAGGACATTCTTCAATTTTACATGACACATATAAACATGTTGTAATTAATAAATATATATTGATCTCCTTTAGACTAACTCTTGTTAAAAATCTTGTTAGATAAATTTCAGCAGTAGCTAATGCAATTTGTCTAACGTTTAATCTTCTACCTAATTTTAGTAACAAATTATGCAAGTAAATTCTCATATTATAATCATATATTATATTGGGATAATCTTTTATTAAACCATTTTGAATCATTTTACGTTCTAAAAATATGATTTTCCTTCTTGCTTCTAGTAGTGAGGCTCTTGTGAATTGCCATTGAGTTCTTTGTGTTGAATTCCAATAATCTGCTGACATATGATGTACAAGTATCGATGTTTTGATGACTTTTTAAGTGTATCGTATTTTGATGGTTGTAAAATAATACTCGATAACGCAAATGGTTTGATTTGTTTAGTGTAAGATAACGGCTCTGGTATTAGGGCTACCAAAGTTTTTGTACCAGAATTGAAAGATGACGAAGAAGTTTAACTTGTGCAGAGATTTAAATTAGGTGGTAAATACCAACTGTAGTATACAAAGAATATTATTGAATAACAACGATATATAAACTCTATATGCTGAGGTCTTAAAGTATAAATTATTTTAACCGAACAAGAACTGAAGTTTTGTATTTGAATTGATCTCTATGCAGTATGATAGAAATATACCAACCAGTGGTTTGAAACATGTACATGAACTGTATAATTCCTACGATATCTTAAATTAACCCATCATCCAGCAATATAGTTTCCTTTTTAACAATTTCGTCAACACTTTCTTTAGACTTTTTACCATGAGTATAAGAACCTAATGTTTCTATATTATAAACAAATATTTTTTCATTTGGATCATTTATATCATCTAATATTTTACCTTGTGGGTATTGATTTTGTAATTGTTTGAGGTTGGTTTGAGTAGTTATAGTTTCAAATTCATTTAAATCAGTTGGAATAAATAATGATTGAGTTGAACTTATTAATAATGAAATTATTGAAACGAGCGATAATTGATGCATGGCTTATTTGAAATGGTTATTTTGTGAATAGTTTGTGAACCTTTTTCCAAAAAAAGAAAAGTGAAGCTCAAAAGAAATTAGAAACTGGCTTTTACTTATAGTTTTATATATCAGAACCATCTGTAGAATTATTGTATCTTAAAGGGGTGATTAGAAGATTTAATCTGTATAGAATTAGATTGATAGAAAAAATTTAAAATAGTGTAGTAATTTGACTTCCCAAAAGGGTAATTTTGTGTCTCGTAAATTTTAAGTTTTAATTAATTTAAATTATTTAATGTAACAAATTAAAGAGACAAAATAATATAGCAATGCGATGTGAAGCAATTTACAACTAATATAAATATCGTCTAGATCTTTTAGTACAAATATGTATCAATCATGGATGCATTGATCGGCGGTACTACTATAATTTCCTAAAACGAAGAACGCTAGTTTTCCATCTAGTTGATCATTTGAGGATCTTTACATTATTCCAAGCAAAAAAGCTATTTATGGGACATCTGGGAAACACAAATGACCAGCATTCAATATCCTGGCAACGAATCGATTACATATTGTAGCTGTTAAATGAAGTAGAATAATCAAAAGTTGTTACCCCAGATTTCAAACTTTAAGTGTCATTTTTTCAACCCTCAGTTGGTAGCACAAACACATACTGACAGTCAATTTTTAATAGATAAGTATTCGGACTTTATCTGGATCTAAATTCAAGATCTTATTCGAATGAAATCTCTCAGTGGTACCGAGTAGTTCCGATTTCTCAAAGACTCAGAAAGTCTCGAAAAAATTTATTAGAAACATAACATAATCTTAAATTCGGAACTAGTTGATCTAAACAATTCTAAACACTATAAAAAAGAAAAAAATATTGATTTAAAAATGGTCTCACTCTAAAACCTGTCTCGAAAAAAATGACTATTAAATAAAAATACGATATTATAAATACAATTCAGCCAAACTAATTCAATTAACTAACTCAATTCATCGGGTTTATTCATTCATTTTACTAATATATTACCTACAATGACACCGCCAGCACAGCATAAAAACTTCCACACTTCCAATCCAGAAACATCATATGCAATTGATCGTTCATTACCTGAATTTGCAGCAGCTGAACCAACAGATGAAGATAATTATTTTGCAAATCATCAACCACCAACTTATTTACCAGAAATTGAAAAAGAAGTACAACAATTTATCAAATATCATCAAGAAAACACGGGTAAAAGAATTGCATTAGTAACGTCGGGAGGTACAACTGTACCATTAGAAAATAATACTGTTCGATTTATTGATAATTTTAGTGCTGGTACAAGAGGTGCAACATCAGCTGAATATTTTTTACGAAATGAATATGCTGTTATTTTTTTACATAGAGAATTTTCATTATTACCTTACCTGAGACATTTCAGTCATTCAACAAATTGTTTCTTAGATTTTATGATTGAAAAAGATAATAAAATTGAAATTAACCCAAAATTCAGTACAGAGATGTTGGAAGTTTATAAAAAATATCACCAAGCACAAGTTTCCAATTCATTACTATTAATACCATTCACTACAGTTAATCAATATCTTTATACTTTAAAATTAATATCAGAAGATTTAAAAATTTATTCAAATAAAGTAGTATTTTATTTAGCAGCAGCAGTATCGGATTTTTTTATCCCACAATATAGAATGCCACAACACAAGATCCAAAGTTCAGCAACTCAAGATGGTGAATTACTTATAAGGTTAGCTCAAGTTCCTAAGTTTTTATCTAGGTTAGTATCAAATTGGACTTCAGGTGCAATGATTATAAGTTTTAAATTAGAAACTGATAATGCTATATTGATCAAGAAAGCCAAGAGTGCATTAGAAAGGTATCATCATCAATTAGTAATTGGAAATTTATTACAGACTAGAAAAAAAGAAGTTGTGTTTGTATCACCTATACAAGATGATAAATGGATAAAATTAACTGATGAAGAGTTACAAAATGGCGTTGAAATTGAAAGCGAAATGATACCCGCTGTTATAGCATTACATGATAAATGGATAGAGAAGACATCAAAATAAATTGTAAATAATAGACGATAATATATGTATGTAAATACAAATAAAACTCATGCATAATAATAAATTTTTCGAATCTACCGTACTCTATTTAACTTATTTACAAGAATGAAACTCCAATACCATACTGTATACCTTTTCTTATATTATCTTTCTCATTAGCCACCAATGGTAAGACAAAATTTAATTCAAATCTGGCCATGGGATGATTATACAAAATACCAAAACCACAACTAACACAATAAGAACCACCTAATTTTTTTAAATTATCATAAAAACTCTGATTCTTATTGTAAGTCACTATTTTACCCCAATTTAAAAAATTATGAAATTTAAAATTTGATTCTTTGTAGTATGGTATATCAATGAATAGTGAAACACCACCAACTGAGAATAAATCTCCACCAAGGTACGAGTTTTTATCTTTTGGTCCTAAACCATTTAGCGTAAAACCTCTAACATCATTTGGTCCACCAATATAAAATCTATCTAGTATTGAAGTTTCACCATTTTTAGCTAACGAATATAATAAACCACACTTGTTTGTATATAATAAATGAGAATTTATCCATGGTAATGCATAAGCTGTTTGTGATAATTGTGCTATTTTAAAGTATGGATTTTTATTAAATTTAAAAAGTCCGTTATATTCTATACCTAATTGACATAAAGTTCCCTTGAATGGTAGATGCTTGTTATCTCTCGAATCATAAATCAAATTATATGCAATTGATGTTTTTAGTTGCTCTCCACATTGTTTCATTACTGCAAATGATTTCGATCCATAGTTATCTAAATTTTTCAATGAATTTTCCAAGATGATTTCATGATTCAAGAAGGAATTATTATATTGTGTATATATTTTATTTATAATTGACTTTGAATGTAAATTACTTTGAATCCAATCCAATTTTCTAGTATTTATACTGAATGAATTATCCCATATGTAATCTGCATCATTATTTACAGGTTGATTATAATTAACTAAAAATGAACTTGATGTCCTTGATCCCGTTACAGCATCAAATGTTAAATTTTCGGCCCCACCAAGAATATTTCTCAATTGAAATTGAATATATCCATCCCCTTCTCCATTGCCTATATTTGTACCTGTCTTAGCTAGGAATTTTTTGATTGGTATTACATTGAAAACGGGTACAACATTAATTGCACTTTGATTTGTGGTGGTAGGTTTTACACCGAATCCAAAATTAGGCTTTGTTTGTTGATTTATTTGATGAGTGTTGCATAGTATATTTTCCACTATACCTAACTTCAAGAAATTTTTAGATATTGAATCAATGGTTTCTAGATAATTAGTTAAAGATAGCACTTCACCAGTCATTAATGGTTTGAATTGTTCGACCAAGAAAGAATCTCTGTATTGTTCTCCATTAGTCAATTGAACATTTTTAATACGTATTGGTTGAGTTGCATTATCATGGAATAAATCTTTCAAGAAATTTTGATTTTGGTCTATTAATTGTTGTTGTTTTTGAGATTGTAGGTTCGATAATTCTTTTTCTGCCTTTGTTTGATCTGTTGTGGGTGCTGGTGGCTGTTTTTTCATATTATCCATGAACTCTTCATCTTGGCTAAATACTGACATTTTGTTGAAGTCATTCAGGTATTTTTTTTTATTTGTAGGTTTTGTTGCAAAGAGTTTGATAGATTATTTATATTTATTTTTTTTCAGTATTGATCTAAAACTAAGAAATTTAACACAATAAATTTTTAAAGAACCTTACGTTTAAATAATTGTACATCTCTATTTCAAATTCATATATAATTCATACATATCATACTATTCATAAAATCATAAACTCATTCTGGTGGTGATATAGCTACTTGAGGTATAGAAGTAGATTCAGGACTTAAAAACACTTGATTTGAACTATCACCACCTCCACCTCCATTTCTTTTCTCTTCCTCTTCTTCCTCAATTAATGATCTTATACATTCTTTACCAGCTTCAGTTTGAAAATGTCTCCTCAATGCATCAGCTCTTGCAAATTTTCTACCACATCCATAACTTTCACCATTTTTTAAAAAACCTTTACATTGAAATTTTTTTTCACCACTATGTAAATCTTCATGTCTTTTTCTATCATGTTGTCTTGCAAATGCTTTACCACATTGACTACATATAAATGGTCTTTCATCTGTATGAGTTCTCAAATGAGATTTTAAATTATATGGTCTTGTAAATCTTTTATCACATAAATGACAAGCAAAAACACTTGGATGTTTTTGAGTTCTTCTTGATGATTGATTTGGTGATGCTAATTCCAACATCTTCTCTCTTGAAGATACTTGTAAAGTTGAATCTTGATTTTCGTGTTCTTCTCCTTCTTCATCGTCATCCTCAAAATCTTCATTGCCACTAATACTTCCTCCACTTCTTGACTTAGATGATCTTGATCTTGGTCTTGGTAATAAACTATTTGATGATTTTGAATTTTTGCTTCTACTTTTTCTTCTACCTCTTTTTATTGATTGATAATCAAGATTTAATAAATCTTTGTCTTCTTCATTGACTGAATTTGGCGAAGACGGTAGAACTTGGGAATTGGGAACCAAGTTATTATTATTAGGCAGTTTTTCATTTTGTTGATTACTATTTTGTCTTGATAAATTATTGACTGAGGAATTGGCTGATGAATTACTAAATAATGAAGGAGTTCTTGCGGCGATTTCTTCTGGTGCTTGTTGTATGGATATTACAATACCTGATGGATCTTTTTTTATATATTCTTGCTTAGTTTGTTGATCGTTATAGCTTGATAAATTGTTTTCAGTTAATTGGTTTTCTAATTGATTTTCAAATTGATTTTTGCTGTTGTCAGGTTGAGCTGGTGGTGTTATAGTAATATCAAAGTCAAATCCTAGTTGATTATTTGTGAAGGTATATTGATTTTTTTCTGCTTTTACTTTGATATCTTCTTGGATACTCTGCTGTTGATGTTGGTTTTGTTGCTGCAGTTGTTGTTGTTGTTGTGCAAACAAAGAATACTGGGGATGTGAATTAAACGTTATACCTTGTTGGAATTCATCATATTGATCCATTGATTGCAATTGCATTTGTCGCTGTTGTTGTTGCTGTTGATGAAGTTGTAACTGTAGTTGATTATTTTGATAATTTGAGTCCGGCATGGATGCTAAATTAGTTGAACTTATAGATTCTCCCAATGCAATTTCAGTTTGTAAAAAGGTATCATTGTTATTGTTATTCTCAGGTTCATAATTACTTTGTACTAAATTTGTTGAAGAATGGCCACCATGTATGGAACCTACATCGGAAAATGCAGTAGGGACTTCTGGAGGAAACAAATTATTATTACTAAATTGAGATGTTGCATCAAGAAAAGGTGAAGCTGGTTGTGATGAGTTATCTGAGTACAATGATTGAGTTGAGTATTGGTGAGGTGAATGTGGATTTAAAAAGTTATTATCATGATTTACTTGTAAAAAATTACTTTGCTGTAGAATATCATTGTTATGACCATTGTTATTGTGTTGATTGTGGTTATTGTAACCTTGAATATTTTGAGTATTTAATGAAATCTCAGAAGCATTATGACTTATATATGGATTCAAATTGTTATTCTCGTAATTATCGTTGTTGATGTTAATATTATTGTGTGGATAATTATTACCATTAAAATCTTGATCATCAATTTGAGATTTGAAAAAATTTATTTGATCATTAAAATCACTATTATTATCATCAAAATTTCTTAGATTTTCCATTCCAATATCATTAACTTCATTATTATCATAAAACCCATTTGGAAATTGTATATTAGTATTTGAACTTTTATCAAAATTATTATTATTATCAAAATTTATTATATCAGAATTTAATTGTTGACCATTATAATTATTTATGTTATTCGTATTTGAAGGTGGTGATAGATTTAATACATTAAAAAAATCTTCTTCTTCTTGTTTTTTATTTAAATTGTTTGACATCTTTGTATCTAATTTCCGTATGTGTATTGTGAAATTATGTATGATATATTACTTGTATTTCTTGCAATAAGAAAATTTGATAGTACAAATTGAAGTTTTCAGTAACAAGTTGAAATACTAGATAGATTTTTGACTACTTATAGTATAATTTTTAATTTTAATCTAGGACAATTTATGTAATAGTTATTTGAATATAGATATCTAAATTGGTTGTAAATATATTTTAATTTATTATATGATTTTTATAAATTGTTTAATTTTATTTCTCACTTTAAATTTTTTTTATTTTTTATTTTTTTTAATTAATATTTCCCCTTACACTTAATAAAATTTAATTTAATTTAATGTATTATTGTGTGTCTTTTGTCTTAAATTTAAATTTTATGACAAATGATTTATTATGAATTTATAATGTAATATAATTCAATTGATATGTGAACAAATTTCAGGTTGGTAATTGATACTTTAAATTATCTATCAACTCCACAAAAATAAATTCCAATTTAATTAAAAATTGGGACATTAATTGTCAAATATATAATAATATCTAATGTTCATAATGTATTGTAGATAAACATATTGAAATATAAATAAAAAGTATTAACCGATCTTGTGTAACCAAATTGATACATATTGTGCTTTAATAATCTAAATTAATTTTATAAAACTAAACAACTTTTTAAAAGATTTTGAAGTATGGAAACTTAATTAAACTAGACTAAAATCAAAGTATCATCTTTTGAAAATTCACGACTATATAATACGGCATTAGCAACAAAGGAATTATTACATTAGCTATGATGGTATTAATCAATTTAATTTGTGCATTCAATAAAAATGAATCACTAAATAATCATAAAATAGTTAAAACGTAAAAATAGGCGCAGTACAAATTGATACATTAAATTGTCAATCAATAATCTATAAGCAAGAATACATAGCAGGTTATGATCATCATTGAAATGGTTCTAAATCAACTGAATTTATTCAAGGATTCAAGTATTGAAGTTATTTGAATTGTTGACTAATATTACTAATTTTCATTCATGTGTTTAAGAAAAAAAAGCTTAGAAACTTAAGGGGATTTATTTCTAATGCCCAGATTTAAAATTTAAACAGTTTTACAATTCCAATTTCTTATTTTTCAATCTCTTTATTCTTCTATTAATAGAATTAAATGTCTTTATACATTTTCAGTTATTCCATATAATAAATGAAGTAGAATTGTGATTAAAATGACATGTAAGATTACTAATTGTTTTTATATTTATACTGTATAATAATAATAATTGTTAAATAATTTATTACGATCGAAAATTGACAATAATTAATAAGTACATTAGGCTATAATTTATCAAGCTATAATTTATCAAGCTATAATTTATCAAGCTATAATTTATCAAGCTAGATTCCAATTAATTATAAAATACAGTTATGAATGATCAAGTTATGAACCAACAACTGGAAGTAATACAATGGAAAAAACTCAATACGACTACAAATTATTAAACTAATAAACCCTTACCAAATAAAAAGAAAAATTGTGTAAAAAAGTGCATTTAAAAATTCGTATTATTTTTTTGACTATATAATGCAAAGTTTCGTATTTTTAAACAATAGATGGTAGCATTGAATCATTCAAAATCATTTTTGATTCAGCCTCAATCATTAAATTCAATCAAAATAAACTTATTCTTCTATAGGCTTATCATCTAAAATAGAATTCAAAAAATTAAACTTAATTACGAGAATTATATAACCAAGAGAAAAGCTTAATGTACGGCAATAAAATTATCCATTCAAGTATTAATATTTATTCTCCTACATGATTTTATGAAAAGATTCTTCAAATTTATACTAAAATAACTCCGAGATCAAGTGCCATAATAGATTATAAAATTTGCTCCCTATTTGCATCTGCATAAACAAATTTTCCCCTTTTTTTCACATTTCGACATCAAAAACAACATGCCAAATATCAGGAGCAAAAGTTTTAATTTTTTCAATATGAATAACTTTACTACTGAACTCTTTCTCTATTTTAAATTTTAAATTTTCAAATTCATTTATATGAACGTTTTCATGTACATGTATAATTGTTGATACACCATTAACTTTGTTGATCTTGGATTTTTGTAGTACCGTTTTTTTAGCAATTGACCAACTTGGTTTTGATGTTGGCAATAAACCTAAATTTATATGACTTATATTTAAGCTATTGCTAGGAACGTTATTCAATCGTATTGGAATATTCTCATTACTCTCTAGAAACAAAAAAGCATCATAATTATTAATTTCATTATTAATTTCAAATTCCTTTTCATTTTCCTTGATAATTTTATATTTATATCCTTTTTTCTCCAAACTTCTTCTAAATCCTTCAATTGACCAAGGATTCAATTCCCAACAAAATAATTTCCCACCATTTTTTAAATAACTTAACGAAAAATATCCAATACCACAATAAAAATCAATCACTACCGTACCTTTTAAATTTTGGAAATTGTCAAGAATTCTTTTCTTCTCCTTGATATTACCTCTTGAAAACATTGTATATTCAGGACTCCAAGTTTGATATATTCCATTTTGAGTTACAGTACACCAAAATGCTTCCTGAAAATCTTTGGAAGTTGGGTAATGATCGTTAGGTAAATTGGGTCCAAAATCTCCATAAATTGGTAATATATTTAATGGTTTTCTCATGACATTATTTGATTCTGTAATTGGTTTATTTATTGCAATGTGAGTTAAGTTGTTTGTTCCAAATAAATCCAATTGGTGTTGTAGTATCAATTGGCAAAGGTCTGTTGGTATATTATTGTTGGTAGTTTCCAAAGTATTTGGGTTATTAAATAACAACATTGGTGGGTATATTGACCATCTTCTCGGTAGATTTAAATTTGAGTTGTGAGTTTTATTATAATCTTCTACTATCGACTCCAATGTGCATTTCTTCTCCTGTTTTTGGTCATCTTCACCGTTATAATAATCGTGTTGAAAAGCTGAAAATTCTGATGGTAACTCTTTTAAAGTTGTATAAACATAGTATTGATCATTTACATTCTCTATTTTTCTTGACCTATTCAACCATTTATTATCTTCTAGTAAAGTTTTAATTCGTTTTATATCTCTTGCCTCTTTTATAACTATTCTAATCATATAGTTTCACAGATCATTATTTTTTTTTTATGTAAGTGAATTTATTTTTTTTCAAAATTTACAAAAAGAGACACTAAGCGGCTGAACACATTTTTTTTTACATTCGCTTGTTTAGACATTACTCAATACAGATCATGCAACCATTAGCGGGATAATTAGAAGGGGTACAAACAAAGAGAAATCAGTAGATTTAAAAAGTTTGAGTCAGCCCAAATTTAAAAAAGGGAGATTGAAATCAGTCCTTATTTGAATGTTTAATTAGATTTGACAGTTTTTGGTTGCAAAATTTTAAGAATTATAGAAAAGACTTTTTGATACATGCAATGGTAGGTTTGAAATTTAGCTTTTTCATTGGAACGCTAACAACATTCTAACAACCCCAGTGAATTTTATAAAAACAACGAAAAGACAGAAATTTTCACTTCACAAAGTTTCGTGTGGACAACTTTTGATACTCGGTGGTATTAAAGAACAATATGAATTGAATTCTGATCAAAAGACTTTAAATTAATTTATCGAGAGAGTTTTTATCATGGAAATTTTACTCAAGAGGTATTGGCAGTAATCGTTGCACGATAACCACCTTGTTGAAACAATATAAGACTTTAGTTTTCGGATATATAAATCAATTGATTCCGCAAATAGTCTTTCATTCAATTCAGTAAGAAATTGAACATTTAGTAAACGTCAAAGTGAAAATTTAAGACGAACTCTTTCCATTAATTCAACCACTATTACTATTGTGACACTTCAAGTCTCTCAAATTTTGTGGACTTCAAGGCAATGATAAATATTTAGTTATTGAATTAATAATAAACAAAAAAAGAAATATAAGACACAAGAAACATAAGACAAAAATCACAAAATAAATTTTTTATTTTTTTTTTTCAACAAAATTTCAACGATTTTTTTTATTATTTTTTTTTAGAGTTAATTTTCAACACCTTTTTAGTTTTTACAATATTGTTTCTTTCATCAATAAGCTTTGATTTCATCAACTTAAATTATAGACTTAAAGAATAGAGCACAATTATATCATCTATATCATAATCAATCATTTGATAATTAATATTCTCGAAAGATCAATAATTAGCTAAAAGTATAAATTTTAATTCATATATCAAATAAATCATACTGAAAAAAAGTATTTGTTACGTTACGATCGATTTTTAAATTTTTTGCATTTCAATTAAGCTACAAAAAAGTATCCATAACTTTATCAATCATTTTTTATAAATTATCTATAACTCGATTCATCAATATTAAATAAAAATGTCAGAAACTAATAGTAATACCACAAATAAACTTGAAGATCAACCGACTCAGTCAACAAATCACATTACTGAACAATCCACCACAACCACTGAATCGCAACCATCACAAGAACAATCACAAGAAGAAGCTCAACAACAAACTCCACAACAACAACCAGAAATTGTAGCTTCTGCTGTTGATGGTGGACGTGAAATGTCAAATAAAATATTATATGTTGGAAATTTACCAAAATCCGCGTCAGAAGATCAGATTAGTGAATTGTTTTCAGTAGCAAAACCCATTAAATCAATTAAATTATTAAATGATAAAAATAATTTGGGTTTTAATTACGCGTTTATTGAATTTGATGAAAATCAAGATGCTGATATGGCATTAAGTACGTTAAATGGTAAATTAATTAATAATAGTGAAATAAAAGTAAATTGGGCTTATCAATCAGCAACAATTACAAATAATAATTCATTAGAAGATCCTTTATATAACATTTTTGTTGGAGATCTAAGTTCAGAAGTAAATGATGAATCATTGAAAAAAGCTTTTGAAAAATTTGGTTCACTAAAACAGGCTCATGTGATGTGGGATATGCAGACTTCAAGATCAAGGGGTTATGGATTTGTATCATTTAATAAAAAAGAAGATGCAGAATTAGCTTTACAAACAATGAATGGAGAATGGTTAGGTGGTAGAGCAATAAGATGTAATTGGGCATCACATAAGCAACAAAATAATAATAATAATAACTTTAGTAATGGTGGAGGATACTCACAAAATAATTATAATAATGGTTATAGAAGTCATAATAATATGAATAATAATCGTCATCAATTTAGAAATAATAATATCAACAATAATAAATATCAAAATCAATATACACAAAATGGTCAATCACCACAGAACTCGGGATTAAATGGTTTGATGTTGCATGATTTAGGATCTAATGGTACTCTTTCACAACAATCTTCACATCAACAATTGAATGGTAATGGTATAGGGTCAAATCAACAACAACAACAACAACAAAACAACAGCAACAACAACAACAACAACAACAATAATAATATAACAGTTATGTCACCTCAATCTTATGATATAGTATTAAGACAAACACCATCATGGCAAACAACAGTTTATTTAGGTAATATTGCTCATTTTACTCAACAACAAGAATTGATTCCATTATTACAAAATTTCGGTTACATAGTAGATTTCAAATTTCATCCAGAAAGAGGTTATGCTTTTGTTAAATATGATTCTCATGAAAGAGCTGCTTTAGCTATAATACAATTAGCTGGTTTTAATTTAAATGGTAGACCTATAAAATGTGGTTGGGGAAAATGATTAATTTTTTAAATATATAAATAAATAAATAAAATTAATTACAAACTTTACTTTATGATCTCTTCAATCTGCTCTTCACTTTTTTATACCATTTGAAGTCAAATTATTCTTGTTTCTTCTTACTTTTTATCTCTCTGTAAACTGATACTAAAAAATAAGCAATTATTATATATGGGGAAAAAAAAGAAATGGCTACAAAAATTTATAACATTAATATCATTATTTTTGTATTAGTTTTATGATCAACTTAGAGAATCAATAATTCAATCAACTAATTATTCATATAGCTCGAATCATATCAAATTCAAAGCAATTGAAGATCATATTTTCATTATATCATCTCAATCAAAGTTTCATTAAGTTAATAATAATAATTTATACATTTTTAGAATTTGAAATATTTTTTTTTTCTTTCTTATTATTATAATATTTTTTTTTCAATTATCATCATTCATCATTACCAAATCAAATTGAATCATTGAATTGTCTTTATACAGATACCTTCTTCTATTTTAGAACTAAATGAAATAGAGAAGTTCAGATTATTATCAATTATTCATTTAAATTAAACTTACATGTTATTTAATATATTTAACAAAAAATTAATTTTATTTTTCATTTTCAATTTTACAACTATTAATTTAATCCTCAAATTGTCTTTATTTAAATCTAATAATAAATTATTATCAACTTTTTCAACTTCGTTTTTAATTGTTATATCACTATATTATTTATCAACTACATCTTATTTCAATAATTTTATAAACAATATAACTAATTTATTTATCAATTCAGAAAATCAAAATCAAGAAAAAATTTCATTTAATATCCCACAAATCTTTAATAAAATTATGAATTCATCAAGATTTGGTAGATCAAATTATAATAGATTTAATTCCAAAAAGACAAAAGAAAAGAGATTTGCTCTGAAAAATGGTGGAGAATTAGGAGGGATAAGTAATGATGGGAATACATGTTTTATGAATTCTGTAATACAATCATTAGCTTCATCAAGAACTTTAATAAAATTTATTGACTCTTATCTTTATTCAGAGATTGAAGTTGATACAAACGCAAATGGTGAAAAAATTACAATGAAATCAAATCAACCAAAACCTGAATTAATTTTTACAAACACTTTTAAAAATCTTTTAGATAATGTTAATGGTAAATATGGTTCAAAAGGTAAAGAATTCAGTACAAAGCAATTATTAAATAAAATGCCAAATGGACCAAAACAAAATTTCTTTAGTGGGTATAGCCAAGAAGATGCACAAGAATTTTATCAACTAATAATGAATATATTGGAAAAAGAATTTAAAAAAATGAGTGTTAGTAGATTACCAACTCCAGAACCAGAAGATGAAAATAACAGCAAGCCAAAAGAAAATAAATTTGTAGATGTTAGAAATATTAAAGACGTTATTTCTGGTTGCAATAGATTAGGTAAATTAGGTACGGTATATGTTCCAGCTGCACAAGTGGATCCAAACATTGTTGATGCGGAATATAAAGTAATGCCCTTAGAATTAATTACACCCGTTGATGGAATTACAACTGAACGAATTGGTTGTTTGACATGTGGTGAAGTCGGAGGTATAAGGTATGCAGTAAATAGTGGATTAAGTTTAAATTTACCACAAAATCAATCATATTATACAAGTACTTTTAATATTACCGATTTATTAAATGAATGGATCAAACCAGAAATCATAGAAGATGTTAATTGTAATAGATGTGGATTATTACAAACTCATGAATTTTTAGGTTCAAAATTAACAACATTATCAAAAGAAGAAAATTCCAAAATTATAGAGCAAATAGAAAGTCGAATGAAAGCAATTGAACTAGAATTACAAAAACGACAAGTTACAGATGAAGCATTTGAAAAATTAACTACAAAGAATCAGATCAAAAAAAGTAGGAAATCAAAGCAAATATTTATAGATAGACCACCACCATTATTATGCATGCATATAAACAGATCACAATTTGATCCAAAAACTTATATGATTTTGAAAAATCCTAGTAATGTTACATTTCCAGCTGTCTTAGATTTAAATCCTTATATTTTGGAACCAAATGATATCAATATGGATGCTAGATTACCTTTTAGAAAACAAGATGAACAAAGATTGAGACAACAACAGCAACAACAACAGCAAGCTCAGCATATGAATGGTGAAGCAAACGGTGAAGCAGACGAAGAAGTTGAAGAAGAAAACCAAGATGAAAACGTGGAATCGTCATCTTCATCCAAGACAGATTCATTCACTGAAAAATTTGAGTCTGTTCAAACACCTGCATCAATTATTGATACCTCATCTTCCGTGTCAAACAATCCGTCATTACTATACAATTTAAAAGCAGTTATAATTCATTATGGTACTCATAATTATGGGCACTATATCTGCTATAGAAAATTGCGTGGAACATGGTGGAGAATAAGTGATGAATCCGTCTATGTTGTAAGTGAAGAAGAAGTTTTGGGTGGTCAAGGTACTTTTATGTTATTTTATGAATATGATGATGGGTTTAAGGAAATTTTACAAGATGTAACTGATGATGAAGAAGAAGTAGAGGAAGAAGAGCAACAACAAGAAGATTCACAAAGAACTCAAACTCAAAGTGATAGTGATGATGAAGATGAAGTAGAATTATCAAATAATAAAGTACAAACAGAATCAAACGAATCTACAAATATAGTGGCCCCGTCGGACGAAAGTGACGTAAATACTCAAAATGGAAGTGTCGAACATTTCGAAAATATAAGAAGTTTAGCATCACACACTCCATCAATTAAGGATGTCGAAATGGGAGATAATGAATTTGTAAATGGAGATGAAGATACTAATTTTAATATTGCGGAAGCTCAAGTTCATTTATGATGAGAAACTAAGTTGTTCTTAAAAAGGAGAAAGTCAAAAAAATTATTACACAGATTATTTAGTTCTATTTATTACGTAGTTTTTAGAATTTATTATTTAAAAAGACTGATTAAATTGTAGACAAATTTACGATGTTTCAAATCTAAAGGCCTCGAACTACTTTTTTCTATACAGTACCAAATTTTTAGAAGATCATCACCAACTAAATCACCATTTACAACAATACTCAATGGCCAGAAAACTAAAAGGTAAAAATGTACAATCAAAAGGTCTTAAAGGAGCATTAGCACGTCACAAAGTACAAGACAAACTAAACGAAAAACTAAAGCAAAACGCAGAAATTCAAAAGAATAATCAACTACTAAAATCAAAATCAATTAAAACATCCAAAAAATTAAAACAAAACAACACAGTTGTGAAAAAGGGGTTCATGCCGCTCAAACCTAACGATACAGTCTTGTTGATTGGAGAAGGTGATTTTTCATTTGCTAAATCATTAATATTACAAAATTTTATAAAAGTTGAAAATTTAATTGCAACTAGTTTTGATTCTTATGATGAATTAATTTTAAAATACCCAAACACAGTAGAGGAGAATTTGAAGTTTTTAGAAGAAAAGGGAGGGCAAGTAAAGTTCAATGTTGATGCTACTAATTTGATACAATCTTTGGACCTAAACCTCAATTCAAAGCAGAAAAAATTGAAACAAAGAGTGAAATTATTTGAGAATGTAAAACCAAATGAAACAGATGAAGATGATTTAGAAGAAGATACTAATAATAACACTGACAAGTACAAAAAACTAGATTATATAATGTTCAATTTTCCACATACAGGAAAAGGAGTAAAAGATCAAGACAGAAACATTCGAGATCATCAAAACTTAATAATCAACTATTTCAAAAATTGTGATCAATTGTTTCAATTAGTAAATCAGAAAGATCAATCGCGTAACGATTTTGCAGGGTACGAAGAAGATTGGACACCAAACGGTAAAATTATTCTAACTGTATTTGAAGGAGAGCCTTATAGTTCATGGGGTATTAAAATTATAGCAAGAGAACAAAATTATAAAGTTGAACAAAGCGGTAGATTTGAATGGGGGATGTTTCCTGAATATCATCATAAACGTACAAATAGTTCCCAAGATACTACTAAACCTGCTAATGAAAGAGATGCAAGATTGTATGTCTTTGAAAAAAGAGTAGAAACTGATGACAAGAATGGGAAAAATAGTAAAAAGAAAGAAGATGATTCTGATTCAGAATAATGATATTTTCATATTTCTTAATATTACCAAATCTATGCTGGAAAAACTCTAAGACAATTATCAATATAAAATATTTCTTTGGTTAAAGGATCTTTAATTTGTCCCTGTCTTAACAATCCATTTCTTTCACTTAAATATTTTTCATTAGGGAATAATAATTTATCAAATGGGTATATATTGCCATTGGGTAATTTGAAAGGATTATTAAAAATATTTGTTATTAATTGTGCAAATGGTAAGTTTCTACTTAATTGAAATAATTCTGGTGAACAAGTTGGACAATTATTTACTTTATTTAATTGTTTGTAATAATGATTTGGTCCTCTATATTTCACATTTGTTAATGATGTTAATTTTGGATCTGTTGATGTGATAGTTGATGTTGAGTTTGTTGTGATTAATGGGGGAGTGGCATCTATTGAAGAAGTCCTGACATAACTAGCTCCATTTGTATTATGAATGTGCTGCTGCTGCTGTTGTGGTTGTTGTGGTTGTCCATTACTACTTATATCATTATTGTTGAATTCAATTATTGACATATCTTCAAACACAGTATTTTCAGTATTATAATAACAAGATTTTGTCTTCAAACTTGATAAACCAGCAGATAAGTAAATAAATAAAGGATAATTCTTAGTTATACCATATAATTTTATAAAATTTTCAATAAAACATAAAGATAAGGATTCCCATCTTTCATTTGATAATAAATTTTGATAATCTTTAAAATGTTGAGATTGGATCATCATATTATTTGAATAATTTGAAAGAGTTGAATTTTTTTCCTGGTTTTTAAAATTACCAAAATTGAACTGATTATTCAAGTTATTTATTGACGTATTTATATTATCCATTGATTTGAAAACTAATAATCCACCTAATCCTTTTAATTTTTCTAAATTTATTACATGATTTTGTACATCATCTTTTGAATAATTTTCTTTATTTCCATAACTTGATAAATTATCTCTTGAAAATTTAATTGCTTCATTGATATCACCTTTCTCAATCAATGTTAAAAATTTACAATAATTAATTTCAAATTCAAGATTTGAATTCAATTTTTTTAATACATTTTTATTTTCATTAAACCATGATATAATTAGTAATAAATCATGTTTGTAAATTATTGATATGAATACTTGATTAAATTCTTGATATAAATCATAATCAATTAATTTTGGTAAATTTGGATTAGTTGAGCTTAATGAATTTAATAAATTTATTCCTATATTTTCTGTTTGAGATGTGTTTGATTTAATTAAGTAATCGACAATTAATAAATTTGCTTGATCTCTACACCATTTTATTAGATTTGGGTTATGTAAATCAAGTACTTTATCATCATTATCTTGGTTTTGAGTATCTGATACTCCATTTATTTCACTTGTGGCGTTTTTCAATTGCAAAGGTATTTCGTTTCCTTTCATTGGGTCTTTGGTTCTAATTTGATTATTACCATTACTAACACACCATTTTCCCAACTCTTGTATATTGCTCAATCTAGCATTTAATCTAGATCTATATTCTTCATCATTTTTAATCAATGTGTTTAGTTTTTTCATAAATGTTTCAAAATTTTTAACCAATTTTTTTATCATTTCTAATTTCATTGAATTTGATATTTTATCATTCTTTTTAATCTTTGAAATTTCTTCATTTGTTAGTTTTTTCTGTTTTTCTATTAGTTTTTGAATTGATTTGAAGTTCTTTTTAATTAGTTCAATAGGGATTCTAAATTGTGCTTGATGTGTTTGAATATGAAAATCTATTGTTGGATCACTCATGATAACAAATTGATCATATGAGTAGTTAATATATTATTCAATGAGATTGACAAAGGATGTAATTACAAATTGAAATGTCAAATGTTAATTGATAATCAATTTTGGATGTGAATTGATATCTTAATAATCAAAATTATGCATATTCTATTAGAATTAGTAAATATATTCTGGAGCGTTTCCATGCTACCAAGCGAGATAAAGTTTTGATAATTTAAATTATGGGGTTCAAATGAAAAGAGATAACTTTCAAGAAGAAAGTCAAAATTTTTACAACATAATGTTTCTAATATTTCCTCACCAAAATGAAGTACATAGTATATAGAAAACTTGACTATACATGTCGAATTAAAAAAAAAAAAAGAGATAACTTAAATGATTAATAATAAATTTTAAAACACAATATTAAATTAAAAAAACCTAAACTACTCAAAAAAGGTCTAAAGCCAAAATCTAAAACTTATTATATTTAAAAAGCAACAACTTCATTAGTATTGGAAGGTTTCCATGAAGCTAATCCAATTTTTTCATTTCCAACTTCATAATCAATAGCTAAATTTATGAAACGTAAAAGTGGTGATCCAATATTATATGCAGTTGTGGAAACAACTGTCAATGCACAATGTTGATCCTGACAATCTGGTTCAATAAAAGCTATTAATGGAATTGTATAGTTTTTACCAAAAAAAGTTATTGTAAATGTTTTATCCTTAATTAAAGAATAATCAATTTTTTTACTTCCTTTAGCGTTGTTTGGATCATCTGGTAAAGCGTTCAAAATCCCAGAATAAACGTCTTTGTGCACTAAAATTAGATCATTTCCTGTATCAAAAGTTGCGTTACTATTTACAGGAATATCCGTGCCATTGATATTAATTGAATCAATATACGCGTGTACATTAGTATCTCTTATTGAATTCCAAGTGAAAGGTTCGATTGTTTGTGCTTTACTGTAGCCTCCCAAAAATAATTGTAAACTTGTACCACTGGAGTTTCTGGAATGTAATGAAGCAATAGGCTTTGAAATTGAACCCGCATTGTATGCTGCCAAAACAACGTTTTGATACTCTGAGCCTTTTGGAGGTTTGGCGAGTCCTAATAAACCAAATGGCCAACCCTTTCCAATGTCATTAACATCGTTGAGCAAAACTTCTGGAATCTTAAAATTTGAATCAAGCCAAATATCATCAATAACACCTTCACCATAATAATAAGCATCCGAGTAAAACTTTATTCTAAAAGGCTCTCCAGTTCTTTCAATAGTAGTAGATTTGCTTGAATTATATAATCCAACTTCACCGTTTGGAAGTAAGCAAGTAGAACAATTAGAACTAACATCCGGTACTTGTACTCCCCAGCTACCAGTGTCCACGACCAATAATACCGGGTCTTTATTTGAACCTACTTGAACAACAGCTTTAGGAAAATTTTTGCCTTTGAGGAAATAATCAGTTTCACCAATTTGCCTTTTTTCTAAATGATCATTAGTTGGCAATACTAAATCTAATGCAATGACACCATCTCTTGGTTGATTGTAAATCAAAGAAGCGTTAGCAACAGCGGCAAATAAAGCACCAATAGTTATAAAATTATTCAACATTTGAGTGTTTGGTTGAAAATTAAAAGCTTTCACATATTTCAAATTTAAGGATCATCGAACAGTTATATAGACTCTGATCGATAGCATCGTGGTTAGCAACTAAGCTGTCTATTGTTTTGTATCATTTATAATACTTTTTGACTCTATTCGTGATTTGTTGAGTATTTGATTACAAACAATAAAAATGGTTCTGAGACCTGAATACGATAAAAAAATCGAAGGTTAGGAAACTCGACACAAAATTGAATTTGCAACAAACCTTCCTTAAACAATTGCTGTAAGTTCCGGTATGGAGTATGGGAACGAGTCTCTTTGTCTATATGAGGTGTAATTCCCATGTGTTGAAGCTTAATCAAGAATACAGTTAGCTCATAATCTTTTTAAGGAAATTTTCTGTGGATTAAAAGCATACTTTACAAAATCATTTAGCAATCATTTAAACTGTAACTGGATAGAAAATTTAGATTATTATAAACTAAAACTATTGAAACTATTCACGACAGAACTAAACAAGTTTTAGCGAGCTTTACGACTCTCTAAAACGAAACAACATTATTAGTGTTTGATGCTTTCCACTGAGCCAAACCGATTTTTTCATTTCCAACTTCATAATCAATAGCTAAATTTAAGAAACGTAAAAGTGCTGATCCAATATTATATGCAGCTGTGGAAAAAACCATCAATCCACAATGTTGATCCTGACAATCTGGTTCAATGAAAGCTATTAATGGAATTGTGTAGTTCTTACCAAACAAAGTCAATGTAAATGTTTTATCTTTGATTAAAGAATAATCAATTTTATTACTTCCTTTAGCGTTGTTTGGATCATCTGGTAAAGCGTTCAAAATCCCAGAATAAACGTCCTTGTGCACAAAAATGCGTGAATTTCCTGTATCAAAAGTTGCGTTACTATTCACAGGAATGTTTTTGCCATTGATACTAAATGAATCAATATACGCGTGTATATTACTATCTCTAATTGAATGCCAACTGAAAGGTTCGATTGTTTGCGCTTTACTATAACCTCCCAAAAATAATTGTAAACTTGTACCACTAGAGTTTCTGGAATGTAATGAAGCAATAGGCTTTGAAATTAAACCCGCCTTGTATGCTGACAAAACAACATTTTCATTCTCCGAGCCTTTAGGAGGTTTAGCGAGTCCTAATAAACCATATGGCCATCCTTTTCCAATATCACTAACATCGTTGAACAAAACTTTTGGAATTTTAAAATTTGAACCAAGCCAAATGTCATCAATAACAGCCTCACCATAATAATAAGCGTTCTGGTCAAACTTTGATTTAAAAGGCTTTCCAGTTCTTTCAATAGTAGTAGATTTGTTTGAGTTAAATAATCCAACTTCACCATTTGGAAGTAAGCAAGCAGAACAATTAGAACTAATATCTGGTACTTGAACTAACCAGCTACCAGTGTCTACAACCAATAATACCGAGTCTTTATTTGAACCTACTTGAACAACAGCTTTAGGCCAATTTGTGCCTTTGAGGAAATAATCAGTCTCACCTATTTGCCTTTTTTCTAAATCCTCATTAGTTGGCAATACCAAATCTAATGTAATGACACCATCTCTTGGTTGATTGTGAATCAAAGAAGCGTTAGCAAAAACGGCAAATAATGCACCAACAGTAATCAAGTTATTCAACATTTGAATGTTTGGTTGAAAATTAAAAACTTTCACATATTTCAAATTTGAAGATCATCGAACATTTATATAGACTCCAAAAGATAGTATCGTAGTTAGCAATTAAGCTGTCTATTGTTTAGCATCATTTATAATAAATTTTTGACTCTATTCATAGAAAATTTTGATTTTAAACAATGTGGTTTTGAGATTTCATTTTGATTACAATAAATATATCAAAGGTTATGAATCTCGACACAAAAATGAGTTTGCAAACCATACATGAACATTCATTTTATGTAAGTCACCGGAAGGAGTAAGAGAGAATGACCACAGCAAGTCTCTCTGCCGATATAGAGTTTATTATACGTGAGTTAAAGCTCAACCAAGAATCTAGTAAGCTTATAATGTATTGAAGGAAAATTTTTGTGGATTAAAAGCGCACTATACAAACTCTTTTACCAGTAATTTTGAATCTGGATAAAGATTTATTCAAATTATTTTGAACTAAAACCATAAAAAAAACTCACGACAGGACTAATCAAGCTCTAGTCTTTCAAATCTCTAAAAAGAAACAACATTATTAGTAGTTGATGATTTCCATGGAGCCAAACCAAAAAGCTCGTTCCCTACTTCAACGCTGATAGCAAGGTTTAAAAATCGTAAAATTGGTGATCCAATGGCAGTATAAGACTCTGGCCAAATTACCGACGAACAATGTTGGCCAGTACAACCCGGTACAATGAAAGCTAATGCTGGGATAGTATATTTTTTGCCAAATATGGTTAAAGTAAATGTTTTATCTTTTAATAAAGATGCATCAAATTTACGAGATCCCTTTTTGTTGTTTGGATCAAATGGTAATGAATTTATTATGACATCATATACTTCTTGACTGACAAAAATATTAGGATTTCCATAGTCAAAAATAGATGATTTATTTACCGCAATTTCAGATCCATTTATATTAAATGAATTAACATATGCGTAAACTTGAGTACCTTGAATTGGATGCCAATCAAAATCCCCATCTAAGTGTGATTCACTATAACCACCTAAGAATAATTGTAAATTCACAGCACTTGAATTTGTGGCTGATATAGAAGTTATTGGTTTTGAAGTAAGTCCTGCTTTATAAGCTGCCCATGCAACATTTTCATTTTCTGATCCTTTTGGTGCAGGAGCTAAACCCAATAGCCCAAATGGCCAAGTACTTCCAATATCACTGACATCATTAAATAAAACATTTGGTATTTTAAAATTTGAGCCAAACCATATATCATCAAGAACACCTTCACCATAATAATAAGCATTTGCATGAAATGTTGACCTAGCTGACTTACCCGTTCTAACTGCAGTTGTAGATTTATTTGAATTATATAATCCAAGTTTACCATTTGGAAGTAAGCACTTAGTACAATTGGTACTTACATCAGGAATTTGGGTTAACCAACTACCAGTATCAATGGTTACTAAAACCTGATCACGATTTGAACCTACTTCAATGATTGTTTTGAAGTACAGGGAAGTAAAAGCATCCGTCTCACCAATTTGTCTTTTTTCCAAATCAGAGGCACCTGATAAACCTAAATCTAAGGTAACAACACCATTTCTTGGCTGATTCTGAATCAAAGTAGCGTTGGCAATAACGGCAAATAATGCACCAACAGTAATCAAGTTATTTAACATTTGAATGCTTGGTTGAAAATTAGTAAAGTCTCACATATTTCAAATTTGAAGATCCTCGAATATTTATATAGACTCTGAATGAAAGTATCGTAGTTAGCAATTAAGCTGTCTATTGTTTAGCATCATTTATAATAAATTTTTGACTCTATTCATAGTATTTGATTACAAACAATGTGGTTTTGAGATTTCATTTTGATTACAATAAATATATCAAAAGTTATGAATCTCGACACAAAAATGAGTTTGCAAACCATACATGAACATTCATTTTATGTAAGTCACCGGAAGGAGTAAGAGAGAATGACCACGGCAAGTCTCTCTGCCCATAAAGAGTTTATTATACGTGAGCTAAAGCTCAACCAAGAATCTAGTAAGCTTATAATGTATTGAAGGAAAATTTTTGTGGATTAAAAGCGTACTATACAAACTCTTTTACCAATCATGTTTGATTCTCGATGAAAATTTATTCCAATTATTAAAAACTAAAACTATAAAAACTACTTACGACAGAAGTAATCAAGTTTTGATTTAACGACTCTCTAAAAGGAAACAACATTATTAGTATTTGATGATTTCCATGAAGCCAAACCGATAAGCTCGTTCCCTACTTCAACGCTAACAGCAAGGTTTAAAAATCGTAAAATCGGTGACCCAATGGCAGTATAGGACTCTGGCCAAATTACCGACGAACAATGTTGGCCAGTACAACCCGGTACAATGAAAGCTAATGCTGGGATAGTATATTTTTTGCCAAATATGGTTAAAGTAAATGTTTTATCTTTTAATAAAGATGCATCAAATTTACGAGATCCCCTTTTGTTGTTTGGATCAAATGGTAATGAATTTATTATGACATCATAAACTTCTTGGCTGACAAAAATATTAGGATTTCCATAGTCAAAAATAGATGATTTATTTACCGCAATGTCAGTTCCATTTATATTAAATGAATTGACATATGCGTTAACTTGAGTACCTTGAATTGGATGCCAATCAAAATCCCCATCTAAGTGTGATTCACTATAACCACCTAAGAATAACTGTAAATTTACAGCACTTGAATTTGTTGCAGATATAGAAGTTATTGGTTTTGAAGTAAGTCCTGCTTTATAAGCTGCCCATGCAACATTTTCATTTTCTGATCCTTTTGGTGGAGGAGCTAAACCCAAAATTCCAAATGGCCAAGTACTTCCAATATCACTGACATCATTAAATAAAACATTTGGTATTTTAAAATTTGAGCCAAACCATATATCATCAAGAACACCTTCACCATAATAATAAGCATTTGCATTAAATGTTGACCTAGCTGACTTACCTGTTCTAACTGCAGTTGTAGATTTATTTGAATTATATAATCCAAGTTTACCATTTGGAAGTAAGCACTTAGTACAATTGGTACTTACATCAGGAATTTGGGTTAACCAACTACCAGTATCAATGAATAATAAAACCTGATCACGATTTGAACCTACTTCAACGATTGTTTTGAAGTACAGAACAGTTGTAACAGCATCCGTTTCACCAATTTGTCTTTTTTCCAAATCAGGGGCACCTGATAAACCTAAATCTAAGGTAACAACACCATTTCTTGGTTGATTCTGAATCAAAGTAGCGTTGGCAATAACGGCAAATAATGCACCAACAGTAAACAAGTTATTCAACATTTGAATGTTTGGTTGAAAATTAAAAACTTTCACATATTTCAAATTTGAAGATCATCGAAAATTTATATAGACTCCTCTGAAAGATAGTATCGTAATTAGCAATTGAGCTGTCTATTGTTATGTATCATTTGTAGTACATTTTTGACTCTATTCATAATTTGTTGAGTATTTGATTTTAAACAATGTGGTTCTGAGATTTCATTTTGATTACAATAAATGCATCGAAGGTTATAAAACTCGACACAAAATTGATTTTGCAACAAACCATACATGAATATTTTCTGTCTGAACCGGTGAGGAGTAAAAGATAATTATACAGCAAGTCTTTCTACCTAAATCATTTATCCATGTGGTGGAACTCAATCAAAAATCCCGTAAACTTAGAATGTAATTAGGAAAAGAATTAAAAGCATACTTTACAACTCTTTGAGCAATAATTCAAATTATATCTGGACAGAAAATTTATTCAAATTATTATAAATTTAAACTATAAAAACTACTTACGACAGAACTAATCAAGTTTCATTTTACAACTCTCTAGAATGAAACAACATTATTAGTATCTGATGATTTCCAATTAGCCAAACCGATAAACTCGTTTCCTATGTCAACGTTAACAGCAAGGTTTAAAAATCGTAAAATTGGTGATCCAATCGAAGTATAAGTCTGTGACCACATTACCAGTGGACAATGTTTGCCAGTACAACCAGGTTTAATGAAAGCAACTAATGGAATAGTATAATTTTTGCCATGTATAGTTAAAGTAAATGATTTATCTTTAAATAAAGAAGCGTCATGTTGACGAGATCCCCTTCTATTGTTTGGATCAAATGGGAATGAATTTGTTATGGCATCATAAACTTCTTGTTTAAAATAAAGAGCAGGATTTCCATAGTCAAAAAGTGGTGTTACATTCACCGGAATGTTAGTTCCATTTATATTAATTGAATTAACCAACGCGCTAACTTGAGTACCTTGAATAGGATACCAATCAAAATCCCCATCTAAATGTGATTCACTATAACCACCTAAGTATAATTGTAAATTCGTAGCACTTGAATTTGTTGCAGATATAGAAGTTATTGGTTTTGAAATAAGTCCTGCTTTATAAGCTGCCCATCCAACGTTTTCGTTTTCTGATCCTTTTGGTGCAGGAGATTAACCCAAAATTCCAAATGGCCAAGTTGGTCCAATTTCACTTACATCATTAAATAAAACTTTTGGAATTTTAAAATTTGAAGCAAACCATACATCATCAAGGACGTATTCACCATAGAAATAAGCAGCACCTTTATAAAATGTTGATCTAGCTGGGTTACCTGTTCTAACTGCAGTTGTAGATTTATTTGAATTAAATAATCCAGGTTTACCATTTGGAAGTAAACATTTAGTACAATTAGTACTTACATCAGGAATTTGGGTTAACCAACTACCAGTATCAAGGAATAATAAGACTGGATCACGATTTGAACCTACTTCAACAATTGATTTGAAGTAAAGATCAGTAAAAGAATCCAATTCCGCAATTTGTCTCTTATCTAAACCAGGAACACTTGCTAATTCAAAATCTAAGGTAACAACACCATTTCTTGGTTGATTTTGAATAAAAATAGCGTTAATAGTAGCAACGAATAAAGTGCTAATTGTAATTAATTGGTGTATCATTCCTTTATTGATCTGAAATTTAAGTTGTTGATTTTGACTTGAAAAAAAATAGTCATTTTTAAGAATTGAAGATATATATAGTACCGATGCAAATATGAAGATGTTATATCTTTATTGTTATGATGGCCGTTGTTGAATTTGTTTTTGTTGGTTATGTGGTTGGGTTATAATACCGTTAATAACATTCTATTGTTCTCAAATTTGATGCACTTTGGTTTGGAGCACCTGAACGTAGTATGACTCCTATTTTTAGGGGAGTTTAGGAAACAAACGTAGATCGATGAACTGTTTCTTCTCTGCAGATGATTGATCTGATGAAATAATTACCTTCAAAAGTGGGGAGTGAAATAGTTGAATCATTTATTGCAAAAACTGAGGATTTAAAGGGCAATAACTTTAATCAACTAAGAAAATTTGCACAAGTTCTGTTCACAAAAAGTAGTTCAACCTGAATTGCTGAAGTTATTGTCTTCATAATTTACTATTAACGGACATGGTTTGAAATCAATCTTATTAAAATACTTCACCAATCTATGCAGGAAGATTTCCAAACAATAGTTAATCATATAGTAATTGTAAATTGTTTTAAATGTCAACCACAAACGTTTCGAGTCGGAGTCAATAAGTTAGAAAATGGTCATGGTTGTAGTGTAGTCTTACTATTGTTCAAAGGTTTGTAGAAGATTTGATAAATTTTGATTTACAATAATAAATAATTGAAGAGTGAAAGAGTAACAATGCAGACTTAACACACGTTCTATCCACAAAATGAAATTCAACTTGAATTGCTAAAGTTATTGTCTTTATAATTTACTATTCACGGACATGGTTTGAAATCAATCAAATAAATACAATTGACCAATCAGAGGATAGTTTTAGACAATAGTATATCATATAATAATTATAGATAATTTCAAATGTTAACCACAAACGTTTTGGGTCGGAGTCAATAACCTAGAATTGTGTCATAACTCTTGTGTAGTTTTGTTGTTCTTTCAAAGTCAATAGAAAAAATTGTTTTGCTATTGTTCCTAGGTCAGTAGATAGAATTGATAAATTTTTTTTATAATAAATAAGTAATGCATGGAAAATTTTAAAAATAAAAACGCAGATCTTTTTCGTATTTACAATAAATTACATCAAATGTTGTAATCTTGCATAAATTAAATTGTATAAATTTAAATACTCTAAAACAATCTCAAACTATTCATATTACCAGATATGATTTTGCAACAAAAAGATTAAACAGCAATAGCTTCAACCCCATCAACAACAGATTCAACATCAACTTGAACATCATCTTTCTTATCCTTCTGATCACTTTTCTCACCTTGATTCTTAGTTTTCAAAGCTTCATCTAAAGATTTAGAACCCAAATTATCAGTAGTGTCATTTATACTAATTTTACCTTCTTTCAATCCATAAAATAATTTCTCTAAATAATCACCACCAATATCAACTTCTTGAACAAATTCACCATCAACATCTAATGGATTATATCTATTGTCAGCAAAATAAGGAACAACACCATCTACAAATTCTTTAGCTGTATGTTGAGTATAATAATGGAAATGTAAAGAATCACCTTTTTGTTTAACTGTTTCAATTTCCCATTGTTTTTGATCAACTTGTGGTGGAAGTTGTTTAGAACCTGACCAAACACCAGCTAATGCAGCTGCACTTGCTTCAATTGTATGGAAATTTAATTGTGATACAGTTATACCTACTGTACCTAATGTTGGATCATTTTGGAAAAAAGTATTATGATAAAGTCCTTCAACTCTTGATAAATTACCTGGATTGATTAATTTTAAATATTCTGAATCTTTACCAAAAAATGGGAAATGATAATGATAACCAGTTGAAAAAATAATTTTATCAAATTTACCACTTGTACCATCTGAGAAATGGAAATTACCAGTTTTAGGATCAATATACTCAATAGTAGGTTTTGAAGTTATACCTTCTGATTTTAAGGCTTCATTAATGTATTTAAAAACTAAATGTTCACCTCTTTTGGAGACAGTAACTGATTTAGCTAAAGGAACTAAGTATTGTACTGCATTTGCAGTTGAGATTGAATTACCAATTACTAAAACATCCTTATCTTTGTAATCATCTAAATTTCTAAAAGATTTAACATGTAATAAACTATCTGGGAAATTTTGATTGAACTCTGCTAATCCTTTAATATGAGGATAATAAGGAACTGTGTAATGACCATTAGAAACTACAACAGCGTCAAATTCTTCCTTATACCATTCATCAGTGCCGTTATCTAATTTATGTCTAACACTAAGTTCCCATTTCCCAGTTTTCTCATTCTTGACAACATTTTCAACAACTGAATTTAATCTAATATGATCTAATAAATTTTCATCTTTAATGAAATTTGAAAAACGTGATGCTAATTCCTTGTTAGTTAAAAATGGATAAATTGTTCTATTTTGAGAATAATATTCTTTTTCATCTGGTAAATAAGAATAACGAGTAAATCTTTGAGGAATATTAGTAAATAAAAATTGAAAAATACCAGATCTATTCCATTCTAATTCATTTTCTAATCCATTTGTTGAATCTTTAACATTTAAAGGATTTTTAACATTAGTTTGTGATAAATCTTTTGGTGATTTTCTACTTGGTCTAATAATTTCAGGATTATTATAATTTTCAGTATTTAAAATATCTTGTGGTGGGACATTTAAATCTGCTTTTTCAGTAGCTGGTGCCCATATCCCACCAGCATGATCTTTAGTTTCAAAAGCAACAATACGAGAAAAAGCAGGGTTTGAAGGTAATTTATTTTCATGGTAAGTGTTTTTGGCATTAGTTAATGTTGATTCACCATCTTTTGTTGTATGTAAGAATTCATATAATGAAGCTAAACCTGCTGGGCCTGCACCAATTATTGCGATTGATTCTATTTGTGGGATTTTTGGTGGGTTTGTTGATTGAGTTGTTGGAGTTGTTGTAGATGTTGTTTCAGTGGTTGTTGACATTTTTATTAAAAATATTAGTTTATCTTAAACCAAAAAGCTAGGATTGACCAAAAGAATAGTCTCAAAAATTTTGAATCAATCCTTTAATCTCTTTATATATTAATTAACTATGGATTCTTTTTATTGCATTGTTTCATATTTAAATTAAGGGAAAGTCTCCAGAAAAAAATGTTAGCCACAGTCTGGCACCTATTTCGGTAGAAAAAATTGACTAGTGAACCGGATAAGAAAAATAATAAGTTATTATTAAACTAATTAAACTAAGATCAAAATTGACATATTATTTATCCACAATAAAAAATTATTACTTCCATTAAACTTTTATTAGCTCATATAGTGGTGGATTTGATCTTGAATTTGTACAATTGTTTATTTATTTGATTTAATTATTGTATTAAAAAAAAAAAATATGTCTATAAAATTTGCAAAACTAAATTGAAACAAAATCAAAAATTAAACCTGAATAAAATAAATCAAAAAATTAACACCTATTGTTTTTCTTTCTTTTTATATCTTTAACATCCACCATTTAATTTATGTTTTGGAAATGTGTAACCAGCATCTTCAAATGAAGTTAAATTCACATTTGAATAAATATCTAAATGTTGTTGAATATAATCATAAGTTGGATAATCTGCAGGATCACAACCAATATTTATTTCATTAGCTGGTTGATAGACTCTAATATAATCAATATGAAAATTTGCTGGGAAACTTATACTATTCCAATCTATATATGCCCAATTATTTGATATACCTAAATTCATTATAACTGACATTGGTTCTTTTGATAATCTTCTCCAACCAATATTACCATCTGGATGTAATGCATTAGAATAAACAGTAAGTGTTGGATCTCTACCAACATACCATCTTAAATAACCATTATCATCATCATTTAAATATTCAAACCCATATCTTTGATAATTATGTTCTAAATCATCACCTCTTTCATACCAAGTTGTATTTAACATAGTGATTGCTGAAAAAGCTTGTTGGAAAGGACCACCTGCATAAGTATTCATTGTTGTAATTGATTTATTATAAATTTCAATAAAATTATAATCTGGCATATACCAGATATCCATTGGAGCTAATTGTAAAGATTGTGAAGCAACACCGTTACCTGCTTTACCTGTTTTAACATCTTCTGTCATAATTTCACCTTCAATAACATCGATTTCTGGTGCTCCTCTTCCTGTACCTCTATTTGGATGTGATTCTCCTGGACAAGTACATGAATTTAATCTCTGGCCTGGTAAATAAGATATTCCATCAGGAGATGATTGATTAGGTGTTATACCTGCATCACAAGTATCATAACTATAAGGCCAAACACCTTCTGTTGATGCTAAATAACCTGGTCTTCCTAAATTTCCCATGGTCCATAAACCTGGCCATAACCCTGTTTTATAACCATAATCTGGCAATCTTGCACTTAACTCAATTCTACCTTGACTGAAACACATCTTGTTCCAACTTTGAACCATACCTGATCTATAAAATAAATCATGATTTTTAAATGCATCCATTCTCAAAACTAAAGTACCATTTGCAGTAGTTACAGCATCCGGATCATACCATTCCAAATCTTTTGTAGCATCATAATGTAAATCTGCAGCTGCAAAAAATTGATCATCACCCTCATAAAATGTACGACCATCTGCATTAAATTCATCACTAAATACTAATTGCCAAGAATCACCGTTTTTCGATTTTAAAGTTAATGCATCTTCTGGAGTATCAGGATCAATTAACGATTGTCTTATAGCACTTAACATTGGATATGAGTAATGAGTTAAAATTTCATAAGTTTGAGGACGATAAGGATTTGTTGCACCTGAATATGTTACTGCAGGTAATACTATAAATATTACTAGTGCTGCTAAACCTAGTATTATTAAACCAATTAAACCACCAGTTGATCTTTTATCCAAATTTTTCAAGTCATGTATAAATCTATTCTTGTCATATTCAGCATCTTTTACTGGATCTGGATTATGTAAATAATCATCTGGTTCTTTATCCTCTATACTTAATGGAAATGATGATGCTGGATATCCACCAAATGGACTGAAATCATTTGGATATGGACTTGATGATTTACTTGAACTTGAATCATCTAATGAATTTGATGAAGGTGAATTAAACATATACAGTTGTTGTTTAGTATTGCTATTGGTTTTTTCTTGATGATTATATAATTGAGATGCTAATGAAGTTGATGATACAACCCTTGAACCAGCCATTGATGGATATCTATCGAATTCAGCAGGACTTGAAGGATTTAATCGATTACTATTATTATAATCTTTATTTAATAGTCTTGTTTCATCAGAACTTGAATTTTCATGTATTAATAAATTTGAACTGCCACCATTTGAGTAATATCCACTATATGCATTAAATGGTTTTCCGTACTCTGAATCTAAATGATGTTGATTATTATTTTGCTGTTGATTCCCAGTAATATTATGATTATTTATTCTTTGGTTTTGTGATGATGATGAAAAAGAACTTATATCACCTTCTTCATCAGCAAAAGGATTTCTAGTATTATTATAATCTGATGAAACATCTTCATTATCATTATTTATTGAAAATTGTGGAGTATTCGAGGTAAGATTTCTATCAGATGCCATTCTAATTATGTGCGTTATTTTTTGTTGAAAATTGGTGACTTGTTGAAATTAATTAAATTATTGATAATTTAAATTCTATATGTTTAAAGTAATATATGATAATGATAATGATAATATGCTAATGAATTAATAAATGCTAATGATTGAATGAAATCTTGATTTAAGTGAAAATAAAAATGTTTTAGAACCCCTAAAGAAAAATTTATTATATCTCCAAGAAATGTGTTTAAATTATATCTGTCAAAATAAATATACGAAAAATTCTTAAAAAATATCAAGAAATATGTGAGTGAATAAATTAACGAAAGTGATGTTTGTAATAATCTTTAGGTGCTTTTGAAGTAAGTATAATGATCAGATAGGTTAGTGTTGATATGATTTATTGAAGTGAATTCTTCTTTTAATATAGTGGAAAAAAAAATAGTTTGGTTGTAAAAAATAAAATTTAATTTTTTCTTTCTCTTTTGGTTGTCAAAGTTTTTTTTTATTTCTTTCTTTTTATTTATTATTATTTTTATTTTTTATTTTATAAAATATTATTTATTTACTTTATTTACTTAATAAACTAATTTAATATACAATAAGTACAAAATTAAGTATGTGAAGTAAAAAATTAATGAAAATAGTAAGATATTATATAATATTTATGGATTTTCAATAATATCAAAAATATCAATCAAACATATATCAAATAAATAAATGACAAGATGGTATAAGTTAATTACAACCAGAGGAAAAATACATTTAAATTTATTGATGAAGTGAAGATAGAACTAAGTTCCTGTCATGTTAGATTTGTTTAATCGTTTGCTCACTTGTAAATATCTTTAATTAATACTTATTAACTACTCATAAAATTGTAACTAGTTAATACGTATTGAATAATATATTTACAATCAATAACAACAACAACAACATATTCAAATTATGTAATTTATTTAATAAATTGTACAAAAGATATTTACATGTAATACATTTGTATTAAATACATAGATATATTAAGTTAAGTTAAACAAAGAATAAAAATTCAGGAGAAAGAGAACAAAAATGAAAGAGCAATAAATTCAATACTATGACCTGTATATAAATTTTAGCTTAATAAAAAATTTAAATAGTACCACGAATTTTTAGTAACTATTTGATTATACTATTTAATTATTCAATATTGACATTATTATTATAAGTATTAAAACTTATAATTCAATTAGTGCTTTTAGTAAATTAAATGTTATCTAATTTTACGGGGTCTGGTATACACTATAGATACTGAAAGTTTTATGATAAGAAAAATCATGATAGTTTGTTGTTAAAATAAAATCCAAAAATATATAGATCTAATAAGTCGAATCAACACTTTATAGCAAAATAATTCAGTAACTTAAAATTTTGAGTTAATTTACGTGAAGAGTATAAAGCATATAAAGTAAAAAAAACATATAAGAAAGATAACGTATATTAAATTTTACCGTATTTCAAATTTTAGTAATTGTTAAACGATTAACCATTAACTCTTGACTTAGCTTGACTCGGCTTGACTTATCTTCGACCGATAAATAAATTTTAATTCACACAGAAAACACGAAATTATTATTATTATACTGCATATAATAAGTAACTTTTAAGTCGAGAATTGTAAAAAACAGTACAAAATCAGAAGATTAATAACTAAAAAAAGAACTCTTAGCCACAAAATCATTATTTAAACAAAAAAATAGACAAATTTAAATACAATAAAAAAGGGTACAAATTTTAATATTTCAATTAAAAGAGGCTGTTAATTTATTTTCTAAATAAGTTATAATTGTATACAAATCTGGATCAATAATTAAATATAATAAATTATTATTGTTTTAAAATATGTCAAAAATAAAATATTATAATTATATTGATTAATTGGACGCATGTGTCCTTGAATAATTAATAATATTTTATTAAGACGCGTACTTAACATTTTCATGTTGAAATTTATAAAGATGCTAGTTCTCAAATTCATTTTAATGCTTTTAAGTAAAGTTGATTCTATTATGAACTGGTATATTTTTTAGTTTATCAATATTTCGCTTGCTATAAATAAATCAATTTAAAAAACTTTAAAATTAAGTAAATAAATAAATTTTTCGAGGCAGTGTTTGAAAAAAAAAAAATTTTCTAAACAAAAATATAAAATAAAATGAATATTCACTGATGAGATCTACTTGCATAAAAATTTACTTAATTTTATTTAGGTCTTTAAATGAAATAATTTAAAGACATTAAAGCTTCAATTAAGGTATTAATAGCTTAAATTTGAAATTTAGTACGAAAAGTAAGCTTTAACTTTCAGAAGACTATATTAGTTGCCTGTTAGTGTATCTGTACTTTGTTTACACTATTATGATCTTACTACACGATTTTTATAAATATTTATAAGCTTTTCGCTACAATTGTATTGCACTTTTTATTAAATCTTGGTCAAGTTTGGACTTTAAAAAATTTATTTGTTTCAAACAAGTTTACACGTTTAATTTTACAAGTACGTGATAAAATTCTCTGTTGGTTATTAACTTATTGATATTTTAAATTTAGCATAGTATTTTGGTTTCGCATTATGTTGCATATTGACTTCAATTGTTAAATTTGAAGACATACTGAAAGTCTAATCTCACAAGAAGTTATAAATTGTACAAGTAATAGATACTTAACTTACCAGCAATCTAATTCTATCATGAATCATTTTATAGACCCAAGAAATATATATTGTCCCAAGAATAATTCGTCTTGTAGCATTTAAGAAAAAAAAAAAGTTGTAGATATAAACAATTTTTAAAAGATCAAGAAAAAAAATAATTTATTTTTTTTTAAAGTTATTCTTATTATTTAAAAAGTAATTAAGAATAAATACAACATTAACTTTGATACTTTATAAAATAAATGTAATATAATGTTTAATTATAATATTTTTATAAATTTTGTTTTTAAATTAAAATATTTGACAGGATTCACCAGATTTGAAGTAAATATTGCTAAGTCAATGATTCATCAATAAATATTTTGTTCAAATCAATCCATTCGTTTCAAATTGTTAGCACAACCCCTTAAACAAATTTATACAAAATCTTTATATCATACCACTTAAAGTTATAATATGAAAAGAAATTTAACTGAGAATCCACCAACTATAAATCTAATAAATTCAGAAGGACAATATGATAATCAAGATTTTGAAGAAAATCATATTTTACCAGATAGATCAACAACACCTATAAATCCTTTTGAAGAATCATCAAATCATAATGTACATTATTCTCCACAACAACTGAGTTCTGATTCAGATTCATATTATAACAGACAGAGATTAGAATCTCAAAGTAATAATCAAACACTAAGCCATAGCAGTTCATTCGTATTCAATGATCAAAATCGAAGTCAATATGTACCATCAACTCAAGATTCACAATCTATGTACTCACATTCACCAGTAATGCCAACAAATCATTCGTTTCAACCACTAATACAAAATGATTATAATAGAGTTAACAATCCAATATATTCACCATCATTAAATCAGCATCATCAACAACAAGGTAAATTTTTAAAACTATCACAACCACATGATTTTGCATCATCATCATCATCATCAACAATCCCACCATTTGATAGATATCCAAAACAATTTTATATTAATTCATCAAATCAACAATCAACATCAAGTTTATTAAATCATGAAAATAATTCTTTTAATTCAAATTCTTCTCCACAAAATACTTCCATATTGAATAATTATGAAGATTTTTCACCTTTTGGTGGGTATCCAGAATCACAATTTCCTTTAAGTATAGATGAAAAAGAACCTGATGATTATTTACATAATCCTGATCCAGTTTTAGATTCTGAATATAATAAAAATAGATTTATTCATGACCTCAAAAATATGGATAGTAGATCATTTAGTGGATTATTAGCTTTTATTGCATTATCCATAACAGCAATGTGTGTATTTATATTATTACCAGTTTTAACATTTACTGGAATGTCAAATACTACTGGACCTCCACAAACATATGAAGTATTAACTGATTATTCATATCCTATGTTAAGTGCAATAAGACAAGATTTAGTTGATCCAGATACTCCTGTAAGTGCACTTACAAATATTGGTCAAGATGGTAAAACTTGGAAATTAGTATTTAGTGATGAGTTTAATGCTGAAGGTAGAACTTTTTATGATGGTGATGATCAATTTTTCACAGCTCCTGATTTTCATTATGCTGCTACACAAGATTTAGAATGGTATGATCCTGATGCTGTAACTACTGCTAATGGTACTTTAGTTTTACAATTGGATACTTTTCAAAATCATGGATTATATTATAGATCTGGGATGGTTCAAAGTTGGAATAAAATGTGTTTTACTCAAGGTAAATTAGAATTTTCGGCAATGTTACCTGGTTATGGAAATATTTCTGGTTTATGGCCTGGTTTATGGTCAATGGGAAATTTAGGTCGTCCTGGATATTTAGCATCAACGGAGGGAGTTTGGCCATATACTTATGATACTTGTGATGCAGGTATTACACCAAATCAATCATCTCCTGATGGAATCTCGTATTTACCAGGTCAAAGATTAAATTCATGTACTTGTCCAGGAGAGTCACATCCAAACCCTGGTGTTGGTAGAGGAGCACCAGAAATTGATGCATTAGAAGGTGAAATTCATGGAGTAGTTGGTAGAGTATCACAATCATTACAAATTGCCCCATATGATATTTGGTATATGCCAGATTATAATTTTATTGAAATTTATAATGCATCAGTCACTTTAATGAATACTTATGCAGGTGGACCTTTTCAACAAGCTGTTTCTGGAGTAACTATGTTAAATCAAACATGGTATCAATTTGGAGATGTTGAACATAATTTTCAAAAATTCGGTTACGAATATTTAAATAATGATGACACTGGATATATAACTTGGTTTGTTGGTGATAATCCAACTTTTACAATGAAATCTCAAACATTACATCCTAATGGTAATATAGGATGGAGACAAATTCCCAAAGAACCAATAAGTATAATTATGAATTTAGGTATATCAAACAGTTGGGCATATATTGATTGGCCATCATTAGTATTTCCAAGTACTATGAGAGTAGATTATGTTCGAGTTTATCAACCTGAAGATGAAATAAATATGAGTTGTGATCCTGATAATTTTCCCACAGCTAATTATATTGAACAACATAAAAATATTTATTATAATATGAATTTAACAACTTTTGAAATGGGTGGTTATACTTTTCCAAAAAATAAATTAACTGGGTGTAAGTAGAGTTCTAATTTATAGAGATTTTTTTTTCAAAAGTACAGTTTTTTAATATTAAGTTTTATTGGTAACTACTCTTTCTAAAATTCATTGTATATTATTGAATGATCTCTATCTGGATAAATTGCATCTAGTTTCTCTGAATTGAACTCACAATTAAAATTACCGGTAGAAATATTAATAAAATTTAATATACCATAGTTATAAATACCAATAATTATTGGGTTAGAACCATATTTGAATCCAGCATCTCTTTGCTTTAAGTATGTATTTCTTAATTGAATCGATTTATCTAATTTTTTATTTCTTTCTTCTGCTTTCTTTGCTCTAATCTCTCTTTTGGACTCTCCCACTTTTGATGACGTTTGGGTCTTGGTTGATTTTTTAGGTTTTGGTTTTTCGGAATCTTTTGGTTTTAATAATTTTGATTGTAGATCTTTGATCTGGTTGAATGTCAAGTAGTCTGGATTTTTTGATGAATCAATCACACATAATTGATAATCTGGTAAATGAGGGTTTTTTTTGGAAAATTGTGGTGTTGGTCTCCATACGTTGTAAGTTATATTTAGTTCATCTTTTGATGGTTTTGGATCGATTTGTTGAATGTTTAATGCAATTGATTTGAAAATATTTGTATAATTAAAGTAGCATTTAGTTTTGAAATGTAATGAATGCAAAGCTGGGTATGGTAAAAGTCCCCATTTTCTCGGTAGTAACCAGAATGAAACATCAAAGATTGAATGTGTAATTTTACCTGTTTGATCTATAGTTGATTCACTCTTTTTGACGTTATCAGAACTAGCTTCTAGTAGTATGTAACCAAGTCTTTTTAAATATGCATAAATTTGATATTTTGCAACATCAATCTTTGTCAAGCAATATAGATATTCTAAATCTAAACTCCACAAACTATCTTCAATATTGTAACTTCTTAAACTTTTTAGATCATTTTTGTTAAGCATTTCCTCTACTTCTTGATTTGATAAATAAAGTATTAGACTACCTCTTTCAACTAAGTAAACAGTCTCAATATCATTCAAGTACATGATTTCATTTTTGACTTTCCCCATATCTTTGAAAAAATTACCTTTCACATTAAGAATAATACATTGATGAATAGAATTGATCCAAATCCCAACTAATCTTTTTGAATAATGATGACCACGATCTTGAGACAAGGCCAAATACATGGCATTTTGAGATTCTTGTAAAGACGTAAGTTGTACTGTTGTTCCATCTGGTTCAAATTCTTTTTCTCCTCTTTTGGGTATTAATGATTTATTATTTGATGTTGTTTTAGTATTTGATGTAAATTGTTTCCAATCTTGTTGTATTTCGTCTTCTAATTCAATTTCATCTTTTAGCTCCTTATTGGACTCTAATTTCTCTGCTGTAGGTATTTCGTCATCTTCTATATTTGACATTGGTCGAAGATACTAAGATTGAAATGATTTTTTAACTGGTTCCAAGATGTAATTCTAAAATATGTAACAGAATTTTTTTTAAACCGCACTAGTTTCCTCTTTAAGTAAATGAAAAGAGATCAATTAATACTGTCAAAAAATATTATGAAGTTCAATTGTATCAAAAATCAATAATTGGTGCTAGAATAATCAGATTATTTTCACTCGCAATTCAACTGACCACCTCAAACATGTCACAATCAGATGTCACCTTTAGTCTACTAGTAAGTATTCAACATAAATGCTAATAAAATGATTACAAAATATATTAACAAACCTTATCAAAAAGTCAGAATCATTATTAAATGACATGATTCAAAACATAATTAAAAATCAAATCTTAAATCAATATTCAAATAATCTAACAATAGAAAAATCAATTACAGAAAATAAAGAAATAGATAATTTAATAAAAAATTATAATTTTCAAACATTGGATATGAATAAAGATATTTTTGGTCAAGATAAAATTAAATTAAAAACTAGTGAAATTTCAAGATATTTTGAATGTGAAAATTGTAATCGTAAAATTGCAGGTGGAAGATTTGCTCAACATATTAATAAATGTTTAGATAGAAAAAGAAAATGATGCTAAAATAACATAAGATTTGGGAGAAGCAAAATCATTGTTGTCGAGTATGTAAAGTCAAAATTAAAAAAATATAAAATCAGGTTCAAGGCTAACGAAAAACACTGCCAAATTATAAAAGTTCCATCACCATTTTGGGGAACTTGATAAAGTAATATGAGGTAATAATTACAACACTTATCTTGAAAACAATCAACTAAATTTTGCACTTGAATTGGTAGTGTAGAAATAATATGGCTCAATTCGCGCTACTACCACAACCACGAATATTGATTCGCTTGTCTCGTAATAATTGGAAACCCAATCGAGCTAAAAATAATCATTTATATCCATGTAATATACTTGACGATATGAGAGGTTTGAAGAATTTCGATATAAAAATAGGGTAACAGTGGAAATTACTGAATGGATAAACGATAATCACTGTAACACAAGATGTTAATCTACCTCATCTATTCAATAGATTTAGTATTATTTATCGGAGTTTTTTTTCTTTTTCTTTTAAAAATTTCTCTTAATATAAAACAAGGTTTTTAAAATGTGGGGAAAAAATTATTAATATATGAAAAATTTAAAATTACAATAAAATATAAAATAAAAAGCGCTAATAAACGGTATTCAAAATTTGTAATAGCTTTTAATATTGTTCTAATAAGTTGAATTAATGGTTTGAATTTATTCTCTTAAACTTCTTCTAGAATTATTTAAGTATCAACCAACCCCTCATTTATAGATCTAAATTTTGACTTAAAAGATATTGAATAATATTACATAAACATTTTAAATTTACTTTAATCACAAGAACTGACTTTTAATTTAAGAAAACAACATCAGTAGCTTTATTATCTATAGTTGTATTTAAAAGTCAACTATCTAAAGAGTGAATGTAAAACTATTTTGAAGTTATCAAATAATTATGTTGATCTTAAAATCTATTTGTTTTGTGTCTATTATTATTATTATTACTATTATTTTATTAACAATGTATGAAGTATAATATTATTGATAACGTTTTTATAGTTTTTTAACCCCAACTTTTTAATATTTAAGACCCAACTTCAAAAAATGTTTTTAAATACGTTTGATCTTTCAGACGGTAAAACAATTTAATAACCGAATCAATTACGGCTATCTATTCTCATATATATTCACTATACTTTCCTTGAAATTATAGGTATTCAATTTTGCAATATCATAGCTTTATATTTCTCCACATTTCATAATTTATTCATAACTTTATACAGCCGACTACTATATCCAGAGTTCATTTAATAATTAAGATGACAACAAATTCATACTTTTCAACCATTGATTGTTCAGTTGAAGATGCATTTAATAAATTACCATTAAATGATGATGTGTTTGAAACCCAACAAATACCAAATACAGCAACAAGCTCACAATTTTCACAAGTTTTCAGAAATAAAGCATCAACTGAAAGATTAATTGATTCAATTCATCCCGAATTAGATACTCATGCAAAATTATTTAATAATGCTGCAAAAAAGTTTTCTTCACGTCTTTGCTTAGGTACAAGAACTTATGATTACAACAATAAATCACTGAATAATAAATATGATTATATTACTTATAAGGAAACTTTTATCAAGAAAAACAATATAGGTGCTGGTATTATTAGATCTTTACAATCAAATAAATTTTTAAATCCAAATAAAATTGAATCTCATCAAAAAATAAAAAATCATTTAAATAATAAATTTGGTATTCCAAATTATTTACGTAATAATCCAGATAATTGTATTGAAAAAGATTGTTCATTTATATTATCATTATTTGCAGTTAATAGAGTTGAATGGATTTTAACTGATTTAGCATGTTCTTCATATTCTATTACTTCAACTGCTTTATATGATACTTTAGGTAGTGATGTTTCACAATATATCTTGGACTTAACTCAAAGTCCAATTGTTGTTTGTACAATGGATAAAGTTGAAGTTTTATTAAATTTAAGACAACAGTATCCAAAAGAAACGGAAGCTTTAATTTCAATTGTTTCAATGGATCCAATTAAATATATTGATAAAAATTTAATCAAATTAGGTCAAGAATTAGGTATTGAAATTCATGATTTACATCAAATTGAAGAAATTGGTAAATCAAATCCAATTGAAGAAATTCCACCAAATCCAGATAGTATATTTACTATTTCATTTACTTCAGGTACTACTGGATCTAAACCAAAGGGAGTTATGGTTCCTCATAGATGTGCTGCTTCATATGTTACAACTTTATTATGCTATGAACCTCAACCAAAAGAAGGTGATATAGCTTATGTCTTTTTACCATTAACTCATATATTAGAAAGACAAACCTCTGCATTTGCATTTAGTACTGGTTATACTTTGGGCTTACCTCAAACCACCGTTGGTAAAAAAGATTTTGTTCCTTTTGATTTAATGCTTGATGATTTAAGAATATTAAAACCAACTTATATGTCAATTGTACCAAGATTATTAACCAAACTAGAAGGTTTAATCAAGCAACAGGTTAAAGAATTACCAAAATCTGATCAGCAAAAAGTCAATGAAATCATACAATATAAGATTCAAGAACAAAGTAAATTTATGGGTTCAAAAGGTATTAACTCAAAATTAGATTCTTTTCCACCATATCTAAACCTACAAAAAATGACTGGATTTGAAAATATGAAATGGGTACAAACTGCATCAGCTCCAGTTGCTGTTTCAACAATCGCTTATTTAAAAGCAAGTTTAAATATGGGATTAATGCAATTTTATGGATTAACTGAATCAGGAGCAGCCATAACTAGTACTTGTATGTATGATTCAAGACCTGGTTCTAGTGGTTCCATATCAACAACTGGTGAATTTAAATTAAGAAGTGTACCAGATATGGGTTATGATATTAAAAACTTACAAGGTGAAGTTATGTTAAGAGGTCCACAAATGTTTAAAGGTTATTATTATAATCAAGAAGAAACAAATAAAGCAGTGACAGAAGATGGTTGGTTTCATTCTGGTGATATTGCAACTGTTGATGAGTTGGGTAGATTAAGTATAATTGACAGAGTTAAAAATTTCTTTAAAATGGCTCAAGGAGAATATGTATCACCTGAAAAAATTGAAAATAAATATCTTTCAGCAAATCTTTTAATAAATCAATTATTTGTTCATGGTAATTCATTAAAATCTTATCTTATTGGTATAGCAGGTATAGATTACGATCAAGGTTTAAAATTTTTAAATGAAGAATTTGGTATAAATAAAATTGGTATGTCACAAGAAGAATTATTAACCATACTAAATGAAAAACCCGTAAAATTAAAAATTTTAAATTTATTAAATTCAAATGTAAGAAATCAATTAAATGGTTTTGAATTATTACATAACATTCATATTGAAATTAACCCCTTAACTGTTGAAAGAGAAGTTGTTACTCCGACTTTTAAATTAAGAAGACCTATTGCTCAAAAGTTTTTTGCTAAGGCATTACATAAGTTATATGAAATTGAACAAAGTTTAATTCATGGTGCTAAACAACAAGTTGCAAAATTATAGATTGTGTTTACCCTGAAATCGAAAAAATTAGATTATTTTATTTATATATTATATAGAGTTTATTGAATGGACTATATTGCCAATTTCTACTTTGTATTTTGGTTCGACTTTATTTTGACAGACAGAGAAATCATTTACGACTGCATGAAAGATGATCATAACGAGTGTTTCGAAGTTTTAAAGTTTAATTTTGTCAAATTTTACTGCAAAAACTCGCTAAAATTTACTACTTTGCGCCAATTGATATTATTTTACTAAATCAAGCTCAGTCTTCACAAAAACAGTAGATAAACTTAATAAAACTTAGAATTTGACCATATGAAGAAATATTGACTAGTACTTAAAATTCTATTGGTGATAGTTATTAATCACAAAAATTATTGCGAAAATAAAATGATACAAATTGAGCTAATTAATGTTTCACCAATTTCTCAGCATACATAATGGATCCGATTTGGAGACTTGGTGGTTAAGGACCTTATAGAACTTGACAAATCATTGGTAGTTCGTTAAAGTGTATAAATTGTAATATAGTGTACGGTTTCTGCGCGGAATTAAGCTTGTGTGTTAAATAAAAGTAGATTAGTGTTTTGACATAAAACGAGTAATATTTTATTATTAATAGAAAATTTAATATGTACAATAATTATATTTCTTACGTCCTAAATTTAGTTTCATATTTTACAACCAAAATTTACAATCATCATAAACGTTAAATAGAAATCAAACATATTCCAAATCTGTATTAATATACAAATCATATAGTCACTGAATAATTCAAATGTTTCAAAATGACAACAAATGATGATAAATCTGATATACCAACACAATTAAGTAGTCCGGAGATTAGCAAAAATGATACAGAAACAGAAGATCGAATTATTAGAAAAAGAAATAGACCAAGTTTAGTTTGTTTCCCATGTCGAAAGAAAAAAATTAAATGTGATAGAAGTAAACCTTGTAATAATTGTATTAAAAATGGTATAATTGATGAATGTACTTATGATGAAAGATTAAATAATCCCAAGAAATCAAGAAAGTCAAAAGGTTCTGAAAAGAAAGTTAAAACTGAAGAAAGACCAAGTTTATCACCACCGAAATCTAAAAATTCAGTTCAATCACCTCAAGCTAATGACGTTTGTGTGATACTACAAAAATCAGATTTGGATGCATTACAAGCTAAAATTAAAAAATATGAATCAATGTTAAATGATAAAATACCGAAAAATCATATAATTATAAATCAAAAGAAAAAAATTGAAAATAAAAATGAAGATGTTGTATTTAATAATAGTGTAGATACTTATAGAAATGTTATTTTTACAACTCATGAAGAATCAAGACCGGGTTATATTCCATTTGAAAATATTACATCAGAAAGAAATTTCATGTATGATCCAAACTTATCAGTTACAAATCAAATACTACTATCAGAACTACCCAAAAGAGAAAATTTTTTGATTGGAATAAATCCATATAATGATCCTGATGATTCTATTAAATCTTATTCACAAACTTATAGAAGTAATGATTTAACCAGAAACAGGAATTTATATCCATTATCTTGGTCATATTCAGTACGAAATTCTCCATCTTATAAAGCATTGAGAAATTTTGCGTTAAGAGAAAAACATCAAATGAATAATTTCAAAGTTGGAATAACGTATGAAAGGTTGAAAAAATTAATGGTACCAAAAGATGATAAAATTAAAAGTACTTTAAATCTAGATGATAAAATTGTTTCATCATTTCAAGAAAAAACTCAAACTGAAGAAAATGAAAAAATAAGTGGTATTAGCATTGATCCAATGTATCATAAGACAATAAATATGTCAACATACTCACTAGGATTAAGCGTATTGGGTGGTGCAAAAGATAGAGAATGTACATTAATAGAACAAATAAAATTGGTGATGCCACAAAAAAGGGTCATTTGGTTATTAATAAAAAGATTTTTTACTATGCTATATCCTTTCATGCCATTTTTGATAGAAGGTGATTTCAGAAAATCAATAGAGAATATAATTGGACCAGAATCATATGAGCAAAAAATACCTCATGTTAAATTTGAAAATAAAGTAGATTTCAGTCATATTGGAATCTTGTTAGCAATTATAAGACTTAGTTATTTGTCATTGTTTCATAATAAAGGATCATATAATGAAAGAATTTTGACTAAATCTAATCCAACATATGAAGAAGATGAGAAAAAATATTTATTATTAAATCCAGTACCAGTTGCTTCCATATGTGTAGCTCAAGCTTGTTTGTTTCATTTAGAAAAATTATGTACAGTTAGTTTACCAATATTACAATGTGCCACCTACATAAGAATGTACAAGATTTATGCACCAGAAGAAGGTGATGGACTTGAAGGTGGTAATAGTCAAATTCAAAATAGTACATTAATCTCAATGAGTTATATGTTAGGATTAAATCGTGAACCAGATAAAACACCTGATTTCAAAGATGAGAAATTAAAAAATTTATATAGAAAAATTTGGTATTTTGTATTACTGATGGATTATCTTCAAGCATATACTTATGGATGTCCTGCACTGATTAGATTGGATTCTTATGATACAAAACGACCATATTTAAGTGATGAAAATTCAAATTTAATAGATAAAGAACAAGATAAAACATCATATTCATTATATGCTTTTATCAGTGCTTTAGTTAAAGGACCTATTTTAGAAATAGTTGATTTATATTCAAAAGTTTCCTCAAAAATTAAACTATATGAATTGACTACTCATTTAAATTGTTTGGAACTTGGTGTTAGGAAAATATTTGGCAAGACTGGAGATTATATTTACCCATTAGAAGAAACAAATAGTAGTTATCACACAAACAAATTAATGAAAGCTTCAATTTTACTCAAGATGTACTCATTTTTAATGTTGAATTATTGCTTCTTATTCCATTATTATGATAGTATCAACAATAAATTATGCTTTTTTTATTTAAAAAAACTATTGGCAATTGGAATGAATGAGGTTTTACCAAGTATATTTGCATTGATTGTAAGAGCACATGAATTATTTGGAGAAGCTGCAGATTTATATATGAATCCTACAATCATACAACTTATAACAAGAATAACAGATATTTGTTTAATTGGAATAATGAGGAGTAATTTTGCATTATTCAAAATGCTGAATGATCCAGAACACAAAAATCTTATAAAAAATGATATAAATTATAAAAAGAAATTTGATTCAACTAATAGATATATCACAATGATGGAAAAAGCATGTAGAGTTTGTTTAACTGCTGTTTCAATATTAAGTAATAGATATTACTTTGCATGGGAAGTTACAAGAAGTCAAAACTACTACTTAAAGTTGGTAACAAGTCATGAATTTTATAAAGAAAATAGTTCAAAATCTTCAGAGTTTTCATTTTCTAGTTCAATTATTGAACATATGAGTGAATTATCAGATGTTGTTGAATCTGGATTAGATGAATTACAAGTAAAAGTTGATAAATATTGTCAAGAAGTTGATATACCTTCATTATTTAAAAAATCAGAGGTTCCAAATAATCATCATTATAATAAACCTGAAAATGAACAAGTTGAAAAGAAACTCAAAACAAACAACAAGAGAAGTTCAACAACAACAACAACAACAACAACAACCACATCTCCTTCAAATAGTATAGCTACTCCAGGTAGTGTAGCTTCGAATGGTCTTTATTTTACTGGATTTGATGATTTAACGTTTGATAATAGTCACGAAATTGATTCTATTTGGTTACAAATGTTATCTTTCAAAAATGATGATAAAGATGGTTATGGTAATACTCAAAAATCTCCACAACAGCAACAGCAACCACAACAGCAGCCATTCATGCAACCACCATTGCAAAATCCATATATACAACAACAACAACAAAATCAACAACAACAACAAAATCAACAACAATATCAAAATCTATATCAACAACGATCTCAACAATCACCACCACCACAGCAACAACAACAACGTCAACAACGTCAATCAATGTCAGATAGAAGAATAATAGATTCAAATACAGCAATCAATCTGGCTTATGATTCATTTGGAAGATTAAATGATCAAATTTCAATTCCTATAAATGAATCAATTCAAAATCAACAAACTAATAATCAAAATCAAAATCAAAATCAAAGCCCAAATCAAAATCAAAATCAAAATTTCAATCAAAATAATATTAACAATATAAATAATATAGATACTATAAATGATCAATATAATGATCCATTATACCAACAAGCTAATTTATTTAATTATTCAGAATTATTTCAAGATTTACCATTAGATAAAATCTTTAATATGTAAAGTGCTGGCACTTTTGTATATCATTTATAGAAAAAACAAATTAGTTATTCATTCTAGATAAAAAAAAATCGTTGCTAATAATTTTCATTAATTGTTCTTAATTCTGAGTCTAATCTAATAAATATACAAAATATAACCTACAAAATTCAAATTCTATTTTTTTTAAACCCATCTCTTTAATTATTTGTCCCATAATTTCTATTATTATTACTATTATCATTACCATTAGTAGTAGTTAATATAGTACTTTCACAACAACTAGTTAAATCATCATCATCATCATCATCTATTTCATAATCATCTTTATTATACAAGAAAAATTGAATAAAGATAGTAAAATCTAAAGCTAAAGTCCCCAAAGAACCAGCTAACCAACTTGAATTAACCCATAAATAATACCAACTCATATCTATTGAAATTATAGAAATAACATAAGTTAAATTTCCTAAACATGCAAATAAAAAAAACATAAATGATATACCATCAGTTGATTTTCTTTTATAATTTAATATAATTTGTGGAATACGTGAACCTAAATATAATATGGCACATAACCAACCAAAAAATTGAGCTAATGGGTCATATATTAAATCTGTAGGATTTTTTGAGTCATGCTTATGTTTATGACCATGACCATTATGTTTTGAATCATTTAAATAACTTATATACCATCCAATAACTCCTGATAATACAACTAATGATACCATTAAAGTATTTAATAAAATTGTAGATATATTTGAATTTGATGATGTTAATGATTCTTTAGTCTTAGTTGTTTGTCCATTTTCTAAATCTTGTGATGATGATGTAGTTGTTGATGGTGATAATACATTTTCTAAAATATCATCATTTATAGGAGTAGTAGGTGATAAATGAGTTAAATCAGTTATTGATTTTTTTTGTTCTCCATCTCCATAAACTAAACATTGCCATAATAATACAATATCAGCAAAAGTATAATAAATAGCTAATATAATCATAGTTGGTAAAAGACCTTGTAATACTGCTCCCAATACATTAAAAATATCACCAGCTAACCATAATATAATAAATGATAAACTTAAACCTTTTGAAGATTTTCTTTTAAAATTTTCATAAATTTGTGGAGCAAATACTATAATCCAACATGATAATGATATAGAACCTGTTATACCACTTATTGCTTGTGCATCTAGTATTACTGGTGGTGGTAACATTTATATATAAATATATGTAACTTGTTTATTTCTCAGTTGTCAATTGTTGCAAAATCAAAAAGTTATAATAAATTTAAGTTAAACTATTTTTTTTAATTAAATCGTTTTTTTTTTTTCATATTTCTTTTTCTCATTCCAAATTTTATTATACGTCAGAGTGGTGAATTAAAAAATGAATAGCGCCGCGCGATTCATATATACAAATTTAATGAGTCAAATTTTTTAATTAATTTATAATACATCAATATATAATTTTATTTGGTTAAAAAGATTAAGTAAACTATCTACTCACTTTATTTGCTTTAAATTTTCATTACATGTTTTAAAATTGTAATAATTTAAAAATGTTATACTCAATAAGTCAAAATAAAATGAACATTTCATCTTAAATGAAACATACTTAATTTTTCTAAAACATGTTTCAAAGCTCATAAAAACCGACAAAGTAAAGATCATGATTAATCAAGGTTTGAAAAATACTCGTTAAATTTGATGATTTTACTTTATTTGAGTTTCTAAACTTCATTTTGATCTAGATTAGAAAAAAACAAATATCTATTATAATTCTTATATTGAATGAATTGATCTCAACTTTATATATAGTATCTTATTTTTGAAAATTAACGCTAAAATAAATAATTATAATTAGATATCGAATATTTCATTTCTACTAAACTATGATAGAATCAAAAGATAATCAGCAACCAAAACGTCAATTTTAGAATAGAGAGTTGAATTTTTAGTATGTGAAGTTGAAATATTAAAAATTCAATATTGATTTTTATTAATTTCTATTTATCAATCGAAAACCAATGAATCTGAAAAAGTTTAAGTATGGCAGAAAATAAAACCAGAAATTCTCAACAGATGGAAGTTTTACTGTTAAAAGCTTTTATGTCAATAAATTGAATTGGATGTATATTTTAAAGACTTTTCAGGTGGAAATAATAATATTGACATATTTAACAATATTTTAATCTTATAAAGTCGTGACGTGATCTAGAGGTTCACGACATACCACATCAAAATTATACTTTGTATTAAATTTCAATTTTAATAAATGTGAAACACTTCTACTAATTCTAATTTTTATTATATGTATATTATCATTTAATGGATAGAAAGAAACTAAATTCTTGGAAAAAAACTAAGTTTAAATATTTGAGAAGATTTATATAATAATTGTACTATAATATAGTATCAGAAAGACTTTGTTCTTCAAAAAAAAACCCTTAATTTATTTCTATTTAAACTTTTTTTTTTCAATACTTTAAACATCATTACTTTTGCCTATATATATAATGATTTGTAATTCATCATCAATTATTAGAATTCTTTACTAAGATTACAATTAATAATATTACAATTAATTTTTTATAAACTTATGATTTATATTGAAAAAAATTAAATTCCGAATTATTATCAGTTTATTCATATCTCCGAGTTTTTGATTCCCTTCTTTGTTTTTGCCGTTCAAACTTTAAATTTTTAAAAAAGTGTAGTAAAATATTATTAGGAGATATTAAAAAAAGATATTAAAAAGAAAAGAGCATTAAAGGATATTATTTTCTAAATTTGAAATCTCATTTTTGAATGAAAGGATTGAATTGATGGTAGTTATATATTGAATAATTTTAAATAAAAGCATTGTTAATTTACAATATTGAAAACTTCTTTTTATCACTCAACTAATTTTTCAAGGTAAATAAAATTATTATTTTAAAATATATTTTAATCTTGCAACCAAATTATTATTTAATACTTTTATAAATAACATCATATAATCAACAATCAAAAATGTCAACCATACCTCAACTAACACCACCACAACCTCAACAACAACAACAGCAGCAATCAGATCAAAAATCAAAACAAACTAATCAACCAAGTAGAAAACGTAATAGACCAAGTCTTGTTTGTACAAATTGTAAGTCAAGAAAAATTAAATGTGATCGTCAATTACCTTGTTCAAATTGTATTAAATCTAGAAAAAAGGTGGTCTGTACTTATGATGATGAATGTCCAAAAACCAATGATCAATCAAACAAAACTCAAAACAATATACAACCATATGAACAAAGTGCAAGGCAACCAATAAAATTTGCAAATCAACAAATAACTCCACCTTACATACAAGGCAATCAAAACTTACAAGAACAAAACAATAATAAACTTATTGGATCCAAAAGAAATTCAAATCTGAGTATTAATAGTAATGAGTCTAAAAAATCAAAAGTATCTTCTTCTTCTTCAACAACTACCGCGAATGAAGATCAAGTAGCATTAGAAGAATTAAAATTTCTAAAGCAAAGAATTGAAAGTATGGAATCAAAATTACATCAATCACAATCAAATTCAAATCAACAAACACCAACTAGTCACAACAATCAAAACTCAAGAAATTTTAATAACATATCTCAACAAACTTTATATTCAGTACCTTCGCCAGTCTTACCACCTCCATCTTCAAATGTCTCTCATTCATGGAGTCCCGGAGCTTCAACACTTGGAAGTACTCAATCTCAACCATCTCAATATACCACATCATATAATTTATCAGATACACGAGTAAGATCTCCACCGGTTCAATTACCCCCTATAACTCTTAAGGAATATTACTCGCCTTATGAATCATCAATAAGTAGTAACTCAAATAAGCCATCTCCATTAAATAATCCACCGATAAATTCAAATTCAAATGATTCTATGGATGGTATTAATCCATATTTAAATGATACTGAAACTATAAATTTTTTTGAAAATTATTCATCAGTGTTTTGTAAAGATTATAAACGTATAAATTATGGACCATTTGCTTGGTCCTCAATGATGAGAAGAGATGAAGTTTTGAGTTTGTTATGGAAACACGTTGGTAAACAGAAAGAAAGTACTCAAGATTTAGCTATATGTCCAGCAAATGCTGAAATAAATCAAGAAAATACAATTATTGTAACTAACGAAAGTGATGAATCTGAAGGTGGTTTTAAAAAACGAATGTTAGAATCAAATGGTTATAGCGATGTTGTACCTTATGATTTATTAAAGGAAAAATTGAAAAAGAAAATAAACAAAGATACATTACCATTAGAAATGTCATTATATGAAGGTCAATTTAGTTGTGAATTTCAATTAATTGATAGAATTCGTCAAGTTTTTCCAGCAAAAAAAGTCATTTGGAAATTAATTGATAGGTTTTTCACTTATTGTTATCCTTTCATGCCATTTTTAGATGAACAAGATTTTTTGGATTCTGTTATTAAAATTATTGGCCCAAGATCATATGAAGAAAAACCTATCGAAAACCTCAAAATTGAAAAAAGATTAGATTTAGCAATTGTTGGAGTGTTATTAATTGTTATGAGAATAACTTATTTATCATTATTTTCAAATAAATTACAAGTGAATGAAGAAAGATTAACTACAAATGATCCATCTGAAAAAGCTCAAGATATTAAATATTTAATGCAAAATCCAATAAGTATAATATCCATAAATCTTGCAACTTTTTGTTTATATCAATTTGATATTTTAAGAAGAACTTCAATGCCAGTATTACAGTTAGCATTTTATATAAGATTTTATTATATGTTTGCACCAGAGGATGGTGATGATGGAGATGGATCAGATACAAATGCATTTTCAGCACTTTTAATTCAAATGGCTTATTCATTAGGTTTAAATAGAGAACCAGAAAAATTTCCAGGAATATTACAAAATCAAAGGATGAATCATTTAGGTAGAAAGATATGGCATGTTTTAGTACTTGGTGATTTACATCAAGCTTATGCATTTGGAAGTCCAATGTTGGTTGATCCTGATAGTTTTGATACAAAAATACCATTTAGTAATAAAGAAAATTCAAATGTTATAGATTACGAATTGGATAAGAAAATAACTGATGTATTTTTCCCAAAGAGTTTAAAGTTATATGAAAAGTTACGAGCTATTTTGAAAAGGGTTTTATGTATCGCAGGATCATCAAAAGTCAGTGAAATTTGTAATTTAATAAGTGAATTTGAAGTTTCAATGGGAGAGAATTTTTCATCTTTAAAAAATTTATTAGTTATAACTCCAGGATCTCATATATTTGAAAGAAATTTTAAAGCAAAATTTTATATATCTTTAAAATCATTTTTTGTTTCAATTTATTTTCATATTTTTTTACATTATGAACATAAAGATGTTGGATTAGCTTTTTTTTATTTGAAAAAAATTTTAAAAATTGCAGCAATCGATTTAATGCCTCATTATTTTGAATTAATGGGTAATTCAGAAGTTATTTGTGATATGTTTATCAACCCTAAATTACAACAAATTATTCATAAATTAAATCAAGTTTATTTTGCATTAATTATTAGAGTTAATTTATCAATTTATGGATTGAAATCAAAACCTGATCATGAAAAAAGATGTTATTCAGATACTCAATATTATGAATATTATAAAGAGTTATGTAAATTTTCAAGTTGTTTAACAAGATGTGCAGAAGTCTCAATTGCGGCCGTTTCAAAATTAAGTTCAAGATATTTTTATGCATGGAAATTAACTAAGTCACATACTTATTTACTAAAAATTATAACAACTATGGATTTTTATAAAGATCAATTTGTTGATAATAAAACAACTTTAAAATTACCAGATTTCTCAACAATTCAAATTGAAGAAATTGTCGTAATGTGTGAAAAGGCATTAAAAATATTAGGTAAAGATGGTCTTTTGGGTAACGAATTTTGTAAAGATGTTACATACAAACAATATAAACATCAAAATAGTGTATCATCAACAGGATCAGGATCCACTACCTCAAATTCATTAAATAAATTAACTCCAAATTCAGATATTTCAATTACTGATGCAAGAACATATACAAATGAATTTGGATTAGATGTTGCAACAAATCAAGAAATTGATAAAATTTGGTTACAAATGTTACAACAACAACAACAACAACAAATCCCACAAAATTCTCAAGAGAACCCAGCAGCTGCAAATTTACAACCTCAACAACCATTATCACAACAACAACAACAACCTCTACAGCAACAGCAACAACAACAGCATCCATCAAATCAATTCCCACAAACTCCTCAATTTAATGACATTTATGGTAGTGGTAGAAACTATTCACCATTTCCAACAAATTGGCAAACTGGTTCAACTCCATATACTTCTTTTGATCAAAGTCAATTTAATGGAAACACTAATGGTGGAATTAATAGTGTAACTAATAGTTTCAATGGTGGTGTAGGATTTACTGCTTTACCTAATGGTGGTTTTGGATTTGAAGAAAATGGATCATTTGATTTTTTTGCTGATTTACCTTTTGATCAAATGTTTAATGTTAAGTAAGATTATATTTGTGAATATTTGTATATACTTGATTTTTTTTTTTTCTATAATATATAAATGAATTTTATTGATTCTTGATTACTATTCTGTATAATTTATACAAAATTTGCAACCAGTTTTTGACAATCATTTTGTGTCATAGTAGTGAAACAATATATAAGTATTACCGCGATTTTGACGCAAATTTGAAAACATCAAGAAAGAGCACTGATGCCTAGAGTTTTTTGAATTACTGATAAGTCGAGACTTTATTCAGTAGTTACTATGAATTAAAAAATGTTCGATATTAATTAATATACAATTATAAGGTTACTAAATTTACTTAATTACCAGTTGAAGAAGCAGCATTAGCAATAGCTTTTTCCTTTTTAGCAATTTTATCATTAGCTTTTGAACCCATAATACCACCACCCCAATGTTTTTTATTTTCTTCATATTTTTCCAAGTAGTTTGCATTTATAGTTGAAATTAATTTAGATAATTCTGATTCATCAGCTGAAGAAACTTCAGTTAAAGCAGCAACAGCAGAAGTTTTTTGATGAACTAAAGTACCTAATCTTGCTTTACCTTTTACTACAGCATATGGTACACCCATTTTTTTACATAAAGCAGGTAAAAAGATAACTAATTCAATTGGATCAACATCATTTGCAATTAAAACTAATTTAGCTTTTTTATTTTCAATTAATGAAACAACATGATTTAAACCATATTTAACAACTAATGGTTTTTCACTAACATCTTTTGCACTTTTACCTTCAGCAATTGCAGATGCTTCTTTAGTTAATCTTTCTTTTTTTTCACTAGTGGTTTCTGGTCTATATTTATTAAATAATTTAAAAGTTTGAGCAGCAGTGTTTTTATCTAAAGTATTATTAAATTGAGCAATTGATGGTGGAACTTTTAATCTCAAAGACAAGATTTTTTTTTGTCTTTGTAATCTAACATATTCTGGCCATTTTACAAATCTTGATAAATTTCTTTTTGGTTGAATTGATTGTCCGATACCAAAATTCTTTGGAGTTGATGCTAATAATGGGTTTTTGTTGGTTTGAAAGGTTTTGGATTTGGAAGCAAATGGAGCTGGTGCTACTTTTTTACCTTTTGGAGCCATTTTTTGGTTATTATTGTAGTCAGTTACTAAGCTTTATTCTCTATGTGAAAAACTGAAAAATTAGTTTTTGATGATATTAAACATTTTGTTAGTGCGTGATATGGTAGCATTACAAGTTTTTTGGTGTGTTTAAAGCCCTAACTATCATGTGACCATTTTTTTTGACGTTGGTTAAAAAAATATTATAAGACAAATGCTTTTCACGACATTAGCTCCAATTTTTCATCAAATGAATTGAGCAAGAGAAAACGAATTTTTGTTTTGTGTTTTTAATGAGATCGAGTACAAATTGAAGATCTCCCTGGTGTAACAACTACACAAAGCAAAAACCGTTGAATAGAAGATAAAACTGCATCATTTAAGAACTTTTAATATTCGATACATTAAGGCAAATGAGAAAGAGGAAGAGAATATCGTTCTTTATTAAAAAATAAATCAATATTAAATTTCTATATAAAAAATAACCTAAAATCTGCCCACTTAAAACATCATAGCAATTAATTAAGTTTTTTGATGTTTTGTAATTATAATAATTAATTTGAACTGAAAAGTTGAGTATATGAATAAATAATAAATAATTGAACCACTGAGTAGTTCTAGTACAGTTTTTATATTTTGAATTTTGTTCCTTTGAATTTTGATTTTTGTGTTTTTATTTTTTAACTACAATCAACCCATCTTGAATTACACCACCCTTTAACAGTATATTGAGTTTTTGTAACTCCAGAATTAGGAGCTTTACCATTAAATTCCCATTTACCACCTTTTAATATACCACAAGGTTTAATACTTGGTTTTAAATCCCATGGTAAATATTTACCTTGTTTTCTTGTTATTGAACGATTTAAAACGCCAGCGTTTTTGTGATTATCTTTAGATGTCAAATTAGAAGTTATGAAAATATAATTTTCTGAGTCAATGAATTCTTGTGGTGAGTCGTCTAATCTTGGTTTTAGAACTACCGAGTTCCATAATTTCTCACGAGATAAATTTGAAATTTTGTAGATGTTATGAATTTGATGAAACTTTTTCAAATTTGGATTTTTTCGTATCATTGAATATAAATCTTCTTGAGTTAGTGAATTTGGTAATGTTCTTGTGTTTATTCTTGAATTATAATCATACGCGTATAATCTTAAAAATTGTGAGTTGATTCTTTGATCTCTATTTTTGAAAATTGTTCTTGTTACTGTGTTATTGTTATTGATGGCGGTGGCATTTTCTGGTAAAATCGTATCATGTTCATGTTCAACTTCACTGAATGTGATTAATTCCTCTGAGGATTGATGTACCGGTTCTTCTATTTCTTTTGATTCCTCCTTTTGTTGTTTATGAAATGGTAATTTATCATCAGTTAATCTTGGTGAATCAGATATAAAACTTATTAATTTATCTTTTGTTGAATTTTTTAAATTTTGAACTGATGTAGTTAAATTTGAAACTAATGATTTTGTAAATTTTGATTTGGTGGTTTCATCTTTAGATTTCGAATTTCTTAGTATACTATATAATGAATCTGTTGATGATGTTAAAGAATTATTTGGTGGTGATGATCTTATTGAAATTTGTGAAGAAACAGTTGATAAAGAAATTGATTGTGATGCAAAACTTGTTAATGATGATCGTGGTAAATTTTTTGTTGAAATTGGAGAAGTACTATATGATGATGGTATTGATGAAGATCTTGTAGAATTATTAATTGAAACTATAGTAGGTGAAGTTGATAAAGAAGATATAGATTCATTAAATGATATAGGAGTTGTAATTAATGATGATATTGATGATGATACAGACATTGATATATTATTTGAATCTTCGAATTCATCACTTTTGTAAATTGAACATGTATAGTTTCTATTATTGTTATTGTAATCTAAGAACGATTGTGAAGATTTTATTGGAGATGAGGAATAAGAATTATATGAAACTTCATCAGATGCTGAAGATTGATCATCTGAATAATTACATTCACAATCACTTGAACAATCATCATCTAATATATCTTCATTTGATTGTATATTATTTTTGGTATTAGTATTATTATTTAATGGATGAGTTTTGGTTTCTTGTAATACAACCAATGATGAAGTTTTTCTTAATTGTTTTCTTGATGGTTTTGAATTTGGGGATATAGGTCTTGGTTCATTTGCTGAATCTTTGGTGAATGAGTGGTTGTCATTATGACCTTTATTATTACTTATTGTAGGTTTAAAATTTTGATAGTGAGTATTATTATTTATATTGTTATTATTATTTGATAATATCATTATAATATTATCTTGATTAAAAGATTGTTCAAATTCCATATTTATAGCCATTTTTGAATATATTAAATTATATTATGATTAATAAGTTATTATATAGACATTATACTGGGAATTTGATAAAATTAATAGGTGATAGTATAAAATACAATTGATATTAATATAGATAATGTAAATAAATGACTTATTGTAAATGCTAATACGTGTTTGTCTTTTTAAACTTTAGCCTTTTTTTGATAAGTAAATTGAAAGTAAACTTTATTGATGAATGTGGTAAAAATATTTTAAAGATAAGAAAAAAAAACGAATATATTGGAAAACGTGATTAAAATCTGATTAGGTTATATCCAAATGACAAATAAATGATGAAAATGAAAATATTCTCTTAGTAATTCTAAAACAAAAAAAAGTAGACGATAATTTGATAAATTGGTTGTAAAAATATATATTTGAATAAAATATATAGATGGAATTTTATTTGATTATTATATATAAATTTCAATATTAAAATATTAAACGATTTCTAATTTTATTTAGTGTAACATTGAAAATATTTTGTGTGATATACATTTAATGTATTTACGCTTAATATTTGATATTGTAGATGTATTACTAAAAATAAAAATAATATAATAATTTATTTTAATTGCCATTTAAATTTATAGATTATTTTAATTAGTATATAACATTAACTAAGGATTAAAGTATAATTTATTATTATAATTATAAAAAAGAGATTTAATCTAGATCAACAATAGTTAGTTTAATTTTCTTAAGTTTATCAACAAATTCAAAAATCCATCATAAAAAAAGTTAAGAAAAATAATAATTAAAGAATGTAATAATCGTCTACAACAAATAAATTAAATTGAATTACTAAAAAATATAACTAATGGAATACAATAACCTTAATAAGTTTCTTTTAAATAGATTGTTGATAAATTTATACATAACCCAATTGTTTAATGTAATATTGAAAAATGTTACCTTCCTTATCAAGAAAATACAATTTGACTTAAACTTCGAAAAGAAACAAATAATATATCTTTTCAATCTATAAACTATAATTGATAAATAATCTTTTTATTACCTGAAAATAGTGTCATGTTTATTTATTATTTTGCTTGAGATGGGATTAATTATATGAGTGAACATAAAAAGATTCTCGCTAAATTCCTTCTTTTAATAAGATTAGCAAGAGAGTTTCACTTAGTTACCATATCATCTTTAATATTACGTTATGTTGTTTTTATTTAATCGAAATTTTTATTCAAAAAAATCAAATTTAACAGGTTAGTATAAATGGTAATATGTGTTTGTTAGTTATTATTAATATGAAAATTAAAAAGAAATAATCTACAAACGTTCGTATTCTAATACTTAATCATTTAATCAATTATACATTTAAAGATATATTTTGACGTATATTACATTATTATTTTATTGTATTAATATTAGTTAATTACTCCATAGATTTATATGGCATTTTTTATTTTTTTTTCTATTGTTTAAATTTGCTTTCTAAATATTATGTTTAATAGATAAGAATTTCAAAACACTGAAAAAATATCAAAACCTCTTGTATACTTATTATTTAATTCGACTAAAATAGTTGAGGATTATGAGAGTATTGTACTGCTACTCGTGCCTTATGGTCAACAGTCGAAAGGAGTAAAAGTCTTTCATTTGACTTTGTTGATATTACTCAACATGTTTTTCCATCCTAACAACTTAACTTAGATTCTATAATACAATTTTGGAATTCCGGAATTGTGCACAGTGATAAAAATAAAAAAATCCGACCTGAAATTTATATTTAAAGTTAAATATTACGATTTGCGACAAACAAACAAATTCTTAATATTTCAACATCCGTTTTAATGGCTCAAAAATTAAAAGTACATTATATTTTGAGCTTTTCGTATTCGTGACATTTTCAGCAAGTGAATCTAGCAATACTCACTGTATACAATTTCTTATCTCTAAAAAGCGTGAGATCCCCCAAATGTATCATCAATCCTTCAAATTTTACACGTAGACAGCAACTGTTTCGAAAGGAAAAATTTGTCCTAATAGACTTAGCGGAACCAACCGAATCAGAAAATCCGTTCGATGATGGAATTCGTACTACGATGCAATAGACATTTCGTAAGAAAAAAAATTTTGAGGTTTAAACGGGTATAATTTCTAAATTTGGTAATATTTGGATCTGTTAAATAATAGAAAAAATTTTTCTTTTTTTATTAAGTGCTAGACAATAGCTCCAGATTATTCAGTTTAATGCAGAAGAAGTTTTGTCTGCGAAGAATTGTTTAGAGCGGATGTGTGCGTACGATGATGAATGATTAAGTACATTTATAAAACATTGTCACGAATTTTTTTTCTGGGATTGTCTTACTATTTAATTGTTAAAAATTAAAAAAAAGCTTCGTGACACTACAATGCTGTTCACGTTTATTGTAATTGATGAACCATTCTAGATTTAGACGTTTGTAGCGTTTACTAAATTAAATAAGATCATCAATTAGTTTTTTACTTGATCCTTGAAATCCCTTTTACCAAAAAATTGCCAAACCAGACAAAAAATAAGGATAAATCGTAATATGAACAAATGCCGAATATATGGAAAAAGTAACTCAAATCGAAAGACTTGTTTTAGGCTAATTCTGGGCTAAAAGTTTTTGATCTAAAAATTAATTATTTGTGAAAAAATGTAATTAGAAGTTTATTTTTAGAAGCAGATGAATTTAGGGTGTAAAAGTACTCTCTTTCCATCATGAGACATTATTAATCATATTCAAATTCATACACTAGCAAACTATTGTCTAATTACGGTTGTATATATTAAAATTTTGAGTACTCAATATCGATTTTGTGTAGAAAATGCTAATATTTTACTTGATTTGGCTGCAAAAAATTATTAATTAGCAAAAAGTCTAGATATTAACTACAACGAGTACAGAACAGCCGATATTTGGCATTAAGTCAAAACATTCAAAGTTTTAATTAAGCTAAAAGTCAAATCATTTTTTATTAAATACCTTTTCTATACGTTATTTATGAAGCCTGCTCATAATCTAAATCATTTAATGCTTGTAATTCAACATCATCACTTCTTATACCATGATGTCTATCTAAAAATAAATCATCTTTACTTTCATGCACTAAATTATCATCACCATCTAATCTATTATATTTTGAATGTAATCTTCTACTTTGTTTATCTTTTATTTTATTTTTCTTATTCTTAGATTTAAATTTCCTTCTTCTTAATAAGATTTTTTTGAAAGATCCCATTGCTCTATTTATAGGATTTATTGAATAAAAATCATTAAAAATTTCATCAATTTGTTCTAATTCTATACCTTTAGTCTCGGGGTAAAATAGTATAACACAAATTACACTAATTATACATGATCCAGCTGGGAATAAATACATTGCCCATTTAATATTTTGTCTCATAATTGGTGCAAATAATCCAACTATAAAATTACTTAACCAATTACATGAAACTGCAAGACTGACACCTTTTGATCTAACTGATAATGGATATGATTCTCCTGATAATAAAAATGGAATTGGTCCAAATCCAAATCCAAATGATGCATTATATATAATAACTAATATTGCAACTAGTATTGGTGTATAACTTTTATTTAAAAGCATGAAAACAGAAACTAAAACTAAACATACCCCCATTGCTAATCCACTTGTAACTAATATTGGTCTCCTACCCCATTTATCAACTAAGAACCAAGGTGGTATAGTAGATAATAAATAAATTATCCCATTAATACCAGTCATTAGTAAAGCACCAGATTGATTAAACCCAGCTTCTAAAAATACCATAGGTGCATAATATGAAATAATATTAATACCATTAAATTGAGCAAAAATTAATGAAGAACAAGCAACAAATATTCTTCTTTTATAATTCATAAATAAATGTTTCCATGTTCTTTCAGATTTGGGGGTTAATTTCCTCTCTTTTAATATAGAATTTTTAATCATAAAAAATTCAATTTTAGGTTTATTTGTAGATTTATGAGAATCATATAATAAACTTAATACATTAAACCCTTGTTGATCCATATCATTATCTAATAACCAACGAGGACTTTCAACAATGAAAAATCCACCAATAAATAAAACAAACGCTAACACAACTTGAATAAATAAAGGTAATCTCCAACTTAAATTAGCTAAAAATGAATGAGGTTTTGATCTAGTATCTTTAATATCTTGAATAAAATAACAAAAATAATCTACCCAAACACTTAAAGCGTATCCACTTATATTACCTGTAAATTCTCCACATACTAATTTCCCTCTTTCTTCACTCGGACTAATTTCACATTGATATGATGGTACAATAGTGGATAAAATCCCAACACCAATACCACTAAATACTCTTCCTATTGCAAATACAAACATATTAGGACAAAAAGATTGTAAAGTTCCACCAATCATAAAAATAAAAGTTCCCAACAAAATAGTTCTTTTTCTTCCAAATCCATCAGATATTTTAGCAACTAAAATTGAACTTATCATTGCACCAATTTCCAATATAGATATAACAACACCAATAGTAGCAGCACTTGGATCATGAAAATATCTATTAAAAGTATCAAATGCTAAAATTCCACTACATACACCTTGTTCATATCCAAATAAACTAACAAATAAACTAACAAAAGCCGATGTAAAATAAACTAATTTATTCCCCTTAAAACTTAGTTGTGAAGTATATTGTTTATTATTAAAATTTAAATTGTAATGATTACCAAAATCATCAGTATCATCATCATAATCATCAGTTGAACTTCTATTAAATTCATCAATATCTTCTTGTTCATTATCTTCTGATTGTTTAAATTGTATTGGATCGAATTCATCATCATCTTCAGATTGTAATTCATTATGTCCATCAGAACTCGAACTACCAGTCTTTCCATTTTTATTACCATTTAAATCAAGTAAATTTTGTGGTGGTGATTCATCATTTGAAGAATTGTGATCAACTATAGTTTCTTCTTCAAATGGATCTCGATGTATTGCAATTGGTTGTTCAATTGTTAGTATATTATCACTGAATGGGTCTTGATTATTATTCAGAAGGGGATTATATGACATTATGTTTATTCATTGGTTATATTTGTATATATATATGTAAATAATTATTATCTTTTAAATGAATATTTTGGAAATTGTAATTTATTCCAAGACTATTTGTACGAAATTTAAAGGAATGTTTTAATGTTTTGGTATATGTAAACTCAATATGACACTTTATAATTTTATGTTGATAATTAATCGAGACAGTGAAATAAATAGTGTCTTAAAATAAATATTCGTATATTAATTCATTATTAAGATTGACAAAGTAAATTAATCTCTTAGTTTGCTTTAAATAGAATTGTATTGTGTAGTAATTTTGTGATTAAAATCTTGGGGTTTATTGTCATATTATTTTAATTCTTGACATATTATGTTTATTTTTGTAGTAGACCCTTCAGATTTAAAATCCAGAGTTAAAAAGAGTTGTCTGTTCAGTATTCAATAATTACTATTATATATATACGTATTAGTCTAAATAAATTTATTGATCTATGCACAAACCTATGAAATTTGCCAATTGCTTCTCTATTTTGTTTTATCATTGTCTACTAAATAAATATCGGTATACTTTCTACCAAGCGTGATATATTTTTGTGATAAATTAACCAGTAAACTTGATACAATTTTTTTGACATGATAATGCTTGTTCTGCAATTGAAGTTTCAATACCCCAGTTTTATTTATTCTTTTTGAAATAACTTTCAATATAAAAAGCACCAAATAATGCAGTTAATGGAGTTAAATAAGCAATATTAATTAAAAGAGGTAAAGCTTGATCAGGAGAACTTATACAATTCATCAATTTTAAATGATCTTTTGAAACAATATGATTAGTATCAACTATCCAAACACAAGCATGTAAGACCGCTATCGACCCACCCACTACAAATTGAGTAATTTGCATTGAAGTTAAAATTTTTTTAAAAACTGTTGGAACTCTTATATGTAAACATGATAAAGTGAAATAAAAATACATTAATGAATGAATAAATGAGTTGAAAACGACGAATATCCAAATTGGTGGTGATTGAAATCTTACACCTGACCACATACACAACATTGCACCTGCATGATGATAACTTTGTAACAATGAAGATGGTCTACCTTTTAATAAAATTATAATAGTATCAATAACTTCATAAAATTTAGAAATATAAAACCAAAATCCCAAAATTTCTAAATTATGTAAACCTTGGGATTTGGTAAAGTATCTTGAAAATAATCCATTTTTGGAATCACAAACAGATTGGAAAAATAATTCAAGATTTTTTAAATTGTAATTTTCTATTTTAGTTGATTTAAAAAATGATGGAATTAATTCAAATTTAAAATTATTCATTATTGAACCTATTGTTGCTGTCATTCCAATAAAAGTCCATATTGAATATACACATAAAAATATATTATGTAAAATAACAAAAACTTTGAAAAGGGAAGTTTTAGAAATTGATGATGGAACAGCTGGTAATCTTTTCGGTATTGGCTTATTATCTTTTTTAGATTCTGATTCCAATTGTAATGATTTTTTAATTTGTTTATTTTTAATAACATTATTAAAATAATGAACCGAAGTGAAATAAATTATTGCAATTGTTAATGGTGTTGAACCATGCATACTAATTTCATATAATTTTGTTAAGAATTCATTTTGAAAAGGACTTGGTGGAAGTGGAGTATCTAATTTTGGCCATGTACTCCAAACATCAACGTTTGGTAAACCAAATTTAATTAACATTTTGATGGAATATTTATGGTATCTTTATGAGTAAATGGAAAATTACTTTCAATTTTTTTGTGATGAATATTTGATTATTTATAAATATAATTTATCTAAAACATTTTGTGTTCTATTAATCGAGTATAGAAAAATGTATAATTATGCTTGCATAAATAATAAGAATTATTTAATTAAAGATGTTTAATTTTATTTTGCAATAACTTGAAAATTTAAGTTTTGATGCATCGCGCTCGGAAATTGCTTTTATGGGTAAATAATGCTACCAAAATTTTAAAATCTTGTTGGGTTTTTTTACGTTTCATATTTATTGTACTATACTAATGATACTTTGAGATCAGCGATAGTGATTGATTACTTGAAAATAGTACTTGAGCCAATTATAGAGCTATGCAAAATTAGATACATTATCTTTCGTGGCTTATACATGCTTTTCTTTCAAGTTCTTTCAGAGAAAATGCAACGATTTAATAACATTATTTCCAAAAATATCCGATTATATTTTGTAACTGCATTTTACCTAAAACTCCGAAAACACAAATTCTATTTTTACAAAGAGAAACATAATTATTTCTTATTTTACAAATCTGCCGAGGAATAAAGTGCTTCTTTTTGAGAATAGAATTATTCAGATCTCAGCTTATTTTATGGAAACATATCTCGAGTTCCAAGATCCGTTTTCAAGCAATTAACAAAAGTCCAAACACAATCTTTCAATTCGAAGCCTGTTAAACTAGAAAATTGTATTGTTACAAGAAACTTTTTTCTTTATTTATAACGATTTTATAACACACATATTTTTAACTTCAAATCTCAACTTTTAACTTCAAATCTCTTAGCCAAAAACGACTCATTTTCAGACAATTTCTAGAAATGCTAGATTAAGTGAGGACTACAAAATTATATTCTATGGGTATAATTCGATATCTCATTAATAAATAGTTAGTAATACTATACAACGTAAAAAATACATAATCTCATTAAACATTATAAACAAAATTATTAACTCCTTGTTGATTATAATCAAAAGGTTTTAATTTAACAGGAGAATTTAAAAATTGTTGTTGGTTTTGGTAATAGTGATGATGATGATATTTTGAAGGTGAATTAAAAAATGACTGATCAACAGTACTTGGTGAAGAAGAATTGTAATAAAATTGTTTTTGTGGGGATGAAGGTTGTGATACATTAGAATAATATGATTGTTGGTAATTTTTAATTGGAGAAGACATCATCAATTGTTGTCTTGATGGTGATACGATATAATGTTTTGTTGCTGAATTTGAACCACAACTTTCTAAATTGACTTGGTTTTTTATAGGAGATCCGTTGTTCAAATTTGTGATTAATTGTAATGGCATTGATTGTTGATTTAAATTTGATGTAAATCTTTGGATTTTAATTGGTGATGATAATGATGTGTTTAAAATTGAATTGAATATGTAGTTTGACATTTCTATTACTGAAAACCCTTTGTTTCTTAACCAATAAGTTAATGATTCAATTGCGTTATTTAATTTTGTGATCGGTTCATTGTCGTAATAGGATAATATAATTTGATGATATGATAAACCACTGTCAATTGGATGTTCATTGACTATTAAATCGTAGCCTAATAATAATTTAAATGGTATTAAAATATGATTTTTAAAATCTTCTTGATTATTAATACCAAATACTTCATTAAATTTGTTGAAACTTGAAGTGAATTTGAATTCATAACATTGTGGTAATAAATCTTGTAATGCTTTTGCACAATTTTTAATTTTCAATTCTGATCCTTTAATGTTGAACTCTAAAACATTTGAATCAAAATTATCAATTGAATTTGGGAAATCTATAAATGAATTATATTCAGATTCTAAATTATTAATTAAATTTAATTTGTTATTGCTAAGTAATGATAAATATTGATTTTTTAAAATTTGAAACTTGATGTTGTAGTATAAAGTAACATTTTGTTGTTGTACCTCGTTAATACAATATTTTGAAACTAAATTATCAATTTCATTTTTGACTAATGGAATATTTGACATATTTTTTCTTGGACATTTTATCAATACATTTGAATTTCTTTGGAAACAAAAATTTAAATTTGATGAAACATCAGCAGTGATTGATGAAAGTTTAATAAATACATTGTATTTTTTCATTATTGATTGAATCATTGAACCTCCATTACCAATTATAGATTTATGGAATACTTCAGGAATGTTAAATTTTAATTCTGATGGTAATTCCAATTCTATTAATTCAATAGCTTGTGGTAAAATATAAGTTGATGAGGTATTTATATCAATATTAAAACTAAATTCATTATAAGGAGTGAAATAAATTGTTGGAATATTATTCAATTGATTTAAAATTTTTATTAATTTACCATTTTTTTTACCACTTATAAATTCTTTTTGATCATTAGTTAATTCTAATTGTATATTTAAATTTGTTGAAAATTGTGCAAGTTTGTTAAGTAATTGTTTAATTTCCTTATTATGACCAATAATTTTGAATGAAGTGTCTTTAGTGGTAACAGTACAGGTTTTAGTATATTGACACATTTGAATAATTTCTTGTTGATGAGTTGTTATTCCAGTGATTGTATAATACTGAGCCGCAATTAAACATAATTCAGTTATACATTCGTCAATTGTTTCAACTTTACTACCTTGAACTATGATAGTTGAGTTATTTGATTCACCTAAACTTGGAAACTGCATGAAAGTACCATGTTTCAACATTAAATTGATAAGTTCTTTTTGATTATTCATTATAATTAAATCAATTTTAGATTGATTCATTGTAATTTTTTTAGTAATTAATGAAACTTTATTGTTATTTAATTTTTCCAATATTGTTTTAGTTAACAGTAAATCAATTAAATTTTTTGAAGTTATCCAAATTGACATATCATAATTATTGGTTAAAATTTCAGAATTATATAAATTTGGTAATAAATCAGGTATATAAATAATTGAATTTGTTTGTTTTGCAATTTTTTTAAAATTATTTAAATTTGTTCCACCAATTAACGGAATTAAACTCAATGGAATTTGAAATGAATCAATGTTGTAGTTAGATAAATACAGATCAATCAATATTTTTAATGATGTTTCAGAAATTGTAACATTATCTTGATTTCCAATCATATGTAATGAATAAGCAATTTCCGATTTAGTTGTGTTATCAAATGATAATTTATCATTATTTAAAATAACTTCAACTTGGTATCTTTCACATAATTTATTCATTTGATTTATAAATTTCTCATTTATTAATAAAAACTCAGAATTATCAATTGTTATTGTTTTGGAAATAATTGAGTTGAAATTGTATAAAATTTGAGATTTGATATCAGTTTGATATTGTGAATCACCATTTATTATAATATTGATCATTTGATTTTGCATCAGTGGATTTATTAATTCAATGTGATTATTTCTATTATTTGATAATTGGTTTAATTGATTACATTTTGCTTGTAAAACAGTTAAATTATCCATTATATTATATGTCTCCCCATTTGTTTCATTAAAATGATTTCTCCATAATCCAATAGAAGTTTCATAATAAGTTTGTACTGAATTTTTAGTTACTTTTGGATCAATTTTAAAAGTATATGGTAGATTTAAGGTAGTTGATATTGACATAATTTAATTATAAATATAGTAGATAATTAATTAATTTGAATGAAAATTAATTATATGGTTTTTCCAAAAAAATTTAAGCCAAAGATATGACAATCTTGAAACAATATATAAGTTACAAGAATTATGAACTTAGTATCATCTATCATCCATCATTAATCATATATTTTATTAATCTTGTTTCAGTATTAAATCATGTATTAAATTTATTATATTTGAAAATTACCTAATTAAGAATATTAATTATTATTTTATGCAGAATAAATTAAATTTTAAACTTTTGATTGTTTTTAATTTAAACTATTTAAGAAATCTCAGTATTATTATTATAATAGAAGGGTGCTACCAAATAGAATACACAAAATCAAAATTATCTTTTTTTAGTAATTATAATAAAATTCTTTAAACATATACGTTTAATTTTATTAAATACAATAGAGGGATCAACAAGATAGAGACGTTTTTGATCAACCTAACTTTAAAAATTTACTATAAATAGTAAACGTTTGATTATATTTGACTGGCTAAACGCACTTCTGAATTTCTTCTCTTTGCTCTTTTCACAAAACTATATTAAAAGTCCGAATAAATCTGTTACTATGATAAGTTTTCTTACTTTTGGAGAGCACCCAAAAAAATATGCAAACCCCATATTTTCAGAATTGAAATTCTCCTTATTCAGATATCGCAAATTTATAATTCTTACTCCATTAAATCTAGTAATACATTCATGCCATTAATGCTAAAAAGAATTCCAACTACTATCTTCTATTAAATTTTTAAAACTGTTATAGTCTTTTTGAATCCCATATATAAACCATTTCATCCCATCCAGTAGTTGCACACCAACCAGGTTCACCCCATAAACTATAATCACAACCAATAACAAATTCTCTATGATCACCAAATATTTTACTTTGACCACCACCTCTACTACTTAAAAATCTTGCTCTTTCATTACTTTCATCTCTCCAAATTCTTGATGTCATATCATAAGAAGTACTCATTAATTCTTTAGAATCATGAGGTGACCATTGAACTTTTCTAACTGCAAATTCATGACCTAAAAATTCATTTAATGGGGAAGGACCAAATTTATGATGTGATGGCATTGGTTTTTGTGGTATTGGTTGATCTAATTTTGATATCATTCTTAAATCCCATATTCTTATTGATTTATCAGTTCCGCCAGAAGCTATTATAGTTGATTTATATTTATTCCAATCTACTGATAACGTTTCTAATCCATTATGTGATACAAAATGTAATTGTAAAGGTTGTGGTGATCGTATATCCCAAATTTGAATTTGTGATGCACCTGTACATGATACAACTGTTGATGGTGAATGTGGTGAAAATTGTGCTGAATATATACAATTTGATGTACTTGTTTGTTGTTGATTTAGTTGATGTTGTTGTTGATGCAGTAATGGAGGTAGTTGTTGTGATGTATTTGGTTGTACTTTCGTAGTATGATCTACTCCACCAGGATTTAAAGTTAACATTGATTCTTGCCTTTGATGTGACCAAATTTTTATAGTACCATCCCAACTTGCAGTTATGAAATTAGTTTTATCAACTAAATTCCAATTTATAGAAAATACTTCTCTTTGATGTTCTTTCCATTGCATTATTGGGAAATTAGGAACCGTTATGTCAAATAATTTTATAGTACCATCACCACTTGCAACAACGCATTGATTCTCATGAATTTCACTCCATGATAAATCAAACAATCCATCTTGAGTTTCCCATGATATTTGATCAATTATAGAACCATTTGGTTCAATATTTAAAATATATAGTCTACCATTTCCAACTAATCCATAATTTGCTGCTGTTGCTACTGCTAATTTATTATCAAAGAAAGGTGAATATTGAATACCATAACCATTATATCCTTTTGTCCTATACGATAGCATCAAGGAGATTTGAAGTTGTGGTTAATAACAATAAATAACTAGTTGTATTTTATGGTTAGTACTTAAATAGAATTTCTTAATTTTTTCACACTCTATTCTTATTTTTCTAATTATACAAAAGCGGCTAAATTATATTAAAATGGAGATCAAAAATATAATTTATTTATTTACTTTATAAATTCATTAAATATATTAACAACACGAGTAATACTTTTATACAACTACCTTCAATTGATTCATTCATTTCCTGAGATCTAATTATTAGTATCAAATACATTCATTTATTTAACCCATTCAAATTGATTATCACAAGTATATTAGCATATTTAATTTATAAATTTTTCCCATTTATAAATTTTTTACCAAGTAATGATTCAATGAATAAATATTTTCAAATATTTGGAATTTACTTACCATTAAAACTAACACGAAATTGGCTATATATAACTACTACTATATTATCTTCCATTTTCATAATTTTACCAATAAGTTTTATTACATATAATAAATATTATAATACTTTAATTCCTATATCAAATTCACCTTTTATTAATTTGAAATTTAATGAAATACATAATAATAATATTTTTGATAATTACAATCAGGAAAATGACAATATTTTAATTTCAAATTTAATAAGTACTTCAAATTTTGAAAATTTTAAATTTGATGATAAATCTCCATATATTTTCAAAATAAAATTGAACTTATACTGTTCAAAAAATTTACAACATACAAAATGTATAAATAAAATAGACTATATTTTCAATTCAACTTTGAAAAATTCATTTATATTAGATTGTGATCCAGTTTCCGTTTATTCAAATAAGAATCAATTTATTCCATATGGTTTTAAAAATTATATACCTTCAAATATAATAAACTTTCAAAAAAATAATGAAATTGAATTAGATATTTTCGAGATAATGGGTGATAAGTTAAATCAAGAAAACAATAAAATTTTAAATCTAGTTGGAACCAGTACGGAATTTGATTACAATAAATTATTATTAAATAATATTCAAAATTATATAATAGATGATAATGAAAGTTTCGCATGGTTTGAAATAAAATGGACTGGATTTAGATATTACTTGGTTAAATATTATTATTTCTTTTACGTGTTAGGAACATTAATATTTTGGATTATAAGTAGTACAACTTCAGTACTCATTGGGTATGCTATGTTATGGAAAACTATTTCAAAGATTCAAAGAAAAAATGAAAAAAGATTACCTAAAATCAAACAAGAACGTATTTAGTTCAATGAAATAATATTAATATTAGAGCTGTTTCTGATTTTGAGCATTTTACAAAGGATTTATGAAACACTCATTTTAATCTACAAATCGAAGTGAACGCTTTTTTGTGAGTGCTTGTTATCAAAGCAATTGATCATTAACACTTTGTTAAACAAGGTCTCGTTAATAAACTCCTATTCTCTTTTATCTAAATACTAAGACCAAATATTAAAATTAAATTTAGTTAAAAGAGAAATTTTAGATTATGTAATTAAAAAAAAAAAAAAAGAGAAAAGAGAAAACCAGAAAACAAAATAAAGAAAAAGGAAACCATTTTAAAATTGATATCAAAATCAATTAATTTATTATTAAAAAGACATCATCAAATTCAAGACTTTATCTCATCAGCAAATATATAAATAGTGGAATTACAAGATGGGTATGTATTGAATTCAATGACATAAGGGGACAATCTTCGTCTGCTTTCTTTTTTTTTGAGATGAATACTAACTTTTAAATAATAGCACCACCTAAGAAGATGAGTTTGCAAGAATTCTTCCAGGACGAATGTATGTAAACATATTTTAATAACCAAACTTTGCTCAATTACTAACGTCAGTTTAGCTTTTGGTGGATCCTGGGCAGATACGGATATAGATATGGCTTCAATTTCAGTACCCATTGAAAAATCATATGGTTATGATGATTCTGTAAGAGGTAGCAATGGACCAAGTGGGAACTTTGGACCTCCATATATTGTAAAATTACTCAATTTACCAATAACGGCAAATGATGCATTTATACAAGATTTATTTCAAAGTAGATTTACAAATTTTATAAAATTTAAAATAGTAACTGATCCATCATCAAATATCTTGGAAACTCATGTTATAAAAAGAGTTGCATTTGTTGAATTAGAATCTCCTCAAGATGTTTCAAAAGTGTTGAAATGGCATGATTTGTACTATAAAGGAAATAGAAGAGTTATTGTTGAAATTGCAGATTTTAATGATTTTCAAAATTGTATACAATTTAATCAAGACCATTATGACGAAATTCAACAAATTCAACATGATTTTATTGCTCAAAAACAACATCAAAAACAACCAAGACATATGGCATTATTAGATGAATTAGATCAAAAATCTGGTTTAAGTCATGGTTATGGAGGGGGGAATTATCATCATCAAAATAGAGGACCACCACCACCAATGAATCAACAATTTGGAGGTCCAAGATCACCAGAAAAATATCATACATCACCTCGTCAAAGAAATAGATCTTTTGATTCATCTTTTCCACCACATAAACAACATTTTCATGGATTACAATCAGCTTCTGGACCTCAACAACAACATCACGAGGAACATCATGAATCAATTTTTCCTACACAGTTAAAATCGAAGTCAAATCCATTTGGAGCAGCAAAACCAGTTGATACATTATCAAAACAACAAGAAATTGAGAAAAGACTTATAAATTTAAATCAAACTACTGTACAAACTTTGGGAGATGATACAAATATTGATATTGAAAACACCATAAAACAATTTCACGAAAGTGGATCACCTCAATATAGAAATCAATCTTTATACACAAGAAGACCATCAACCGAGAAAAAACCATCTATTGCAATATTAAAAAGAACTTCAGTTGATCATCAACATCCTACGCAACTACAACAACCACCACCACCACCACCACCACCACCACCACAGCAACAACAACAACCATCAAATTTTGCACAACCAACTCCAAAGCAATCCCCAGGTTATACGGTAGCTCCACAACCTCAGAATCAATATACATCAAATGGTACTGGGAAATCATTAGCACAATTATTAAGTGAAAGAACAGATTTAGTTTCAAATCCTCCAACTGGTGGGAAAAACACTCCACCAACACCATCTATAAAACCACCAATCATATTAAAAAAGAAGACTGTTGCATCACCACCATCTAAAAATGTAGATTTGACTATAAAAGAAGGTGATTTTATAAAACAAGAACAGGCAAAGAAGAAACTTCAACAACAAGAAACAGAAGAGCAACAACAAACAAATCAATCACAATTTCCAATACAGCTGCCTCAAGAACAATATCAAAATTTGAAAACAAAATCAGAATCTAAACCTCAGTCACAAAGTCAACAACAACAACCGAAAGATGACTTAAATCAAAAAAGACCAGATTTCAAGAAATTATTTGAACACCTTTCTGTAAATAATGATCATACTGATTCAGCTACACCATCATCAACAACAAGAGGACGAGGTAGAGGTAGAGGTACATTCAGGGCTCGAGGAAGAGGAAGAGGAAGAGGTGGGTTTTCATCATATCAATCTGAATCTCATTCTGCAAGTCAGGCAGTTGAAGAACCATCACCAGCACAACAAGATCAATCCCAACAATTAAAAGAATCTACTACTACCCAATCTATTCCAATTTCTTTAAAAGATGACACACAACCATCAAAACCATCAAAACCAGAAGAATCATTTTTGTCCTCAGAATTTGAAGAACAAGTAGAGGAAAGTGATATACCAAGAAAATTCCGTAAACAACAACCACAATCTAAAATCATAAACCAACATTCTCAACTACATCTGGTTTCAACACCATCAATCAATATACAACTTGGTAATAACGAAAATCTCAACAATAATCACAATCAATCAGATTATGAAGAAATTAAAATAAGACCGGTATCTGCAGATGCTACAACCTCTTCAAGAGACAAATTTGAACCTTTTCCAAAACCAACGGTACCATCAGAAATAAAATCGGCATTACCAGATCTGATTATAAATAATGGAGCAACCTCAAAAAATCATCAATTAACAGATCAGAAAAAACCAGATATACCAAAAGAATCAGACTCAAATTTAAATGAACAAACAGACACCACCACTACAACGACAACAACATCAGACAATATTGAAGAACCAGAATCATCAAATGTATCAATTTCATCAAGAGGTAGGGGAAGAGGTAGAGGTAGAGGTACAAGAGGTAATAGAGGATATATAAGAGGATACAGGGGTTCAAGAGGTAGAGGTGGTCGAGGTAATTCTGAATCTGGTGGGTTTGATTCTCGTCATTATCAATATATTCGTCCCAAAACAACAACAACATCAGAATCAACAACAACTTCTACCGAATAAATTCACCATAATTGATGGAAAAACGCTTTAAAGAAAGTTAATAGCTAATTAATGTATATGATATAAATTAATAAATTTAGGAAATATATTTTTTTAATTTATAATCATCCAAACAAACTAAAACGCAATTGATTTTGTAACTTAATCTCAAGCTAAGCGATGGTTTACAAAATTCTAAGATTTTTAAAAGTAAGTTTGTGAATTAACAATTAACTTTAAATTCTCAATATTGATTTCTTGTCTTTTATTTTTGTAGTGGTTCCTGTATATAAATTAAATATTATTGTTTCAGAAACATTAAGCACTAAAAATTTAGCGGAAGGTACCACATATTAAAACAAAAACACGGCATTGATACATTTAAAGACTGGAAATTTTTTAATGATCATGTATATCAACCTGACTAAGTTAACATGGTAACCGTGATAAAAAAAAGAAAAGTAGTTATGTAGCTCACCAAAAATTTATGAAATATTGCTTTTAATTTTACGGACGGTTAAATTTAAATCGCAAGTGAGACAAAATTTAAATTTGTACTAAAATATAAAATCATCGCACGATATTAATTTAATAAACAATAGGAGGAGGGTAGTGTAAGTTTGGTAAAACGGTGAAATTTCATATTTTTCAAAATACGACTTTTTTATGGTTTTGAGCTACTTTTATTTTGATACTAGATATAAACATGTAAGACGATGCTGTCTACGATTACAGCATCACTGTTGAGCGGTAGTTCATTTGGCTACAGTGTTATGACTTATAGCTACAGTATTATCACTTATAAATAAGTAAAAGCAGACTCTTCTCATAAAAAGGGAAATTGAATTTGGTTCTATTCATTTGTAGTTCGATGTCTCGCAATTTCCCGGAGACATTTAACTTCACATCATACTTAGACTAAAGAAGAAGTATGAAGACAAGTTGCAAATTTGAATATGAATAATACATTCCAAGTTATAGATATCAGTCGATGTTAGGTTTTAAATTTTGCGAGTAGTTTAATAAGAAATAGAGTTTTGAGTTCAAAGTTAATATTGATCTTTACATAAAGTATATGTAATACATTTAACATAATGTCTTGTAATGAACTATATAATACTAGGAATTCAAATTAACTTTTTAACAACGACTATTGAGTTTTAATTTCGGCATAATGATAACCATTACTTTAGTGATGAGACTAGAGTTGTTAATTAACAAGGTCGTCAATAGTGGTTGAATTGTATCAATGAGTTTATGTACATTGAACTGTTTTTACAATAAGAATATAATAATTTATTATATTTAAATAAAATATATCTCTATGTACTTTCATAATAATTGTATAATAGTATAATATTAAACTTGAAAATTATGAAATAATTTAGAATAATATAAAATAATTAAATGTCTTTTGTTTCCCTTTTTTTTTTCACAAACTTATAAATACAAAGAAACAATAGAAATATATCATTTATACCTTTTGATTGGAGTTGAAAGAAAGAAAGGAGACTTATTAGAAATATTTAGTTTTCACAAGATCAAGTTAATTATACATAATACTTTTACTACCATTAACAAGAGTAAAACATTCTACAAAACTTTAATATAATTTAATCTCAACTACAACATCATTTTTATATACATTTATATTTTCCAAAACATAAGTAAATTTATACACCCCCATAATCCTTTACTAAACAGTTCATTCAAACAAAAGTTTATTCATAAAATAAGTTCATATTCATATTTATTCATCAACTTATTCACTACATTCAAGGATATACTCTTTATATAAAACATACTATAATAATATAATATTAATAATAAATTACTATTTAAATACTTATTATTATATTATTTAATATTTATATTTACATTAATAAATTTATTTAAGGGAAAAAAATAAAATAAATTTAAATTATATTTAAATATCTAATAATTAATAATACAAAAAATAAATCATTAATAAATATATATATCATATCAACCATATCAAATATTCATCATGTTTAATACCAAAATATTTGATAATAATAATAATCAATCAAATAATATACCAATAGATTCATCAAATTATCAACAAGATAATAATAATATACAGCCGCAACCAATAGATATTACATTCAATCATCGACCTTCAATTTTTAATAATAGTAGGTTTAGAAGAGAATCAGTGGCTCATTCTCAAGGTATGGGTGGTATATCATGGGGTTCTGTTACTATTGGATCATGGTTGAAAGATGAAGTTATGTCTACAACTACAAATAATAATATTAATATTAATAATAATAATAATTTTTTAAATCCTCATCAACCAAATATACAACAACAATTACATCAACATCAAAATTTAATAAATCCAAGGAGAGGTTCATTTAGAAATACAGTACATCCAAGTATGTCACCACAACAACAAACTTCATATTTACCAAATTTAGAAGCTGATTATTGTAAAGATTATAATTGTTGTGGCGAAATATTACCAACTTTACACGATTTATTAAGACATTATGAAGAAAGTCATATTTCTGCTTCTCCTCCTGTTGATACAAGTCAACATTTAATAAATAATAATAGAAATAGAAATAATTATAATAATATTCATAATGTTATGGAAACTGTTTCAACAACTGATGTATTTTTAAATAATAATCATAATAATAATAATAATCATCATAATGAATTCAATATACATAATCAACATAATCAACAACATAATCAACAACATAATCAACATAATCAACAACAACATAACCAGACGCAACAACAACAACTTCAGCAGAACCAACATCATAATAATAATAATCAACAAATACCTCAACAAAACTACAATCAATCAGGATCACCTAATAGAGATATTGAAATGGATACAGGAGAAGATGAAGGATATATAGATGATCCAGCACGTCAATTATATTATCAAGATGATGAACATAAACCTTTCAAATGTAATGTTATTGGATGTGATAAAAGTTATAAAAATCAAAATGGTTTAAAATATCATAGAAGTCATGGTCATCAGGGACAAACTTTAAGAGAAAACCCAGATGGTACAGTTAGTGTTATAGATCCTGATTCAAATAATCCAATGGATAATCCTGCATTAGAAAAAGATAAACCATATAAATGTAATGTTTGTAATAAACGTTATAAAAATTTAAATGGTCTTAAATATCATAGAGGACATACAACTCATTAAAGTAATAAAAAAAATATAAGTATAATAGTAGTAATATTAATGGTCATAAATATTAGCAATAATAATAAATTCTTGTTCATAGTGGTTTACTGGGTATTTTATTCTTTTGATTAATTAATTATTTGGAATTTTTTTTGGTTATATTTCTTGAAGATACTGAAGAAAAAGGATGATAATTGATTTTGTTTTAGATTGTGAATAATTTTATTAATTTGTTTCTTGTAATGTTTTAATTTTGTATAATTTTTAGTTTTTTTATAGGAGTTAAATAGTTCAAATGCATTTGTTTGATTATTTTTTGTAAAGAGATTTAGATTATCTAGGTTTGTTCTAGCAAAGTATTGTATTATTATAATCTATACCATACCTATTGTATCAATATTTAAGTATTTAACTAAATCTATATATTTTGGAGAAATTTCTTTTTTTGTTAATAATCCCAATTGTAAAGCATCACCTAAAAATAAGGAAATTTTCTGATTTGAATATTTTAAATAATCAAAATCATCATCACTGGATGTAATAGCTTCTTCAGTAACAATTTCAATATCATTATTTTCATTTTGTTTAATTTCTCCATTATTTTCATCAAGATTTAAATTTTCAATATCAACTGTAATATTATAAGTTGAATCAACTCCAATTTCACTAGCTGATTTTTGTAATTTTGGTTTTATTGGACCGTTTTGAATTAATCCCCAAAAACACCAATAAATTTGTACTGAACCTCTCCAATATATACATTCATTATACATTTTTTCAATTTCATATTGAATAATATTTAAAGCATCTTGATTTGGATCATTTAATAAATTTATTGAACTTTTTGAACTTTTTAAATTTGATGAAGGTAATTGAAAATCATATTCAATATAAGATTTTAAAAGATTTAATTGTTGTAATCTTGTTGGATATTTTTTTTCATCCAAAAAATATGATCTTACTGGATCATGATAATCTGTCATCCATTCACTAAAATGATTAACTATATCAAATGCTGGGAAATTTGGTCCTGAATATTCAAAATCTATAACTACTAAATTTGAATCCTTTTTATTTGATGTTGATTTTATTGTTATATCATTTACTTTTGTGGTAGTGGTTGGTGAATCAACTATTATATCTTCAGCTTTAAAAGTTTCACATAATAATAAATTCCCATATTGAGTATCATTATGACAAAATTTATAATTTAATGTAAATCCATCATCATCATATTTTGAAAATAACCAATGTTTGTACTTAAATACAATTTCTTTTAAGTCATCAAATTCCATCATGAAAATATCTTTTGGATCAACTCCCGCAGCCAAATATCCAGGTAAATATTCATTTTCAAAAATTTTCATCCATTTTTCAATTAATCTCCAACAAGTAGGCATTGGCCTATAATCCTCTTCATCTAATTCAATTTTATAATGTAAATCTTTCATTCTTCTACCAAACATTTGTGATATAACTTCATCTCTAATTTGTTCTTTATTTAATGTTATAAATCCATCTAAAAATTGTTCAAATCTACCATTTGTAAAAATCCCCAATAATCTTGGACCAATTCTCTTTTGTGATAATTTAATCAAGGTTAATAATTCATGATCTCTATCTATTAATTCATCTACATTTTTCCCATAAACTCGTAATAATAATGAAGGTAATACTATATCTTGTAATACATCATTATATTCTACTTTATATATCGAATTTGTTAATGCACCTGAAATTCTATTTACTTTTAAATATTTTATATCTAAATTTTTTTTATGCCATTTACTTATTCTTAAAGTTTTAGTTAATGCTATTATATCTTGTTTAAAAAAATCAGCAGGTAATGAATTATCTAATATAACTTGTATTGAAGGTATATTTCTATCATGATTAATTTGAGTTGATGTAACTGTTAATTTATTCAATGATGAACTTGATAATGATCTCTTTGTAGATGATAAGCTTGGTCTACGAGTAGCTGAAGTTGATCTTGTGTTTGCTGTTGAATTTCTAGTTCTTGATCTTGATCTTGACCTTGATGAACGATTTGCTGGGGTAATTTCCATGTTTGTGTTTGAACTTTTATTGTGATTTGAAATAATTGCTATCGAGAATAAAGTTGTAGATGAGATATGCTAGTAGATGCTATGGTCGTAAAATGATTCGAAAAAAAACTTTGAAGAATTTGATCTCGTAACAATGATTAAATTCAGTTTGTTGGTAAATCCTAAAATGTTGTAAAAAATAAATTATAACGATAATAATTTGTTATCATGAACATAAAAAAACTCTCTTTAACTTTAATAGTTTTTTTTTCAGCACATTAACTATAAAGTCACATGACTCTCTAATATTTTAACTTTTATTACTTAATGCGGTATTTGGTCTTATGATGCTACAAGATACAAATATATTAATATATTCATAGTATCTAGATGAATATATACTAATTTTTGGTACACACTAAGATGGACAACCTGATTCTAAGTATCTATATAATGTATAACTTTTGAGCATTTACTACAGAAATCCCAATTGTTTGTTTTACTAAACAGATCAGGGGTTTCATTTTTGATACACTTTAATTACTTTCCTTAAGTGATAAGGTAGAAAAAAAACTTTAAAAGAAGAAGTTTTCAAAATAAAAACTACTTGATCATTTACTTCAATTTGAAACCAACTAACAAGTGATTACAAATTGGATGACTAGTTTTTAAAAATTGATGCTGATTATTTAAAAACTGAAAAAACTCGGGCTAAAGAATATAAATTTTTGTGAAAAATCATATTATAGAAGCTTTGTCAGCGAAGTTATGAACTTTTGTCAATTCTAGACTGCATCGATTTATTCCGTGCTTAAGATCTTTTCAAAAATTTCTTTACAATATAGATCGCTACTTTAAGAAGTTTATCTAAAATTATCATTTTCACCATTTCAAAGCCAACATAACATTTAAATTATATACTTATGTGGTATGCCATAGCATTTTACTCTCATTATATTAATACGTTCAAATATTGTGTACTACTTAATGAATGAAGTTATATAGAAGATTTATAAAACTGTATAAAGAAAAAAAAAAAAATTACAGTTCATTTGAAACACAATTTGGTAGCTATAAATTCATTGGTTGGCAATTAGTTTGCTCACATTTGACAGATCTAGCATGACCTATTCAGTTTAACTTATAAAGAAGAGTCTTGATATCTTTGCAAATGCGTACACACAATATATTTTAAAATTTTTGGTGGTTTTTTGGTCATTTCATTAGTGGACTCATATTAAGGAAATTAAGTACAAACATGCATCCAAGGTAAAAAATATTTTTATTTTCATAATTTTCTCAAAATGAGTATCTTATTGGTATATTTGATTAATGGAAATGTGGAACAATCAAGCGGATATGTGAAACCAACCTAAAAAAATGTGAGACACTTTTGCATCCTATTAAGTTATTATTCACTATATGCTTATGACAAAATTATATACAGTCTAGAGTGTCTCACATTTATTTCCTATATAAAACGGATTTCCATTGCATTTAAGGCAGTAAAAAATAATTTTTCAAGACATGAAAATTGCAAAATACAAATTATTTATAAGTCAATCAAATCATGAATTATTCAATGATCATTTTTAAATTTGTATCTTCATTTGCCGTTATTTAACATTTTCAAAATAGATCTAGGATTCATAAATAAAATTCTTATTATTGCTTTAGTTAACTTAACAATTCGAATAATTTAATATTCGAACAAAAGATTTTTTTTACTGTATAATATAATTTAGGAAGAGAATATTGAACCAAATTAAACAATACCACCAGGCCAAATTCAAACATTAATATATGTCAATTTCAATTTACATTGCGTTGATATCGTGTTCAATTACATTCGTACTATACAAGCTATATGAGAGTAAATCAAATGAATTGACTACAACAAAGTCCGAACTAAATAATCAATTGAAAAATCTTAAAAAATCATCAGAAGAGCAACAATCAACATTAAAAAAACAATTTGAATTGTCAAAGAACGAATTGACACAACATCAATCTGATAATCAAAAGCAAAATAAAGAATTACAAGAAAAATTCGATGAATTAAATGAGAATCATCAAAAATTAAAAGATATTGAGTCAATAAATAAACAAAAAATTTCAAAATTGAATAAGCAAATCGAACAAATCACTCCACAAATTGAACGTTTCAAAAAAGATGTCGTAAGATTAGAGACCAAGGAGGTTGAACTTGCCAAAAATTATAAATTTAATTTAAATACAGAAATTGAAAGATTAGTTGTCGAAAAAGATTCAATTATTGCTGATTTACAACAATCATTAGCAGATGTTAAAAAAGAATATTCAAAACAAAAACAATCAACTAATGAATCAGAGAATAAAAAAGACAAAATCATAATAGAGTTAAGACAAATAAACGATGATCAAGTACAACAATATGACGATTTGGAAATAGATCATAAAAAACAAATAACAAGAAACAATAAGAATACTAAAAAATACGATGACTTAAAAGATTCGTATGATAATATGCATACTGACTTAATAAAAGTCACAAATGATTTAGATGATTCAAAACAAGTTATAATTGATGTTGAGAAAATTTGTGAAAATTTAAGAATATCTGAAAATACTTTAAATAATGAATTGAATGATATGAAAAATAAACATGTTGCAGCAATAAGTAAAATTGAGAAATTGGAAAAACATTTAAATATTAAAAAGTCAAGCATTAAACATTTGGAATTAAATTTACTGTTTCAAGAAGGCTTTTACAATCTGATAAGAGAACTAGTGGAAAGTTTGAAGGAAGAGGATAATGACTTTCCAGAAATCGCTTCCATTGATGCACATAAGAATTACGAGCTAATGTCATCAGATGATGATGATAATATTGAAAATGATCGCAGGGCTAGTATAGGTGACAAAGATGGTGAAGCAAATCAAAAACAGTCTGATTCACTAACTAAATCTAAACATTCATCTTCATCAGACCCTCTTTATAATGCAATTAAAGAATACATAGATATTTTGAAATCAAAATTGGCAGATGACAAATTGGATGAAAGTAAGAAGCAAAAAGAAATTGAAGGTCTCAAAAAGCAAGTGGAGGAACTAACTTCAAATCTTCAATCTCAATCAACAAATGAACTTTCGAAAAATTTGCCCGACAATGCACCAAAGACTAAAGGCGAGACATCAATTGAAGCTAACAAGGAAGGAGAATCCAGTAAAGAAGATGAAAATCAAGTCAAGTCGTTGAACGAGACCAATAACAACTCATCAAGTACTACTCAAAATGAATCAAAACTTGAGTCAGTTAATAGCATACCGTCTCAGTCAATAGATGATGTTCAGGAGAAAGATGAAAGTTCCGCAAATGATTCTAAATTAAACAATCAGTCTCAAGATGATTCAGCAAAAGATATCGAAGAAAATGCATCTACACCTGTCTTTAAAAGTATCAAAGAAGATAATCCTCAAGAAAAGGCAGAAGCAAAAGAGGTAACCGAGCCAGGAGATGAACTGAAAGAGAGCTCAAAAGAGGATACAAAAGAAAAGTCTGAAGACAACTTGGATGATGATTATACACCAGAGGAAAGAAGATCTACATTACCAAAAATTGATGAAATTTTACAAAATCAAATTCAAAAAGAGGAAAACCAATCTGCTGATCCTATAGATGATGATGACAAATCTGTTGATAAAGATGAAGAAAAAAATGAAAAGGAGAATGAGGAACCATCCAATACTGAAGAATATACTGAAGCTGAAGCAAATTCAACATTACCAGATATTGATAGGAAATTGAAGGAGGCATCAGAAAAAGAACAAAAGGAAGATCAAAATGATAAATCAAGCGATGGTGATATTAAGGAAGAAGCTGAGTCAATTTCTCCCAGTGAAAAGCAGGAGCAAGGTTTAAATAAAAATTACGATCTAAAAGAAGCTGAGAAAGACGGTGATTTCGATAAAGAAAAAGCAAGTCCAGAAGATGTTGAAGAAAAATCAGAAGATAAACCAAACGATCCTGTGGAAGATGATAAAAAACTAGACAAAAGTAGTCCAACAAGAAGTAGTGGAGTTGATCCATTAGATGTAGATCCAAAAGTCAACGAAAAGAAAATTAATGATGAAGCAGCCAACGACTCAGCCAATGACTCAGCTAATGACTCAGCTAAGGATAATGATAAAGAGAAACCAGTTGAGAAACCAGAATCAAATGTTAATGATCAAAATGATCAAAAAAACAAATTGGACGATATGTATCGTAAAATGTCAATCACAAGAGAACAACAGAAATCAAGAGAATTTGACGGTACAAAAGAAGGATTCAAAAATGACCTTGAGGATGTTGATGAATCTAATGAGAAAGATAGTGTAGATAGTAAGGGGGATTATGTCATAGTAGACAAAAAAGAAGCTCCAAGTCAGGATGAAGAGTCAACGAAAGAAGTTTCAAGTCAGGATGAAGAGTCAATCCAAAAACAACCAAATGAGGAAGATGTTGCTAAAAATGAAACTAAAACCAATGTTGTAAAGGATCCGAAAAGTGATGAAAAAGAGAAGACTTCTGCAAAAACAATGGGTGGCATAGTAAATGAACCAAAAAAATTGGATGAAGACGATGACACCACTACATCGGATAACAAAGCTAAACCCACATCATCATCAACTGAGAAATCTTTAAACAAACCACCAAAAGAAGATGAAGTTGCTAAAGATGAGTCAAAGATTAATAATATAACTGATTTAAAAAATGATGATAAAGAAAAAACGTCAGCAGAAATTATGGGAGGTATCGTTAATGAACCAAAGAAGTTGGATCAACAAGATAATGAATTAAAAGAAGATAAAGAAGGTAAAGAAGATAAAAAAGATAAAAAAGAAGATAGAAAAGAAGATGATGACAATTCAAAAAAACCTAATGAAATTAATCAAGCAAACTTAGATGAGTTTGATAAAACAAATGCAAATATTATGGGAGGGTTAGGAACTAAACCAAAAGAATCAACTGAATCAAAAGAAACAACCGAATCACAAAAGTCAACGGCAAAAGCAATAGGTGGATTTGTAACAGAACCAGAAAAGTCAGAGACAACTAAAAAAAATGAAGAACTTGCTAAATCCAAAAATTTAAATATTGAAGATTTAATGATAAGACCACAGTCAGGATCACAATATGTTAATAATGAAAATAATGATGATGATTTAAATGATAATAATTCCACTGAATCAAAAGCTATTGGTGGAATAGTTACAGAATCTAAAAAATTTAGTATTGGTAGTGATCCAAATTTAAAGAAACCAAGTATTGATTTAACTCCGAAGATTAAAAATGAAGATGGAACTGATAAATTTGCTGGTGGGATGATAAGTAATAATGTTGAAAAAAGTAGAGATGAAGTTCCTAAAGATGAAAGTACGAAATTAAATGAAAACATATTTAATACCGAGTCAACTAAGAAAGATAATGAACAAATTGATGGAAAGGGTCAAACATCAGTCTCTACTACCGACATAGCTGAAAAGGAAGCAAAAGATGATGTAAAAGATGAAGCAAATGATGAAGCAAATGATGAATCAAAAGATGAAGCAAATGATGAATCAAAAGATGAATCAAAAGATGAAGCAAATGATGAATCAAAAGATGAAGCAAACAATAAGTCAAAAGATGAACCAATAAACACTTTAAAAGAAAATCCAGATACTAGTTTGAAAGATGATGCAAAAGACAATTTAAAAGAACAGGTAGAACAAGACAATAAGATAAAGGGAGACAATACAAACGAAGGTAATGACGATAAAGACAATGAAAATCAACAGGATATAGAAGAAGATGATAATGATGAAGATATTGAAGATGATACCACAACATCAACGACAACGAGTAATAATTCATCACCAAAGAAGAATAAAAATAAAAAAAAGAATAAGAAGAAAAGCAAAAGTAAAAAATAATAAAGTCATCTTTGACTTCACAACAATTTTCGTAATATGAACTTTTATAGACAATTTCATTATGTAAAACTTAATAAACAAATTTAATCATAAGGTTATTCAACATTTTAAATATTGCTTATCATTTTTCTAAGTTCTCATAACTTTAAAAAGTGGAGAATTCGTTTTTCAAATAATTGCTTCAACTTTACTTTTTTAAATATTTATGCATGATTTCAAATCAAGTATTTAAAATATCAATTTCATATCCATTAATGTTTAATTAATTGCATAAACAATCAGAAAGATAAAAGTTTAATCAAATTGAAAAGATCAACAATGATTCAGTTCAAAGTGATACAAAAAAAAGCAATTAAAAAAGACAGTGTAATGATTTTATAATTTCGAATTCTTTAATTATAAAGTAATATGATACGAAACATTCGTAATTTAAATTAAAGACATTTTAAGGAGTAAAACGTTGTCAAATAACTTATTAAATTAATTATCCCAATCTTAATTAAGTTTTGCTTTGTGATTTCAGCATTTGTAGTCGGTTTTTCTAATTGTTTAAGAATCATCTGAAATATCTTCAAAAAATAAAGAAGTGTACTGACTATTAGTAAATTGTACTTTATCATATTCATATTCAAATAAGCCAAGATTTAAATAAACGTTCTATTTAATTCATTATATTTTAAAACTTAAATTTGCTTTATTATTTCTTGAATTTATTCTTTTAATTCTTAAGCTAATCTATACATAGAATTTAGAAAATAATTGAAAATAGAATAAATTTTAAAAATCTAAAAATGGTTTAAAATTTTCCAAAACTAGATTAGTAGTAGTAGATTTTAAATTAATATTTTGGCTTAAATTTTATTAAAAATTTAAAAATATATTTTTATTAATTTTTTTATATTTATTTTATTAAGGAGATCTCGGATACTTGTTTTTATTTTTATTTTCTTTAGAATTTGAAATTCATTTTCAATAAACTCATTTTCCAATGGTATTCTCATAAAGACAAAACAATCTAGACTTATTATTGATAAGTTTATAGAAGTACTTGATTTTTTAATCAATACCCTGAGTTTCAATTAAAATTTAAATTTAGTGAGATCTAAATATTTGTTGGGTAACAAAATGGAAATTTATCTATCAATTAAATTTTGATTAGCAAACAATTAAAATAATAAATTATAGATTTGTTCCTGAAATTTATTGATAAAGTAGTAGACAGATAATAATAATAATAATATTTAAGCATTTTGTACGTTATACATTTGATTGTTCTATTCAATGTAAATATTATTTGTAAGTATTTGTAAACTTTCCTCGAATTCATAAAACATTAAAAATATTAATATTATTATAATATTAATTTACTACTAAAAATAAAATTATTGAAAGGGGTTCAATTAAATTAAAGATATGATTATTCAATCTATCATAAGAGCATTCACAAATTGAAGCAATTATGTAAAACCTTGGTCAATTATATATGATAATAATTATAATTGATAAGAATTCATATAATATAATTTAATTTTATCATTAATTTAATCGAGGAAAAAAAACAGTTGTTCTTGAATTAGTAAATTTTGTATATTAACTTAACTCAATAAGATTTTTGTGTAGTTGCAAAATCCTCGAATAAATAAAAATTATATTTGTAGTCTCGGAAAAATAATTGATTATTTATTTGTGTAATTATTATTATTAATATTGACAGATTATTATTTAACATATGATATTATAATTATCTTGAGGATATGTTTAGAATTTCATTGAAATCACATTAAGTTAATTGAATTGATGAATTAATTGTTAAATTTAGATTCAATTAAATGATGATGATTTAAAATATAATTTTAATCTCGAGGTTTAGTTATGATTAAAAATTCTCTCATCGTAAAAAATATTATGAATGAAAAAAAAAATTTATTACACAAAATTATATTTTTTTGTTGTTTACATTTTTTTTATTTTTAAATTTATTTTTTTTTTTTTCTTCTACTTTTTTCAATTCAATTATTGCTGTTAAATATTTATTGATATTTATATATACTAATATAATCTTCTATCAAATTTTTATTTAATCAATCAATTTATCATTACATATAAATAATAAGATATTCAATTTATCATTCATTCAATTGATAGATATTATACAATTCATACTCAACAATAGTTTATTATAAAGTGAAAACAAAATCGTTTAAAAAATAATAATACTTTTATCGTTTCATCATAATATTTATTCTTTTAAATTTTAAATTATAAATATAACTTTATCTACTTAATATTAAATAATAATAAATTAATCACATTCGTTTAATCAATTAACTAAAAATCATTTATATCGAAGATAGATCAGATCTATATATAAATTTAAATAATCAATCAATTCATATAATATCGTATCATTCAACAGATCTTTATTAAATTTAATCCAAATTTTCAAGATCTATTAAAAATAAAATATAACATCCGTAAATCAAACATTAAAAAGGAAATAATAATTAATAATAATTATTAATATATTAAGTATTATTATTATACACACAATTAATTTCAATTAATATTTAAGAATTATTAAAATAATTTGGCAACCAAATTTTGAATTCAATTTTGATTCCACAACAGACAATTTTATATTTTAATATCATTCATTAGTTTTTATTCATTTCTCATTATTTAATTCAATTCATATATATTCGTTATTAATATCATTAAACTATTCAATTTCAGTTATTTACTAATTTATTGTATTAAGAAAGAAAAACACTTTTTTGACACCGGGTTTTATTCAACACCCTTATTTTTTTCAATTTTTTCATGTTATTAAATATTCATTGATTTATCCTAATACAATTAAAACAATAATTCAAAAAACTTATTAAATTCTACTTTATGTCTTATAATTCATATTAATTATTTTATCAATTTTACTACATTTGTTATTTTTATTTCCTCAAGCATTGCATTTTCAATATTACAAATTGCATCTTTGTTTTTTTAAAACGATATTTAAAATATGACCAATGTTCTTGCTAGAGCTGCAAGTATTAGAAGAAAATCATCTTCCTCATCATCATCAAATAACAATGAAAAAGAGAATATAAATCAATCTACAAATGTCAATAATAATAATAACAATTCTAGTTACACTACTCAATCAAGTAAAAAATATTTTAATTATAAAAATTATACTTATAATAATAATAATAATAGTACAAACAAAAATGATAATAATAATAATAACATTACATTAAATCACGATCAAAATCAAAAATCAAATAACAACCAAATTTCATCTAATAATAATTCTAATACTAATCAAAAAACTCCACCATCAAAATTAGTAAAGTCAAAATTTCCACCTCCACCACCAACTCCTATTCTGCCAACTCAACTATTAAGATCATCACCAAGTTTAACAGATTGTTCACCTCCTCCACCATTACCAATATCTCGAACTTCAAGATCTAGTTCGTCTCCTATTTCATTGAATTCAATGAAAAGTTCAACTTCTCTATCTACAATAAATTCAACTAACAATAATAATAATAATGATAAATTAATTAAAACTTTATTGAAAAGATATAAAAAATTGGAATTAGCTTTAAATAAATTTAATTCAAGAAAATATAACCATACATATAATACAAATAATCTGAATAATGGAGCTATATTGAAAGGTAATTTATTAAGAACTTCATTAATTCCATTTTTAAGAAGTACTAATCAATTAGATCAATTTTTCAACAAGGATTCTAAAATATATAAAAGTTTAACTAGTGTAATATTAGCTGTATTAATCAAATGGTGGAATTCATTAATAGGAAATTTAAAATATACTATAAATTCAACTAAACCAAATCCAAATATTATATCTTCAATTAATCATTCAGAATTGATACATTATACAAATATACCAGCAAGTGATAGAAATGCATACTTGGAATGTGTTTCAAGAATAATTTCAAGAGAAGATTGGCATTTATATGATGATCAAAATGATTATCAAACTTTACTTACAACAACATTAGACTATTGCATAGATAAATTGTCGACTTTAAAAACATTGACTGGTTCAATGGCAGCATTTGTTGGGAAAGTCTTTGCATATAGTTTTTTCAAAATTCCAAATGTTTCAAATGCATTATTATTTTTATTAAATGTTAAACAAATTAATTTAGAAAATTCGTTAAAAATATTACCAGATATAAATCAACAAGAAAAAAATGAAAATTTAAATATTGTTAAATCCAAATTTCCCAAACATTTACATCACTTATTGAATTTTAAAGGATTACAAAATTTAACAACAAGAGGTCAAAAATGTTATATGAATTGTACTCCACCACCAAAACATCCAGTTGATGGAATCAAAAATCCAAATGGTGATTGGGTTAGAAGATGGTGTGGATCAGATTCAAATGTTTTTAATTCATTCTTTCGTCATTATGTTGAGATTATAAGAAGAAAATTTATAGATAATGTTGATAACAATCTTTTGTTAATTTGTCCAGGTTTTAGCATTATTTTCAGTCATATCTACCAAATTTTCAAAATAGCTGTTACAAGAATTACTGCAAATATGAAAAATTCAAAAGAAATTATATCATCTTTTAATTTGAACATCAAACAAAGTGATATGTATTATAGTTCCATCATTAAAATTTTTAAAACTATCAGAGATATTACATATGTTGCAACAAGAGATCAAAATTTGGATAATATAAGTGCTAATTTAGTTAAAATAATCGATTTGTGTTTCATATCAATTGCCAAAGAAACAACAATATATGATTTCAACAAGAATGGTATAATTTTGGGAATATTAAATGAATTTGTGAATCATATTGATTTTAATTCTTGTAATAATGAAGTTCAATATTTAATAAATTGGGAGTTTTGGTTAAGTTGTAATTATATGATGATAAACCATTGTGATCATATTCAAAGTTTATTAAAAAATTTTGCATTTTTATTCAACGTATGGGATATGATACCGGATGTTTTGAGTTCATTTATTAGTAATAGTACAAGATCAAATTCTACAAATGCTTCAATTGATGATGTTAATTACAAATGGATTACAAATATTGAAGAATCATTTAAATTAAATTTTATAAATTACTTAATTAGTGATGAACAATTTGAGAAATTTTTCATTCATTGGAACCCATTAGTTAGATCCTACTATATTAAATTATTAATTTGGAGAGTTATCGGAATAAATAACTATCAATCATCATTTTCAATTCAAACTACAAGAAAATTACAATCCAAATTAGATCAATCATTTGAAATTTTACTGAATTATACAATTGCAAATAATGGTAAATTAGAATTAAATTTCAAACCTGATAATCCATTAGTTAATAGGAAATTCAGCATTTTACCAATTAGTGCAAAAGATGATTATTTATCAATAAGTGGTGATGGAATTACTGGAATGAATAGTCAATCCGAAGTTTATTTATCTGCTACATCATTAAAATCCTCAGAATTAAGAAAAACTCATCCATATGAAGTGTTTGATGAAGCTATTTATACGTGTGCAACAGTTCCACCAATTAATGAGACCAACAATAACAACACTAGTAGTGCTCAACCAACTGCGTCTCCACCACCGAAAAATAATTCAATAGTGACTTCAATTGGTAAATTATTAAAAATCTTATCAGATGAAGAAAATAATCAAGATAAATTTCCACAACCACCAATAAAACATTCAGAATCATCAAGTTCATTATCAACATCATCATATAAATCAAGATCATCATCACCAAGTATAATGTCATTCAAATCCACTCCAACGTCAATAACAGAAACGTCATCAGTAAAATCAGAAGATTATGATGAGGCATCATCAATTTTAACTATAGATACATTAAAATTAAAAGATGATAGTGATTTATCATCTCAAAAGAATCAACAACAAAACTATAATATTCAACCACCTGAATTATCAAAATTACCACCAGAAATTATTAGACCTGTTTTTAAATTTGATATTATTGTATGTCATGAATCAATGAATGAAAAATATCAAATTATAAATTATAAAAATTCATTAGTTAATCAAAGTTATTTTAATGGTTTTCATCAACAACAACAACAACAACAACAACACTATCATCATCACTACTATAACAATGTTAATGGTAATAATCCACAGTATCATCATTATAATCAACAACATCAACAAATGTCCACCACCAACTTTCCAAATAATCCACAATTACCATACATGTCATTATTCGTAAATTCAGATATATATGGTCATAAATTTTATTTGAACGAAGAAGATGACGATGGGATTTTTATTGAAGAATTGACTACCCAAGATGAAGAGGAATTAAATAAACAACAACAACGACAACAACAACAGAAAAATTCAATATTCAACACCACAAACGCCAATGATGGTAAAAATTTAATTCAAATGATCAATTTAGGAAAATCAATAAATGAATTAAATTACATAATTCAAGAATTTAAAAATTTCCTAAAGAACAGAATAGAAATAGATAATCAAAAATTTGAAACTTTTTTAACTCAAAAAACCATTTCATCAATGTCAAATTTAAATTTAAATTCTTCAAACAATAGTAAAAGTGGTTCAAGTGGTGATACATTAAAAAATAATTCATTAAATTTTATTGATGATAATTTTAATGAATTCATTTATTTCAAAAGAATTATTCCATTCTTAAGTGTTGATTCATCAAATGAAATGAGATTATTAAATGCTAATTAATTAAACAAACTAATTTATATTTGCTTAAACAAATAACTAATAGAGGAATCATTTTATAGAATATTAATTAAGTGTAAAATTAAAAATACATATACACCTTACTCACGTACTTTTCAAATATCATTACTTTTTTTATTTTCTACAATTTAAGGACATTTCGTGAAATAATTAAACTTTTAATTGTCTTCTAATATATAAAATTTTCTTTTTAGTTTTATAAATCAACATAATCATCATAAGTAGATCTCCAATTTTTGAAAAATCCATTAAAAAATTTAATTCCCAAACCAACATCTTTAGATCCAACAGTAGCTCTTATAGAATGCATAGATAATTGAGGTATACCCAAATCAATAGTTCTTGCACCAGTTTGAGTGGATATTGAAGGACCAATAGTTCCACCAGATGGTGAACCATTTCTAATTTGGAAATATTGAACTTCATCATTATTTTTTTTAGCAGTAGCTTCAATTAATGATAATCCAATAGAATCAGTTGCTAAATTTCCATTAGGATCTAATTCTATAGTTATACCTTTATTTGGTAATGGTTTATGATGATCTAAATAAACTTCTTGAAAATTTGGATTTAATAAATGAGTTACATCTGCTGATAATACTATAGTATTTGCATAAGTTTGTCTTAATTCATCTGATATTGCTAATTGTTCAGGATTAAAATATTCTGTTGATAAAATTCTTTCTATAACTAATTCAAATATACCACCTTTTGCACCTGCTCTTGATAAACTTCCAACTTCTTCATTATCATATAAAGAAACTACTGAAAATGAATCACTTTTCAATGTGTTATCATTTGATGATTCAATTAATGAATGTAATGCAACAAATGAACAAATTCTATCATCTATTCTTGGTGCGAAAATAAAATCTTTATTTAATCCACCTATAGTTCCCTTTTGAACATCATATAATTGTAAATCCCATTGTGATATTTGTTCAACTTTAACATTAGCTAATTTTGCAATATATCTTAATAATTTTAAAGAATGTTTTCCATATAATGGAGCTTTTTTTTCAGATTCAGTTGGTTCAGGTCCTGAATCTTGTGAAAATCCAATTACTGGAACAGCTTGAGTTTCCTTATTAAAATAACCTTGAGCTGGTGTACCAAAATGTGGAGCTAATGTTGGTATATGAGCTATTGGATTAGGAGTTGAATCAACTAAATGTTGAGTAATTTGATTTCTTTCATCTTTAATTAAAATCCTACCACCAATACCTAAATCTCTATCCCACCAAACACTACCTAATGTACCAGCATATGGAGCAACTCCTAATAATTCATATCCATCAACTTTGGCTTTTGTTGAATTTGGTTTTAATACTGTTGTTAATGAATCAATATGTGATCCAATTGCACCAACTCCCTTTGATGGTGTCCAATCTTTCCCAACTACGAAAGCAGAAAGTGATGAACCATTCCTTGTAGTGAAATATTTCCCAGGTTTTATATCGGTCCATGAATCCTTTTCTGAAATATATTTAAACCCATTTTTTTCAAGTTGAGTTTTAAAATAATCAACTACATGATAAATTGTTGGATTTTTATAAGTAAATTCAATATAATCTTCAGCATATTTAATAAAAAATTCTTTAGTATATTTTGAACTTAAATCTGAATTATTAGTAGTATCTTCTGAAGTTTTTGAATCATTTGAAATTTCTTTAAATTTTAAATCTTTTTGTTCTTGTAATTTATTTAATGAATCTGATATACCAGCAAGAATATCATCTATAGTAAAATTAGACATTTTGAATTAATGCAAAAATGACTTGATTGATGATGATTAAAATGAATGAATAAATTTGATAAAAAAGAGTGATTTGCCACAAATATATATACTATAACCAAACAATCGAAACGGCACAACTTTTGGATAAATATAAATTATGGTTTGTTCCAATTTTTGTGTGGTTACCTCAAATTGATAAAAAAATAAATTAAAATGTTTATCGGTTAATAAATCCGATTAAGAAAAAAATGAAACTTAAAGCGGAATAAATTTTTATTATTTAGTACCTTACACAAAAATAGGGTTTAGTTTTACTGGTTACAAATTCATAAACAATCAAATTGATGGACTTGATAGTTCTTTTTCTTTTAGCAAATGCAAGTTTTTTTGACTTCTTTTTGAATAATGATACCTTGTTCATGAAAATTTAGTGGGATTTAAACTAAAACATGAACTGGGTTCAGATTTTCTTAAAACTCTACAGCAACTCAGAGTCTTATAGTATAACCAGGTTATGAATCTCTATATTTACAATGAATTATCTAATTTTTTATTTACAGGTCTTTCACTAGCAAAAGTAGCAGCAACAATTAAAGGAAATACTAAACTAACATCAGCATAAACTTTTACAGATTTAGCATCAGCTTTAATTTTACCCCAACTTATAGCTTCATCAGGTCTTGCACCAGCATCTGATCCATCAAATTCTTGACCAGTATTTATATAAACAGCATAATCAGCTCCATTTCTCATTAAACATGCATTACATATATGATGTTTAATTAATCCACCACCTAATATAATCATACCTGCTTTAAAAGCTGACATTGACATTGAATTTATTTTACGAATATCTTTTACTATATCTAATCGAATTTGTTGTGGTGATGATTTAAAAGTATGGAAAAATAACATATCACCTATTGATCCATCAGTTAATGCAGGACAAAAAATTGGTATTTGATTTTTATGGGCCCAATATAATACAGATGATTCATCATTTATTTCTTTTCCTAATCGATCTATTAATTTTGATGGAGTCCAAATAGCATTTGAATCTGCATCTAGTCCATTGACACCTTCTTTTTCAAATTCTTCTTGTTGTTCTTCTAAAATTTTATCCAAAATAGGTACTATCCATTCTTCAAATTTACAATAATTATCATTGGGTACTAATAAATTCCCAATTCTATTCATACCTTGATCTCTTAACCCTTTTCCTGGTAATGTGAAATCTCCCATATAAGTTGGTGCTAAAACTTTTATTAAATCTTCTTCTATCCCACCTGCTGTTGCAACAATAGCATTAACCATTTTATGTTGTACAAGATATCTTAAAGTATCTCTTAATCCACTAGATATTAAATTTGAAGTATATCCCATGAAAATAGTTGTTTTTTGATATCCATCATCATCAAATTCTCCAGTTTGTTCATGTTCTTCTAATTCTGATTTATGTTTACCTCTCCAACTTCTCATTTGATCTATAATATTACATGCTTGTGATAATGAACTTGCTTGAAACCCCATAGTTGACATGGATGATATTAAATCTTTTGCAGTCATATTATATGCATTATCTTTTGAATAATCTATACCTTTAACTTCTTGAAAATCTTCAGGAACTGGTACGGACTGTTTGAGTACAGCATCAGAAGCTAAATTCGGAAGTTTCCCAGAATCAGCCATTTTTATTCTATTCTGTTGGAGTTGGTTGTAAAATTTTAAGTTGTTCCAAATAATATCAGATATCTGAAAAAAAAAATTTTGTTAAGATAGAGACAAAAATCTGAAACCAATACAAATAAATTTATATGACCTCATTAATTCAATAAAGATCAGTACTAAACATGAGTTCTACATTATTGGCCATGGTAAGCTCCATTTCCGTTTGAATTTAAAAAAAAAAGTTAAACGTCGTTTATTGTTCGTTAATCCATAATCACTATACTCTTTCCTTTACTTCAGGAGTCCAAGCTTCACATTTAGGTTTAGCAGTATTATAACATACATAAGCTCCAGGAGTATTAGTTAAATTAGGTTTATGTCTTGCAGGTAATGGATAAGCTCTAACAGTTTTTTCAGAACCTTGTAAAGTATTTGGAGGAGTATTTGTACCATACCCTAACCAATAATGCCAACCTGGTTCAACTTGAGACATATCTGGATGCCAACTACTATATTCTACCCATCTTGTTCTTAAATGGATTTCTTCTGGTGAATCAGTTTCATAAAATTTATTACCAAAATCATCTGTACCTACTAACCAACCACTTTTTACATCATTATGTACTTGTAATTGCCATGCTGCTCTTTTGAACCCACTTTTATATATGTTTTTCGCGAAACGGAATATAGATGTGGACATTGTTACGAGATATTAATTGAATATGTAGTGATTGATTTAATTGATTGTGCTTTTTTTTATGTTGTTTGTTAGCGTAATACAAAAATATTTTTTGTTTGATTGGTTGCGAAACTATAATATTTTTTTTATCACAATCTTTAGAGTCGAGTTGAAAGCTATCTATTACACAAGAAAAATATATTATATCATTAGTCATGTAATTAATCTATTTAGGTATGATATCAATATTTACAAAGTATTTATGCTTTCCTTTATTAACAACAACTTTATGAATTTTTGAGATTTGGGTCAAATCATCTTTATTTGTAGATAGTATTTTCCCAATTTTACTAACATTTTCACTTAAATCTTTTGAAGTATCAGCTAATTGTTCATACCATTGATGTATTAAAGAACCTTCTATAAAATCTGTGTCTTTTCTTTTGATATAATTCAACAGTTTTTCAATTGTACTTTCTACTTCTTTTAAATCATTCTTAATACTAGTTAAAAATTCAAAACTTTTAATCAAATTAGTATGATTATTTTCGATTGGATTAGTGATGATTAATGCTCTTGAATAATCTTCAAATTTTGGGAATTGTGGGACACCAATTGAAGACCAGGGTTTCATTCTTAAATAATATAAATGCTCCATTGATGTTAAATTATTAATTGGACCTTTTGAAAAATCAAGTAGATTCAATCTTGACAAAACAGTCAAAAATTTAATAAAACAATGTATTAATAATTTTAAATTTTGATAAGATTCCACTAAATATTCTTGATATTGGTATGTCTTGATTATCCCTGGTAAATAAACGTCTCGATTATGTTGAAGTTGTTTTTTCAATGATTCCTTCTTGGGACCTGCTTTAAGCTTTTTGATCTTTTTAGGTAATCTTTCTTCTATGTCATACATTTTTCCCAATATAATTTGTTTAACCCTATTTTGTAAATGATCTAATAAATTACTCAATAATATATCAGAGTACCAATAAATAAGAAATAATTCAAATGATTTATATATATCTAATTCAAATCCTCCTAATAATAATTGAATCATCATTTCAGTCTTTTGGTAATAAATATATGATGTAACACTTAATGCTGGTTCTTCATTACTTAATTGATCACCTACGTTAAAATTTTGAAACATTTGAAGTTCAAAAGTCTCCCATCCAACTTGTAAAGTATCCCATATAATTAATCCTCTTGAAATTAACTGTTGTGATCTACATGGATTAGCTCCATAAATACAAAGATTATTATATATAGCACTTTCTAAATCTAGAATGGAATTTGCTCTCTGAGATAATATTTCTTGTCTTGTTGTTTCTTTGACTTGAGATAATTGTCCTTCAAGCGGACCGAGTAAAATTGAATTTATACCAACAACGTTACCAATAATGTTAAGACATAATCTTGTAAGGTCTATAGTCGGTGATCCAAAAATTGATTTATCATCTCTTATAAAGAACAATTGAAATAATCCTCTAGAAAATACTGAGAACTTTGAGATTGGAAATTTTATATTATATAGTAGGAAATCTTCTAATTGAGTCATGGTTTTTATCTTATTTGCTTGGTTGGTATAATGATAAACTGTTTCAGAAATTCCATTGATATGGTTAAAAGTGGTGGTGGACTCAGTGGATGGTATCTCAGTTGGTATACTATTGTTATCCATATCTGCTTGAATAAATTTTGAAAATACCCCAATCGGTATATCTGATTCATTATAAAGGTGATTTTTTAAATTCTCAATTTCTTCTATGGCGTCATTACAAAAGTTGAATATTGCTGACTCGTCATTGGATTCCTTCATAAAATTTATTTCTTGTGTCGTTATACATGCTTCAAATTGATTCAAATATAATATAATTTTGAGTTGACTTATTAAAATAGATGAGTTTTCAATATCATTACTTACAATCCATTCTATTGCTTGATTGATTCTCTCGATGATGAATTGAGGAGATACGTCAAATAAATAATTCAAATTCATATTTCTGGTCGTTAAATCTTCTTCTTCATATAGAAAAGTTTTTGCAATATTGATAGTAAACCCAATAAATTTGCATAATCCCATGACATAGGTTTTCAATACTTTATGGACTAGCCAATAATTTGTATCTTCTTCATAAGTGGTATTTGATAATTTTGGTTGATCAAATGAACATTGTTCCCATACTGAATTTTTTTTATTTAAATAATTCTCCAATATACATTGAACATATCTACAACTAAGTACAGTTACTGGAAGACTATCACTTTCAAGCCAATTGACCAAAAATTGTAATAATTTATTTTGTATATTTATAATAGTTGATGATGATTGAGGTTTTGAACAATCAAATTCAATTTCTTCTTTCTTTAATTCTATCAATCCAGTATCTAGTTTTGGGTTGAGTACTTCCAAAGCCCTTGTTCCTTCCAATAGTTCAAAAAGTGATGATTTGACAACTTTATTATCATTTATATGTTGTAAAGAATTAAAAACCTCCAGTGTTATATCTACTAAATCTTCATTATTTTCTTCTAGTCGTAATATCCCTGTCAATTCGTTAGTATCCAAATCTTATAATAAATTACAAAGTTCATTACATACCTAGATCTGGAATTGACATAATCTATTTCTGTTGTAAGTTCAATTTGAACCTTATCTTTTACTGAAATCAAGAAAATGAAAAATTTAATAATAACGTGCATTTTGAAAAATTAATTTTTTGCAACACTTTTTTTTATAAATTTATTTTGTTCTTGAAACAATTTATTTGTAACGAAAATATTTGATGAAATCTTGCAGATTGAGATGATTGAAGTCTTACAATAAGTGTACATTAGATTTTTTATGGAATTTTCTCGAGTGCTTGCTTATTTACCTTGATAGTCCCTTCTGATGTTCTAGAAAATAGGTGAGTGGTTGATTAATATATTAGTCAGTGATCTCAATTGAGACAAAATGAATTAATTACGCTTGGTTTGGAAAGATTAACCTCCTTAAAGATGTCGAAAAGGTTGTAAAAAGTGAAGAGTTTTGAATTTTACAAATCAAAAATGTTTTTATTGACATAATGTCATTAATTCAAAATCTATGAAATTGTTTCATGACAAAGTTTCAAAATGAGGGGAAAATTTATAAAAAAAAACAAAAAGCCTTATTATTCAACTCACGTGAAAAAGAAGGTAGTGTATTTTATTATTTCAATAGAATATTATAGAGTACAAATTTTAGATTCAATTAATTAATTTAAGGGTACAAATATACAAATTGTGATTACTAATTAATTTCTTTTTTTTTTGGTTTTAAATTATGAGTTAATAGTTTTTATTATTATACAATAAATTAAATATTAAACAAAAACATCATTTTATTATAATCGATAATTTTAAATTTTAGATTTTAAATTTTATATTAAACTTTTCTTCTTTTCAAGATTCATTAGTTTGATTCATTTACTTAAATCTATTATTAATTTTTATAATCATATATCATATTTAATAACATTCAATTCAAACTGTAATTAATTTAAAGAATAACATATAATTTCAATCAAATAATTAATATCCCGCATTTCGCAAAACTTAAAGATTTAACTCCATATATATTTCAAAATTTTATTATTTCAACAACCACAACCACAATCACCACCACATCAACAACATAACAAAAATGGCTGAAGTTAAACGTAACTATTCGGAGATAATTAACTCTCCACTTGATTCTCCTGATGAAGATTATAATGATCCAAAAAAATTACATACAAAACCTGGTAGAAAACCTTTAGATACTGAACCAAAATCAAAAAGAACTGCTCAAAATAGAGCTGCACAAAGAGCTTATAGAGAAAGAAAAGAACGTAAAATGAAAGATTTAGAAGATAAAGTTAAATCATTAGAAGATGAAAATGTTAAAGCAACAACAGAATCTGATTTTTTAAAAGCTCAAGTTAATATATTAAAAGCTGAATTATCAAAATATAGAGGTTCAACTGATTTTCTGGATTTAAATTTACCAAAAAAAGTTGGTCATTTAAGTAATCCAAACCCTAATACTAATACTAATAGTATAGATTTATCTCCACCAAGTAATGAACGTCATAATACTGATGATTCAAGTTCAAATTCAAATAAAAATTCAATATCAGATAGAGCTTCAACTCGTTCATCAGTATCAGCAAATAATGTATCATTTGGATTACCTTGGTCAAAAGATAATTTAAAATTCATAAGGCAACAAGAACAAAGAAATGATAATAATGGTGATGGTAATGTACCGGATTTAGTTTCTGGTTCATCTTCATCAACAACTCCATTAAATGATAATATATTAGTTTCACCAACATCATCGGATTTACCTACAGCTAAAAATAATTTAGATTTTACTCATACATATGAAGAAGAAATTGATCCATTTTGTAGTAAATTAGGTGAAGCATGTGGAACAAAACAAAATCCAATACCAAAACAACAAAGAAGATCAATAGATGTAAATAAATTCCCATCAACAAATTCATCAAATTATAATTCACCATTTTCAAATATATCACCAAATACTCAAAATAATTATACAATAGATTCAAATTCAAATGAATATAATGATCCATTTTTCAATAATATGGGAGAATTTAATTTCAATTTAATAGATAATAAATATAAAAATGATATGGATGATCCTTTAAGTTTTTTAAATAATGATAATTTTGACGTTTCATTAGCATTTGGTGAAACTAAAGATAACAAAACAAAAGATCCAATAGATTTATTAACAACAGAAGAATCAATATATGATCCAATGATTAAAGAAGAAATAAATACAAATTTTAATTTTAATGATTTTATAAAAAATTCAATACCCGAAAGAAGAGAATCTTCAATAACTAAAGATACCACAAAAGAAGATAATAATAATAATGATGATGATGATGATTTAAATGAAATGGTACCTGCTCCACAATCAACTTTAAAATGTAGTGAAATATGGGATAGAATAACTGCACATCCAAAATATACTGAGTTGGATATTGATGGATTATGTAATGAATTAAAAAATAAAGCAAAATGTTCAGAAAAGGGAGTTGTTATAAATACAAAAGATGTTAATAATTTATTAGAAAGGTATAAATCTTGAGAAGTGATATATAATTTTAGTTCTTTTTTTTTTTTTTTGTTTAATTAAGTGTTAATGTAACGTGAATGTGTTAAGTACTTCTTCTTTTATTTGGTCTTCATCGTCTTTAATTTGATCGTCACCTTCGTCTTTATCGTTATCTTTACTAAATCTTAGATCGAACAAGTTACAAATAGAGATACCAAAAATAGAAATAAATCGTATACAAAGATCGATATTTATTAATCACACAACTTCTTCCTCAACAATTACTTCATCCTCAGTAGTTATACAAGACAAAACATAATCATAAAAATTTTGTAGATTTTTCATAGTTAATGAATCTAATTGATAATTTGAATTATTTTGTAAATCTTGAAATGCATTTTTAATTAAATCTAATAATTTTTTTAAAATATCATTATCCATTTCTTTAGTGATATGAATTTTGGAGATACTATTGATTATTGATTTTTTAAATTCTTTCGTAACTTCTTTGGCATCAAATATCTCCAAGAGATACATTGATTGCCAAACTTGTGACATTTGATGTTTTTGATCTTCTTCTTTTAATTGAACTAAATTTAATGGATTACACCAATCTAATAATTGTGATAAAATTTTTGTTGGTTTGATTGAATTTGATTCAGCAGCTTTTAATATTAAATCTCCCGATATTGTAGCTAAACCTAATTGATGATTTGGATGTGAATAACAATATACGGGTATACAAAATGCTAAAACTTGTTTTAATTCATGATTTGATGCGTTTGTTGTATTGAAATAACTTAATAATAAAGCAATGAATAATTCTTTTTCTGATTCATCAGATTCTGGTTCTTCTTCTTCTTCATCTTCTTCAATTCTTGAATCTTGAGGATTAATATCATTTATAGTTTTAATTTTAAAAATATCTGCTAAAAATAATTTAGAAATACCTTCACCCATAATTGCTTGTAATTTAGGACTTTCATCTAATAATAATTTATAAAATAGTCTTAAAAATCCAAATCTTTTCTCAACTGCAATAATGTTTATACCAAATGTTGAAATTATATCAATTATACCAACTATAGAAACAAATTTAACTTGATCAGCTGATGTTTTAATAGCATTAAAAAACGTAATTAATGCTTCTTTTGCTACTGATTCTTCAATCAAAGCAAATAATCCCAAACAATTCAAAGCAGTAAGAAATATTGAAGCATTATTTGTTTTAGTTACTGCATATTGAACAATACCAGTGTATAATGAATTTAATGATAAATAATGACTCAAATCATCTTCAATTAATTCTAATGTATGTTTTGTAAGTTTAAGACAACGTAATAAAATATCATCATTTGGCATTGATTCTTCAAGTTTTCTTCGTTTATTTAATCCATCATTGTCTTCATCCAGATCCAGATCCAAATTATCGAGTTCTTCATCAATTTCATCCATATCAAGATCACCTTGTCTTATTGGTGGTGGTCTTGTATCATTTTCTGCAAATGAATCTTCAGCAATATTTTCACCATCTTCATTCATATCTCTAATATCTGTAATTATTTCAACAGTCATTGAAACAAAATCTTTTTCATTAATTGAAATTTTTTTCAATACTTTCAAAGCATTAACTATAATTTCATCTTGAAAATTTTCTTCTCGTAATTGAGATCTTATAACATTAAGCATTGCTCTACGACCAACTTCATCACTAAAATCGAAATCAATGCAAATAATTAAAAGTTGGTTTGCAATAAAATTTAAATCTTTCATCGTTTCTGAATATTCTTCATATTTTTCACGATCTGCTGTTGATCCATTTAATTTAACTGCTTTACGTTGATGACATTTTTTGAAAATTTCTTCATTTTCTCTAAATTCTTGTTGTAATGTTTTTATTTCAGCTTTGAGACGCTTTTTATCGGCTTTTTGTTGAGATGTCTTTTTACCTTCTGTATGTTCTATTACTTGTAATTTCTTTTGTGTTCCGTGTAATTTTAAATTTATATTTGTCAATGTATTTTCACAAACAAATAATTCATTTTCGATTTCATTAACTTCTTTTGTATATTTTTCATACATCTCATGAAGATCTTTTTGATTAATTTTAATTTTTTTCTGCATTTGTAAATATTTTTGTAAAGTATCAGATAACTCCAAGGGATCTGGGAAATTAGATTCAATTAGGTCATATAATCTATTGCTGTTACAATGTGTGAAAAAAGTTCTCATTAAAAATGAACTTTCAACAGTTAATGATTTCCAGAATTTAGAATTTATTTCAATGGTTTTTGGTAATTCAGGTTTTGTTTTAAACAATAGTAGCATTGACTTTTCAGCAATATTACTTTTAGTTACATTTAATTGTTCTAAAAATAGTTTGATATCTTCATTACATGATTCAAACCATACTTCACATAGAAGTTTGGTGGCAGCATTCGAGACATTTAAATCTCTATCATTTAATCCATATTGTAGCAAAATTTCTTTTTGTTTGTTTCTTAAATTTCCCATACTCCCCAATTCTGGAATGACTTTTGAATAGACAAGTCTTCGATTAATACTATTCATATCCTTGACTCTTTCTAATAGTAAATTGATGGTGTATTTACTTTTGACGGAGTTCAACATAGCAGTTCTTCTAACTTCTGCACTATCATCTAATTGTAAACAAGTCATCATCCATTCACTTATGGTGTGGTTCGTAATTTTATTTTGTGAATCTTCATTCTCATCTTCTTCAAACTCTATATCATAATGTTGAAAATTTGATAATGCAATTATAGCTTGCATTCTTATGTGTAATTCTCTATCATGTAAACGTTTTGATAACGACATAATTAAAAGTTTGAAAACATTGACATCTATATCACCCATATATTTTATAACCATTGCTAACAATTGGACAACTCGATATCTTACTATTTTATTTGATGCATCTATTCCTCGTAATAAATGATTAATCAAGTATAATGAGAATCCAGAATTTGCTTCTACTTTGGTTGTATCGTCAATTTCCTCCGTGATTGTTGTTTCTTCTTTATCTTCTTCTTTCGATTCAATTCTTGTAACTTCATCTGATAATAATTTAATAAAATGAGCAATAAACTTACAAATTCTATCACCATTATGCTCTCCTTTTTTAATTTTTAATGAATGATTTAGTAGTTGACAAAACCTCAAAGAGAAATAATCTAATTTATTTATTTCAATTGATCTATCAAATAAACTTTTCATTATAACTAGTAATTTTTTATGGCCCGCCATTGAAAATTGACAATCTGTAAATACGTGAGTCATCCCTATATTTATATCCTTTTCATCTGTTGTTTTCTTGATTGATACAAGAGTAGGTTTTGGGGGTCTACTCATCTTGTGGAAGCAATAATATTGATTTTATTTATAGGTACGACACGTCTTGTCCATTTAAAGTAGAAATTAATAATGGGATAAGATGTAATTAATTTTAGTGTTAATTATGTGTCAATGATGAAATTCTGAAATTTGGTTGTAACTGTAGTATTTTGGTATGCTTAAATAAATGTAAACAAACAAAAAAAATAAATTTGATCTACATAATAAATTGTAATTAAGAAATAAATAGTCAAATGGCCCCTAGTAATGAGCCGCACAAAATAATATACTGAAATGAGTATCAAAATGTTAAGTAACCCCTCTTGAAAAGCCGCACGATTTTTCAAATCCCTACCTCATTACTTAACGATAAAGATATAAGATAAATGACAAAGATATGTATCAAATTTCATATTTCCCAGTCTAAAAAGGTTATAATTTGGTGTATTTAAACATAACTTGATTTCTTTGAGTGTTATAACTTCATCTGTTCATTTATACAAAGTAAAATAAAAGTTGTCAGAGACGCTATTCTTCTAACCTATTTTGCAACCAATTTTGGTACAATTTTACCAATTAAGGTTTATGTTTACTTCGTTTATTCTACCTTTTACATTTGGAACCCCAGATTATTCATCACACGATTGTAAATTAATGAAATCCCAAGGGATCTGAACGAACAATAAGAAACAAGAGATTTGTCATTTTTCGTTTTACAGATAAGATCTAGATTTGAATGGTATCGTTTAGATATAAGTATCATAATTGAAATTGAGATCGTTTACAATAGGCAAGAATCTTTCGATTTAATCTTGTGTTTGTTTTTCTTCTCTTTTTAATTTATTGTTTTTCAATAAATTATCATATGAAGTTAAAAATAATTTGAAGTAAAGACCTTTGTACAAAAGATAAATGTGAAGTATAATTAAGTAATATTTAAAAATCAGTTTAATATCTCGTATAAATCTGTTCTGTATATTTTAAATTTTTATACGATGAAAATAAAGACTATAAAAACGATTATTACACAAAAAGTATGTTTTATAGAATAACTTCGTTTAATTAATTTTAATATGATATAATTTTATCATTTAATACGCGCATATGTAAATACTAATTATAATATTTTTCAAATATATTCGAGAAAGTTTATTAAATAATTCAAACTTCAAAAAGTTCTTTTTCAACAATTTATACCTTATTATTAATATATATATATATATAGATAGATAAATAGATAGATTCAATTCTACTCATTTAAATTTAAAAGATTCAACTCATTCAAGTACATATTCAAAACATAAAATGTCACCTGTTCAATTAGCAGAAAAAGATTTCAATAGAGATGAAAAATTTACAAAAGCTTTACATGGTGAATCATATAAAAAAACTGGTTTAGCAGCTTTAATGGCTAAATCAAAAGATGCTTCATCTGTTGCAAATGAAGGTTATTTTAAACATTGGGATGGTGGTGTTACAAAAGATGATGAATCAAAAAGATTAGGTGATTATTCTCAATTAACTCATCATTATTATAATTTAGTTACTGATTTTTATGAATATGGTTGGGGTTCTTCATTTCATTTTTCAAGATATTATAAAGGTGAAGCTTTTAGACAAGCTACTGCAAGACATGAACATTATTTAGCTCATAAAATGAATTTAAATGAAAATATGAAAGTTTTAGATGTTGGTTGTGGTGTTGGTGGACCAGGTAGAGAAATTACAAGATTTACTGATTGTGAAATTGTTGGTTTAAATAATAATGATTATCAAATTGAAAGAGCTAATTTTTATGCAAAAAAATATAAATTAGATCATAAATTATCTTATGTCAAAGGTGATTTTATGCAAATGGATTTTGAACCAGAAACTTTTGATGCAGTTTATGCAATTGAAGCAACTGTTCATGCTCCAGTATTAGAAGGTGTTTATTCTGAGATTTATAAAGTTTTAAAACCAGGTGGAGTATTTGGTGTTTATGAATGGGTTATGACTGATGCTTATGATGAAAATAATGAAGAACATCGTAAAATTGCTTATGGTATTGAAGTTGGTGATGGTATTCCAAAAATGTATAAACGTGAAGTTGCTGAAAAAGCTTTGAAGAACGTTGGTTTTGAAGTTGAATATGAAAAAGATTTAGCTGATGTTGATGATGATATTCCTTGGTATTATCCTTTAGCAGGTGATTTAAAATATTGTCAATCAATTGGTGATTTATATACCGTTTTCAGAACTTCAAGATTAGGTAGATTAATTACAACTGAAGCAGTTGGATTAATGGAAAAATTAGGTGTTGCACCAAAAGGTTCAAAACAAGTTACTTTTGCATTAGAAGATGCTGCTGTTAATTTAGTTGAAGGAGGTCGTAAAAAATTATTTACACCAATGATGTTATACATTGCTAGAAAACCAGAAAACGCTAAATAGATTTATAAAAGGAACATTTAATAATAAGCTTGTATATTTGATTTTAATTCAGTTGATAAAACATTAATATATTAATAGAGATGGAAGTTTAATATCTTAAGATCACATCTAGGAATTGTATTACTTAAGTAACTGTGCCTTTTTTTTGTTAGTAGTTATTTTGTAGATAAGATAATGTCAAGAAAATTATAAAATTAGATACAAGGAATTATATGCAGGCCCGTTTCAAATTGCTGCAAACAAGGAGAACTAACACATGGTAAATTTCATGACAAAGTTTTACGATTGCTACTTTAGTTGTTTCAACTATCAATTGACATATAACGAAATTTGATTCACTTTTGTTTCTTCAATTAATTTCTTTTTCAAACACCACAACCAAAAATGTCATTTCCACCATTACAAAACCCTAATTTGGAAGGGTATCATATCACAAGAGCAATGTGGATGGAATATTATAATCCTCACCAAAAAACTTTTATTGCAAGACAAAAATGTAGTGGATGTTATGATGATTCTAAATTTGTTGTTTGGGCAGTATCTGTAGGCGTTCAAGCCATAGTTGATGCTTCAAGAATTTATCCAGAAATGCAACCATTAATTGCACCAGCAGTTGCCATATTTCAAAAATATAAAAATAACAGTATCAAAGGTTATTCAGCTGCGGAAAATAGTGGAACTGATAAAGACATTTATTATGATGATGATGCACAAGTTGCAAGTGCTATATTAACAGCTTATGAAGTTACTGGTGATAAACAATTTTTAGATTCAGGCAGAGAATTAGTTAGATTTTTAATGGGTGGTTGGAATGATAAACCAAATGCAGTTACAAAAGGTGGTATGCATTGGCACGTATCAAAGACATTATTGAATTCATGTACTACTGCAGAAGTTGCTAAAGCATGTTTACAAATTTCTCAATATATTCCAGATGAAGCACAAATTTATATTGATTTTGCTGCAAAATGTATTGATTGGCAAATTAAAGTATTACAAGATCCTTCAGATAAATTAATTAGAGATGGTGTTGGTGATGATGGTGATAAAGTAGATGATGCGAAATGGTCTTATAATACTGGAACTACATTATCAGCAGCTGCTCATTTATATAAAGTTACAAAAGATAAAAAATGGTTAGATATTGCCAATGATTTAGCAGAAGCAAGTATAAATCATAATTCTTTCTTTTACGATAGAGATTTCCCAGATCAATTGAGGTATTGGAGAGATTCTTCATATTTTGTACAATTATTAATTGAAGGATTAGCTGATTATTTATTATATGTTGGTAATGATGTACCACAAGGATTACCACAAAGAATTTATGAAGAAATAAAAAGACATCTTATAATGTTTTATGAATTTATGAAAGATCCAAAAGATGGAATGTATATTCAAAGTTTTGAACCTCATAACACATACAAACAAGTTTATGATCAAAAATATCATCAATGGTTTGGTGATGGTAAAGGTTGGGGTTTAAAAGGTGAAGATAAAAATGGTGATTCACCACAAAAATGTCTTATGGGTTATGGATCAGCTGCAAGAATCTTTTTTCAAGGTGCTAGAGTAGTTCCAAAAATTGATTAAATATTAATAACTAATATAAAAATTATATTCTATTGATTAAAATAATAATAATTAATATATAAATTATATTCTAATTTTTGATAAATTAAATGCAGGCGTAGTAGGTAATGCAAAATAAGGTCTTTCTATAACTATTAATTCCCCAGAACCGAATGATCCAACTTTCATGATTGGTCTATATTTTTCAGTTATCCAAAATACTTTCTCTTCCGGTTCTTCATTTTCGAGTGTTTGTCTTAATTTATCAATCTCGCTTTGTTTCATACTTATTTCAGCTTGTGATATTTCTTCAGTGTCTATTTCATCAACACTTAATCCATCTCTATTTCTTTTCTTGGTGTTGTTGATATTTTTATAAAGCTTGTTAATTGGTATATTTTTGGTCAAATCAAAGTAACTTAAAAAATTGGTACCATAAATCCATAATTTATTTTCATCAACAAACATGCCCTGTGGTTTATCATCTAAAGCAAGAAATTGGCGTGGTAAAAATTCACTATTACGTTTTGACCAAGGTGTTAATAACTCGTCGCTACTGATATTAAACTCGTGTATTTTATTTTCATCAGTTAAAACTAGTAATTGGTCGTTGTTGTGGCAAGTTATTAAATGTGGGTATGAGGATAATTTTGTTATGATGTGAGATTCTTTTGTAGTGTAGGATTCCACAGATCCGTTGAATCTTGATATTATGATAGTTTTATGATCTGGTGTAAGAATTAAATTGTTAATGTTTGAACTGAAGTCAGTTGAGGTATTTTGTTCAATTAATTCAATTTTATCAATTAATTCAATATGACTATTTTCGGTATCTATTTTGAATTCATAAAGCTCTTCATCTGTTGTTAAAATTAAAATTCTGGTGTCATCAATAAATTTAACTTTTTTAGCTCCTGATATTAGTGAATCAAATTTCTCATCTCTTATTTTGTTGATCATATATTTATGATTCTCTTCATCGACTACGTCTAACTCGTAAAATTTTACTGATGTCATTTTGGCAACTGCTATTAGGTTACCACTAAAATCAACACTAGTTATATTTTCATCATCTGACAAAACTAATTTCGATATTAATTTATGTTTACCACTTTCTAAAATTTTCCATATTTTAATCATTTGATCTTGCCACATTATTACCAATTTTCTTTCTGGTACCAACACAATATTACTCTTTTGTTGATTTATTAATAATTTCTTGTATTTACCATCATGAAATTGTTGTATATTTTGAATAATTATTGCTCTCTCTACTCCACCACTTACCAAGATATTAAAATTTTTTGACTCCATTATAGCCATAGCTCTTATATCATTTGAATGTAATAATCTATTATAACTATGCACCCACTTGGAATTAGTTTTTGTGGTTAATAGATCAAATTGATGAATTTTTCTATCAATACCTGCTGAAAAAAATTTATTTTCTTTTACATCACTGACAATTGTAAGAATATCTGCATCATGTATTTTAAAACTTTGAATTAATGTGTGAAATTTTAAATCCCATATTTTAATATGACCCGTGGAATCTCCACTTATTAATTGGTTCTTATTTTTCAATACATTTAATGACCAAACTAAAGTACTTTCAGTTTTGGATTTATCTACTCTCATAGTACTTAAAATTCTACCTCTAGTTTCTTTGAGATTACTCCATACTCTAATTCTTCCATCTGCACATCCTCCAATAACTTGATCATTTTTGCACCATTTTATACTTAAAACTCTGGCATCTTGTCTTTGACAAATTATATCATATTCCAAGGAGCCAACACCTCCAGAAATGTCAACAAGCACCACTGATCCATCATCACAGCCAACTGCTAATTTATCATTAGATTCATTAACATCTATTGACCAAATAATCCCCGCGTTACAATCATAATTTATTAAAGGTTTTCCTGTTTTTAGGTCCCATTCTGTAATATAAGTTGATCCACCAATGGAAAATAATCTTGATTCTTCTTTGGTACTTATCCAACATAAACCTTCTATAGATCTTCCCTTTGATCCAAATAATGTTAACTCATGTGTCCAATTATATTTAGGGTTCCAAATTTCAATATCACCATTACTTCTTCCAACTGCTAATTTTAAATCCGATGAAATTGGTTTTTCGGGGTTTGAAGGTTGAGAGAACACTAATGATGTGATCGTATGAGGAGTATAATCAACAAATCGACACCTATGTACCTCCATTTTGTTTGATTTTTTGGTTGTAAATTAGAAAAATAATTTATCACTCATCTCTATATAAAATAAATTAGAATACAATTATTATTACACAAAAATAGAAAGCTATATCCTAAGATATATTTTTATTTCTAATTGTCTCTTTTATTAAACAAATCCAACAAAACTATTTATAAAACTTAATAATCTGATAAACCATTTATTTTCATCAGTATTTAAGACCATATTTATAATCAATTCTTTCTTTTGTTTACCATTATTTGTCATTGGTTGTCTAACTAATGTTCTTTTAACAATTACATTTTTTTTAAAAAACCATACTATAAATAATATTGTAAATAAACTAACAGCAAAATTCTTTAAAAATTTTAAAGCGTTGAATCCAATAACTTTTAGGATATGCAAAATTTTTCTTTTCGTTATTTCATATTCATCTAATGGTTCTTCCGATTCATTATCACTATAATATTGATTTTGTTGATCTTTCCTACTATTAACAAATTCTCTTGTTAATCTATTTATGATGGTATTTACTTCACCTTGCCAATTTTTGAAGTCTTCAATTACATTGTTGGTTCTTGGTGGTAATGAATGTAATGAACCTGGACCTCCAAATTCATGTTGTTGTTGTTGTTGTTGTTGTTGTCTTTGTTGTTGTACATAATCATTTAACGATAATGAGGTATTTCTTCTTGAATGTGAATAAATTGTGTTAAGATTCAGTGCAACAGTATGGGTACCACCTCTTATAGTATTTCCTCCACCAATACTTGGAGTTCTATTTGAAAACCTATCTAATTGACTAAACAGTGGAGCACTTGAAGGAAATTGTATATGATGATCATTTTCATCATCGGATATTGGTAAATCTTTAATTTGATCCCAAAGATATTCTAATTCATGTAATAATTCTCTTGCTTCTAATGTTCCACTTGCATATATTTTCATTGTTTCAATTAGGAATGATATATATCTCTTTTTAGCTTCAGTTTTAGGTAATCCTTCTTCACGTTTCCAAGCATCCCATTTCTTTTTAGCACCTTCATCTTCGGCAGAAAATCCAACTGGACGTGGCATTAAACCTTTGACATCTCCCTCCGTTGCTTGTTTATATAATCCATACAATTTTACACGATTTTCTGCTGGTGGTCTTGGTAATGATCCATAATTAGACCTTGATGATAAAGCTCTTATCGTTTCAATCGCCTTAATGAAAACGCGGTCTACGCAAATTGTAAGTTAGTATATAAATTTTAAGAATAGTGTTATTGAATTAAAACACATACCAACACTATCTGACATATCTATTCTATTTTGCTGTTGTTTATTCTATTGTTTACCCTTAATTTGTATTGATTTTGCTTTCAAGTTCAACAGAAAAATTAAATTTAGTGGGGAATTTTTTAGGTTATCATATGCAAACTAAATAATTATTTCTTAGTTGTTATCGATAAACTGATAAAGAGATAGATCAGACTAAGTAGAGTACACTAGTGATTGCATTGATGAATAGAACATTGCATTTGAAGTTTGAAGTTTGAATTTGAATTTTATTTTTTTGTATCTTTAAGATGTCAGCAATTGAAATGGACCTATTATACCTATAGTATTAAAATCTTAAAAAGATACAATGGTGAGTAATGTGCTAGTTTTAATTTAGTTTGCTCCAAAATAGGAACCAAATATGACATAAATGCTTTCAAACAAAATATGATCTGGCACCAGAGTGTTGGCAAACATCTTCTAATTTTCAAATCAAGTTCTCCAAATATGCAATGTTTATAAATCTTACAAAATATTTCTCAAAAAAAAATAACTCTATTTTGAATATCGTTAATTAAACCCTATTAAACACTTTACTAAAAGTTGAACCTCTTTTATCTCCTTAATTTGCTGGTACATCAATTTCTCCTGCATTTATAGCATCGATTATATCATGTGGGTTTTTACCATTAACTCTACATCCAACTGATTGAGCAGTACCTAAAATTTCTTTTGAAACTGAAGCTAAATTTTTACCAAATGATTTATCTTGCATTTTTCTTGCAATTTCAAAAATTTCTTCTAATGGAATATTACCTGAATGTTTAACATTTTTTTCTTTCTTTCTATCTCTTACTGGTTCTTTTAATGCTGTGATGACTAATGATGAAGCAGATGGGACAACTGATGCGGTGGCTTGTCTGTTTTGGATTCTTAATTGAACAGTAACTTTAATACCTTTGAAATCTTTTGTAGCTTTGGCAATATCTTCACCAACTTTTTTTGGTGATAAACCTAATGGACCAATTTTTGGGGCTAAAGCTGATGAAGCACCAACTTCACCACCTACTGCTCTTAAGTATAAAAATTTAACTTCAGATGGATCGAATTTTGGAGGCATTTTGATGTGGTTGTTATGTTACTTTGGTTAAAGGATTTGTTTCAAGTGAGAAGAAATTTGAATATCTACTTTTTTTTCACTAAGTGATTGTAACACAAAAATTTGTAGCACTAAATTGGTAGCACAAGCAGAAGAGCAGAAGGGTTATAACCCTAATACATACCGATTGTCTTATTAACATAATTTTATTACTATTTATCTATAACATTCCACCGGGGATGTCTGAACCTATTCTTGAATCTTCAAATAAACCATCTGAATTCTCTATTGCCGCCGAAGTATCAGCTAATTGTCTTAACATTATAGCTGGATGTTTACCAAGTTCTTGTAATTCTTTAAAAACCACAACCGGCTTTTCAGCTAATTTCAATATTCTTTCTTTATCTCCATAACATATCACTAAAACATATTTAGACCAATCATCTCTTGGTATATGATGTCTCTTCATTGCTTGTTGTAGAATTTTCAAACATGAATCATCAGTCGATGCTCTTAATTGTTTCAATGGTTCATTTGATGAATTTGCAGCTATCGGAGCAGGTTGTTGTAGTGCTTGTCCATATGGACTATGATTCGATCTAGTTGTAGTAGTTCCACTTGATGGATATTCATTTAATTTTGGCCTTACTGGTTCACTATTTGCATTTTTTGATAGATCAACTTTTTGTAATTTAAAATCTGATGAATTCTTACCATCTGAATATTTTGAAACTGATTGGGATATAATTTTACCTGTTCCCATAGATAGTAAACTTCCAGAAGAAAATCTATTTGATGATGGACTTGATACATTGGTTGAAATTCTATTGTTACTGTTATTTCTTTGTAAACTTCCACTTCTTGATATCGCTGGTTCTTCTTCATATAATGGGGAATTATTTAATGGTGAATCAATTGATGATGCTGGTCCTGGATCTAATGTTGGTGTAGGTAGTGGTTTTGTATCTTTCATTAACCTTATCAAGGGAATCAAATCGGTTTTTAATTTTACAAAGTTATCATTTAATTTCTTCATTTCACTTTGGTTTGGTGATAAGGGTGAGTCTATCCCATAAGTTTGATTTTTGAGGTCTTTACTAAACTTTTTAATCAGATCTTGAATTAAAACTGTTGATAAATTTAATGATTCTAATGATATGTGATTATTATTTATATTAATCTGACTTAATGTATATTCTTGATCATTGAATTCATGAGGTTGATATTTCTTGTAATGACTTGCTATCAATTCATTTATTCCCTTTTTAATCTGTAGTCGTATCCTCAACGGTTGTATTCCTATTTCTTTTAAATGTTCAGTTGTAATAAAAGGTAATAATGATCCATCAATATTGTTATCCAAAAAAGTAGATCCAACCAGTCGATCTTTTATTAGTGATGTAATATATGTTGAAACTTGAGCAGGATCCCATTTTAAAAATGAATCATTTGATTTGGGAGTTGTCATCATCTTTAAATCAATTGATGACAAATTTTGAAAATGAGGACTCAAAGGTTTTGAAACATTTAATATATATATCTAAGTCAATTTGAAATCTTTCTAGAATTAATTAGTGGAAATATGAGAAATATAATAAATTATTATAATTCAATGTTTCAAAATATTTTTGCTATTGTTTGTTTCAACATTTTGATTTGAAACAAATTGAACGAGAAATTTAATTTATTAACTGAAGAGAATTAATACTACTGAATTATAATATAGGAGAATTATTATAATAATTTTTTACTTGTTTCAGAATTTTAAATAATAATATTTAAAAGTAAAACAATTGAATCGACTGATATTATAATGTTTCATATTGATATAAATATTTTACATATAATGGAATTACATTAATTCCAAAACATGGAGATTACATTTTTTTTTTTTTCTAAACTGTCAAAATATTAAAAATGATAAATTCAAATTCCCTAAATTTCAATTTTTAAATGTTGAAACTACCGGATTTAACAATTTTTTACATCAAATAGTATTTACAGCGTTATATGAGGATCATGATAAATCAGGTAAAACATAAATAATTGAAAATCGTAGTCGATAAAGGCTATTATACAAATCACAAATAGGTGCAAATGATTTTGAAATCCCAAGTATTGAACAAAATGTAAATATATAAAAGGATTAGAAAATACCACTGTTTAGAATTTATAGGACTTTCTAGTACGATTAATTAAGATTAAATGAGACAAAATAAACTAAATTCAAACGTAGCATATAAGAACATTCTCACGCTCCCTCATTATTAGCTTAACTGAGGAGTTGGAGTACTAATTATCATCCAGTTTCATAGTGTAATTACATTAAAATAAGACGAGGCTGTTTAGACGGAATTAAGCGAGTGCGCGAAGTTCCTATAACGGAATCTGGTAAGTTTTTTGTGGTATCAACTTAAAACTACAAACGTTGGTCTTACTCAATAATTCCGAGATCTACTTTTCATTTCAGATTCATTTCAGATTTATTAACAATATTTAAAGTTTCAATTGTTAATTTTTTTTCGGGTCAAGGTTAAAAATGTTGTGGCTCCTCAATTAAAGTTAACATCCATTGATTTACTTTCAATTGTGCTTGATAAGAACAAGATAAGATATCATTGTGGACCTATTATTTCAACTTACAGCCACAACATTTACAACATTTAAAAGTATATAAATACTTGATAAAATGCTTGAATTTTACCATGTCATTCAACAACCACAACGAAAATGCCTGTTGCTTATAAAAACTTACCTAGTGCTTTAACTGGTGGAAACAATTTCCATGTTGATCCGAAGGGAAAAATCACATTATCTGAATCAACAAAAGCTAAATTAAATGAACAATCAATTCCTTATTTACCAACATGGAATAAAAATGAAAAATATGAACCATACGAATTTGTTGAATACCACGACAAAGCCTTAAAAGCTGATAAAAATTTACCAAATTTATTTCCAAAAGGTTCCAAATACGAGATAGAAAATCTTTCACCTAAATTTGGGAGTGAAATCAAAGGTATTCAATTGAGTGAATTAAATGATGCTGGTAAAGATGAACTTGCTTATCTTGCTTCCCAAAGAGGGGTTTTAGTATTTAGAGATCAAGACTTAATAAGTAAAGGTCCAAAAGAATTTACAGATTATGTTAGATATTATGGTGAACTTCATATTCATCCAGCTTCAGGTGCTCCAAAAGATGTTCCGGATGTTCATAGTGTTCTTACTGGTAACACCACTAATGATCCTTTTGCTAATAGAAATCGTTTAGTTCAAATTCATTCCGATGTTAGTTATGAATTAAATCCAACTGTTGTTTCTTTCTTGGCTGTTACAAATAATCCAAAATCTGGTGGTGGTGATACTTTATTTATTGATAATAGAGAAGCTTATAACCGTTTATCTCCATTGTTTAAAGAAAAATTAAGTGATTTATATGCTGTGCATAGTGCTGTTGATCAAGCTAATCAAGCAATTGTTAAAGGTGGTGTTGTCAGGAGACATCCAGTTGAGAATATTCATCCAGTTGTTAGAACCACCACATCAGGTCAAAAAGTATTATATGTTAATAGTGGGTTCACAAAAAATATCGTGGGACTTAAAGCAGAGGAAAGCGATTTTTTATTAGACTTCCTTCTCCAACATATTAGTAATGGTCACGACTTTCAGATAAAGGCTCTGTACAAACCTGATACAGTGATCGTGTTCAATAACAGTCTTGTATCACACTCAAGTATTTTGGACTTTGAGACTGAAGATCCGCGTTTGATTATTCGTGTTGCTGCTAAAGGTGAACGTCCTGTTCATGATTTAAAAGATTTAAATAAACCTGATCAAAATATTCTTTATGAAGGACCAGAATATTTAGGTCCAAAATTGGAAGATCTTAAATTGAATTAGATTTTTTAGTGATTGTTAGTTAGTATTTATATATTTAGACTAAATAAGTATATTATAAATACGTAACATCCGTTACTCCTCGTAGAAGCTCGAAATTAATCTTATTTAAATCCATCGAGTTATAAAGTAAACGAATATCAAATTTTTAATTTAACCTAATATTTCAATGTCCAATTTTGACTGTCTTTATTTATTTTTGCTAGTGCAAAGTTTTAGTTTCAAAATAATTTTATGCAACAATTTTGTGTTTCAGAATTTTTTTGCTACGAAAATACTTATCAATTTCGATACATTTGTGACTAGTTTGAAAGCATTATATTGACCAAATCACGTTACTACTGAGATGCCCCCAAGTGTGAGAAAGACTGCTCAATAAGTTTTCTTTTTGTAATTTACCTGGTAAATAAATTGGATCTCTATTTTTCATCCTATCAACACCATTCTTGATCAAAGAAGTCCTTATTGTGATGATCAGTGACATTTCCCCTGCACCACAAAAAGACAAATTTTGACGAAAGAATTATGGAGCTCATTGATGGTCATTTACTCTATAATTTAGCTCGAATTGATCATGCAATTGAATTTTTGATTTAACCTGATTAAGCTTTTTTCGAATTTTGTTCATATTCAGCAATTGACTGCTCAACTTCTAAAAATTCAAAGACTTTGCGTGCTTCTACTATTACGTTCCTCAAGAAAGTGGATATGATAAAGATTAAAAGACTAAATTTTTAAGCACGAAAATTAGTTGGATTAAATAAATATTTAGTTGCGAGAAAGTTGAGAATTATTTTTTGCAACAAGAGAAAAATTATTTTGCAACAATACATCGAAAAATAAAGAAAAGATAACTTTCAAAACAAAGACTCAAGCACAACAGACATATACTTAATTCTATTTAATACTATTTTGAGAGTCTATTTGTTTTTTAACTTTGTCTTTTTGAGCAATTTATCAAAATCAAAAGTAACCTCGTGATCAGCACCAGTTACAAATGCACAATTTCCCATATCAAGTTTTACCGGCTCAGCTTCAGGACTAATATCAAAATCAAAGATATCCATTGGAATTCCAAGGGTACAGCAAGCATTAGGTACATCAACAATACTGGCAATATGTGCTTCTAAAGGCGCACTAGATAAAAACATATAAATTTGATAATCATTGTATCCATATTTTCTCAAATATTCAATTGCTTTAATACATGCTTGTTTAAAAGCTGTATTAGCACATAAGTACTTTTGTTCGCCAGTTTCGTCTACTGAAAAACCTTCAAAAGTTAAATATCTGTTCAATGGGTATTCTTTTTGTAATTTACCAGGTAAAAAAATTGGATTTGTAATTTTCATCCTATCAACACCATTCTTGATCAAAGAAGTCCTTATTGTGATGATCAGTGACATCTCCCCTGCACCACAAAAAGAACTTTCACCGTCCAGCATGGAAAAGTGTGCATCTCCTAATGATAATTTAGCTCCAGGGACATTAACTCTCAAATATGTGCGACTTCCAGCAGTGATATTTTTCACGTCACAATTACCGGCGTTCTCTGGACGTCCTGGAATGGTTCTAAGTCCTTCTCTTGCTATCCTTTCAAATAGTTCACCTTTAGCTTGACCTGCATGGGCTCCTTTCACTAATGGACCAATTGCTGAAACATCTTCCGTGTTTTTTGCTGTTCTCTTCAACTCTAACTCTCTTTCATTGATCTCTTTTAATTGTTCAGCAGATGGAGCAACTCCAACAATACCAGGGTGAATAAGTCCGTCAAATTTCACGTGGGGAAGATGTCTTGAAGTAGCAATATTGTTTTCATCAATATCATACACAATTTTAGCAGCTTCTGGATAAAATGACGAGAGAAAACCACCACCATTCTCCTTTGCAAACACCCCAGTGTAACAAAAAGGTTGCCTCTTTAATGGTTGTATATCGATCAACTCCACCACAAGGATATCGTCAACCTCTGCACCTTCAATTTCAAATGGACCCAGAAGATAGTGGATTCGGGATAAATCAACGGTCTTTACATCTTTAGCGTCATCTGTGTTACCAATTTGTCCGCCAGTCCATTCAATTGTCTCTAGGGTATAGACAGATCCGCATTGAATTGTCGCTACGGACGGAATTTCTGGGTGCCACCTGTTATGAAATGGCTGATGTTCAGCTGGTTTATCTAAATCGACTTTGAAGACACAAGGATATTGATCTGTTGACATTGGTGTTGAAGATAAACTCAAAAGTCTAATCAAACAAAGAAATTGTTCATTTTATATCTTTTTGTTTTTTCTCGTTTTGCACCCAATTTTTGTACTGCATATAATGAATAGTTTTTTTTGATAAAGAGATAAAGAATTTCAATTCAAATTGTATCACAAAATCTTATTGATAAGTAATCTTGCAATTAAAAAAAAAAAAAGCAAATTCACCTTCAGATTAAAACCTTGAATTTTCTCAGTCGGTTAAACTGGTTAGCGGCCCGTTTTAGTCTGAAATTGTCAAAGGAATCCTCAAGATTAAAAATAAGGGATCAGAGTTCCGTGTAAACAAAAGTACTTTATTGATTTTACTTAAATTCTTATTTTCTTGAACGAACAAAACTGATAGTTTGTGTTATAATACTGTTATTGTAACTATCCTTCAATATCTGCTACCCTATGTATTTGCAGCATATTGATTATTCATATTTCATTTCTTAAACATGGTTTTACAAAAATGTTGAATTGGCGCCTTTTGATGCAAAATTTCTTAATGATGATGTAAGTTTTCGAGAACAACAAAAATTCGGAAAATTGGAATTTGAATTTATGCGACAAAAGTACAAAGATGACAACAGTAGAGTCGAGGAATCCTACAGTCAAATGAAAGCAACAGTCATCCAGTATATGGCCCTAGTTATATTGTTCTATAAATAAAGTTTATATAAATGACTAAATATTGAATTTCAAAAAACACAAGAACAATGTAATGCCGGTATTTGACAACAATAAGTACATGCGTTTTAGCGATATACCTCTATGTTCCAATCAAGGCTCTTTCCACGAAGAATCAAAGCCGTGATCTAGCAAACTAAGTGGGTCATTTGGACCTTTTGCTCCCATCTTAGTATCACTAGGGCTAAAACAAGTAATTGGTAAAATCATAATATTTTCAATTACGATAGGTTGTTCCATATGAGTGAAAAATTCTATACCAACAACCTCTTCAATTCTATCATTATCCTTCACCTCTTTCAGTTGTAACATCAAATTTAAGTATCGAAATACTAAATCTGTGAATATTCCTGGACCAGTCCAGTTTAATACATCATTTTTATTATTTGTTTTATCAAAAACTTCATTTAATTGACCAGCTAATTCTCTAGCTAATGTTATAGTTGTAATTTTAGCAATTAGTTCTCTTAGCATCGGATGTCCTTTTTTCAGTAGAATTGTCCATTGACAAAATTGAACACGTCTTGCATACCAATCTGCCCAATCTTCTCTATCTGGATCAGCTTCTATACCAACAACTAAACCAGGATTAATTGGTTCCCCTAAATACTCCAGTTGAGAGCTCGGCCAATCCTTAAATGGTTTTAGGGAAACTGTATCCATATCAGAATAGGTCCCACCTTTTGCAAATAATATCAAGTACCGAAAGAAATCAACTTTTAATATAATTTTAGGCATTGCATGATAAGCTTTAATAACATCAGGTATATCTTTGTATAATTCATTCACTAGTTGAGCACACTTTTTATCAGATAAAACATTATATTCATATTCTGGACTCTTTTCTGTCCAAGTTTGATGGTAAATTTTATACTTCTCTGGGAATGATTCATCTTCTAGACCCACTTTCCAAGTTTGCCATAAAATTTTTGGAATTGGTAAATTTTCATCAAAAGGAAATAGTATAGCTAATTGTTCCAGAACTTTATTAGTTGTTTTCACTTGTTGACCAGAATTTGATTGAAAATTTAGTCCTTCAATTTTATAATTCTTATTTAATTCTAATTTTTGTGCTAATTTTATCTTGGGAGGAATATTATAAAAGCTTTTTGAGTACGAAGATACATATAGCACAACTATAGTTGCAAATAGCGAAAGTAGTAGCACTGATAATATTGTAATCCTTGAATGTCGTCTCATATAGCTCTTAAGAGGAAGTTGTCAACATACCACATTTTGGTAAATTTAAAGTAAACGTTTAAAAACTTTATTTTGAAAAATCCACAAAACGTAAACAAACAAAGTTTGATGAAAACAAGAAGTTGACTGTAAATTATTACCTCTTACATGTAAAGTCCTAATCAATCTTTACCGAAAATAAACCCTTCAGTTTAAGAAACATTATCAACACGGCTTTTCAAGAGTTTTTGTTCCAAAATATATAAAGAATAGCGTGGGGCAAGAATTTGTCTATATGCAGAAAAATGTGGTAAAACGTAATAGTCTAGAATTTGCCAAAAAACAACATTGACGACACGAGGGACAATTAAAGAAATGAATGGCTTCTACTTTAAAGAGACTCAATAGTAATAGGTGTCTCAAAAGAGTAAAAGTAGTACTGGAGCATGAATAAATTATTTCTTAAATTATATAAACTTTTTAAAATTAACTATTAACTTCTGATGCTGTTGTTGTAGACACTGAGTTCAGTTGAGAATGATCAGAGTCTTTCCAGCTACCAGAAAAGACGTGTAAAACTAAGCTCATGGGGTCACTGGTACCCTTAGCACCCATTATATAATCAACTGGACTGAAACTAGTGATTGGTAAAATCATAGTATCATCAATTACCACAGGTTGTTCCAATTTCATAAAGAAATTATTATCAATCATTTGTTCAACTTTTTGTTTCTTATTGTTACTTTTCAGTTGTAAAATTATATTAATGTATTGGAAGATATGATCTGTAAAAATTCCTGGACCTGTCCAATTCATAACATCATTACCTTCGTCCTTACCATCTAAAATATCATTTAATGTACCAGTCAGTTCTCTAATCAACGTTATAGTTGTAATCTTTGAAATTAATTCCCTAAGCATTGGATGTCCAACTTTCAGTTTGATTGTCCATTGACAAAATTGAAGTCTTCTTGCATACCAATCTGCCCAATCTTCTCTATCTGGATCAGCTTCGACTCCAACTACTAAACCAGGATTATTTGGTTGACCTAAGTATTCCAGTTGAGAACTTGGCCAATCCTTGACAGATTTTAGTGAAACTGTATCTAAATCTGAATAAATACCACCTTTAGCAAACAAAATTAAGTATCTGAAAAAATCAGCTTTCAAAATGATTTTTGGCATTGTATGATACGCTTTTACAACATCTGGAACATCTTTATATAATTCACTCACTAATTGATCACATTTTTCATCGGTTACTACATTAAATTCATATTCTGAATTTTTCTCAACCCAAGTATCATGATAAACTTTATATTTATATGGAAAATCTTTATCTTCTAATCCAACCTTCCATGTTTGCCATAAAGTTTTTGGATTTTCTGAATTTATATCGTATGGGAAAATTGAAGCTAATTGTTCTGAAACAACTCCTGTTGTATATATGTGGTTATTTGCATTTGATTGGAAATTTAAACCTTCAACTCTATAGTTCTCATGTGTTTTTAATAATTCCAGTAGTTTTGATTTTGGAGGTACGTAATCTATTTCTATTGTGTAAGGTAGTATTGATGAACCATATAGTATGAATAAATAATATGTAGATATTATAAGTAGAACAGCTAGTATGACAAATTTTATATGTTTCCACATAATGAGTGCTGTTCTATACTTTCTAGATCTTGTTTAAAAGGGATTTCTAAATATTTTATACTTATTGTAAGGCTGAATTCAGATTAATTAATATTAATTTATTATACATGTTACGAACAATTGTGATGCAAAAGAAATTAAATTGTAAATAAATAATTACGTAATATAAAACACAGAAATAAAGTGCTAGATAAATGAATTTATGTTAAAAAGTTCTACACTTCATGAAAGATCGTAAAAGCGCCTGAATATTGAAGAACCTTGTAATAACTATTTTTTCCAGATAAGGTATATTGTACTTGTTGGGACGATTTATTTGTAGCAAATGAAAGCCATATATTTTTGATAATTCTTATCTCGAGTAAAATTAAGGTTTAAGTGGCTAAAATTCTGAAACAAATTGAAATTAAGGACTAAAAAATTTAAATTTAAAACCTTATTTAATGAGTTTACGAAACAGAGCTTGATAAAATGATTGATACGAATTATCAAGTTGCAAATCATTTGTTAAGAGCTTTGGGATATATTAGTATCGTTTAAATTGACGCGTCTAGTGGTATCTTTGATAAGTTAGAACAATATAATAACAACTGACCACTTACCCTTGAACGCTGGAATTTTCTCGAATTCAATTTTACAAATGTAACAGATTTAACTACAATCAAGCAACACTTGCGAGTTTAGTTATTCATGCTTTCAAATGATTTTCTTTAATAGATCAAATTGAAGATACGAACTACGATATTCAATGTTAGTTTCGAGGTTTAGGGGTTACTTTTAGCTGCTGTGCATAAATTAATTAATACGAGATAGCCGGATCAATCTTTTTTACCCACATAAAGTAAATACTAGAACAAAAATCTAATCAGTGTGAAGACAATAACTCTTCAACTAATACAACCTTCTAAAGGTCTTGATGCGATTTCTACAAAGTAGAGAACGTTTCAAGGTAAATTGTATTTCACGTAGTAATATTTTCATAATTTTCTCAAGACAACGAAATCAGAGTGCTACAATATCGAAATCATTTTTTTCAATTATTAAATTCATTACAATCTATAAACATCATCAGCCATGACAAATTGACCATTTAAAACTATTGAGTAATTTTTGGATTCTTCCAAACACCAGCGAAAATATGTTTGACCAATGCTAGTGGGTCATTAGAACTCTTAGCACCCATTTGTTCAACATCAGGACTAAAAGAAGTAATTGGTAAAATTAAAACATCATCAATCACAATCGGTTGTTCCATACCAGAAAATAATTTCCAATCAATAATTTGTTCTGTTTTCTTTTTAACAGTATTTTCAGTAGATTGTAAAATTAAATTCATATATTGAAACACAAAATCGGTAAAAATTCCTGGACCTGTCCAATTCATTATATCACCACCTTCATCTTTTCCAAGAGTTTTTGTTAATTGATGTTTGATTTCTCTTGTTAATGTTAATTCTGTTATTCTAGAGATAAGCTCTCTTAACATTGGATGACCCTTTTTCAGTTGAATTGTCCATTGACAAAATTGAATTCTTCGAGCATACCATTCTGCCCAATCTGGCCTATCGGGATCAGCTTCTATTCCCACCACTAATCCAGCAGGATTGAATCTACCCCATATTTCTCGTTGTGCACTTGGCCAAGTATCTATTGGTTTCAAAGAAACAGTATCAATATCAGAATAAACTCCACCTCTTGCAAAAAGAATCAAGTACCTAAAAAAATCAGCTTTTAAAATTGATTTGGGCATAATTTTATATGCTTTTGCAACATCAGGAACCACTTGGTATAATTCATTAATCATTATGTCACATTGTTCATCAGGTAATATATAATGTTTATAATTTGGATTTTTTTCATCCCAAGTTAATTGATAATTTTTATATCTTTTGGGAAATGATTCATCATTTAATCCAACTTTCCAAGTTTGCCATATAATTTTGGGAAAATCTGAATTTATGTCGTAGGGGAAATATATTGATAATTGTTCAGATACTTTATTTGAGGGTACCACTAGATTTTTAGAGTTGGATTGAAAATTTAAACCTTTTGTTTTCCAATTTTTATGTGTTTCTAATTCTCTATATAGTTGTAATTTCGGTGAATTATATTCCGTTTTATAAGATGATGATGATCCATACGATCGCAAAAGGTAGATAAATGATAGTATTAACGACCCCGCTAGTAGTATTACTTTCAAATTTCTTTTCCCCATTGATTTGGTGAATCATAAAAGATAAACGAGATGAAAATTTAAAATTTTAATAATTAATTTATATAATATACACCAAAATAATAACCCAAAAAAATTTAACCCCAAAAAAGACTATTTAACTAAAATATATATACTTTTTATTCTTTATTTTATTTATTCTAATATACAGCAACAAGTAAAATTTGTTTGCATTATTATTTTCCTTTGGTGGAGTTTTACCACCATGAATTTGAAGTTGATGATGGGTTACCATAACTTGAATTATCATTAAAACTTGAACGTGAATTTGAACCAAAATCATTTCCACCATTTGAATAACCATTACTATTTGAATTACCCCATCCACCATTGTTTGAAGAATTACCCCAACCACTTGAAGAATTATTACCCCAATTTGATGCACCACTACTACCACCAGTTCTTCTAAAATCTCTATTGGAACCTCTTGTAGCTAAACCACCAGCTCTTGCACCTCCTCTACTACCTCCAACTTTACCAAATGCACTTTCTCTTGCAACTTTTGTTAAAAAATCTGGAACTTCTTGATTTGCTTCACTTAATAATTCAACTAAACCTTTTACAACATTTTTATTGTTTCTGTTAAAGAATGCAGTTGCAATACCAACGTTACCTGCACGACCAGTACGACCGATTCTATGAACATAATCATCAATATCACTTGGTAAATCATAATTTATAACATGAGAAACATTTGGAATATCTAAACCTCTTGCAGCAACTGCTGTTGCAACTAAAATTGGTGCAGCACCATTTTTAAAAGCAGCTAAAGCTTTTTCTCTTTCATATTGTGATCTATCACCATGAATAGCAGTAGCTGGAAATCCTTGATCATATAAGAAATCAGCTAAATTATCAGCCATTCTTTTAGTTTCAGTGAATACAATGGTTAATCCAGTAGGATCTGCATTTAAAAGGTCCAAAATAACTGATTTTTTCTCATCATCTTCAACATACAAAATTTTTTGAGTAATATTTTCTGAAGTTGAACCAACTCTACCAACACTTAAGAAAATATAATCTTTTAAGAAATCACGAGCTAACATTTGAATATCTCTTGGGAAAGTAGCTGAAAACATAAGTGTTTGTCTATCTTCGACATTTGGCATATCACATTCTTGAACAATATGTCTAATTTGTGGTTCAAAACCCATATCTAACATTCTATCAGCTTCATCAAGGACTAAATATTTAATATTTGCTAAAGAAACTCTTCCTCTTTCCAATAAATCTTTTAATCTACCTGGAGTAGCAACTAATAAATCACAACCTCTATCTAATTGTCTTATTTGATTACCAATATCTGCACCACCATAAACAACACAAGGACGTACCCATGATCTATAAGCAAATTTTTTACTTTCATCATAAATTTGTGAAACTAATTCTCTTGTTGGTGCCATAACTAAAATAGTTGGATATACTTTATGAGATGAAAAAGCACCAGTTGATTCAGGAATTGGAGCTGGTCCATTCATATAAGATTCAGATAATACAGGAAAAAGAAATCCACCAGTTTTACCTGAACCAGTTTGAGCACAAGCCATTAAATCTCTACCTGCAGCAACAATTGGAACTGAATATTTTTGAACTGGAGTTGGTTTTGTAAATCTTGATAATTTAACATTTTCAACTAATAATTCATCTAATGGAGGAGCAGTAAATTGAGTAATTGGTTCTGGTACTCCTTCACCACTTGCTTCAACTGGAATATCATCATAATTATCAAAATTAATACCTGAACTTTGAAAATGTGAATCATCAGCAGTACCAAATAATTCTAATTCTAATCTTTCATTATTTGGAGCAGGTTCATGTTTACCATCAACCCATTTACCAACTCCTGGAGTTGTTCTTTGGAATCTACCACCAGTTGAACCAAAACTACCACCTCTTGATCCACCTCTTGAAAATCCATTACTATTACCTCTATAATTAGGAGATGAATTACCATAATTACCTCTTGAATTTTGGTAGCCGTTTGAATTATTATTATATCCACCTCGACGTGATCCTCCTCCATATTGTACATCATCTTGTTGTTGTGGAGGTGCTGATCTATTTCTTAAATGAGGTGGTACATATTGTCTTCTACCATTTTGTTGTTGTTGTTGTTGTTGATAAGATGGGTTATTATCTTGTACATTTAAATTGTTCATCTGTTGAGTAATGTCTGACATATTTGATAAAAATCTATAAGTAATCTATTAAAAAAAGTTAATGAATATAATGAAATATGATTAATATTAATTTAAAAATACACTAAATCTGAATGTAATTAATCAATTATAATTTGATAAATAAATTTGTTTTAAAAAACTTTGGTTTTAATTTGAAATTTGTATAAAAAAAAAATTTATAAAAAAAAAAAAAATTAATCTTTACTCTAATAAAGTATGTAAAATAATTTTTTATTATTGTTAATTATTAAAGAGAAAGAATTTTTGTGTGTGTGAAAAATTACTTACTTACTCAATAATAATCTCTTCTCTCTGTTTTATTAAAAATCACCTTTAAATTAAACTATGTATGTAGAATATCCTGTATATAATTTACTTACATAATAAAAAAGAAATTAACCAAAAAAAAAGAGTGTGTCATTACTATTTTTAAATTATATACCTTAATTAAATAAATTACTTATAACCATTTAAAGAAATTCTTGCATGAGGATGAGCATAACAACATCTATCATCTGAATGTTGAAATGTTTGAGGAGTTGCAGTACCACCATTTGCTGGTAAATAACATAATTCTTCTGTTTCTTTAGAATCATCTGAATTTGATGATTTTATTTCTATAATATCTTGATCACTATAATTTATATCAAAATCTTCTTCTTCATCATCAACTTTACTTGCTTTAAAATTTGTTCCATTTTCATCTTGATTTTCAACAATCATTTTACGAGTTTCTGGTTTTAAATATGAACTAAATGGTTTTTGTTGTTCTCTTATATTCCAATGTAAATTTCTACTTACTGAATCAATATATTCAGTTTTAGAAGATATAACTGTTGGGAATGGGAATGGTGATGCTTGTACAGTTACATAATAACCTTTTTTTAATTCTGTTCTTACTCTACCATCAAATGAACACCATGCAGTAGATCTACTACTCAGTGGGACTTTAATTTTTAAAAACATTCCATCAGGTAATAATATTGGTCTAAATGATAAAGTATGTGGACAAATTGGTGTAACACTTATCGCACTTACTCCTGGATGAACTAATGAACCACCTGCAGATAAGGAATAAGCAGTTGAACCTGTAGGAGTTGCAATAATTAAACCATCAGCTTGTGCAATAGTTAATAAATTACCATCACCATAAAGTTCTAATTGAGTAACAAATGGAGAAGGACCTCTATCAACAACAACTTCATTTAATACTTGTTGTTCACAAATTAATTTTCCTTCAGCAGTATGAACTCTACAAGTAAATCTCATTCTTAAATTTGCTTTTACACCAGAATCAATACAATGATTCATTCTTGATTTATATTCATCAAATTTAAAATTTGTTAAAAATCCCAAACTTCCCAATGCAAATGATAATACTGGTGGTACAATTCTTTGAAATAAATTAGAAACATATAATACAGTTCCATCACCACCTAAAGTAACTACTAAATCAAATAATTCTGGAGATTTATAAGTTAATTTTTTATTCCAATACTTTAGATGTTTATTAGCTGTTGGATATTCTTCTTTTATAGTTTTTGCATTAAACCTTTTTGAATCTTCTAATTTTGAATCAACATAAACCGTAATACCTTCATGCTTTGTAAATAACCATTCAACAACTTCTCTTGTTAAATAAATTAATGAATTATCACGAGCTTTTGTAACAATCATAACTGCTTTAACATCTAATTGTATAGTAGCTCTTGATAAATTTTTTGCCAACATTCTTACTCCATTAGCAGTTTCTGCCAATTCTGTATGAGTTTTCACAGATCTTAATTCATCTGATGATAATCTCGACAAGACATCTTTTGCGGTTTTGTTGTTCATTCCAACTTCTTCACAATATAATTTTGAATGTATTCTTGGTGGTTCTCTTACAAATATATCTTTAGGTGAACAACAAGTACTATTATCTATTGATCCATTTAGAGGAGTTGAAGTTGGATTTGTTGATATTGAACTTAAACTAAATTGACTTCTATTAAATTTTTGTATTGAATTTTTACGACGAAATGATGAATGTTGAGGTTGAGGTTGTATTAGATTTTGTTGTGATTGTTGTTGTGACGGAATTTGTGGATTCATTACCTCTGTTGCTAATGATGATATTGATGATGATGAACTTGTATGTGATAACCCATTTTGATTTTGATGTGCTTGACGAATTTGCTGTAGATCCATTGGTTCTGATGGTGATACTATTTTTGTTAATGGATGTAGTTCTGGTGGAATATGACGTGGTGAATGTGAATTAGTTTTAATTAGTGTAGGTTCATTGTTAAAAACATCTTGCATTTCATGGGGAGTTTCGTTGATAGAATCTTCAGTATTCATATTTTTCAATTGTGCCGTCAATTGGCTTTGAGTATAATCCGACATGGAATATATGGTCAGTTTTTAAGGCTTTAAGATTATGAACTCTTGACAAAAAGCCAACCAAAATTTGAATGCTAAAAATATTTTTGTACCTTGACTTCCACTAATCCTGTTTTAACTAACTTCAAATAAGTAATTTCTGTAATTAAAACTTGTATAATATAGTTCTTATTTTGAACTTTAAGTAATGTAATCAAGTTTTCTAAAATCTATTGGATCTTATCACGATTCAGGGCAAGTCAAATACTTTTTTTTTTTGCTTTATGAAAAAAATGCGGATCGGAAATATAATAAAATAAATCAAATTTTTATGGAGATAGAACTTTTTTACAACCTAAGAGATTCAATTGATGAGAAATTTATAATTATTAATCTAATAAATCATGGAATAAAATTTATACCAACCAAAGAGATTCGTAAAATAAGAAAATTATTTATTAACCAAGATGTCTATTTTTACTTGTGATTTTAATCTCTACATTTCCATAATGGATTTGTTTTATCTAATAATGGTAATGAAGCACCTAAACACCAACCTAATTCATTATTATCAATCTTTTTAGCAGTTCGTAATTCTCTATTTAAAGGAATGTCATACCCAGTATGTAACATAGCAGTTATAAAACTTAAATCTAAACACCATTGAGGATTTTCATTTAAATTTACCAAATGATCATCTAAAAAGAAATCTTTCCACATTGATTCACCAGAACATACAGATTTTGTTAAATCTCTTAATTCTTCAACTGTAAAACTTGATGGCATACCAATTGGTGTTGTTCTATCATAAAAGAATGAAAAAATGAACATATCTGAATTTTTATTAAATGCATGAGTTAATGATGGTTGATGAACTCCATTGAATGAACAAGGTTTTGAATCACACGATGCTTCTTTATTTAATATTTGTTCTGCTAAAAATCTACATTGTGAACCACCTGAAGCTTGTGATGGACCTTTCATATTAACAACATAAATTTCATCATCTGCTACTTCGACTTGTACATTTTTAGCAATAACTTCAGGAGCAATACAAGGATTTAAAAGATCAGTAGTTGCAACTGCTTCTTTAGCTTCCTTTTTGGATTTATATGAAGTTAAACTATTATCTTTCTTCAAGTGTTTCTCCAATATTAATTTATTAATTTTATTTCTACCTTGCATTAATCCATAACCTAAATGACTAAATTGATATAAAGTAAAATCATGTTCACCAAATGAAAATTTATGCTTAGTTTCTCCTTCTACTGGTATTTGATCTTTATATTCAGGTTCAAAAACAATTTGTGTAGATCCACCACCTAAATCAAATACTGCAGCAGTTGGTAATTTATCTTTATTACCAATGTTTCCCAATAAAAAGTTTGCAGTGACCCATGCATAAACTCCTTCATCTTTACCATCTAAAATGGAAATACCATCACCTGGTACAACTGCAAATGGATAATTTTCCAATAAGTGTCTTTTAACTTCTTGTAATATAGCTTCAGATTTAGCTTCACCTAATAATCTTAAACCTGCAGTTGCTTTCACAGCAATTGGTGTACATTTTTGTTTATTTTTTGGAACTTTTTGTAATGCAACTTCTAATAATGGATCTAATGATTTTGCAGCTCCTACAGTATCAGTATCATAGGAACTTAAACCTGGTTCAAGCATTTTAAACTCTTCAGATAATACTCTTGGAGGTTGTACACATGTATTAAATTCATAAACATGAACTCTTGAACCTGAACTACCTGCATCTATCATTATAACATAATCAACGTCATTACATGCTTCTCCTTTAAAATTTGATTGTTTTGGTGTTGTAATTTTTTGTACATCATTTGATCCTGAAATTTCATTATTACTATTTTCTGGAGTTAATTTTTCTGCTATAATTTTTTTAGGTTTATCATCTTTTTCATATGGAGCTTTTGTACCTACATGAGGTGAACCTTGTAAAGTATTTTTACTTTCATCATCTTCAACATCTTTTTGTGGTGGTGGTTGTATTGGTTCTTGTTGTGATATATCATCAATTATTTCATTGTTATTACTAGAAGACTTTCCTAATTCAATATCACTGTTTGCAGCTGGTTTATTAACTCTTTGAATAGATTCTCCGATTGAATTTCTTGATGTTGCAAAAAATGTTATTATACCAAGTATAGCTAAAACTGCAACTACTAATCTTATATTCCTAGTATTTAGCATATGATGTATTGGTATTTATGGTGCAAACTTAGGGAACTAAATATTAAATAAATGAGATCAAGAACTCTATCTGAGAAATATGAAAATTCTATGTTACTATCTTCCTCGTATTATTATTATTTATTTCTTTTAGTGAGAGAAAAAAAATTTTGATTATTTTTTATACGTGTTTTGTTACTGTTAATTTATCTTATTACTATTATGCGTTTGTATTAGTAAAAGTAACATCAAATTTAAATACAATCGTTAGTGATGTTGTGAATACTTGTGATAAACTCATTTATGATTTATCGTAATATTGAAGCAGTAACGCAGATAAAACATATTTACAACTTAAATGAAATGGACCAAAAGTTCTATGTGTTGAATTATTAATCAGAATTTTAATTACTAAGAAACTTAATCTTAATAAATTTTTGATGTATTATATTTTACTTATATACAGTCCTGATAGCTATAGTGTTTTCAATTCCGTTTTCATACAACAAATCCTAAAACAAAATTACAGAAAACAGATTTCCAATATCATTTTTTGAAGGATTTGAATCTCTAAAGGGGCTGCAACTCTCGATTCCAAGTTATTTCCTTATCTTAATAAGTTCTGACAATTTTTTATTTAATCTTGTACCACAACTGGTTAAAAATCACAAACATCAAAAGATTGATGACATTATTTTTTTAGTAAACTTTTTAAAATAAATTTAAAGCTTCACACTAGATTAACTATTTTTTAGTCCCGAAAATAGACCTTAGATTAAACGTTTATTTATAATGTCTCGGTTAAGATTGAAATTGATAGAGTATTATGATTCAAATTTTTAGTTTGAACCTCACCACGTTTCACAAAAATTGAAACGTGCTATCTTAATGCTACCAAATTTTGTAAGATATGGATTGTATGTGCTAAACAATCAAAATACAATACTAAATGTAAATATATAAAATATATAAGTACGTAAATCTCATGTTTCAAGTCGGTAAAGTTTTGTTTGGTTTCAAATTTAATCTACTTTCCTGAGTTAATTTTGAATTAATGTTTCCTCAATAATAATGATTAAGAGTAAAGTTAAAAAATCGAGATATTCAAAATTCCCATTCTCAACTTGCAATAATGATCATTTAAAAGATACAAATACTTTGATTACTCATGGAGTCAATTTAACTATTCAGTTAGGTACTTTAAACCTACATGATTTTGAAATAGAAGATAGTAGAAATTTAAACTCAACAAGTCACATCTCCCGAAATGATATCAACAATAGCAAAGATAACTACAATAACAAACACCAATTTGAAGATGATGATGAAGACGATTATGAGTCAGATAGTGAAGAAAGTCTTATGGACTACGAACATGAACCACCAAGTCCTATTTTAATACCCACTGACCTACCAAAATCATCATTAAGAAGAGGAAGTTTAACAAGAAGATTATCAGACGATGTAAGCTACTGTATGTCCTTACATTTGTGTCATAATAAAATTGAGAATATGATCAATGAATATTTCCCAAAAGATTTAATAAATGATGACAAAACATATATTGAAATCAGAAATTATATAGTTAATTCAATAATTCAAAATGAAAATAATATTGAAAAATTCTTAAACAAAATAATAAATCATAAATTCAAAAACGAATTATCAGATATAATACGATCAATATTTATAGAAAAATTTGTTGAATTGAGACTAGAAAATTTAATTGATTACTTCCACAATTTTTTAAATCAAAATCAAAATATCTTCAAGAAATCAAGTTTATTAGATAATCCATTGTTTTATGAAAAATATTATAAAATTTGGAAATTAGATATAAATGATTATAAATTTTATGAGGAAGAATATTTCTTAGATTATTTTAATAACGCAGGAAAGTCCTCAGCATCAGTTGAGCATATAATGTTACAAAATGGATTTTTAATAAATTATAGAAGATTTGTATCGTATTTTACAAAAGATGTTTCAAATTACTATGATGATGATGATGATGATGATGATGATGATGATGAAGAAAAAAAAGAAGATGAAGAAGACTTGAGCACCCCTTACTCACAATTATCAGCTTATGATGACAATTCAAGAAATAATAGCATAGATTCAAATTTACTGTTAGACTCATTAACTCATACGCCGAAATGTTTGAGATTTAATGAAGACATTAATATTATAAAAATCAATAGGTACTTACCTGTAGATCATATTTTATATGAAAAATTTTTAAAAAGTTGCAATTAGGATAATTAATTATAGATATTTAGTTCTTAAGTAATATACGTGCTGGCATTATATTAGAGTTTACATTTTTATAATTTTTGCAGCTATTGAAAGCCACTTACGAGATCTGTTGGTAGCATATATATTACACAAATTTGTACTCCGAATTATATTGAACATAGATGTAATTTAAACGTTTTGTATTGAATAAACATAACTCAAGGAACTTTCAAAGCTTAGATCTCATATTTTGATTTATCTGAAGGTTATTTCAACGTATAGATTCTCAAATAAGGTCAATTGTAGAGTTTTGAATTTTTCCGGTCTCCTTTTCTTGTTATCATTAAGAAAAAAATCGTTACTGGATCTAAAAAAATAATTTTGTAGTAAAAGGGTTTTGAGACTAAAAATATTATTATATATTATCATTTAAATTGGTTGTCAATTATTTTTACCCCATTCCACTTTACAGCTAACATTAATGTTTCTGACACCAACAAGTTCAGATCAATCAAATGGCTCTAAAAATACTAATAACAACGGCCCGGATCTAAATCAAGAACAGAAACCAATAAAGAAAAAGAAAAGATCATTAGGAACATTTCCTTGTCAACATTGTGATAAAGTTTTCAGTAGGTCAGATCATTTAGCGAGGCATAATTTAAATCATGAACCTAAGGAAGTTTATGTTTGTGATTTCCAAGTAACAACAAATGGTGAATCAACAAAATGTGGTAAAACTTTTGTAAGAAAAGACTTGAAAGAAAGACACATCAAAAGACATTATGAACTCATGGAGTCTGACTCAAATGGAGTTATCAAAAACAATATTATTACCAACAAAAGGAAAAGAAAACAGTCTTTAGTAAGCAACGACTCAAGCTCGGAAAATAACAATCACTCACGTTTACCACCACAACAACAACAACCACTTTATAACAATAATATACAATATCCACCAGTATCATATCCAAATCAACCACAATTATCGCCATACAATAATTTAAATTTACCAATCCCACCGCAAAATCAAAATTCTCAAAATTACGGCTCAAGTTCTTCAGTTGGATCTTCACCAAGGTACCCAATGGCAACTCATAACGGTTCCTTAACAAACCAGGCAGATTTGTCATCTTTATTCAAAACTTATGGAACAACAATACCTCAAAACGATATAATATCATGGCTTTTCAATGACAACCAACCAAATCAAAATTCACAATCAAAACATCAACAATACGATAATTTTAGATCGCCACCTAACAATCAACTAGAAAATTTGATACCTGGAGTACCCAATTTTCAACAAATGCCCCAAATTCCATCACCTTATGGAGGCTCTGACTTTTCGCCCTCATATCATCAAACTTATAACACCAACCTAAATTCTAATGTAAAACAAAATTTAATTCATGATCATATTGGAGTCTCGAATAGTAACGGACTTGATACGAATGTTTTCCTGCAAGAGGTTAATCCGTTAGATGATTTATTTTTTACAAACTATCAAGCTTTTACAAATAATAGACGACAATTACAACCAACAAATGAAGAAAATGTAGCGAGTCATCCATATTTAGCATTTAATACTACTACTTCAAACTCACCTACGACAACTATGGAATCTAGTGGTGAGAACAACGCCATTGTTTCAGATACAATTTCATCAGAAGAAAACAAATTTTTACATCATTCTGAAAACTTCAACAAGGAGAAAAACCCTAATTTTTTTGTGGACTCTGCCTTAATTGATGATATATTAATGCAAATTAATATTTCAAGATTGAGCTTACCAGATAATGGTCGAGATCTAGAAAACAAATTCTCGTATTACTTAAATCTGTATTGGAGACATTTCCATCCAGAATTTCCTATATTGCATAAACCTTCATTTAATTCTAAAACAGCAAATCCATTATTATTGATATCAATGATCATTGTGGGTGCTCAATATAGTTTTCCAGAAACTGCCAAACAAAGAGCTTATAAGCATCAAAAATCTTATGAATTTAATTTAAGTTTACAGTTGGCTAAACCTTTAAGATTTGCTTTATTTATGCATGATGATTTCAAATCACCAGTCAAAGTTTGGATTTTACAATCATTGAATATGTTGGAATGGGTTGAGAAAAATTTCTTGTCTCGAAGAATGCATGAAAGAGCTCATTTACATCATGGAACAACAGTACAATTGTTAAGAAGAAGTCCTATCATGGGAGGAAATCCAGCAACAATGCAGAAAAAAGGTGCAAGTATTTCATCAAGCGGTGGAGAAGATAGTGATGTTAATGAATTAGATGAAGTTAAAAGTACTTCATCTGAAGAACTTGATCATGAATTATTCAATCAATGGCTAGAATCAGAGTCTATGAAGAGAGCTACTTTTATGACTTTCTACTTAGATATAATTGACTATGTCAAATTTAGACATAATCCTCAAATTTTGTTTTATCAATTACAATTATTAAATTTACCATGTAATGATGAACATCTTTGGGAATCAAAAGATATTAATGGATCCTTTAAAAGACTTGTAAAGAAGCAAAGAAAAATTCAAGACAATGCAAGTCGTAAAAAATCTAAAACTGAAAGTTTTTTAACTTCACTTAAAAGATTAATAAAACAAGATAAAACTCAAGATTTGAAGTCTACTTCTCCTTTCATACAAAAAATTATGTTGGCTGGTCTAACATCATTAATGCATCAAATGCAACAAGTTGAAATTCAAAATAATTCTTCATTAATTGCAACCACTACAAACTCATCAAATAATAAAATTTGGAAAGATATTTTAATTAGAGCTTTTGATCATTGGAATTTTGAAGTTATGCAAGGAAAAGATCAAAATCATCATATAAATGACAAAATTTCAACATATAGTATATCTCACAACAAAGTTCCATTACCAATTTTTTACTTAACTCAAATTATCGGGTTATCAGAAATCAATCATTATGATATTGCTATATTTGGAGGATCACCAGCAAATCAAAGTGTAAGTGCAACAATGAAAGATCATTATATAGTTCAACAAAAAATGAATAAATTATGGTCATCAAACAAAAATAATAAGGAAAATTTTAGAGGTATTATTTACTGTTATATATTCTTATGGCAATTATTATTAGATGAAAATGGTGATGCATTAGAATGGGAACCAAATAAAGATTATTATGATAGTTCAGCTGCTGTAAGTATCGCTGTTCTAATACTATGGAGTTATTGTTTTATAACTTGTGGTTTAGAAAGTTCAAGACATCAAGAAATTGAAAATGAAAAACCTACCACGTATGAAAAATTAGTTCAATTAAGTGCAGAGGATGGTCATCAATATTTGAATCGGATCAAACAAGAATTTTTGACAAATTTGAGAAAGTTAAATTTACACAAAGAATTTAATATTAACTTGTATCAAGGTACAAAACATCATGAAATTATAAACAAGTATTGTGAGCTTTTACCGTCAATTTCAAATAAACAAAATATATCTGGACTTTGTTTTCTAATCGGTACAAGACTAATGACGAGTCAATGGGAAGTTATTAGAGAAAATGCCAAACTAATTTTAAATTGTGGTCTTAGATCAATTGGTAAAAAGACAATTTTATGTCTAGACTTATTTGAAAATGATTTTACGTAAATTTATAAAAAAAAATATTATCAAAATTTATTAGATCCTTTATCGAACTGAATTATTCAAACTATACCAATAATACCGCATTCACACAACCATCTCTATCTGGTTCATTTGTTATTTGTGCATATTTACCCCAAACAACTTTACCACCAGCTGTTACCAAACCTAATTCAGAAACATTTACTTCTATTATGGTACCTTTTGTTAATACACCTAATTGAGTATACATTGGTGATTGAGGATTTTTCTTGACTCCCAATATTGGTAAAAATACAGTAACTCCTAATTCTGGATGTGTTACATTTGCCTTTTTCTGTCTTAATGCTGCAGGACGTATAATTCTTTCCATTTTAACGGGTCTACGAGTAAAACCTTCTCCAACAAATGTATGTTTTGTTATCATTCTTTTCCAACTCTTGTTCTTTTGTTTACCTGTCTTTATAACTTTGAACATTTCTTCTTCTGATATACCTCTTACCTTGGGTAATGGGACTGAGAATTTATCAGCTTTTTCTAATCTTTTTTGTTTAATACTTGATGATAATGCCTTTGCTGTATTGTTTGTTTGACGATCTAAAAGATATGTTGGTAATGCTTCACCATCATCTTCTTTTGGAGTTGATGGACCTTTAACTTTACTTTCTTGATGAGCTTTAATTTTCTTTTTCATAGATACTTTTTCACTATATCTCTTTTTAGCAAATTGTTTAGCCTTCCAACCTTTCAAATTTTGAGCATCTTTTGCGACTTTATGACCTTCTCTTGCTATTCTTTTTCTTTTTCTTTCTTCATGATCAAACCTTCTACCATGTTGTTTTATATGCTGCTCTATATATTCGTTTTGAGGCATCTTGTATGTTTGAATTTGTTGATTAGTTAAAAAAAAGGTTGATTACTTCTTTGACTTATTAAATAATCATTTTCTCACTTAATCTCATCTTAATAATATAAAAATCCAGTAACACAAAAAAGAATCTATACCGTATCTGATTTATTATAGAAGAATCAAAAAAAATATATATATATAATTACCACCAATAGCTTTATCAACTAAAATTATTTCATAAATGTCAAATATAGATAGTATATTAAACTCTATCATAACGTCAACAAGATCAGCCAATCTTGCAGTTCAAGATTTAATCAATTCAGAATCAAATGTTGAAACTCCAGAACTTATAAAAAATTTACAACAAAAGTCAAACCAATCAGAACTTGAAGGCATCTCCTTACTCTCATTAAAAAACCAATCATTAACTTCATATATAAACAATTTAGCTTTAATAGTGCTAGGTCAATTAGATAGACTAGAAAATGACGACTCCGAAAATATAAGATCAGATGCAATAACTCGTTCCATAGTTCAAAGAGTAACCTTGGAGAAAGGTGTAAAACCGTTAGAGAAAAAACTTAATTATCAGATAGAAAATTTGCTCAAAGCTTATAATAAAGAAAACGACTCATACCAAAGAAAACAAAATGAAAACGAGGAAGAGATAGAAGAAAATGAAAAGGGTGAAGAACAAATAGATTCTGAAGATGAGGATGATGAGTTAGCATTTAGACCAGATGCGTCAGCATTAGCAAAATTAGCACCAAAATCAGATTTAAAAGATTCCAAATCAGATTCAAATGAAAAATATAAACCTCCAAAAATTTCAGCTATTGCACCACCATCATCATTCAAAGATTCAACTGAAAAACCTGAAAAAAATCAAAAATTACAAAGTATGGAGGAGTATTTACAGGAACAAAGTGATTTACCTACTGCTGAAGCAAGTATTGGTTCAACTATTGTGGGTCATGGAAGAGGTGGAGTTAAAACTTCTCATGATCGTAAAAAGGACCAAGAAATTCAAAATTATGAAGAAAGTAATTTCACAAGATTACCAACAACTCAAACTAAAAAATCTTTTAAACAAAAGCAAAGAGATATGGCTAATCAATTTGCCGGTGAAGATTGGAGCATGTTTAATGGCAATAACGATAAGAATTTAAGTTCTGGTACTTCAAGGAAAAGAAAAGCGACAACATCATGGGATAGAGCTAAGAAAAAGCGTCAATAATTGTATACCAAATTTATAGAAACAAATACATAATGTTGCTGATCACCATGGTAACGAAAATTGAACAACATAATGTTTTGTATCGCCCCTAGTTAATCTAGAACATGTCATTTCTATCAATTCCTATAAAATGAATTAATCGTTCAAATTTAAGTTATGTCACATATAATTATTCAATTTGTTGTGAAATTTGATGTTTATAATTAGGAAAAACATTACTCCAAGCGCCTGCAGATTTTGAATTAATATTAGTTATTTGTTACAAAAAATAGATGGAGTGAGCATTTTTTTTTTTATTTGCAACAAATGAAGTCTTTGATTGCGCTGTAAAAGGTTCGGTAAATCATTGATCATATAATCAATTATGATGAGGAATTTCAACATTTGAAATTTTTTATATTGAATTATGATCTTAAATTAGTTCAATTTTTAGATCAAATCGACCAGGGCTACTATCCAGTGAAAAGATTGATCAAATTTGGCAAATTTAAAAGGTAGTCAATTAATGACCAGACAAAGTAATTGAGCGATAAGTTTTTCGAAAATATTTCGGAGGTCAAAAATGTTTATAGCAGTAAATTGTAATTTTTGTAACTGAATAATTTTGTAATTAATGTACAAAGTTATAAAAATTTGAATTAATTAATTTAAACAAAATATACTATCAGAACTTTATTGATACCTATCAAAAATTTATACATGTTGCAGGTTTGTTACGATTTTAATTGCTACAAATTTCTTGCGATCAAAATATCAAATGATTCAACTTTGAGAGTATAGAAAAATTGACTTTACACATAGATTCTTTTGAAGCGTAGATCAATTTTTTTCGTAAATACATCTCTAAAAAATTATAATTCAATAGAAAACTTTCTCGTAAATTTTAATTTAGTTTTAATTATGCGCATAAATTTGTTTGTAGTAACAATAGAAAAACAATCAAAGAAAAAGAAATGTACGGCATTGAAACAATAAGGTATTGATCTAAAAACTTAATCATATACTAGAATTTAATGGTTTTTATAATGAAAGGGAGTTTCTTTGATCAATTGTATTTGTGAATTTAACTCAACAGATGAAAAGTACATGCCCAAAATTTTACAAAATTAGCATAATTAACAGGAGTGTTTTGGCAAAAGTTAAAGCTCACCCCAAAATTAGATAGCATGAATCAATTACTTGAGTCTTTTTTTAATTGGTGGAAACTCAACAGTTCTGTGATCTATAAAATAGCACTTATTACCTCATTATACCTAGGTATTAATTGACAACGTCTTTGAATGTGGAATAACAATGGGAAGTTGATTGAACAACTTATAGATTCCCTATTCTTGTTTGCAAATAAGTGAAATAGCTAGTTTCGATGAGAAATGGCAATCTTGGAATTCTCAAATATAAATAGCCACTAAAATTCTTTTGATTGAAAAGTAAAACCTTTCCATCTATCAGTCCAAACTACTAAATCTACAAAATCAGAATAAAATACAAAAAGATGAAATTCTCCTCCGCTGTTATAGCTGCTGCTGCTTTTGCTTTGATTGATGCTGCTCCTTTTTGGTTTAGAAGAGATTACAATGACACTTTACCAGCAAATACTATTTCTGAAGCTTCAACACCACTTCCTTCTCCATCAACATCTATTAAATTCGAAACACAATCAACCACAGAAGATTCAAATAATGCTATCACTCCTGCCCCAACAGACACTGCCACCGAATTAATTACAGAAAGTGAGACTACGGCTGAAATTATAACTGATAGATCAAGTTATTGTGAAAATAGACAAACTGTACCACGAACTAATTGGTACCTTTGCGATCCGTACTGGACACCAAATACCGTGACTGACGAACCATCAACATCATTCGACTGGGGTACCGCTGTTGTAGGATGCCTTCTTGATGGTCCAGATGGAACTGTTGCAACCACATTTGATTGGATGAAACCTAGTCACCGAATGCCAATGTACGGTTGCTGGATAACCCGTCTTGGACAAAATGCTGATGACGATCTTTGGCTCCTTAATGATTGGGCTCTGTTTGGACGTATGAGTAGAGATGATAAGGAAGAAGATTTACCTGAGTGGGTAGAAGCTATTCCAACAACCGTGGTGAGTACTCACTAGCTTTCTTGTAAATCCCTTACTAGCTTTTGTTTAATTAATTAATTTAGTTTTATTTTTTTACCAGTTCAATTAACAACAAATAAATTTTAAATTTATGTCTTGAAGATTTTGCAGCCAAATTACTTTAATAATCTCTCGCTAATTAATCATGAACAATATGCACTACTTTTGTGAAACAATCTTCTGTTTTGAGAATTTGGAGCGGCTTTTGAACCTTCCACATTAATTTTTCAACATTGACTAAAGAATGCGAGCTTAAACACATTATTTTCACACCTGAATTTTGGTCCAATTATTCGTACATTTACTTGAATCAATCAGAATTTAAAGAAGTATTGACAGTTGAATCGATTATAAATGATGAAACTTATCACCTCCGTAGTCTTACTTTTATCAGTAATTTTTTATTTCATTGGTCAAACCAAAGCTGCCAAAGATTTACCAGAACTTCCAGAAATTACAAAAGAAATTTATTTTGATATTGAAGAAGATGGAGAGTCAATCGGTCGTATTACCATTGGATTATTTGGTGATGTAGTTCCAAAAACTGTTGAAAATTTTAGAGCTTTAGCTACTGGTGAAAAAGGATTTGGTTATCAAGGTTCAATTTTCCATAGGGTCATTCCAAATTTTATGTTACAAGGTGGTGATTTTACTCATGGTACCGGAGTTGGAGGCAAATCAGTATGTTTTTTTGATCTAGCAATAATCAGATCACTTTATTGGTATACTAACAAAAAATTTTAGATCTATGGAAACAAATTTGATGATGAGAATTTTGAAGTAAAACATGATCGTCCAGGTTTATTATCAATGGCCAATGCTGGTCGTAACACGAATGGCTCACAATTCTTTATTACTACCGTCCCAACTTCTTGGTTAGATGGAAAACACGTTGTTTTTGGTGTAGTTACTGAAGGTATGGATGTTGTTAAAAAGATTGAAGGTGTTAAAACAGGACGTGCTGATCGTCCTACAAAAGAAATCAAGATTTTAAGAAGTGGGGAAAATAAACTTGAAGTTGAAAAAGATGAACTTTAAATAGGTTTACTATCAAAATTTTATTGCTCAGTATACAAGTGAATGTTTCTCATTATTTTTCATTAAAATCCTCTACTAAATTAAATTTATACATTAGTTTTCAAATTCAACAACTCTATCGTACTACCCTTACCATATAATGGTATATCATCCAAATAAATCTCATTGCTGGCTTCATTCGTAACTTCATTCAATAACAAATCGAAGGCTGCACTAGATATAGTATTTGTTGTTAATTGGGGGGTATTTGAAGTTACACTTGGTGGTTGTCCAATTGTAGGGCTATCAGTCATTGAAATTGGAGTATCAGTAGTAATAGGTAAAGTATCAGATAAAGTAGTCACCTGTTTCATTGCTTGAGGTTGATTTTTTGTATTATTTTTTTCATGTAATGAGTTGTTGAATGAATGACCACCATCTGATATATGATAGCTTGTCATTTGATTTAGTGTATCTATCGATTGTCTTAACGATAAAACATTAGCTAGTAGTCTTCCAGATAAAACGTCATAAATCTTAGGAGCTTGATAAACATTTGCACCAATTATATAATAATCTTGTATAGTAAAAGTATGTTGTTGATTAAATCTTTTTTGTTTTCTTATTATCCAAAAATCAGGCTCTTTAACAAATGCAATAACAAATTCAATCCCAGTCATTTCAGATAATCTTGATTGAAAATATTGATAAAAATTCATGTTATTAGGTAATTGAATTTGTTGATATTGAAATTGCATCATTAATACTTGATTATTTGAAGTACGATCATAAAATGGTGAAAGTGCAAAATATTCTAAAACATTACTTGTATTTAATCCTCTCTCCTGAATAAATTCAGGCGATTTCCATTGTATTTCGTCTAATGCTTCCATAAGTTAATCGAATTAGAATGTTTTCTATTCCCCAAACTTGGATCTTTGGATTTTTATTTTTTAATTAAAATGAATTTATTTAAAAATTAAACAGCTGAAGAATTGAATAAAACAATTATATTTTATATGACTTTTAGGATCTGTTAAGAATGTAGTCAATGCAATAATGTTTATTATGATTGATTTTGAAGTTGAAATGTTTGTCAAAAAATAGTATTATATGTCCGAGACATCTTTAGAAAAGTTGATTCTGAAAACATATAGCAAACAGAGATAGAAAATCATAAAACTAACAATCAATTGTACAAATGCCAGGTAAAGATATATATTTTTTCAAATTCATAGTCAATAATCAAGTATTTTATAAATCAAAATTTTCATACGCATTAGTTAACCTTAAACCACTAGTCCCTGGTCATGTTTTAGTTGTACCATTAAGAACTTCAGTATTAAGATTTGCTGATTTAACTCCAGATGAATCAATTGATTATATGAATACATTACAATTAGTTCATAAATTTATATCAAAAATATATAAAGCTGATTCATTAAATATAGCAATACAAGATGGACCTGAATCTGGTCAACTGATACCACATTTACATACGCATATAATACCGAGATATAAAACTGATGGATTTGGAGATTCAATATATAATAAATTAGAAGTTGATGATTTAGATGCACATTATAAACAATTCGAAGAAAGAAAACTGAAATTTATAAATATAACTGAAAATTCTAAAAGTGAATTAGATCAAAATGATGATGCAAGAAAAAATCGAACTAATGAAGAAATGGAAAAAGAAGCTAAACATTTAAATGAAGAGATTGAGAAGTTTATAATAGACTCTAAATTGTAATATAATACATAGATCAGCATATTCCCTTCAAGATAAGTTGATACAGTAACGTTCTTCTAATCAACCTAAAATTGATTAAATGGGTTACAACTTACATCAATCAAATCATTCTATTCACTTCTACCTTATCTATTAATGCGAGTTTATAAAGTTGATGAAACAGATATACGTAAATGTGTAGTTACGTTTATAGAATTATATTTTAAATTTTAAGAAATTTGAAACATATATATCCCCTCGGCTGTTATAAAAAGTATAAATAATTATTAGAAATATAATAAAAAGCCATAATTAAATTACATTAAAATGTAAACTTTACAAAATTAATTTTAGAACCACTATAACTTTTATTAATAGGATAAGAATTTATAAATTAGATAATATATATTAGTAATATTAAATTTTCAGTATCATATTTTGAACCACCCCTAGAATTAAATTTTTCTCACTGGAACTGCTATTAAATTTTTTTATATTAATAATGATCTGATAAATCGAGATTCATATGATTATACAAAATTGAAAGAAAAAAAATTAATGTTAATAAAACTTCATATTTTAAAGAATACTTTATTCAGTTCCATTTAAATGGACCCAAAACTCTATCCTTAAAAGCTACTTCGTCACCAATTACATATAACTCATATGTTTTATCATCCTATCTTCTATGAACTTAAGCATTTTTATTTTCTTGAGTTAAGAAAACACGTCTATTTGATAAACTATAGAAATAACGACATTTTGATACCATCAAATGGTAGCTGTAATGTTCTATACATACTAATTTAATTAATAATAATGGAACATATTATAATGTAATAAATAAATAATTATTTTAATAATTCAAAAATATAAAAGGGACTTAATCTGCCCACCCCTCCAAATTTTTCTATCTGTGAAATTTTCTTTTAGTACTTCTTTTCCATTATTTTTTAAGTCAATTGATCAATTTTCTTTTACTTATTCAGATTATTCATATAAAATGGCTCCACAAATTCAAAAACCAGCTCCTTCATTTACAAAAACTGCTGTCGTTGATGGTGTTTTTGAAGAAGTTTCATTAGAACAATACAAAGGTAAATGGGTACTTTTAGCATTTTTCCCATTAGCTTGGACTTTTGTTTGTCCAACTGAAATTATTGCTTATTCAGATGCTTTCAAAAAATTTGCTGATAAAGATACCGAAGTTTTATTTGCTTCAACTGATTCAGAATATACTTTATTAGCTTGGAATAATGCTGCCAGAAAAGATGGTGGTTTAGGAAAATTAAATATTCCATTAGTTGCTGATACTAATCATTCATTAGCAAAAGATTATGGTGTTTTACTTGAAGATGAAGGTGTTGCTTTAAGAGGTATCTTTTTAATTGATCCAAAAGGTATTTTAAGACAAATTACTATTAATGATTTACCAGTTGGTAGATCAGTTGATGAATCATTAAGATTAGTCGAAGCTTTCCAATTTACTGAAAAATACGGTGAAGTTTGTCCAGCAAACTGGCAACCAGGTTCAGAAACAATCAAAGCCACTCCAAATGACTCAAAAGAATATTTCTCAAAAGTTAATAAATAATTGGGATGTATAGGCATTAAATTTTGTATGTAACGATTACTTTTTTTTCAATAATAAAACAATTGATTTATTAAATTGATTTGGAGATTTGTAGATGTCAGTTCAAACACGATACGACGAACGAAATTAAAGTTTTTTCTAAATCGTTAAAAGCTAAGATAAGAACGTTTGTGGCACAAGTACGTCAAATGGAATTTTATTCAGAATCAATAATTGATTATATATATGAGTTTGGCTCAAGCCTTAGCAAAAGTTCGCGTTTAAGATATTAAGAAGGGTCTTTGGCCAAATTAACAATTGTAAGATATAATAGATTTGATTTATGTTGTCAAAACTGTGATTAGTTTTAATATGAAACATGTTGAACCAATCATAAAAATTAAAAAATCTGAAAAAAAAAAAGAAGGAAAAAAAAACTAAATTCGGAGCGGACACCGCTGATTTTTTTTTTTTAATCTTTTGGCCACAGTTTTTTCTTTGGATCTGAGACATTTGAGACATTTGATTAATTTGAGACATTTTGATTACAAACTGGTCTATTGATTCCAGAATTAGTGGTTCATTATTTACTACAGAATTGATGGGTATTGAAAACCTGAATTTGCTTTAAAGATTCGGGTTAAAGGTAGTGATATTTTAAAGTATTATAGTAGTGAACAAAACTAACGGCAGCAATGGATAATATACCTTGAAGAACTGAAGAATTCGATAGTATTAGCAATACTTTTGGTGAATTTGAATAAATGTGTGTGTTATTAGAGTCAGAAATTTTTGTAAACTGACACGACACAGAAATAATTTATATTGCCGCTAGATTTATATGTGTAAAATATAAGATAGTCAATCAAGAAAGTTCGTAAAGTTGGTTCATTCAACACCCTCTAGATCCATGACCTCTAATCAAATAATTAGTCACCTGTTATAGCGTAAAAAAAAGCGTATGGAAAGCTATTATCCTTTTTCGTGCTTTAACTGTCAATTTATTATCTATTGATAAGCTAAATACAAACATATTTTATTCGATAATTTGGAGCTGATTTAAACGAATACAGGTGGGTTTGAATTTAAATATTAACATAAGTCAGTAACTTATTATATTCTGGACTCTAATGTATAGAATGTAATTATATACAGGTCTTGTAGGTTTTTACATTTTTCTTACTAAAACAAAATGTACGAAACATTAATTTTTAATCTCACTAGAAAATGGAGTGGAAACTTAAAACTAAAAAAACTAGACTTATTTTTTCTTGAAAAATTATCCGAAAATATATCAAATGATAATGTGAAATCATACATAGTTTAAATTTGTTGCAAGCTTAAAGTATTTAGTCTTGATTATATTTATCCAAGCATCATGATTACGATATCAAAACACAATTCCAATAAACTTCACAATAGGGGTCGTTCGAGTTTCTGATCCTAATTACATCATCTCTATTGTATAATGCACTTTGATTTTTATAGGGGAAATTCGAAGAACTTAATATTAAAATTTCAGGTTACAAACTAAGAATTTGTTGTTTAAACCGTTATGAACTTTGAATAGATATTCTCTTTTGTTTCATTTTCCAAGCAAAAAATTGAACTAAGTAACAATACATTTCAAAACAAAAAGAATTGTTAATAAATTTTCCTTTAGCTGTTAATTTATAGCATGATTATCCAAAATTTTGGAGGCAGTCGAATTATGGAGAGTTGGAGAGACTCGTATTGTTTCATTGAGCCGTTCATACATGTTTTTGGAATTGAAAAATTAATAAACCAAAAACACTATTTCCGTTGATTGTTAGTTCGTTCCGACTAACTTGATCAGATTGAAGGTTTGAGAAATAAATTAAATGAAATACGAGAGGGGGTTTCCTCGAACTGATTGTTCCGTGGTTTCTCCAACCATGGATTTGTTTACAACCAGCATTTCAGCTTTTCTTCTCAAATTAAAGAGTATCAACTTTAGTGAAGTATAACAGTTTATGCATCATATATTTATTCGAAATAGAAGCCTTGGACTAAGTTTACCTTCAAATCAAGTATTATCTTTTTCAATTGTATGGCTAAAATTTTAAATTTGTACTTGTATTGTATTAGCAGATCTACATAAGTCCAAATTTTAAATACATGGAATTATCATATTTAGACTTGCAGAAATTTTAAAATATTTTATTAAATACAAAGTTTTGTTCATAACCTGGTTTTCTAATCCCAGATTTTGAAATTGTCAACGTTTTCAGATTTTAAAAATAAAAGTCGTTTAGACCCCTTTCAATTCATTGTGAGCCCGTCAGTGGTATTTTTAATAAAATTAGATTGGTATGAGATCTCAATTATTATCATCGACATAAGAACATTCATTTAAGAGATATTATATATATCTATATTAGTGTAAAGACCTCAATTCTTTTAATTGATAAAACAATTTGTCATCTTATTAATCTTTCAATATTAAATTCTACTATTTGTTAAATTTGGTCTCTTTAAACTTACAAATAAAGTATTGAAAAAAAAAAGAAATAGTAATTTTGGTTACAAGTTTTTCCAGAAAATTGCCCAACCTTAATAGGACAAAGAATTCCTGCATAAATTTGTTCGTAAATTTTTCGTAATCTGAAAAAAAATAGCTTCTTTTCTACTTTCAACCAAAAACGGAAAAGTTATAATAATTTTTATAGCTTATATATAAACAAAAATTCTATTAGTTCATATCAAGTTAATAAATAGTTTACAGTCTTTTTTGGTTTTTGATGCAATTTTTAAAGATATTAGAGATTACAAATGTGACGAAAAAATATCTATATTAATAACCGAAAGTAATAAAAATAACATACGTAAAAGAAATAAATGAGTAAAAATATACAAAAGCTGATGTGTAATTTCTGAAAAACGAAAAATGATATACTCAATACTCTTTACCTCTATTCATATTTCTCTATAATTATGGAGTATTGAGTATAACCAAATTCACTTTAATTTAAGCAAGACTGAAATGCTGCTAAATAATAACGAAGAAAAGCAAATTTATACAATCTGATTTAATTTTGATTCATTAAAAGAAAATTGATAAAATGGTGAATATTCCGACAATGAATGGTGAGATTCTTGAAATTGATCCTGAACCTTCATATGTTGTGACACTTGGAGAACCTTGTCCTGGAGATAATGTATTTGAAATCAGTGAGATAGTTGAAGTTGCGTGAGCTAAAGTTGTAGTGGATGCTTGAGCTGCTACTGATGTAAGAACTGAATTGGTTGAGCCTTGACCATTGTTAGATCCTTGACCATTATTAGATCCTTGACCATTATTAGATCCTTGACCAGTGTTAGATCCTTGACCATTATTAGAGCCTTGGCCGTTATTGGATCCTTGACCATTATTAGATCCTTGACCATTATTAGATCCTTGACCATTGTTTGAACCTTGACCATTATTAGATCCTTGACCATTGTTAGATCCTTGACCATTATTAGAGCCTTGGCCGTTATTGGATCCTTGACCATTATTAGATCCTTGACCATTATTAGATCCTTGACCATTATTAGATCCTTGACCATTATTAGAGCCTTGGCCGTTATTGGATCCTTGACCATTATTAGATCCTTGACCATTATTAGATCCTTGACCATTATTAGAGCCTTGGCCGTTATTGGATCCTTGACCATTATTAGATCCTTGACCATTATTGGATCCTTGACCATTATTAGAGCCTTGACCATTGTTTGAACCTTGACCGTAATTAGATCCTTGACCATTGTTAGATCCTTGACCATTGTTTGAACCTTGGCCATTATTAGATCCTTGACCATTATTAGATCCTTGACCATTATTGGATCCTTGACCATTATTAGAGCCTTGACCATTGTTTGAACCTTGACCGTTATTAGATCCTTGACCATTATTAGATCCTTGACCATTGTTTGAACCTTGGCCATTATTAGATCCTTGACCATTATTAGATCCTTGACCATTATTAGATCCTTGACCATTATTGGATCCTTGACCATTGTTTGAACCTTGGCCATTATTAGATCCTTGACCATTGTTTGAACCTTGACCATTATTAGATCCTTGACCATTGTTTGAACCTTGACCATTATCAGATCCTTGACCACTTGATTGAGATGTTGATTGAGACGTTGTTGTAGAATAGCTATCATTTGATCCGTTGCTGACACCAGTAGGCGTTATAGTATTATAAACACTGCTGTTTGCTCCATTCGTTATTGTTGCATAAACTGGAGTTGAAGTGAGGCCGTTAGATCCTAATTGAGGTTTTGACTGACTTGCTACACTTGAAGTTGGTAAGCCAATCGATGATTGATGTGGGAAAGTGGTGATGGTGGTAAAGTATGAGTTTGATTCTGAAACTATTCCAGATTCGGTTTCAACTAAGCCATCTGAGTTGGTTGTAGTCCAAGTAGTTGTGAATTCAGTAGTAAATGGTGCTGATGATGAGCCAATTAATGATGAAACTTCAGATGATGAGCTAATTAATGATGAAACTTCAGATGATGAACTAGTCAATGATGAAACTTTAGATGATGATGATTGATGTGGGAAAGTGGTGATGGTGGTGAAGTATGAGTTTGATTCTGAAACTATTCCAGATTCGGTTTCAACTAAGCCATCTGAGTTGGTTGTAGTCCAAGTAGTTGTGAATTCAGTAGTAAATGGTGCTGATGATGAGCCAATTAATGATGAAACTTCAGATGATGAGCTAATTAATGATGAAACTTCAGATGATGAGCTAATTAATGATGAAACTTTAGATGATGATGATTGATGTGGGAAAGTGGTGATGGTGGTAAAGTATGAGTTTGATTCTGAAACTATTCCGGATTCGGTTTCAAATGAGCCATCTGAGTTGGTTGTAGTCCAAGTAGTAGTGAATTCAGTAGTAAATGGTGCTGATGATGAGCTAATTAATGATGAAACTTCAGATGATGGGCTAATTAATGATGAAACTTCAGATGATGAGCTAATTAATGATGAAACTTCAGATGATGATGATCGATGTGGGAAAGTGGTGATGGTGGTAAAGTATGAGTTTGATTCTGAAACTATTCCGGATTCGGTTTCAAATGAGCCATCTGAGTTGGTTGTAGTCCAAGTAGTAGTGAATTCAGTAGTAAATGGTGCTGATGATGAGCTAATTAATGATGAAACTTCAGATGATGAGCTAATTAATGATGAAACTTTAGATGATGATGATTGATGTGGGAAAGTGGTGATGGTGGTGAAGTATGAGTTTGATTCTGAAACTATTCCAGATTCTGTTTCAACTGAGCCATCTGAGTTGGTTGTAGTCCAAGTAGTTGTGAATTCAGTAGTAAACGGTGTTGATGATGAGCTAATTAATGATGAAACTTCAGATGATGAGCTAATCAAAGATGAAACCTCAGATGATGAGCTAATTAATGGTGAAACTTCAAATGATGAGCTAATTAATGATGAAACTTTAGATGATGAGCTAATTAATGATGAAACTTCAGATGATGAGCTAATCAATGATGAAACTTCAGATGATGAGCTAATCAATGATGAAACCTCAGATAATGAGCTAATTAATGATGAAACTTCAGATGATGAGCTAATTAATGATGAAACTTCAGATGATGAGCTAATTAATGATGAAACCTCAGATGATGAGCTAATTAATGATGGAACTTCAGATGATGAGCTAATTAATGATGAAACTTCAGATGATGATGATCGATGTGGGAAAGTGGTGATGGTGGTGAAGTATGAATTCGATTCTGAAACTATTCCAGATTCGGTTTCAACTGAGCCATCTGAGTTGGTTGTAGTCCAAGTAGTTGTGAACTCAGTAGTGAATGGTGCTGATGATAAAGCACTAGATGAAAACATAGTGGAATTTTGATAAGGACCTGTTAAAGAAGGTACAATTGGTTTACTGGAACCACTTTCACTTTGACAATCAAAATCCCCTCTTTTACAAACAATAGGACCCGACGTAACTGGTGGAAAGGTTGTTACGGTAGTTGATGAGCTTCCTGATTGACTTACTACTCCAGAATCGGTTTCTTTACTTCCATCAGATTTTGTAGTTGTCCAAGTAGTGGTGAATTCAGTAGTAAATGGTGCTGATGATGAACTAGTCAATGATGAAGCTTCAAATGATGATGATTGATGTGGGAAAGTGGTAATGGTAGTAAAGTATGAGTTTGATTCTGAAACTATTCCGGATTCGGTTTCAACTGAGCCATCTGAGTTGGTTGTAGTCCAAGTAGTAGTGAATTCAGTAGTAAATGGTGTTGATGATGAGCTAATTAATGATGAAACTTCAGATGATGGGCTAATTAATGATGAAACTTCAGATGATGAGCTAATTAATGATGAAACTTCAGATGATGATGAATGATGTGGGAAAGTAGTGATGGTTGTTAATGAACTACCTGATTGACTTACTATACCTGAATCGGTTTCTGTACTTCCATCTGATTTTGTAGTTGTCCAAGTAGTAGTATATTCAGTTGTGAATGGTGGTGGGAAAGTAGTGACGGTAGTTAATGAACTACCTGATTGACTTACTATACCTGAATCGGTCTCTTTTGAACCATCGGATTTTGTAGTTGTCCAAGTAGTTGTATATTCAGTAGTAAATGGTGGTGGGAAAGTAGTGATGGTTGTTAACGAACTACCTGATTGTGAAACAATACCTGAATCGGTTTCTTTTGAACCATCGGATTTTGTAGTTGTCCAAGTAGTTGTATATTCAGTAGTAAATGGTGGTGGGAAAGTAGTGATGGTAGTTAATGAACTACCTGATTGTGAAACAATACCTGAATCGGTTTCTTTTGAACCATCTGATTTTGTAGTTGTCCAAGTAGTAGTATATTCAGTCGTGAATGGTGGTGGGAAAGTACTGATGGTAGTTATTGAACTACCTGATTGTGAAACAATACCTGAATCGGTTTCTGTACTTCCATCTGATTTTGTAGTTGTCCAAGTTGTAGTATATTCAGTTGTGAATGGTGGTGGGAAAGTAGTGATGGTTGTTAATGAACTACCTGATTGTGAAACAATACCTGAATCGGTTTCTTTTGAACCATCGGATTTTGTAGTTGTCCAAGTAGTAGTATATTCAGTTGTGAATGGTGGTGGGAAAGTAGTGATGGTTGTTAATGAACTACCTGATTGACTTACTATACCTGAATCGGTCTCTTTTGAACCATCGGATTTTGTAGTTGTCCAAGTAGTAGTATATTCAGTTGTGAATGGTGGTGGGAAAGTAGTGATGGTTGTTAATGAACTACCTGATTGACTTACTATACCTGAATCGGTCTCTTTTGAACCATCGGATTTTGTAGTTGTCCAAGTAGTAGTATATTCAGTAGTAAATGGTGGTGGGAAAGTAGTGATGGTAGTTAATGAACTACCTGATTGTGAAACAATACCTGAATCGGTTTCTGTACTTCCATCTGATTTTGTAGTTGTCCAAGTTGTAGTATATTCAGTTGTGAATGGTGGTGGGAAAGTAGTTATGGTTGTTAATGAACTACCTGATTGTGAAACAATACCTGAATCGGTCTCTTTTGAACCATCTGATTTGGTTGTAGTCCATGTTGAAGTGAACTCGGTTTGGATTGGAGGTGGAAAAGTTGTAATTGTTGTTAAAGAACTTGCTGATTGACTAACAATACCTGAATCTGTCTCTTTTGAGCCATCTGATTTTGTAGTAGTCCAAGTTGTAGTATATTCAGTGGTAAATGGAGGTGGGAAAGTAGAAATTGTATTTAAAGAACTACCAATTTGTGTAACGACACCTGAGTCAGTTAAAGTTGAACCTGCAGAATTTGTTGTTGTCCATGTAGTTGTATATTGTGAAGTTAACGGAACAATAACTTCAACAGTTTTTGTACTTTGGGTATTTGAATCAAAAGGTAATGTTGTAACTTTAGTTGTAGTTTCTAACCAAGTTGAAGTAGTAAGGAAAACTTCTTGACCATTTGAACCAGCATCATTATTTGAATAAGAGCCCCAAGTAACACTATAAGAATTACGTCTTTGAACAAAATCACCAGAACAATAATAATTATTTGTATATGAAGTGGAAGGAGAACTACCAACTGAAACACTCATTAAAACATCAAGATATGGTCTATAACCAGCTGGAATGTTATTATAACTAATTTGATATGATGATCCACTACAACTTTGAGTATATGAAAAACTTGATGCAGTTTCAGGACGGAACCAAGCATTCAACTGATTTGTAATAGCCGCATGAATTGATGAACAATCAAGTTGAGCGTTATTCACAGATATACCCAAAGTACCACTTGAATAACCATTCGGACAATTACCGGCCAATAAATAGTTTTGTTGTTTATTTAATGTTGGAATAACACGGTTACCAAAAACAATATCATCAGTGCTTTTTCCTTGCTGAATATTAGCACTTGAACCTCCTTGAAAAGTGGCAGTAGTTGATAACTTAGTATTTCCATCAGTAAAAGTAACGGTATTTGTACCAGCTGTATAACAAGTTGAATCTTGTAAATCAACACTATTTGCTGAACCACCAATGTTAAATGTAATAGGAAATGAAACTGTACCATATGCATCTCTACCAGCTTGAACACTATTACTAGCAGTACATTGTAATTCAGAGTAAGTAACAACTAAATCACCAGGAGCAAATTGACATGTGGCATAAGTTGTACCACCAGCTACTAAATTAACTGAGTTTTGACTAGTTGTAAATTTAAATACGCAAGGCATATGTAAAGTAAAAGTGTCACCTGGTTTAACATTTGCTCCTTTAATACTCCATCCTAGAGTGGCTATCCAACTAGGGTTATTAGGGGCTTGAACTGGATAATTAGCTGCATTTTGCCATACTAAACTATTAAAACTTGTGAAAATATTTGAAACTTGAGCAGATTGACATAATGTCAAAAATGAAATAATCGCGAAAAAAATGTGTGGTAGCATTTTTTAAAGCGTTTTGATTTTTGATGTAAATAGTTGTAAATGAATTAGATGAAACAGAGTAAATTAGAAAATTTTAAATCAACTATAAAGGGTTCAATTAATTTGAAAATATCTCTTTATATATATTTGTCATCTATTATTTCTATTTATTTGATTGATAATTTATTAATTGTATATTAAAAATAGGGACTTTTAAAAAAAAAATGAAAAAAAGGGTTTTTTTATCAGAAAATATAAAAAAGGTTGCAAAAGTTTCACAAAACAATTAAGTTTTGACGTTTAATTTATTAAATTTTCTTAAGATTCTGCTACAATACTAAATATTCTTCGATTATGTAAAGCACTTCGACTAAGCAAGTCATCTTAAATTGAGCTAAAAAAAATTTTTGGGATTTTCCAATGAAATATCGAAAGAATATGTCGTTTTCACTTGAACTTAAATGAAAAATAGTATTTACATTTGTTAAGTAATAGAACATTCCATATGTAAAAGTCTAAAGAAATCAAAGTTTAAATTCAGAAATAGAGTTGCGTTTTTCGTTTTTGACTGAGCCTAAAATACAGCAATATACAAACATTGGCATGCTACGGCATTTTGGAATCAATCTGATCACAAACTTTTGATTTTTCGATTAATGAAAAAAAAGTTGTGATTCAATATCTATGACAAACCGATTTCAACGTTTAAGAAAGAAACGCATTTCTCATAATCAGTTTCAGCTGTAAAATTTCTTAATACGAAATCACCTCTAGTGAATTTTGAATTGAAATCCATGAGGAAAGCACTTGACATTTCCGTGGCTCGAAAACTTAACATCTCTGTTTAAGAATATGATACAAAGTTGCAATTTTGTTGCTCTAAAAATGGATTATTTCGAAGATCATGTCAATCGAAGAATTCACAAATAAAAAACAATTAGTTAGAAACTCACTGATTTGCGAAGTCTGTTTTTACGTGAAGGATTTGCAATAAAGGATAATAATATAAAAAAACTACATAATAAAACCAAGAATATATTGAGCAGCAATAACAAATTTTTCATTACGCAATAATAGTAATATCTTTCAATCACAAAATACTGTGCAAAATTGATTTCATCGGAAAAAAGATTAAAAAGATCAAAAAGATCAAAACCGTAAAGATTTGAACTAAAAAGTTTAGACTTTCTTTTTATATTCTAAAATGTAGTACAAAAGCATGAAAGGGTAATTTATTTTTTAATTCAGGGTTCAAAATGTAACGACATTATCGAAAATTAAAATATAAACTTTAAATCATTGAAAAAAAGTTTGAAGAATTTGTTACAGTTCTATTGGAATCTTGGACTTTGAACTTTTATTCATAGAAAACAAAACGATCAACTATGTACAAATTATATACATAGCAACAGCAAAATACGAAATTAAGTTGAAAAAACGGAATAAAGTCAATTGATGCAATTGAATAATTTGACTAGCAAAAATTTTTGAATTCAATTCACAAGAAAAAGATACGAATTTTTGGCTTTGGAAAAAAAATTATTGCTTATAACAAAACTATGTACTAAATAAGGGCAAATCTGAGTTTAAATATTCAATTTGCTCAAAATTGAAAGAACACGCATGTCAAACGGAGCCTGAAAATTACCGAAAAATATTTTATGAGGATAAAAAAGTCTTTTACATTGTTGTATTCCACAAACAATCAATTCTGATTTTCAATATTCGTATTTGAATTGATTTACAATTATTATAAAATAAACAATTTATTACTGTAGTAAGTTAAAGAGCTGAAGCGAACAAATAATAAAAGTTTGGTGCTCATGACCATAATTTATTCTATATGGTGTACATATTAAACTTTCTTAGATATTAATATAGGCTTTATTGTATGATAATATATATTACAATTGTTAATTTAAACCTGAAGTTTTTGTTACTATGTATTTAAATATAACTTTTAGCTCAATATAAATCTGATTATTAATAATCTTATAAGTTTCTAAGTATTATATCATTTTATTGTATTTTTGTGTAATTAAATTGAATCATATTATTTATGAACAATATGATTTTTTAAGCGAAAGAAAAAAAGTTTTTTATTTTATTTTATTAATAAGATAAATTAATCTATATGATACTCTTTTCAGGGATTGAAAAATACAATTCAAGAAATATGTCAAATATCAATTGGCAAATCAATTAAGTCAACAGAAGCTAATTGTAGGTTAGCCAATCCGAGAGCAGAAGGATCTTGGAAAAATTTGATTGGTTTGCATAATCACCAATTGATGTCCAGTAAAAAAAGATTTAAAATAATAATTTATATTCTGTTTCATGTATTGGTTTTTTCGTAAATTTTATTAATTTCGATTTTTTAAAATTATTTTCTTGATGCCGTTTAAAATTATGGTTATATTTTTATTTAACTAATTAACGGTAAAAATAGTTCACATTCAGTTATTTTCATACTATCATGCTTTAATCTTCAAGTTATAGCAGAGCGGATCTATTGGTGGTCTTGTTTTAGTATTAACATTTGTGTTAAAATGTATCATAGCTAATTTTTTAGTAGTAGTTTGTTTTTATTAGTAATGCCTTTTTTTTCCTTCTCTGCAAAAAGACTTAAACTCATACTCTACCACTGATAATAAAATATTTTCAAATATATTCTAAAGTTCATGTAATAAAACACCTAATTTGAGTACATGTAGCGATTATAATCCAATTACGTTAAGGTTTACTCATCATTACGCCTCTATTAAATCTCAAGATTATTTTGTTTAAATCTGCACTAGAAATAACTTAAATAATTTTTTTGATTAATTTTATGTGAGCAAACGTCAATCAAAATCTAAAATCAACTTATTCTCAGTTCTTCATTAAAATCGTGTAGTAATCTCCCCTCTTTATAAATCTTCATTACTTTTAAAAACTCCGTTAATTTTGAGTTAGCAACCAATACCCGCGGAAAAATTGCTTATTTAGTTTAACACTGTAATGATTAATTTACTTTTAAATCAGAACTAAAAAAAATTAAACTTTCATTCTAAATACTTATTACCAAGAACTAATTTTCAATTCGTTTGAGGTCAAGTACAGACACTTAATAAATCATACGATTATTGGAACACAGCAATAAAAACTTACGCCTTTCTGATTGCAATTTCATATGATGTTTTCTTATAAATCCCTAAATTGTGAAAAGTGTGCTGAGGCCAAAGAAATTGAAATTTCATGTTGAAATTACACAAAATACCAGTAATGAGCTTGTAATATATATTAAAATGTCGTTAAATAAAATTAATAGCAGAAGAAAGGGTTCTCTTTAATTTTTAATTGTTTTTGTTCATGCAAAGCTCATAACTGTTTCGATATTGTAATACAAAGAAGAATTGTTATTTTATTTTCGCTTATTTTTTTAAAACGTACTTATTTTTATAGCATACATAGCATTTTCTTAATTTAAAGTTAAAGCTAGCGGTTCGAAGGTCAGATTTGTAAATTTCATGTAAACGCATATGAAGTTGATTTAAATAGACGAAGTTAACATTGACTCTCAAAATTGTAGATTAAGCATAAGTTTATTTCCGGATTTTATTTTAAAAAAAAAATGTGCAAAAGAAAATATTTTTCTAATATCTAAAAATAGATATTACCTACTATGAATTAATTCTTCCTATTTTCAGAATAAGTTGTATTTGTCAAAGGATGATCTTCTTACTTTTATTATAATAAATTTGAATGTTAATGGCAACGCATTACCTTTGAGTCAAATTAATTCTGTGTAAACTATCTGATGTGTGACCGTAAACGTAATACTTTTTTTGACTAACTTTTTGAATTCTCTGCTGCATATTTTGTGCTGAGTAAAAAATTGATCAAAAATAGACACAAATACGTTCCAAGAAATATTCTCCATGACTTCCCGATTTCAAAATTTTGAATCTGAATTTCATGAGTGCTTCAACTCCGAATTAAAGCTTGGAGAAGAAGTGGATTTGGGGCGAGGTAATTTTTTTAAAAAGAATTTTTACAAAATATATTGCAAAATGAAAATAAAAGGTAATGATGCATACAAACGGATATGTGAGTGAAGAATTTATGGAAATTTAATTTTGAGTATACTTTAATTTTGCTTATATCTAGTAACAGATAAATCTAACTTATCTATATCTAAAATATAAATTCACATAAGATTATGCTCTAGCAACTCTCTTATAAATCGAGAATAAAGTTTTATACGATTGACAAAAATTTAATTTTTGCAAAATTGATTAAAAACTTAACACAGATACGTTCCAGAATATATCTTCCATTTTCCAGATCTCAATTTTCGAATCTGAAATTCATGGGCGCTTCAATTGCAAATTAAGGTTTGAAGAAGAATCAAATTTGCGGCAAATTATTTATTTCAAAAGAATTTTACAAACTTTATTGCAAAAAGAAAATAAAAGATCATGGTAATGCATACAAACGGATATGAGAGAGAAGAATTCATGGAAATCTAATTTTAAGTATACTTTAAATCTGCTTGTATTTAGCAACAGATAATTCCAACCTATTTATATTTTATATACAAATTCACATAAATTTATTCTCTAGCAATTCTCTTATAGATAGAAATATCAATACCCAAAATTTTATATAATTGATACACATTTAACTTTCTTAATTCACCTTTATTTAATCTTTCTTCAAAAAGTAAAAAATCTTCGTAAATAAAATTATAAAATATTTTTAATTTCTTTTTGGCTTCATAAGATTTAAATCTTGCCTTTTGATTAATTTCATTATCATAATCATGAATATCATTTGTGTCATTGTTGTCGTTCCCATTTTGATTCAATTCTAATTCTTCTTGTGATGGTTGTAAAAATGATTTATATTGAAAATATAAATTTGATAATTCAGGATTTAAGATAATAAATTTCTTCATATTATTCCCAATATTAAATAAATGGTTTTTAACTAAATCTAATTCAAACCCAGATTCACTTGAACATTTTGAGTTGATAAATTCGATTGATTTGATAAATTCATTTTTGATGAAAATAAAATCTCTATTCTTATTGAATAATATTAAATCTTTTAAATTATAATCAGCAGTTTCAAAATAATTGATAAAGTAAGCTGTTGTTTGATTTAAAAACTTAATTATGATTTCATCTAATTCTTTTTCAACTTGACAGTTCTTTTTCTTAAATTGTTGATAATTGGTGGTATTAATACTGAAACAACGTAATAATTCTTTAATATATCCCTTAGCAGTTAATCTATTGAAGTCTTTTGGAATACTAACAGCAGCTAACTTCTCCAACGCGTCATTATCCAATTCAGTGATTGGAATCATCTCCGATGGTTTTTTAAAAGTTGTTGCAATCATTTGAATATTTATAGGTTGTAAAATTTTGAAAGTTTTGAAAAGTGGTTGCTTAAATTTGAAATATTTAGGTGTATGAAAATTATTGTTGAAAGGGGGGGATTTCAAGGGTATTTATATAAATTAAATTTTGTTCATAGATTAAAAAGTTTAATTAATATACTATATATAATTTATCTATAATTGAAATTATAATTAATTAATTAGGTGTTTCAGATTTTTAAATAATAAGAAAAACGTATATATTAATTTTACACATGCAATTATACACAAAAAAAAACAAATTTTCAGACTTCGACCCATGTATATATACACATTTTGAGTTTAAAGTAATATTACGATAGCTTGACTATTTCAACACTATTGTATCGTTAATTCATGAAGTTTAATTAATTTGAACTAGCAGTAAATCTAAAATTTAGCTTCTTAGAGTTCTTTAAACAAATTTATCAAAAAAATTGGTCTTACGAGCAAATAATACTTAATTACTTTTATACACACCTCTCGCAGATCTAAATAATAATTTGATCTGAAACACAACAAAAAACAAAGAAATTAGTTTTGTGATAAAAAAGTTAGACGAAGATCAATCAAGAATTTTTAAAATAAAGGTTCACAAATTCTCAAATATACTTAAAAAACTTGAAGTAATACGTAAATTGATTATGGATTAATGCGGGAACAAAAAAGTTGTTGCTTAAATGACGTTTTCAAGAACATTTATAATAAATTAGATCAGAATCTCTAATTTTTCTAGATACATTTTCAATTTTTCAATTCTCATGGATGATTAATTCATCCCAGTGGGTAAGTACATATAGTTTGATATTGATTCACGAACTTAGGTGAAGGTTGGAACGTCAGTCGGCAGTGGGATTTTGAAGGTAAATCTGGGGAATTAAAGATTTTATAAATTGTGGATTTCAGTCGGTTTTCTCAATATGAATTTCAATCTGGTTTCACTTCTCTGTAAACAAACAATGAGTTATGCATAAATGTTGGTGCTGATTTTTAAGGTCTATGGGGTACTCAAGATTTTTCGATACGGGGTCAAGTGCCCCTATAATGCCTTTTACAAGTAGGATGAACGCTGTTGTGATAGGACTGGTACGAATTATTGATGCTTATAGGTTTCTTCGATCATCTCCTCATGGTGTGCGCATATTTGCTGCTACTTCAAAACGAAACCTTTGTGATAATAAACCAAAGGGGAGAGTAGCTTGTAGAGTATGACTTATTCCGAAGATCTGTGTAAGCTAAGATATTATTCATTAAACCTTAATTGGATTATGTAACTATATCCAACTGGTCATTGCTATTTTTTTCCATCCTGGAAAAGGCTTTGACTCTAGCTTTCATTAATTTGTCAACAGTAAAACTATTAGAATTTAAAGGTTGATCACAACCAGATATAGGACAAATAAAAGATTGATTTCTATTTTCCATTAATTGTCTTTGAATACTTTGTTTTTCAAAAGTATGATGACATATAGAAATAACTGGATCTTTAAAAATATTTAATGTAATTGGATCTTTTAAAGATACTTTACCACCACTTACTCCTAATGAATCATCTTCTTCATCTTCTTCATCTGGTATTGGATCTTCCGGTTTTTTCATAACAAAAGTTAAACCTCTCAAAAGTTTATAAAATTCATCGTTTTCAAAAAATTTAATTGTTCTAACTTTTGAATATAAAATTTCTCTCTTCTTTGCATTGATATAATCTTCAACATCTGGAATAATTGATTCATGATATTGTGAAATTGTTGATAAATTCAATTCCTTTTCTGGTGATATATACATTTTTAAAACATCATCATTCTTTAATTCATCGATCTTTGATATTTTTCTATTTGATAAAACTAAATTTGTATAAGTGTTTAAAAAATTAAATAAAGTATCTTCATTAAATTCTAGTAACTCTTGTGATAAAATATAATCAATATATTTAAAAGCTATTTGTTTATGTTGTCTTATTGATTGTTCAGTTAGATCATTATTTGAAATAGAAGTGTTCCTAAATACTCTATTAAAATCATGTTCTAATGAACGATGTAATGGAATATATGACGGTAATGATAGGTTTGAAGGTAGATATTGATCCGATATTTCAACACCTCCGACAGGTTCTGTTGATTGTGACATAATTGATGGTGATAATTTATAGTAGTTTAATTTGAAGACGCGTATACAAATATTGAATTCTAGAAAAAAAAAAAAATTTTGATAAATCCTAATATATCTGAGAATTTTAAACCTCTTAATGAAAGTTTCGTATAGGAGGAAATCCCACAGTATGATTCTATTTAGCTACGTTATTGTCATGAGATGCTAAAAAATTAAATTGATGGTCGAGTCATAGAGTTGTTTTCTAAAAACTTTAAAATAAAAAAAAAAGATCAGATATACTCCAAGACTGAAGAGTACGAGATTCGAACTCGCGCGGTAGACATACCAACAGATTACTAAGTCTTTATCGAAGGGTTTGAACCTTCTTTACTTAAGTCTGTCACCTTAACCAACTCGGTCAACTCTCCAATTCTGGTTTTTGTTACTATATAGTACTTATATAGTCAGCTCTATTGTGTATTATTTTTCGACATAAAATTTAACTTTTGGCCGAGAAGATTAAGTCAAATTAAGTTTCATTTTACTCATAAATTACAAAATACAATTTTTTGCAACTAAAATTTCTCTCCAACAGTTCATTTAAGTGATAAAATCTAGTTTTAGAAGTAGTAGTAACTATAGTTTTATGACTTGTAAAACTAGACTTTTTAATATAAAATATAATGTGAAAAACAATTGATTAAAAAACTATATAAACTATTTACTTTTTAGATGAAATTACTAGGTCTTTATATAATGTAATTTCATCAGATCTATTTACAATTATGAGATGACCATCTCATCATTATATTTCTATCAGCTTCTAATGACTATGATTATTTGTATGTGCAAACTCTCGGTAGAATAACTCCGACATTTGCCACTCGGTTAATTATAGTGATTTATATGTAAGAGTCGAATGATGATGATTCATATCGACAATAGTAACCTACTAAAGGACTTCCGAGTACAAAAAAATTGAAACAGAATTTTATAATTTTTGCATCAAATTGTTATGAGAAGGTGAACTTAAAAATATTATTATCATATAAATTTTGTGCAAAATAGATATTATTTATCCAAATTGATTTAAGTAGCCCGTAGGTTTCACTCAATGGAAGTATCAAAATTCTGGGTTAGTGTCGAACTTTTCATCTTTGAGGTATAATAATGTCTCACTCAAATTCCCAGAATTATGTAATAATTAAAAAAATTACCGAGATTGTTTCAGATATTTTATAATATAATATTAAGAAAAAAATAATTTATTTTTTATCGATTTCTTGTCTCAACAAAGTTTCTAAAGATCTCGTAAATACGAATATAATAATATCAGGGGTTCAAAGATATTTTTCTCTCGTTTATCTTACATTGGTTCTCAAAGACTGACTTATAAATATAATTGAAAGTTGAGTAAATATATAATTTCTATATTCCACACAGCCTTTCCTATATAATTTAAAAGGAGTTTCCATCAAATTAGCTACAAAATAATCTTAATGATTTTGTTATGCAGGGGAAAATATAATACAAAAAAAAAAAAAGAAAAGCTTCATAAAATTTTCCGTAGCAATGTAAAGAGAGAAGTAAAATAATAATATATTATATCTCGAATAGTCCGAAGTCAATATAGTACATCAAATCATCAAAGTTTTTAACTATCTCCCAAAACCTTGAACTTGATTTTATCTTCAACTAAACCATAGCCACTGTCATTTACTTTGTTTATTATGTATTTTTTTTTTACATTTATACACTAAAATATAATTTAAAATTTTAAAGTTCGTAAATTTTAAACTATATTATTTACTTAGTAATTTCTTATAATTTAAATTTTTCAACAATACAAAAAAAGTAAAAATAATTGAATTTCATAATTGGTCAACAATAATTATTGAACAAATACTTGAATTAATTTCATTATTAATTAAATATCCCCAATTAAACCTCGAGAAGTATTTATTACCTTCGAGTAATTCTATTAATTAATTCTATTCAATCTACATCTCCCCACATTAAAATATATTATGTGTTATTATAATATTATTGTTTATTCTAATTTTGTACTAAATTAATATTTGTGTTACTATTTATATTTACTATATACTTATTTATAATATTAAATATAGTACAGTAAGTAATATACATAGTAATTTAATATATATAAATATTTTCTACTACTCTATTTACAAAAATTTATATTCTTCTTTAATTCTATTTAGCAACCAATTCTTTTTTATAAAATCAATTATTGAATCTATTAGAAGTTTTTTATTTCAATTATACATCAAATCTTTTAAATTGTTTATTATTTATTAATACTACAGATAATATTCAATACAGATTATCTTTATTCCATCATTTCCATAATAAGTTGCTAGAAGTTTACTTTATACATCCTTTTTACAATTTAATATTTTGAATTTTATATATCATAAGATACATATATATATAAATAGATATCAATAAACCATCACCAAGCTTCACACTATAACCACCGATTAATCCACAACATAAAAAATGTCACATAATCGATCTAGAGATTTAACTTCAAAAACTAATACAAATAAATATTATAATTCAGATCAAAATGATTCGAATGAAAATTCAATTATAGATCCATTTACTGAACAACTGAATTTACAATCTGATCATAATATAAATCATAGTTCAAGTTCAAATAGTATACTTGAATATCCATCATCGACCTCTTCAAATTATAATTATAATCAAAATAATCATTCTTCAAATAATCAATATGGAAAACCTTATACCGAATTTTCTTCAAGTGATAGTAATTTAAATTTATTAAATTCAGAATCATCATCTTCAAATTTTACACCACCAATTGGAACTAGATCTTCATCAACTAATAAATATAACAAATTCAATTCTTCAAACATAAATTATCAAAAATATCAAAATAACCCAGTTAGAAATGACAACTTAAAGATCAACAAACCACCTGCTTATGATAGATATCCGATTATCCAAGATTCATTAAACAATTCGTCAACCTCATTAACTGAAGAAGAAGAAAAGAGAAATTCACCATTTGCAAATGTAATTTATCCATCAACTATTCCTCAACAAAAATCAGAAATACCGAAAAAAAATAATTATGATTCAAATTATACTGATTTTAGTCCATTTGGAGGATATCCGGCATCTTCATTCCCATTAAATATAGATGAAAAAGAACCTGATGATGATTTACATAATCCAGATCCAATCCGTGATATTATATATGATAAAAATAGATTTTGGTATGATTTGAAAAATGGTGATAGTAGATCTTATTTAGGAATACTAAGTTTTTTACTATTGATAATTGCTGCAGTTGCTGTATTTGTTATACTTCCAGCTTTAACTTTCACTGGAGTTACTGATCATAAATATGTTCCAGAAACTTATGAAATATTAACTCATTATTCATATCCAATGTTGAGTGCTATACGGACAACTTTAATTGATCCAGATACCCCTGAAGGGGCATTAACTATAGATTCAAAAAACGGTGATAAATGGCAATTGGTATTTAGTGATGAATTCAATGCAGAAGGTAGAACTTTTTATGATGGTGATGATCAATTTTTCACTGCTCCAGATTTACATTACGATGCTACAAAAGATTTAGAATGGTACGATCCAGATGCTGTCACAACTGCAAATGGTACTTTAGTATTAAGAATGGATGCTTTTAAGAATCATAATTTATTTTATAGATCTGGTATGGTACAAAGTTGGAATAAAATGTGTTTTACTCAAGGTAGAATTGAAATTTCGGCAAGATTACCAAATTATGGGACAGTTTCAGGTTTATGGCCTGGTTTATGGACAATGGGAAATTTAGGAAGACCTGGTTATTTAGCAACAACAGAAGGTGTTTGGCCATATAGTTATGATTCATGTGATGCAGGTATAACACCAAATCAATCATCACCAGATGGAATATCTTATTTACCAGGTCAAAGATTAAATTCATGCACTTGTCAAGGAGAATCTCATCCAAATAGAGGTGTCGGTAGAGGAGCTCCAGAAATTGATGTAATTGAAGCTGAAATAATGACTGATGCAACAAAAGCTAAAGAAAATAATGGAGTTGCTTCACAATCTTTACAAATTGCACCTATGGATATTTGGTACATGCCAGATTATAATTTTATTGAGATTTATAATGCATCAGTCACAACAATGAATACTTATGCAGGTGGACCTTTTCAACAAGCTATTAGTGGTACAACAACATTAAATCAAACGTGGTATCAATTAAACAGACTTGAGAATCAAGAACATAATTTTCAATCATATGGCTTTGAATATTTAAATGGGGACCTGGATGGTTATTTAAGATGGTTTGTTGGTAAAAATCCAACTTTAACAGCATATGCTCAAGCATTACATCCTAATGGTAATATAGGTTGGAGATATTTATCAAAAGAACCAATGTCAATAATTATGAATTTAGGTGTATCAAATAATTGGGCATATATTGATTGGGCATCGTTGAGTTTTCCTGCAATTTTTAATATTGATTATGTTCGAGTTTATCAACCTTCAAATAATATTAATGTTGGTTGTGATCCTGTTGAGTATCCAACTGCTGATTATATTGAACAACATTTAAATATTTATTCAAATGTTAATTTGACTTCTTTTGAAGACGGTGGTTATACCTTTCCTAAGCATCAACTAAATGGGTGTTAACCTTATTTACCCTAAGCTCAAGGTTCTTTTTTTGCTATTTTGCTATTTTTCAAAATCGTTATTTGTTTTTTTTTACAATCATCTGGTTTTATGTTGATCATTAGACTAGATACCTTTTATATTAGAGTGTGCTATTTATTTATTTATTTCATTTCATGACTTTCATTTCTTTTAGGATATTTTGCTACATATATATGTATAACTATTTGAATTTTATAGACCTGGCTAAATTTATGTTTGATATTTTTATTTTTAAACAGAACTTTTTAATTATCATCAATCAGTTTTATCATATTCTCCTATCCTACCTAGAATTTCAGCAAAATCTTTTATTGTAACACTAGCTCCTCTTTTTTCAAATGAAAAATTTATTAAATTTCCACGAGGATCCTCTTGACAACATCCTAACATATCTATCAAGAATAAATCATTGAGAGGTGCTTTAGTTTGTGGATCATTATCTAGGTTTAAATTTGTCTTTACTTGTTTTAGTTCTGGTAATGTGAGAACGAACTTATCTGGGTTTTTATTGAATGAATCTGAGAATAATTTCCAGCTTGCTCTGATATGTGATTCGTTATTTCTAAACTTGATTAATTTGTTTAAATTTATAATGAGTTTATCTAGATCTATCATATCTAGTAGTTCGTTAGATGATGTTATTGATGATGAAGTGATTGTGTATGATTTTAGTAAACTTATTGTTATATTTTGTTTGGAATTTAATGAATTTATTTGAACATTTTTACCATTTAGAAATTGATAAAAGTACTCAATCGCTGTTGTAATATCTTGTGTGAATATTGATGGTATTTTTAAATTTTCAAGTAGTGTTGGTAAATCACTTAGCAATAAATCAGTAGATTCTTCACCCAAATAATCGGTGTATGCTTCTATAATCTCATCTTCAATATCTGGATCTATAGTGTCAAATTCTTTTGATGGTTCAAACCCGACTTTTTTCTTCTTTGGTGGCATTATTTATATTTAATGATTACTCCAGGTTTAAGTAAAAGATCTTTCTAGTTAAGTATTATATTTGCGATATTAGATAACGGAGTTTAGGTGCGGAATCAAATATCTTGAATTTGTAATCAATATGAAATTTCCAGTTTCAACTTCGTAAAAATGCATCAATGATTTATCAACTATTAAATTCAAGCTCAAATTATTACTCAAAGAGTAAATATAATCAATGACGACCGCCACTACCAATCTACCATCTGTAAAAACTACTTTAGTAGAAGTTACAGACAAATTATCAAATCCACCATGTAGAATATTTTTCAAAAATGAATATTTACAACCATCAGGTTCTTTCAAATTAAGGGGGATAGGGTACATGTTACAGAAAAAAATTGAAGAAGCTAAAAAACTAGGTAAATCAAAAGTCATTGTTTTTTCATCATCAGGTGGTAATGCAGGTTTAGCAGCTGCTTATGCTGCAAAATATTATAATGTTGAATGTACTGTAGTATTACCTAAAACTTCAACAGATATAGTTATTGAAAAATTGAAAAAATTAGGAGCTAATGTTATAGTACATGGTGATCATTGGGGTGAAGCTGATAAATATTTAACTGAAGTTGTAATGAAATCAATCAATGAAGATGAATTACCAGTATATTGTCATCCATTCGAACATGAATTAATTTGGAAAGGTCATTCTAAAATAATTGATGAAATTATAGAAGAAGGTCAATTACCTAATTTAAATAATGTTAAAGGAATTGTTTGTTCAGCTGGTGGAGGAGGACTTTATAATGGTATAGTTGAAGGGTTGAAAAATCAAAAACAAGATATTCCAGTTTTAGTTATAGAAACAGAACAAGCTCCTACTTTCCATGAAACAGTCAAACAAGATAAATCAATTACTCTAAGTTCTATCAAAACATTAGCATCATCATTAGGTTCACCATACTTATCACCAAAAGCATTTGAAAATTATAAAAATCACCCAACAAAATTAGGATTAATTGATGATTTAGATGCGTTAAAGGGTAGTATTGATCTTTATGATAAGTTTGGAATAATAACTGAGCCAGCTTGCGGAGCTTCTGTTTCTACTATATTTGATAAACAAGAGTTATTGATTGAAAATTTTAAAAATTTGCAGAAAGATGATATCATTATTATTATTGTTTGTGGTGGATCTAGTGCAAATGAAGAGACTTTAGAATTTTATAGAAAATTGATTAAAGATAGTAAGTAAATATAGAAAGATAATAGATTATAGATTTTATTTTAGTTAAGTTTATGAAAAATTTAATATTTTGTTTCACATGTCATATTATAAATAAATTTCTTAATGTATGTAGAAGAAGAATAATATTTTTTCTGTTGTGTTTTAAAATTAATTTTTGCTGGGGTAATTAATGTATTATTATTATTGTTATTTACTTAATTTAGTTACTTAATTAAACATACGTATTAAACAATTTAATTTATTAGCAATATAGATCATTCATTAATATATTCATCAAGATAAGATTAATAATACATCATTACCACTATTACGAGTTAATTAGACATCCCTCCGTATCAAATTACCATTAAGACCAATCATAACCAGATTTTAATCCGGAATTAGTTTATATTAAAAGAAGCATTTCATAATATGTCATCTACTTCCAACACATGGTTTAATTTTTGGAATAATAATAACAACAATATTGAAGCTGATGGTAATATTAAGGATAATGCAGTTAATGATAATGCTACGACAAAACAACCAGAGCAAGTAGTAACGAAACCACCATCCATAAAAACACCTCCAATGCAGGCAAAAGAATTTTTGAACGCCTCTCCAACTAAAAGAAGAAATTCAAATAATACAGCTAATCCAAAACTGTCAAGACTAGGACATAGAACTTCAACAACATCATTAGCATCAATGACTTCAGGTAATTGGCTTAATTGGAAGAAAGATACTGTTAATTCAAGTTTGAAAGATCAACAAGAACATATAGATGAAGATGATGAAAGAAGAGATGAAAATGATGAAGATATAGAAACAAATGAAGATGATATAGTACCCGATGATAATGGGGATGAAGTTGATGATCATGTAAGAGGAGATGGAGATACAAGTGCAAAGAAGGGAATAAGTTGGCTTTGGAATGGAAATACTAGTACTAAAGCAAACTCAAATTCTGGAAATGAGAGTAATGATGAGTCAAGTCAAAGTCAAAATCAAAATAAAAATGGTGGCAAAGAGAATAAAATTGTTAATGCACCAAATACTATATTAAATTCCACTCCATCAATACCGACAAAAGAAGAGTTGGGTAACTTTTCTAAAAAAGTTCCTGATGAAGTACAACACGATGATGCAGTTTTATATAAACCTCATGATAAAGCTGCTCAATTTAATCAAATAAATACTCATAAAAATGAAAATTTAAGAGAAAATGTAATTGTACCTGATTGGAAGACTTGTTTACCATTGGCTAATGAAGGTCATAACCTTTTCCATTCTTCTTCAACATCAAATCTGAATAACTCAAACCAAACTATAAGGACAGATTTGAAAAACTGGAAGCAATTTTTGAATCAGATTTCCAGTAAATTTGGATTCTCAGCAGGTCCAATTTCAGATTCAGAGACTTCCGGTCAAAGTGATAACGATAAAGCTGAACAAGATTTTGGGTTACTTTATGAAAGATCATATAAATTATATGGAAAATCATTAGCATTGTTACCAGAAGATAAAAGAGCATGTTTACCAAATTACAATAAATACTATCGTGACATAGATTCACCAATAAGAACTGATTTACCGTCACAATATGAAGAAGATCAAAATGATCCAAATTCTATTTCAATTACAAATGATGCAATGGGCAATTTGTTAATAAACAGTTCAAATCAAAGACGAAAACCTTTACATGAATCAATCAACACCGAAATTGTCAATTATAAATCAGGTCCATTAAAAAGAATCAAAAATGTTTTAATTATCGGAGTTCATGGATTTTTCCCAACAAGAATGATACGTCCAATTATTGGAGCACCAAAAGGTACATCTTTAAAATTTGCGAATGAAGCAGAAAAAGCAGTTATACGATATTGTGTTGAGAACAATTTAATAAATGAAGATCAATCAGATGTTAGTATACAGAAAATTGCATTGGAAAAAGAAGGTAAAATTTTTGATAGAGTACATTTTTTCACTGAAATACTACAAAAATGGGAATCTGAATTAAATAATGCAGATTTTATTTTCATTGCTTCTCATTCTCAAGGTTGTGTTGTATCAATAATTTTATTAGCAAGATTAATTAGAATAGGGATATTAAAAGATCCGATACATAAAAGGATAGGTTTGTTGGGAATGGCTGGTATCAATAATGGACCATTCTATGGTGTTGATAAATCATTTTTCATGAAGGCTTATTCTGCTATTGAACATGATTCTTTGAATGAGTTGTTTGAATTAACCAAATTTGATTCACCTCAATCAGTAGTTTATAAGGAATCTATAAGGACAATAATAAATGTCAATGTCAAAATTTGTTTCATTGGGTCTATTAATGATCAATTGGTACCATTATATTCAGCATTAGCATCACATATTTTCCATCCAAATATTTATAGAGCATGTTATATAGATTATGCATCAGCAACCCCAACATTTATCGAGAAGCTAGTTTCATTATGTTCACAAATTTTGAATTTGGGATTTTTTGATAATAATGTTATAAAAGAATTAAGTACATCATTAGCAGGTCCATTAACTGGTGGTGGACATTCCAAAATTTATAATGATGGTAAAGTTTATGATTTAGGTATTAAATTTGTATTGGATACTGATGATTTAGTTATCCCACATGATGGTAAAATTGACTATGATGATTTTGATAATAGTGAATTACCAGTTTCAAATCAAGTATATATTAAAGAATATAATGTTGGTAAAATCGGTACAAATCCATTTATATTACCTTGGTGTTTGAGGGGGTTATTATTCAATATTGAAAAAAATTGGCCAAATAGAAATTATAATGAAAAGAAAAATGAAAGAGGTATTAATAATGGCTTTACTGAAATTCATGAATTGTATGAAATTTTTGAAAACTGGAAACCAGATACAAAAATTTATAAAGACTTAAAATTTAGATTAAATGGGTTTAGGGCGAGTAAGTTATGACAATAAGCTGGATTAAGCGTATAATATATAACGTTAATATAAAAAATCGTAGACTTAATGTATTCTAATGATATTTATTCGTTTCCAACGCTACCAAACACTTGTAAAACACATTACACAAAATTTTCAAAATTTAAAACTGAAATATCTCAAGATGATGATTTGAATAATCTATTGAATTAATCCAATATCAATTATGTCAGATTATGAAGATAATGCATTTAATGAAGTAGCAGAAAACTATGAAGATTTTGATGCACCAGATCATTTTTCAGATAATGAAATAGATGAACCAAATGGAGGTGATGTACAATTAAAAGCAGATGATGGTAGAACAATAATAAATGGAGGATTAGGACCAGATGATGCACAACATCAACAACAACAACAACAATCACGTAAAAAAACTGTAAAAGAATTAGCTATACCAAAAGATAAAAGAACAACAACACCATATATGACGAAATATGAAAGAGCAAGAATATTGGGGACAAGAGCTTTACAAATTTCTTTAAATGCTCCTGTTTTGGTGGATATTGAAGGTGAAACTGATCCTTTACAAATTGCAATGAAAGAATTAGCTCAAAGAAAAATTCCATTGGTTATAAGGAGATATTTACCTGATGGATCTTACGAAGATTGGGGCTGTGATGAATTAATTGTTGAAAATTAATCAATCCATTTCCCCTCTTTCTGCTACTGCATTTGATCAAGACAAAAGCTGCGTATCGATTGAATTCAATACTTTTTTCCAGTTTCATCAATTACGTTTGCATGTCTTTAAATTCCTAGGCAATTTAGTTTGATTGTTTAGCTCACAATCTATTTGTATATTATAATAAAATTCAAAACTTACCCATGAACATGCTATTTGACAGTTTCAATATGTCACTCTCGGAGTTACTCTTCAACTTCTAGGTTTTTATATATTCTCCGGAGTCAATCCCTCACCTCTCTACTATTTTTCTGGATTAGAAGTAAGATATATAATTAGTTTAAAATTTATAATTGTCGACTCTGGAAATATTATCAAAAACTTCGAAAGTGGATCAAACTAATTAAAGTTATTGACGCAATTTAAAAGTAAGATAAGGGTAAGTAAAAAGTTTCCCATTCACTTAATGTGACCAATTGATCTCGAAAGCATACTTCAGTATAACTTGACTTGAAACGTTAATGTCGTCATGTTCATTTTTCCGACAATCCTCAAAATATGAAAATTTTAATTTAAAACTTAAACTTCAAGTTTGATTAACTAGCTTACGTTTTGATGCTATTTAATTGTTCTTGATATAAGCAACTTAATTTTCACGTCAATAAATTTGCAGGCATTTGGTGATATTGTTGTTGGTCAACAGAGTTATTAAAAAACTCAATTTAATAATTTCGAGTTTGCAGAGTTATATGAAAGTGGTATGAGTCAAAACGTTTGATATTTAAAAAAAGTATATACCAATACCTAAAACTTACTAGAATCGAATAACACTAAACTATTCGACCACCAAATAAATTTAATACAATATTTCATTTCACTTTAAATAAATTATTATGAAATATTTATAAATAATTTGGTAGCAACAAAAATTGAAACGCGTTAGTATATAGAATTATTTGTTAATATAATAGAATTTGAGTACAAAATCATATTATTAAATAACATAATATTGAATAATAATAATATATTATGAAATAAAAATAATTAAATAGATTTTAAAATTTACAACCAAATAGAATAAACAAGTTTCAAATTAAACCAATTTTTTTTTATTTGAAGTCATAAGGAAAAAACTATTAAGTCATATGAGTTATTAACATTAAATTTTCATTTACTTAAGTCAAACGTTCACAAAATCCACATCATTAAGTCAGCTTTCAATATTTAAAATCAAAACAATTTTGAAACTATTTCTACAAAATAATAATATAATCTTAAACTTCATTAAATAGTCATAAAAATTAAAATGCTACTAAATTCTGACAATGGATTATCTCAGAAACCACAAACCTCAAAACTCAACGGCTCAACAACGAAAAACAAGAAGATTTTACCATTTGAACAATTATTAAAAGAAAATAAATATTTACGTTCAAAGTATGAAGAATGTTTTCTTCATGATTTAACAGCTGAAAATTTAAATTATTATTTTCCAGATTATAATATTGAAGATATATATGAGTATATTAAAAAACAACCTGAATTCATTCCACTTGCTAAAACAATAACAAGAGGTGAAAAAAGTTTAATTAAAGAATTAATTCTGGAAAAGAAATCATTTGAAGAAATACTTCCATTATTTCCCTTAAGAGATGAGCAGACTATTAGAACCAACTATAACGCCTTAGTTTATGCAAGTGGTAGAACTCCTAGATTTAAAAATTCATTAGAAAGATTAATTTATGAACAAGGTATGGCTGTACAAGTTGATTCTTCAAGAAAAAGAAGTTCAAGAAGGAGCACTCAAAGTGATTTTAAAATTGAAGAATTAGATGATATTCAAGGAGAAGCAAGAAAACTAGATAGATATTTATATAAGACTAAAACAACAGAAGATGTTGATCCTGTTAGAAGAGAATTAACAAGAAAAGCTTATCAGATAAAACTTAAAAAAAAACAGGATAGAATACAAAAATCTAAAGATGCATGGGCAAGAGGTAGAGTTCCAGGAGGTGGTGCTAGACCCATTACTTTACACAGTGAACTTCGTGATTTAAATGCAGGTTTAGAACATTTTCAAACAGTTGTTGGTGATAGACAAAAAATTGAAGAAGGATCTAAGAGAAAACGTACTCAAGCTGTATTTTTTGAACCACTGACAGAACCACTATTTAAAAGAAGTAAGATTCGACAAAATTTAAAAGCACAAGCAAGATTACGAATAAGAAAAGAAGCATTATTAAAAGAGAGAAATAAAAAAAGGAAACAATCTAGGAAGAGAAAGAGTAAATCTAAATTTACATTGGAAGATGAAGAGACCCCAGAACCACGTGATGATGATTTATTAGAAACACTTGGAGAAGAAGAAGAAGAAATTTATATTAGTAAATTTGATCCACCAGATTTAAATTCAGATACATTAGTTCCATTATATGATCGTCAATTATTTACTGAATCCATATACGGAGAAACTCCACAACTACCGGCTTTAAATTTCAGAAGCCTAGAGGCAAATGAAACTATTAAAGATGCAATGACTTCGGAAGATGATTCAATTTTATATGACGATGAATTAGCTGCACAAGTTGTTGGAACACATATAAAATGTTATAGAGATTTACCAATATCATTTCCGACTCATTTTAATAAAAAGACAATTGATGTTAATTATGAACAAAGTGTTAAAGTTCGTTTTTTATTATATCCAGAACATTGCGAACTGTATGTTTTAGCTGAACCAAAAGATAATGAGTTAGATCCAGTTCATGAAATTATGAAACTATTTATGATTCATTATGCATTATATTTTTCACATTCAGAAGTATTAAAAGATAAGATAAATGAATATTGTCATCAACTAGAATCATCAATTGAAAATAGTGATTTTACTGAATTTTTATATGTCATTGATAAATGGAATTTATTAATGTTATATCTAACACCAAATGAATCATCAGCTTCCAAAATTCTAAAAGAAAATAAAGATTTAAATCATGGAGCTAGGGAAATTTTGGACAATACTGAAATCAGAGTACCTAAAAAGGAGGATTTAGACTTGGAGATATATTATAATGAAATTTGTTATGAACTGAATAGTCCAATTTTTGAACCAGTTATTAAAACAGAAATAACAGATGAAGAATTAATTGAACCAAAATTAGATATTTCCATGAAAAATTTAGAATTACCTGAAATCAAAGTTGGACCAATTAATGTTGAAAAAGTTTATGCTAAACCATCAAAATTTAATTCAGATTTTTTTAAAAGATTAACTACAAAGGAATCAATATCAAGATATACAATGCAACAATTATTATTAAGGGTTTATGCAAGAGTTGTGTCAACAGATTCAAGAAAATTAAGATCATATAAAGCATTTACTGCGGAAGTTTATGGAGAATTATTACCATCATTTACAAGTGAAGTTTTAGAGAAAGTTGAATTAAAACCACAACAAAAATTTTATGATTTAGGTTCAGGTGTAGGAAATACAACTTTACAAGCAGCATTAGAATTTGGAGCTTGTATTTCTGGTGGTTGTGAACTAATGGAACATGCTTCTTATTTAACCAATTTACAAGAAAATTTAATTCAAAAACATTTAGCCGTATTGGGACTTAAAAAATTGAATTTAAAATTTGCATTAAAACAATCATTTGTAAATAATTTAACAGTGCAACAAGATTGTTTAGATTCTGATATTTTAATTATAAATAATTATTTATTTGATGGTGAATTAAATGCTTCAGTTGGTAGATTATTAAAAGATTTAAAACCAGGAACTAAAATTATAAGTTTAAGAAATTTTATATCTCCAAGGTATAAAGCAACTTTTGATACTGTATTTGATAGATTAAGTGTTGAAAAACATGAAATGAGTGATTTAATGTCTGTTAGTTGGACTGCTAATAAAGTTCCTTATTATATTTCCACGGTGGAAGAAGAGATTAGACCTGAATATTATAAGTTTGGTGGTGAATTACAATCAGGTTCTACAACTCCATCAACTATTCAAAATCTGACACCTTCAACTATTGATGATATGGATATTGATGATCATAAAAGATTTAATGCTTTTCATGATGATTTTGATGATGAAAGTTTAAGAGGTGGCGAATCTACTCCACCAACTGATCAACATTCAGATAATGACAATAAATAAGTAGAAACTTTGAAAATTGTATCACTATTAAAAAAATAAAAAAAATTATAATGTATTACTAATTAGTTTATATAAAATATAAGATAAAATTGTTTTTAAATTATTTACCATTACCATTACCATTACTGTTTGGCTCTACTGAACCAATTCTTGAACTATTATTTGAACTTAAATTATTATTTAATTTTCTCTTTTTTGAAACTGGACCTTCAATTTCTCTTGATATTGCTAATAATAAAGTATTAATTCTTCTACTTATTTCTTGAGTTGTTCTTGACTGTATATACCAATCAAATTTGAAAATATCAGAATTTAAAATTTCTTGTTTTATTTTTTCATATAATTTTTCATCATTAAGACCAAATTTATAAACACAATTTAATAAAAATTTATCTTCAATTTTAGAATAAACTCTTTTTGAATTATTTGGAGGATATTGAATTATTAAATCTTCTATTGGATCTTTTAATGATTCAATTTTATTTGATAAAAATTTTTGTTGATTTAATAATTTTTCTCTTTTTTTTTCCATTATATCGATTTGATTTAAATATTTTTCATAACCTTCTATTAATTTATAATTTTCCCAAAATTTTTTAGAATATTTTGAAACTTCCTTTTTAGTCTTATTACCTAATGCTTTTGATATTTTATTATATGAATCTCTACCATATTTTGCAGTTGCATGAATAAAATTTGTAAAATCACGTCTTGACCATGAAAAAAAACTTTCTTTAAATAATTTATTTTTATATTCAATTTCTTCTTCTGTTAATGGTTTAACATTTTTAATTTTATCTTGTTCAATTTTTAATTTTTCTTCTCTACTTAATTCATCTTTATCTTCTTCCATTAAAAATTCTTCATCTGAATCCCCAAAATCATCTATTGAATATTGGAACTTTATTTCCTTTTTAAAAGCTAATTGTTCTCTTTCTAATAATTTTTCCAATTCTTTTGATATAAATTGATGATCTTGTGCTTGATATAATTTTGGTTGTTTTGGTTTTATTACAACTTGTTTGGGGGCTTTTTCTTTAACAACAACATTTGGTTTTGATAAAACATCCTTGTAGTAATTATCAACTGAATAAGTTTGTTCTTTTCTAACTCTTTTTGATGGGTTTATCCAACTGAAATTATTATTATTATTATCCTTTTTAGCAAAATCTTGTCCATTCCATTGATATGCACTACCATCAGATGTAAAATTTTGTAAATCTTCTAAACCTAATTTATTAAATTTCTCATTCATTTTTTGAGTTTTTTCTGCTCCCTTTTGTAAAATTGATTCAATATCATCATCAAGATTATTTTTTTGTTTTTGACTTTCAAATACATTTTTAGCTCCATGTTGAATCATTTCAATTAAATCATCTTTTGAATTACCAACGTTATTATTGGCATTAGTTTGTCTACCTTGTTGTATAACTAATTGATCTAATCTTAATTTTTGTGCTGCTCTTTCCAATACTTTTTCTTCAATTGCATTCTCAGTAACAAATCTAAATACTTTAACTTGTTTCTTTTGTCCAATTCTATGAGCTCTATCCATTGCTTGTAAATCAGCTTGTGGATTCCAATCTGAATCATATAATACAACTATATCTGCTGAAGTTAAATTTATACCTAATCCACCAGCTCTTGTTGTTAATAAAAATAAAAACTTGGATGAATTTGGGTCATTATAATCATCAATTGCTTCAATACGATCTTCATGTGAAGTTGAACCATCTATTCTACAATATTCATACTCCCTGAAAAAGCAATAATCTTCTAAAATATCTAAAACTCTTGACATTTGTGAGAAAATCAATACTCTTGAACCTTCACTTTTAAATTTTTTTAACATTTTATCCAATATAACCATTTTACCAGAATTAAATATTAAATGTTCATCAGTTGTATAAGGAGGACCTGGTTCTGCTCCATCAAATAAATAAGGATGGTTACAACATTTCCTTAATTGCATAACTATATTTAATAATCTTGTTTTACCTTCTCTTTTACCAACAACTCCATTAACTGCATCAATATCTTTTTCTAATAATTTTTTATACCATTCATATTGCATATCTGTCATACCAGTATAAATATTTGTTTCAATTTTAGGTAAAAGAGATTTTTCAACATCTGCTTTAACACGTCTTAACAAGAAAGGTGATAATAATTGATGTAATTCTTGTATAACTTTATCTTGTTGTTCTTGTTTTTGTTTTTCACTTAATTCCGAGTTATTATTTTGTTGTTGATCAAAAGTTTCATCAAATTGTTCTGAATCTCCAAATACATCAGGTAATAAAAAATTTAATAAAGCCCATAATTCATGTAAATTATTTTGTAAAGGAGTACCAGTAATTAATAATCTATTTCTTGAATAAAATAATCTTATAATTTGTGATAAAGAACTTTGTTCATTTTTTATACGATGAGCTTCATCAACTATTATATATTCCCATTTAAATTTTTTTAATGAAGATTTTTCTCTTAATACCATTTCAAAAGAAGTAATTAAAACATCAAATTTTGCAGTATATAATCTATTTTTTATAATATCATTTCTTTGATCTTTATCACCTTGTAATACAACAACATTTACATCAGGTGTCCATTTTGCAAATTCTCTTCTCCAATTATCTAAAGTTGATTTAGGTACAATTATAATAAATGGTCCATCAATATTTTTAATATATCTTAAATAACCTAAAAATGATATAGTTTGTAAAGTTTTACCTAAACCCATTTCATCAGCTAATATTCCACTTAATCTATTTTCATATAATGATATTAACCAATTTAATCCTTGAATTTGATATTCTCTTAATTTTCCTTCTTGAATATAACTAGGTGATTCAGTTATAATAGTATGTTGATTTTCTTCATCATCTTGATGTTCTTCATCTTGTAATAATTCTGCATCTTCTTCTTTTTCAGTTTTTCTTCTTCTACTACTATTTTGTTTCTTTTTTTTAGTATTATTTTCTTTAAATGATCTTTGATTATCAATTTCTCTAACTCTTCTTTTAAATTCAGGATCTTTTGATGCATTTAAATCAATAAATTTTCTAAAAACAGAACTTAAACCTAATAAATATTGAAATCTTTTTGTTGCATCATCTTTATCATTTTTATATTCATGTTTTGCATCAATTTTTAATAAAAATTTATTTTGCCTTTCTTTTAATGATTCTTTAGGAAGTGATGAATCAGTATCTATATTATCATCATTTAATTTTGTCATTTAATTGTTATTCGTGAGTATATTTATGTAATTAATGAAAATGAATGTGAAAAATGATTTGAAATTATACTACTGAAATAATGTTTTAAAGTTGAAAATGAAATTTAAAATTGAAATTGAAATTGAAAATAATTGTAATGAAATGGTTGTAAATAATTATAATAAATTTGTTGAAGAAAAAAAGGGGATATATAAATGATAGAAATAAAAATAAATTAAAAAGTAAGATCAAAAAAATTTAAATTAAATTTTGAAATTTGTTGTTTTTTTTTTTTTGATTAAAATTAAATTAATTATTTTTATTATTTTTTATATGTATTATATTAGTACTTCTAGTAGTTGCAAAACAATATTTAAAAAGCTTAAAGATTGAATGATAGGTTTTTTAAAGTAAATAATACAATAAATCTATGTACTACTTGATCAAAGAGAAATAAAAAAACGTGAAGAAAGATGAAATTTATTAATATATTATTTAAACATTTTAATTTTTTATATAAATTTTATATAGATTTAAAATCAATTATTAATATCGTATTATAAATAAAATCTTTAAAAAACTATATGGTAGCTCATTTTTTTACAAAAACAATTATTACACAAAAATATATTACTATTACGAAACAATAATAATAGTAATAACTAAAGATTTAGAAATATCTCTCTTTCTCTCTCAAATTTATTAAATTTTTATATTAATTTTAACATCATTTATAAACAATAAATGTAGTTGATATAACCACTCAAATTAATCATAAATTCAAGATCTATTCAAACAAGCAGTACAAGATTTTCAAGGAAGTACTGCAATAAATATACAATATAAAAATAAACATTAATAAATGGATTAATATGTATAAGTACAAGTTTAAAACATTTCTTTATGAAATACCCCCTTAAGATTAATATTCAAGATTTTCTGATATAATAATGATTTACAAACTATGACACAATAGGGTTGCCATATATATCCAGGGATTGTGGTATAAGTATGAATTGAACTTTAAAATAAAAACAGGATAAAATGAGAATGGACAATCTAAAACATACAAAGTATATTAAAACTTTTGTAATTTTTTGAGACTTTAATTGAGAAAATCAAATTTTTTGATAAAACAAAAACTTTTTATCTTACTATCTTATTAAATTTAGCTATAATTATAGTATATAGTTTATGAAACATTAAGAAGTGGAAAAATTAAAATATCAATAACATTTGAATTTTTCAATTATGATCATTATTATTTTCATTATTAGTAACTTGTTGAATAATTTGAAATTGACGACTTAATAATCTTTCATTTCTTTCTTGAAGAATATTTAATTTTTTATTATAATTATTTAATTTTTTTTTAATTTTATTAATTTTATTATTATTATCATCAATTAAAATATGTGTATTTGATAAATCATTTAATAAACTTTTGGATTTTTTCAATTGTAAAACTTCATTAAAAGGTAATGTTACATTAAGTGGTTGTGAACTATGGTTTTGATTTGAGCTTTGATCATTTACATCATATTGACCTGAAGGATTAAGGGGTAAAACTCGAGATTTATAATGATTTATATTATTTTGATGTTGGTTTTGATTTTTATATTAATAATAATTTTGTTCTGATATAGGAACTGTATTTCTCAATTCATTATGAGCGGTATCATCAGTATATTCAGCATTGTCGGCATCATCATCCATTCTTTTAGCTACACCGTTAGCACGATTATGATTTGACATTTTGATATAATATTCTCGAAATAGAAAAAAGTGGTTGTAAAAACTTTAAATTATTTCTTTTGTGATATTTTTTTATGATATTAATAAATTACTCAATTTATATGACAAGTTTACTAATATATTATATATACTTAAGGTTTAAAAGATATTCTCTAGAATTCGTTAGAAATTTTATACAATGATACCAAACCTGTATTACATACTAAATTATTTTACTTCTATCATAAAACATTCCAATCTATTTCTGTTTTACCATTTTCAACTAGCCATTGATTACATTTTTTAAATACATTCAGTTCGAAAAATCCTCGTCTAGCACTTAATGGGGATGGATGAACAGTACGTAAAATTAAAAATTTATTTTGATTTTGATCTAATAATTTTTTAAATGGTTCTATACTTTTTTGAGCTGGTGATCCCCAAGCCATTATAACAAATCCTTGATTTTGTTCAATATAATATTTAATTAATAATTCAATACATTTTTCAGTAAATATTTCCCAACCTTTTTTTTTATGACTATTTGCTTTATGAGATTCAACAGTTAGTATAGTATTTAATAATAGTACACCTTGTTTGGACCAATTTGTTAAATTCCCACCACCTGGTTTACCTTGTTCCAGTAGCGCTTTAAAATTAGGGACTTTATAATCTGGATAATCTATCTTTAAGGTTTTATATATATTAATTAATGAAGGTGGTGGTCTATTTGGTTCTAATACTGAAAATGCTAATCCATGAGCTTGATTATGATTATGATATGGATCTTGACCTAATATTAGACATTTTACTTTATTTACAGGTGTTAAGTTTGACCAAGAATAAATATCTTCTTGTTTGGGAAATATGGTCTTTTTGGATGATTCAACATTTAAAAATTGTTTTAATTTTTGAAAATATGGTTTTGTTAATTCTTTATGTATTAGTGCTAACCATGTTATATTTAATGTATTTATTTCCAAATTTAATAAAAGTTTTTGTTCTACAGTTAAGGTATTAATCCAATTTTCTTTATCAAAGTTTAAGTTCTTGCAAAATTTAAGTTCCTCTAGTGTAATCTCAACAGGTTTATTATCTTTCAAAATTCTTAACTTATTATCTTGATCTGATTTTTCTATTAATAAATCAGTATCACCTTCACTATCTTCCTTCGTCCGTATCTTCTGTTTCTTTGCATTATTCTCACTTGAAGTTCCAAAGTAGGAAGTTATCGGTGGTCGTTTCGTCATTTGTTTGATTATAGTGTTTCTTAATATCATTATCAGATCTAATAATATTTTGATATTTGCATATGACGCGTTTGGTTAATTTTGTGTAATAAGTATACCGAAAGCTGCAAATTTTGAAAAATGAAATTTACGAAAATGTTTTGGAGGATTTACATAATAATCTTACAACTACGTTTTAAAATTCACTATTGATCATATTTATTCATTATTTTAAAATAGCACTGTAAATGCATAAGGATAATTCCCATCTTTTCTCAATATGATACTAGTTAAACAACTTATCAATATATAAATAATTAAAGAATTTAAAATAATGAACCAAATCCTTAATTTTTCATTTTTGATCATGGAAGTATCAGTAATTTTGTAATCTCCTAATTTAATTAAACTGATAAAAAATATAAATAAACTTAAATAATTTAAACTTACTATAGCAATTTCTACAGCGTATTGATAATGAGTTCCACCACTAATGAAGATTAATGAGTTATCATCTTTGTTCTTAGTTAATAATGGAACTTTATTTTGTAATGTGAATTGATAACCTGATGTACATAAAATCACAAATAGTATTGATATTATGGAAATAACGGTTTTCTTTTTAGTTGATGTTAAAAATGAAGGACCTTTCTTTTTAATAAGTACTATAACTGAAAAAGTAATCAAAAAAGTTTTGAAAAATGTACTAAAAGCTTGATCACCACTTGAACTTTGAGGTAATTTAATTTGTTTTGATAATTGTTCATTTAAGAATTCATTTAATGCAAGTATTTGTTTATCTTCAGAAAGTGGTGGTGGATTCAATTGATAATGAGTATCATCCAATATTGAAGTTGAAGATTCATTAAATTGTGGAGGTATTAGCCAAATATGAGGTATTGTAGTTAATTTTAAATGATTGAATATTTTAGCATTTGAAAAATCTTTTAAATTTGCTTCAACAAACACTAGGTCTTTATTATATATATAATTTTCTTTGTACCATACTTGAGATAACTTGTGGATCATTGGACCTAATACCGCACACAATTGACATTCATGTTTTGGATTTGATGATGTTAGGTATAATAATGTATAAAATGGTCTTGGTTTAAATGAATCTATAATTGATAAATCACCATTATGAATTTGTATTATATTGTTTTCTGAAATTGATATTGTTTCATCTAATTGATCGTAATTGTTAGCTAATGAATGTGTTAGACTAAAAAGTAGTAGTGTTACTACTGATATTATTTTCATTTATTTGGTACTTTTTATTCGTATTAGATCTCGATTTTTTTCAAACTGGTTTATAATATGCGACTTATCTAATGGTTTGTCACAGAACCAAAATTTTTCTTAGTTATCAATGCCTAAAAAAAATTATACAATAAATATATCTATTAAATTATTCATCTACTACAAAATCTTCTTCTTCATCTTTATTAATTATTAAAAATCCAGTTGTAACAATTACTGCACCAAATATATATAACAAATTCAAATTAAACCCTTTTATAACCCAATCTCCAATCATTGCTAATGGGATAGTCATTGATAATCCAACAGTAACAGTTAAAGGTGAAGTTAACAATACTGCATTACACCAACAAAAATCACTTACAAATGTTATAGCTGCATTTAATATTAAAAAAATTGTCATTAATCTTTGTGAAGGTAACTCAAATTTTTCAACATTTGTAAAATGTAAAATTAATAAAATTGGCCAAAAACCAACTAAACATATTAAACCAACAAATCCAAAAAATAAATGAGTATTTAAATTTTTTTCCTTCTTAGAATTTGGTATTGATATTTTAAATTTTAATAAAATTGTATATATTCCATATATTAATGCTCCAGATAATGCTAACAAATTTCCCCATAGAATTAGCAATGGTGAAAAATGTTTACCTCCATTATTTGGATTTGAATCAGATGTGTCAGCTTTTGTAACAATTAATACACCTGAAAAACTTAATAAAATTCCCATTATTTTATTTTGATTAATTTTTTCAACTGATACCAAGTAACCAATTATTAATGTAAAAAATGAAGATGTAGAAGACAATATAGTTTGTGATGCAACTGATGTATATGATAATGAAGCATTTGTTACTAAATTTGCCAGAAACCACAATATTATAAATTGTATTGATAATTGGAAAGTTTCATAAATATTTATATCTAAGGAATTATTTTGTGATTCATCATTCGTTATAATAGTATTATTTTCTTCAATTGATGTCATTGTTGAAGATAAATTATCATCAGACCCATAATGTCTAATTAATCCTTCTTCATCTTTTTGAGGTAATTTACTATATTCATAATCATTTTTGAAATTTGTAATAAAACTTGAAATATTTAATTTTTTCAATCTTAAATAAGGTATTATATAAAATGTAAAACAACTTGTATTTATCCAAGTTATAAAAAATGGTTTTCTATATGAATTATCTTCTACCATTTCATTGACTAAAAAACTTGAAGTGACCCATAGTATAACAACTGCTGATAAATTTATTAATCCTAAAAACCATTTTTGACGAGAATGTAATGATATATCTGGTATGAAAAATGCTGATATATATCGAAGTATACTGAGTCTTGTGTTTGTGATAGTTGACATTTCAGGTTCTGATATGTGTGTGGGTTAGTCAAAGATGCGTTATAGAAATTGATAAGTAATTCATATATTGTCAATGTGGTTTATAATCAGTTATCTTTATCTAATAGAACTGTGATTTTTTTAAAGATTTCGTTTTATGTCAGAAACTTTAATGTTGCGTAATGAAATTTTTTTTGACTTTTATTTCTTTTTTACCACAATTTGATTTAATGCAAGATATATTGAGGACGTGTTTCAGAATATTTGGACCATAATATAATGCCACCAAAAGTGTATGTTATCAACTTATAAGGTTGAAGTACTGATGCAATTCAAGAATACTAATTTAGTTTAGCAAAGCTCCAAAAGTTAAGGTAGAAAAACCATTTAAATATGAGAGAAACCTAGCTACTCAATACAAATTTGGAGCTCATGTTGGTATGTCAGGAGGGATTTATAAGTCAGTCACAAATGCAATGAATATAGGAGCTAATTCTTTTGCATTATTTTTAAAATCACCAAGAAAATGGGTATCACCAGATTTAAAACCTGATGATATAAAAAAATTCCATGATTTATGTACATTACATGGATATAATTCAAGAACAGATATTTTACCACATGGATCATATTTTATAAATTTAGGTAATCCAGATCCAGAAAAAGAAGCAAAAGCTTATGATTCATTTTTAGATGATTTAAAAAGATGTGAATTATTAAATATTGGATTATATAATTTTCATCCTGGTTCAAGTTTAGATGGTGATCATAAAGAATCTTTGAAAAGATTAGCTAATAATATAAATAAAGCAATTGATGCAACTGAATTTGTTAAAATTGTTATTGAAAATATGGCAGGTCATGGAAACCTTATAGGTTCTGACTTAAATGATATAAAAGAAGTAATAGCAATGGTTGAAAATAAGTCAAGAGTTGGTGTTTGTTTAGATACTTGCCATTCATTTGCAGCTGGTTATGATATTACAGATGAAACAAAGCTCTTGGAGTTTTTAAAAACTTTTGATGAATTAATTGGTCCAGAGTATTTAAGTGCTATACATTTAAATGATTCAAAAGCTCCATTAGGTGCAAATAGAGATTTACATCAAAAATTAGGTTATGGGTTTTTGGGTCTAGACGTATTCAGAGCAATTGCAAATTGTGAAAGATTGAAAGGCATACCCATTGTTTTAGAAACACCTGTAAAAGATGACGACGATGACATATATGGAGAAGAAATTAATTTACTAGAATGGCTAGAAGGTAGATCAATAGAAGATTCGGAGTATATAGTGAAAAGAGAAGAATTATCAAAATTAGGTGAAAAAGAAAGAGCTGAACATTTGAAAAAATTTGAAACAAAGAATAATAAAAAGAAAGCCAAAGAGGATAAACAACAAGGAGACATTACAAAATTGGTTAAAAAGAGAAAAGTTGCCTCTAAGTGATCTTGATATAGAGTTGATCGTTTATGAAATGTAAATATTTAAGGACTTAACATTATTTTATAAAGTCACTACCAATTGACAACTAATATTTTTTTCCCTTTTTTATATATGATTTCTATCAAAAAAAAACAAAGTAATATTCATTTTGACAACTATATCATTTTGTAAACTACTCCTTTACCACATAATCATTCTTTTAGAATTAATCAATTGTAATGTTTGGTGGTTCTTCCTCAGCATTTGGTGGTTTTGGTAGTAATACTTCAAACAATTCACCGTTTGGCGGTGGTGCAAATACAAATACAAATACTACCAATGCATCACCTTTTGGATCAAGTAATACAAATACAGGAGGAGGTTTATTTGGTGGTAATAACACTACAACTAATCCAACATCAACTTTTGGTTCGAATAATGTTTTTGGAGGTGGAAATAATACAACTACACTGGCTTTTGGAAGTAATAATAATACTACAGGAAGTGGAGGATTATTTGGATCAAATAATGCAACAACAACATCAGCTTCACCATTTGGTCAACCAGCACAGCAACAACAACAAGGGACATCACTTTTTGGAGGAGCAAGCAATACCAACACGGGATTTGGCTCATCATCATCTGGAGGAATATTTGGTGCAAAACCCGCCACTTCAACTGGGTTTGGATTTGGATCTCCAGCTCAAAATAACACAACTTCATCACCATTTGGCTCATCAACAACAAATGCATTTGGTACAACCTCAACAGACTCCAAGGTTAATGAAGGTACAGCTGTTAAACCATTCACACCATTCTCAGAAAAGGATTCAGCAAATATAAGTAATGTTTTCCAAAATATATGTTGTATGCCAGAATATCAAAATTTCTCATTTGAAGAATTAAGATTAAAAGATTATGAACAAGGTAGAAGATTTCCGCCAGCAGGTGGTGCAACTGGAACTGGATTTGGAACATCCGGAGGATTTGGTTTTGGATCAAATCAACAACAACCACAACAACAACAACAATCAGGTGGGTTATTTGGATCTCAAAATAATACTTCACCATTTGGAAGTTCAACTGCTAATGCTGGCTCAGCATTTGGTTCAAGTTTCAATAAACCTGCATCACCATTTGGTTCAACTAATCAAACTTCAACAGGATTTGGATCAACTCAACAACAACAATCTTCACCATTTGGTGCAAGTACAAGTAATGTTTTTGGTGCTAATAAACCTGCTACAAATGCATTTGGTTCAAATACTACTAGTGGTGGAGGATTATTTGGTTCATCAAACACAAGTAATGCATTTGGTCAACAAAAACCAGGAGGTTTTGGTACTGGTACCGCAGGAGGATTTGGTTCATCTACTACTGGTGGATTCGGTCAAACAGGATCATCACCATTTGGTCAAAACAATAGTCAACAACAGCAACCAGGTGGTGGCTTATTTGGCTCTTCAAATACAAATAATGCTTTTGGTGGTAATACAAGTGGAGGTTTTGGACAATCAAATACAGGAACTGGGGCATTTGGTTCAGGTAATACAGGAGGTGGATTATTTGGTGGAGGTCAACAACAACAAAATACAGGATTCGGGGCTAAACCATCTACAGGATTCGGTTCAACTTCTGGAGGTGGATTATTTGGACAACAAAATCAAAATCAAAATCAAAATCAATCAAGTGGTGGTGGATTATTTGGAAATAATAATCAAAATCAGCAATCAGGAGGATTATTTGGTTCAAAACCAGCAGCTCCAAGTGGTGGTGGCTTATTTGGTAATACTCAACAATCCAATACAGGTGGAGGTTTATTTGGAAATAATAACCAACAATCTAGTACAAGTGGAGGATTATTTGGATCTAAGCCAGCTGCTCCAAGTGGTGGTGGATTATTTGGCAATAATAACAATCAACAATCGAGCACTGGTGGTTTATTTGGTTCAAAACCTGCAGCTCCAAGTGGTGGAGGATTATTCGGTGCTAACAATCAGCAATCTAATACAGGAGGTGGATTATTTGGTGGTTCAAATCAACAACAACAAGGTACAAATGCATTTGGTGGTGGATCTACTACTGGAGGATTATTCGGATCAAAACCAGCAACAACATCTGGTGGTTTATTTGGTGGTGGTAATCAACAAAACACTCAAACATCAGGAGGATTGTTTGGTAATAATACTAATCAACAACAAAATAATAGTGGAGGTTTATTTGGTAATAATCAATCATCAAGTGGTGGATTATTTGGGAACTCACAACAAAATCAACAATTTCAACAAAATCAAAATTCATCACAACCACTGTTTTTGCAAAAGACTCAACAACAACAAACTCAATCATTAGCTAATATAAACTCACAAGATCCATATGGAAGTAATCCATTATTTCAATCAATTACGAGTAACCCTCAACAACAACAACAACAATCAAATGGTTTTAATAAACCACAAGCTACTTTATTAAATAAATCTAAAGCCAATAAAAAACCAGTTACATTAGGTAGTACATCACAAAGAATTACACCATTATTTAAAATAACTGTATTACCTTCAAAAAAACCAATTGAAGAAATTCAAGATGAAATTTTTAAAACAAAATCAAATAAATTATTTTCATCAATAACTGATTCAGCAATAATTACATCAGATATTTTTAAACCAAATAATAATTTTAAAAAATTAGTAATGTCAAAAAATAATGATAATAATTCAACAACAAAACTTTTAGGTGATTCAAAAGACAACGAAACTAAGCAAGTATCATTCAATTTAAATAAAACAATAGATGATAAAGATAAAGAAATTGATGAAATTAAAGAAACTGTAGAAGTCAAAGATAAAAATGGAAAATCAACTTCCATAATTACAAAAGAAGAAGAAATAATAAATGAAGAAAATGATAATGAAGATGGTTATTATACTATTCCATCAATAAAAGAATTAGAAAAAAAATCATTAATAGAATTAAAATCAATTTCTAATTTCAAAATTGGTCGTAAAAATTATGGAGAAATTGAATTTTTAGAACCAATAGATTTATCAACATATTTAAATTTAAAAGAATTATTTAATTTAGTAATATTTGATATAAAATCATGTATAGTTTATCCAGATGATGATTTAAAACCTCAATTAGGTGAAGGATTAAATTTACCTGCAAAAATTACATTAGATAATTGTTGGCCATTAAATCAACAAGATAAATTACCAATATTAGATTCAAAAAACACTAAATTAATTCAAAAACATGTTGAAAATTTAAAAAATTTACCAGATATGGAATTTATTAGTTATAATTCTGAGAATGGTAAATGGACTTTTAAAGTAAAAGAGATGTAATAATTAAATCGATATATATAGATATATATATGTTATATAGTAGATGTATCAATGATCTCATTAAACAACTTATCATTGTATAATCTAATAGACTAAACAAATTATAGTAAAATGAAGAGATTTTTATTTTTTCTTAAAATAATTCACGTGAACCACCCCTAACTACCCCATAAACCTTAATTTAATTTAAAAAAAATAAATTATTATATAAAAGGAGGGGGAAATCAATTCACTAATTTTTTAATGACATAAGTTGACAATAAAAATTTAGTAGATAAGTTAATCTTATAGTCGTAATGTAACAAACCTCAAAGTAGTTGGGTAGATTAATTTTGCAAACTCTTTGAAAAATTTGGTAATGACTCTATTGTTTTTTGACATTTAAAGTAATTAAAAAATTGGTCATTTAATTTATATATATTTTGATAGTTGGTAGTTAGGCTTAGTTAGGCTGTACTACTTACTAAAATTTTTAAATTTTTAGTTAGATTATTTAATTCTTTTAGTTAGATTTATAATTATAGGAGTAAGAAAAATAATACGTATACACTTCTTGGTATCATATTATTGCATCAATAAGGAAGTATCAATGTACCACCTTTGACAGGTTGATATTTCTTCTAATTATTGAAGTTATCAATGATTCTTAAATTCTTGATAATATTTTGTCATTACCCTGTTATCTACGTACTATATATATAAACGCAATTGTCAATTTATAATAAATAATTTTTTAAAGAAAGTGACAACGAAAATTAAAAAATAAATACAAACAATTATAACTTAATTTAGAAACAAATTAATTATAATAATAATACTACAAAAACTTGAATAACAGTTGACTTTTTTGAATACATTATTCATTTGCAATATTAAATTAAATTATATTTAAAAACCACACAACAAATAATACAATACTTTTAATTAAAAGCAATCATAAGAGAAATATACGAGAACAAATCCGATTAAGAATTGTAAGACACACAAACAAAAAAAAGGTCAAAGTAAGTTCGAGAAAAATAAAGAAATAACTAAAATAGTTAATAATTTCTTATTCATTTATCCTTATACACACTGGTTATTATTATTAAATTAGTCATTTAATTTTATTTAGTAGTAAAGGTAAATTTTAATTTTGTTAGAAAGAACACAAGGTTTAAAATAATTATAATTATATCAATAAATTTAGCTTAATTGAATTTCCTTAAGGTGTCCAATATTATTTAATTATTTACTTCAATTGAATTGAAATTAAACTATTTTCTTTAATTTATCTTATCAAAATTTATTTATTTATTCACTTTTTTCAAATATTTAGATTCACAAAATCATAGTCATATTTTTAAAATTAATCTTGTACTCAAAAATTAATTGAGAACTTTTTACATTAAAGAATATCAAACACAATTATAAATATAGAATTAATTAGAATTTTATGTAATTTATTAATTGATTTTAATTAATTTATAACATCTATTCATTATTGTTGGTATTATTTTAATAATTACTCAATCTTTTCAACTGAAATTTATTTATTTATTAATAAGAATAAATTTAAAATAAAAGTCAAATAATTTTTCAAATTTTTCAACAGAAAAAATAAAAAATAAAAAAATAAAAAAAATAAAATTAAATTTAAAAATTAAATTAAAAAAAAATAATACAATTTATAAACACACAACAAATTAATTTAATTTAAAATATTTATAAACATATTAAATTACGTTTTGATTTTTTAAAATTTCATTTCAAAATATCAATGTATAAAATGTCATCTAATTCTCCAACTTCATTATCAAATATTATTAATCAAGTAATTGATACTAATACTAATACAATTAATAATAATAATAATAATAAATTTCAAAATAGTAATAATAGTAATAATAGTCATAACACAACTAATAATTTTTCAAACCCCACTAATCAACAACAACAACAACAAATTTTACAACAATCTCATATTAATAAAATGCCATCTATAAATTATATTAATAATACTGACAATGTATCTTCAAATGGTTATAATAATATTCCAAGTAATAATAATAATAATCATATACTTCATAGTATTAATAAAAATACCCCACAATTACCATTTAATCCACACAATTTACAACAACAACAACAACAACAACAACAATATAATCAATTACCACCAATTAAATCTGAATTACTAAATAATCCAAGCATCACTAAAGCAAATCATTTACAAAATCAAACAAATTTATCTCCACCACTTTCTTCTTTAATATCAGAAAATGATGAGAATATAAATGGAATAGACGGGAATGTTGATAATACAAATAATAAAAAATCTATTTTATCAACAAGTTCTCCTGAAGGTATTCAAGTTGCATCTAAAATAACTCCAACAAGATTAGCTAATTTATTAATTAGAAAAGGTCCTTTACCAATAAGACATATAACTTCACAATTATCATTAGAAGTATCATCATTTGAATTATTAAGTTTAAGTAAACAAAGAAGATTAATTATGGCAGCAATGGAACAAACTGATCCAATAAATAATGTTGTATTTGAAAAAATTGGTTGGGGTCAATGGGCAGTTCGAAAAGTTGATAGTGATTATATAGTAACTGAAGGTACAGAACAACAAGAGACATCAAATCAATTAAAATCTGAAAATCCGTTACAACAATTATTAAATCCAGAAAATAATCAAAAGAAAACCAAGAAATCTCATTCACATTCTTTTGGAGAAGGAGATAAAAAAATGATAAATATAAATGATCTAAGAAATCAAACAAATTTGAAATTAGGTTGGTCAAAAAAGAAAAATAGTAATACTACTACACCTACAAATAATAATCTAGATAAATTTAGAAGAGAATCAATAACAAATCAAGTTAAAAATCTACATAATTTGAAATTACCAAACGAAAGCATTGATAATGCAATAGCTTCAGATAGTGATGAAGATTCAGATGAAGAAGATGAGAATTTATTGGGTGATGAAAGACAAAGATTAAGTGAACAAATGGATCAAGATGAAAGATTAAGTTATTCAGATGATGATGATGATGAAGAAGACGAAGAAGAGGAAGAGGATGATAATGCATTACTTGAAGAAAATGAAGATGAAGAAATGTTTACATTTGATGAATCAATACGATCTACTCAATTAGGTGCAAATCAAAGAAGATCCAATAAATCATCACCACCTATAAAATTTGCCAAAAGAGTACCAACTAAATTAAGTCCGCCACCGATATCAGCATCGGGAGCATCATCATATGATTCAAAATCTTCAAGAAGAAGAAAATCAAGTTCTTCAGTTCCATCAAATTCAATATCAAAACCTTCTACATTAAGAAATTATCATTATCATCATCATCCATCACTGCAACATATATTAAATCAAACAAGATCAAGATTGAATTCAATAGAAAATCTAGATAATTACCTTGCTTCATCAACTAGAAATTCAACTGTATCAATAAATTCACCACCACCAGCAATTAGTTTTAGTTATTCAAAAGATGATATAGGAAGAAATTCATCAAATCCTGCATTAAGTAGTTCACCAATAAATTCATTAGGAAATAATAATAGTCTAAATCATCAATCATCACAAAATTCAAATTATATACACAATGAAGATATTGCAAAAGCAAATAGAAATAGAAGAAAATCATCATTTAATGAATCACATGTTAGATCAACTTTAAATCAAGAAAAAATTATAAATGGTCAATCAAATAAATCTGTTATTGAAGATAGTGATACTGATGAAGAAGATTGGCAAAGTATTGGACCAGAATTTTTAAGACAACAAAGATTAACAAAATCTATAAATAAAAGTAATATCAATAATGTTGTCAATAATAATAATAATAATAATAAATCTAATAGATCAAATGATGATGTAAATGAAGAAGAAAAATCTGCTGCTTTTGCATTAGTCAATTTAATGTCAGTTTAATTTTGTATAAGTTATGTATAATAAATTGTATAAGTTTGTTTTAATGCAATTAATTTTTTTAAGTCTTATTTTAATCTTCATAACTTGATTAAACTATACAAACTTCTAATTGTATATTCTCAGTAAATTAATTAATTTTCCTATTTAAGTTTAATTATTAATTGCGTAAATTAAATTTAAAAAACACGCGTCGCGTACTTTGAAGTTTTAAAGATTTTTGTTAATATTAGATATTATTTTTTTTTTACAACCAGAAATTTATTTAATTTACTTTAATCATCAATTCATTAATCTTAAAAACTTTCTTATACATTCGTTTAACTAATATCACTAATCATCAGCAATGGCAACATTAACAACTACAGCTGCTGTATTACCATCAATTCAATTAAAAGTAAATTATAAAGATTGTAAAGAAATTATACGAGATTTTATTCAAAATTATAAAAGTTTATCAACAACAGATATTGAAGAAATACAAGAAAATGAAGATGGTGATATAAATATAGAAGAAGAAGAAATTAATAATTTACATCAAGGTAAATATATGAAAATTTTACAAAAAATTGCAAATAGAGATGAAACAAAATTAAATATTGATTTAGAAGATTTTAAAAAATTTTTAATAAATTATGATGCTGAATCAACTTCATTATATCAAGAACTGAGAAGTTTATTTCAAACTGTAATGGAAAATACTCATAGATTTATTGAAGTATTTAGTGATGTTATTGATAAATTAATACCAAAACCAACGAAAGATATAAGTTATCATGATGACGTATTAGATGTTATATTAAATCAAAGAAAATTAAGAAACCAAAGAATTCAACAAGAATCAAATGAAGAATTTAATATGTTAAGAGATGGATTATCTCAACCAATTGATGGATATGTTGATATGGAAGATCCATCAGATTTACATTTATTTCCTGCAAAATTAACAAGAAGATATTGTTTATATTTTAAGCCACCAGTATCAGAATATGATAAATCTTTATCAGTTAGACAAACAAAGGGGAAATTTGTTGGGCATTACATTACTGTAAGAGGTATAGTTACAAGAGTAAGTGATGTTAAACCAAGTGTTTTAGTTATTGCATATACTTGTGATAAATGTGGTTATGAAATTTTTCAAGAAGTTAATTCAAAAGTTTTCACTCCTTTAACTGTATGTAATTCACCAGTTTGTTCAGCAGATAATAATAAAGGTCAATTATTTATGTCAACAAGAGCTTCAAAATTTTCAAGTTTTCAAGAAGTTAAAATTCAAGAAATGTCAAATCAAGTTCCTGTGGGACATATTCCAAGAAGTTTAACTATTCATGTAAATGGAGATTTAGTTAGATCAATGAATCCTGGTGATACTGTTGATGTAAGTGGTATATTTATGCCATCTCCATATACTGGGTATAGAGCTTTAAAAGCTGGTTTATTAACTGAAACATATTTAGAAGCTCAATATGTTAAACAACATAAGAAACAATATGAATTAATGGATTTATCAGGTAATGTAGATTCTCATATTATGGAATTAAGATATGGAAATGTCGATATATATAATCAATTAGCAAAATCAATAGCTCCAGAAATTTATGGACATTTAGATGTTAAAAAAATCTTATTGTTGTTACTTTGTGGTGGTGTTACAAAAGAAATTGGTGATGGATTAAAAATTAGAGGTGATATAAATGTTTGTCTTATGGGAGATCCAGGTGTAGCTAAATCACAATTATTAAAAGCAATAAATAAAATTGCACCGAGATCTGTTTATACTACTGGTAGAGGTTCTTCAGGAGTTGGTTTAACTGCTGCAGTAATGAGAGATCCAATAACTGATGAAATGATTTTAGAAGGTGGTGCATTGGTTTTAGCAGATAATGGTATATGTTGTATTGATGAGTTTGATAAAATGGAAGAAAATGATCGTACTGCCATTCATGAAGTTATGGAACAACAAACTATTTCAATTTCAAAAGCTGGAATTACAACTACTTTAAATGCAAGAACTTCAATATTAGCAGCAGCAAATCCATTATATGGTAGATATAATACAAAATTATCACCACATGAAAATATTAATTTACCAGCAGCATTATTATCAAGATTTGATATAATGTTTTTAATATTAGATCAACCGAATAGAGAAAATGATGAAATGTTAGCAAGACATGTCACATATGTTCATATGCATAATAAACAACCAAATTTTATAAATAATGAAGATGGAGAAGAAGATTTTGAACCAATTGATTCAAAAACTATAAGAGAATATATATCAAAAGCAAGAACTTATAGACCAATAGTTCCTAAAGAAGTCGGAGATTATGTTGTACAATCATATATAAATATGAGAAAAGAATCTCATAGAAATGAAGGTTCAATTAAAAAATTCAGTCATATTACACCAAGAACTTTATTAGGTATATTAAGATTATCACAAGCATCAGCAAGATTAAAATTTTCAAATATAGTAACAATGGAAGATGTTGATGAAAGTTTAAGGTTAATTGAAGTTTCCAAATCTTCATTATTTTCAGATCAAGAAGAAATTAGAGATGATGAATCAACCACTTCAAAAATTTTCCAAATTATTAGAAATTTATCAATAGATGATTCAACAGGAAATTTGAAAAAACATTTATCTATGCAATTAATCAAAGATAGAGTTATTGCTAAAGGTTTTACACAACAACAATTAGATGATTGTATGTTTGAATATGATGGGGTTGGATTATGGCAAATTATTGATAATGGAGAAACTTTAATGTTTACAAACACTGGTGATGAAAATAATGATGATGATGATGCAATGGAAGATTAATTTTAAATAGATATGTAACTGTAATTTCTAAAATAAATGTATTATTAAACTTTTTAATATAAAATTGTTTAGATTTGATAAAAGTAAAAGAATGTAACATTAATAAATTGAAATACCTCTTAACATTATCTGCAAAAAAAATTATTTTTATTTCAAACGTTATCAAGCAATTAGTAAAAGCCATTTTAAACATTTTAAACTATATATATACAACCTTCACCTAAGCAATGCCACTGATATAACAAAAAACTAAATATGGAATCAAAAGAAAACAACATAAACCAAGAGGAAAAACTACCTCAACCTCAACACTTAAAACCAGAATCACATCAAAAACTAAAAACACCATCAACATTAACTAAAGATTTATTTAAATGGGAAATAATTATAGAAAACAAAGGATCAGTAGCAAGAGACCATTTAGCTAATGAAAGAACATTATTAGCATGGATAAGAACATCATTAATTTTTATAACTTTTGGTATAGGTTTTTTACAATTTTTTAGATTAGAAGAAAAATCAAATTGTTCAAATATCTCGAGTCCATTACCTACAAGTTTAACTAATGAACAAAATTCAATGTCATCATTATATGATAAAGATACTGTTGATTTAATAACAAGGTTAGGTAAACCATTAGCTCCTATGTGTATTATAATGGGTGTTTTAACTTTTGTTATGGGATTCTATAGGTATTTACAAGTTCAAATTTTTTTAATGAATGATGTATTTCCTGCTACTAGGTTTTTTCTTATTGGGTTGATTATTGTGAATCTTGGGATGTTGATATTATTATTGGTTATTAATTTTAAAATTGTTTTGTAGTAGGTAATTAAAATTTTTATGTGGATTTATAAAGAACGAGTAGCTATCCTTCAGAACAAATTGATAAGCTTTTTGGAAATTGGTGAGTATGATTAGTTTGGTTTTGTTCACACTTCCTAAGCTTTTATTACATATGATCACTGAACCTTGAGGGAGAAGATTAAACTTTAATTTAATTTAAAGTCAATCTCATGAAGCTAAACTCATCTTCAAATTTTTTAGCAAATGCGGGTACAATTGATTTTATTTCTAATTGAGAATAATGACTTACGAGAATCTGCAAGGACATTGAAGTACCATTTATAGGTCAATATTCGCTGTCCTAGCTCAAAATATTTGGTTCTTCGATACGTGTGATCACATTTCGCGTGGCTGAAACATATTCCATGTCAAAGCAACAAATGCATGAACTTGCTTCGCTAAACTTTGATATATTAAAGATATTTAACCAATTCAATATACATTGACTTCAATTGGAATTTATGTTTCCTTGTAGTTCTTTTGAGTATCAAGGTTTACACATTTCTTCATCTTATCGTTGTGATAAATATAAACACGAACTTAAATATTACACAAAATTTATTAAATTACGAAAGAAAAAAAAAAAATTAATTTCAACGTAGAAATATCATAAACATGAAATAAAATTAAAGTTTTCTAGCTTTTATATAAAAATAAATTAATCAATACTTTCAAACATGTCGGATTATTCATCACAAACAGTAGCTCAATTAAAAGAAATATTAAAAGAAAGAGGATTAAGTACTGAGGGGAAAAAAGCAGATTTAGTTTCAAGATTAATAGAGTCAGATAATTCAACAACAACAACAACCTCTGAACAACCAAAAGTAGAAGAATCAATCACCACAACAACTGAACAACCAGAACAAACAACAACATCAAGTGAAAATAAAGAAGAAGAGTCAACATTATCAGAAAATCAATCACAACGAAATGAAGAATCAGAAGAGAAACCAAAAGAAGAACCAAAAGTATTAACAGCAGAAGAAAGAAAACAATTAGCAATTGAATTATTACAAAAAAAAATCTCAAGAGCTGAAAAATTTGGTGATGATTCAGGTGTAGAACAAGCTAAAAAGGATTTAAAAAGAGTTGAAAAATTTGGAGTTGAATTAGGTACTTCATTAGCAAGAGAAATTGGATTAGTTGATAATTCTTTAAAAGATAGAAAATTTAATAATAATAATCATAGAGGTGGATTTAAAGGTAGATTTAATAAGAATCGTGGGTTCAAAAACAGAAGATGATTTGAAGGGGATGACTCAATAATTCTCTTGTTTGAGCTTTTGAATGATAAAAAAATTTGATGATTTGAACTATAAATTATTGAATAGTTTTGTATTTGTATATTGTATAGGTCTATTATTTTTGTAGGTAATAACAATGTAAAACATCTCTATACTTAGATCGACCTAATAAACATAAAAATTTTGATATTTCATCGTTTGAGTTGATATTTTTTAATGGACTTCTGCAAGTAGTGCTTAAAAATTATCAGCTAAAAGGTTAGGTGGACAAATAACGATCATTATAATTCGAGAAATATAAGTCTTACATAATATGAAATTTGGAAAATAATAATCGTTGACCAATTTCCTATCTTAAGTTTTCCAATTTAACAATTTTAATTGATCATTGTTAAAACATCGCTCGTAGCATTGTGGATAGTTTTAGGTTCGATACAAGTATCAAGCTTAAAAATTTGATTGGCTTCTTGTTCCTGAAGGCTCATATTGTTTTCTTGCAAAATTTTGCAATAACTTAAAATTTAAATCTCAAGAAAGAGATTGATTCGTTTAAATTTGCAGTAATAAATTTCAATGCTCGTGAATTGTAAATAGCTTCTTCCAAAAGTTTAACAATACCACATCCACATATCTACAAGAAGAATAGTAGCAGTCACTAAAACTTAGATTCCGAATGATTTGATTATTCGTTTTCATTGAATTTACAACCGAAATATTATGATCATACAATTTCTCTAAAATACCGTGAATTTTGTGAATTTTCTAATCTGAAACACAGTAAAATATGAATTGTAAACACAACAAAAACTTAGTTTACGTTTTTGACAGAACGATTTGTCGTAACAATTAATTATTGCATAAAATACGAAGTTAATTGTTTACAGATTTAATTCGAATGAGTAAATATTTGGTTAAGCAATTGGTCAAAATTTGAAATCTAATTGAAAACAACTAAAATAAAGACAATTATAATACGATTTAGTAGACGAAAAGAACGATTCTCTTTTGCTATCTTAAATTCGTTTGTCATAGTTTTGTTTATACTCATTTAATGAAAATGTCATTTCATATACAAACGGTTAACGGCTAAATTTAAAGTTTTAACATTTATAAAAGAAGTTGGCTTAATCGAAGAAATAGAATTAGAAAAACAATTGTATCAAATTTTGTGTCACAAGATTCACGACTAGCTAAATTTTTTTTATTAATAAAATGTCAGGGCTCAATTGTAAACCAGCAATATTGTACTACTTTGAAGACATAATAATGAAGATAAAAATCAATAGCTAAATAAATCGATTATACTATATCCTTGATAATTATAATTCAATTTTTTTGGTCTCAAATAAACTAAATTACTTGGTCTTGACTATTTTAAGTTAATGTACTTTAAAAATTTGACAGATTATACTATAAATTTTAAAGCAATTAATTAAAGTGCTAATTGTTAAAAATTTACTTTGCATACGTAATTTTGCGGTTTTGAGGTTTTGAAAAATAGGAGAAAATCATTCATTAATTAAACAAGTAAAGCGATTAAATAATCGAAATATTAATCGTAAATATATTACATTTTAGATTATGCAAATTACTGACTCTCGATTAACAATTGATTGTTTGAAATTTCATATTGTTCTCTTTGATAAACCTTAATCTTGCTCTCACTGGTAAGGAAAACTCACATTATAGGATACATTAAGTAAGTTTGGATCAAGTTTCTTATCAGGTCAAGATTTAATTCTTGTTTAGACCACAATGAATAAACTGGCAGATTTCCATTACAGATAAAATTAATTTTCGGGGCTGTAAATAAAACATTTTAATGGTTTTGAGGGTCAAAGTTTACAAACCAAAATATTTATTATCGTTAGATCTAACAAAAGATTTAATTTCTTTTTAGATCGACACAGCCCTCGCTTTATATCTTGCTTATGTTTCTTATAATTTTACTTGTTAATTCAATAAGAAGATAAAAAACTAAATCTTTTTTAGTTATCAGCAAGATATTTGCTCTCTTACTTAAATATCAAAAAGAATAATGTATTTATTAATCATGTATGACGGGAACAATTTATTTAATCCTTGATAAAACAAATTTAAGAAATTGACATATTAAATTAAATTAAATTAAATTTAATTAATTACGTTTCGAATATTTCTTAATAAATCAAGGCAATGTAGTTCGATAATGAATTAAAACTTCAAAAAATTATTTTCCCCAGTTTCAAAGTAGGAACAGATTTTAAAAAATGTTTGATTTTTCAAAACAGGTTTTAGAAAATATGTGATTTTTCATAAACAAGGCTTATATATCCTTGTTTTATCGGTGATAAATTATTTTCAAATGTTGAAAAGTAGTAATAGTAACCGGTCAAAATTTTCTTATTTCTATCTATATGAAAAAAAATCATGAATTCATACTAGATTCACTTAATTTTGTTGGTTGTCTGGTTGCCTGATGGAATTGTACATGATAAAATTAATTCACAATCGTTTCAAATTAATNAAAAAAAAAAAAAAAAAAAAAAAAAAAAAAAAAAAAAAAAAAAAAAAAAAAAAAAAAAAAAAAAAAAAAAAAAAAAAATAGGGGAAGATTTGCTATTCTTAAATAATTTAATAAATCAATTGGTATAAACACTACGTTTATATTATACAAGGTAAGTAAGTTAATATAACTTTATAATATATAAATATACTAACATCAAAATTAAAATATCAGTAATGATAATGAATAAATTCAATAAATATTTCTTAGCTTTACAGGATCATTTAAAACGTGCTTTTAATATCTTCAAAAATATATAGTTTATAGATAATGTCATCTTTAATTATTGCTCTATAAAGGCTGTCAATTTCATATTTCTTCTCATCTAAATCTTTTACTTTATTTCTTTTTTAAATAATAAATAATAAATATTTATTATTTTAATACAAATTGCATCAAAAATCATTTAAAAATCAAATAATAATATTTTCAACACAAAGACACCCTTAAGTTAAAAACATCTTAAGAGTTATAAATATAAAATTGAATAATTCAAATAATCAAAGTAAACAAATACACAAATTAGTATTTTTTGTTCATATTTATTCATTTACAATTGATTTATATAATTACTTTCATATTTGCAATTAGTTGATTTTTACAAAACATATTTATAAACAGGTAAGAAAGGAATCATTCATATAATATTAATTATAATATTCAAGTTTATTAAATTAAATTTCAAATATAATAATAATTATATTTATTTCTCAACAGAATTTTCAATAACTTAAAATTTTAAAATTGGATATTTATCATCATTTAATATTAAGTTCAACAAGATCAATATAGTTCAATAAATATCATAAGATAATTGTATATATATTATTATTATCAGCATTACATTTCTTAATTACAACATCAAATCAATTTTCAACTTCATATTCAGTATAAAATTATTTTATTGAATAATCTTATCCATTTGGTATTAAAATTTTTTTTTATTTTCACAATACAAAATAAACAATTTTTTTTTTTTAATTAAAGACAATATTAATTAAATTATTTATATATCAATTTTTATTTACAACCAAATTTTATAAAATTTAATTTATTTGACAACCAAATCATCATTATCAATTAATCAATTAATAATTTTCAATTTTTAATATCAAATCTATATATCATTTAACTACATCAATCGATCCTTTAATCAAAATACATTATAATCTAATCAATAATATAAACATTACTTTTTTTTTATTTTTTTCAATTTGCATTCAACAAACTATTTCATCTCAATTCAATAATTGATATCTGTTTAATAATTATAATATATGAAAACAATATAATCAATTCATTAATATTAAATTTTTTTGCATATAATATAAATCTTCACATTTAATAATTTACAAAATTATACAACTTAATATAATACAATAATCATAATAATAATTTGAATATTATGAGAAAAGAATTAAAATATATAATATGGGCTCATGTAGCTTTGGTGGTTTATCTTGTATATTTATCATTTGATTTAATAACTTTATTACATGATGATACATTTGCTGATGCATTTTTAGATTTTGAATTAAAACCATCAGATAATAAACAATTAGATAAACCAATAATAATACCTAAAATTATTCATCAAACTTATAAATCAGAAAATATACCTGATATATGGAAAGCAGGACAAGAAGCTTGTATAAATTTACATGAAGATTATCAATATATTTTATGGACTGATGAAATGGCAAGAGAATTTATAAGTGAAGAATTTCCATGGTTTTTAAAAACTTGGGATAATTATAATTATAATATTCAAAGAGCTGATGCTATTAGATATTTTGCTTTATATCATTATGGTGGAGTTTATATTGATTTAGATGATGGATGTGAAAGAAAATTAGATCCCCTTTTGACAGTACCTGCATTTGTACGTAAAACTATTCCAACTGGTATTTCAAATGATGTTATGGGAGGTGTACCAAATCATCCATTCTTTTTAAAAGCTATAGAATCATTGGAAAATTATCAAAGAAATTGGTTAGTACCTTATATTACTATTATGATATCAACAGGTCCATTATTTTTATCAGTTATATGGAAACAATATAAAAGATGGGGAGTACCAGAAGCAGGTAAAGTAAGAATATTAATGCCAGAAAATTATAAAGGTTATAAAAATTCATTTTTTGCAATTGCACCTGGATCATCTTGGCATATGAGTGATGCAACTTTTATAAAAAGTTTAGCAAATCATTTAGTTTTGGCTGTAATTGGTGGATTTTGTATTGCAATGACCATTTTAGCTATTGAATATTTATTTTATTCATTTATAATATCAAATTTTTTTAAAAAATGTACTGGGAAAATAGGAGGATTTTTCATGTGGATTTTAACTGGAATATTAAGGTTTTTCAATTTAGATAAATTTATTGATTCATGGAAATATAAATCAGTTGATTCTGGTGATAGTGATGAAAAATCAAATGGAAATAAGAAAATTAATTTACTTAAATTTTTGAAAAATTCAAATATTAAAAGAAGGTCAAGAAAAGATTCAAATATTCCTATAGAAATTGATTTATTAAATAAATTAAGTAATGATGGAATTATAATAACGGATGATGATAATAGTAATAAAATAGAGAATTTAATACTAAAGAAAGATGATCAAAATCTTTCATCTTCTTCAGATGAAGATGAATATTTAGATAATGACTTAGAAAAACAACCAAACGATAATGATAATAATGATAGTAATGATAAGGAAAGTGGGTATAAATATAATGATAATATTGTATAAATAATAATTATAGCAATTAATGTATATTTTTTTTTACTTATCTTGATGCACTTGATTCTAATAATTTAAAATTTTCATTTTTATACCTTTGTTCTTCATTTTCTTTTATCTTAGTTTTAATCAATTCAGTTAAATAATCTATTTGATTCATACTTTGAAAACATAAATCTAATAATTTTTCTGCATTTATTGGTAATCCACCATTTTTACTTAATTGTAAAATTTCTCTATTTTTATTTAATGTTATAGTTAATGACCCATCTCTTAACATTTCTTCTTGTCCATCTGCATCTAATATACATATTTCTTCTTCATTTTGCTCTTCTTCAATATTATTTGTATTGGTTATTTCTTCACCTTTAATATTCATTTCTTTTGAATTTAAATTAAAAAATGAATAAGTTAAACATATAGGATTATGTAATATACTCAACGAAATAGGTTGTCTTTCATTTAAATCATGTATAATAATTTGATCTTGATTTATAGTAATATCAGGTTTTTTAAAATGATTTAAAGCTAACATTGTTGCAAAACAACCTAAATCAATAAAATTTCCATCATAATTCCAATAATTTAAATCAACTGTAATTTCCCAAACTTTTTCACCTGCTATAATACAAAGATTTTCTAAATCTATACTATTTGATTTCCTTATTGATTTTTCAATTATTCTTGATATTAAAATTTCATCTTGTTGAGTTTTTTGAGTTGTATCGAATCTTAAAGAAGCTTGTGGACTAATTTCATTATTTATATTGAATATCCCTTCAAATGGTCTATCTTCATATGGTTTTACAATTTTAGCACTTACTTTTACTGATATTTTGGATTTTCCCCAACTTACTTCAACATATCCATATTCAGTTGGTGATAAATATATTTCAATATCTCTTAATTGATTGAATTTTCTTGATGATAGTCTGATCCCATTCTTGAGGGCTGTATGTAGAAAATTCTTTTCATTTGAAGTTATTTCTATTGATCTTGACATTTTTAGTTGTAAGATGATCTTCTTTTGATACTTGTGCTGCTAATTTTTTGATTTTTCAATAATAGCGGTTTTGTGTTTGAAATTTAGTTCCATAGCGAAATTTAGTTTTTGCAAAAAAAATTGGTGGCCAAATCTACTTTCTTTACCTTTACAACCATCATGTTATCTAAGTCGGTTCAAAATTCAATGAAGCCTTCATTAAGGCATTTACGTACTTTTTCCACATTCTCACAATTATCTGCACCGGGCCAACAATCACTTAATTTTTTTCAAAGTAAAACATTACCTACAAACACTATTATTAAATTTGTACCTCAACAACAAGCATGGATTATAGAAAGAATGGGTAAATTCAATAGAATCTTACCACCTGGATTATCTTTTTTGATACCAATTATTGACAAAATAACTTATGTACAATCCCTCAAGGAATCTGCAATTGAAATTCCAACACAAAGTGCGATAACATCAGATAATGTTTCTTTAGAACTTGATGGTGTATTATATGTTAAAGTAATTGATCCTTACAAAGCAAGTTATGGAGTTGAAGATTTTCAATTTGCTATAAGTCAATTAGCTCAAACAACAATGAGATCAGAAATTGGTAATATGACATTAGATTCAGTATTAAAAGAAAGACAAACTTTAAATAATAATATAAATAGAGTTATAAATGAAGCAGCAAATGAAAATTGGGGAGTTGAATGTTTAAGATATGAAATTAGAGATATTCATCCCCCCAAAAATGTTGTTGAAGCAATGCATAGACAAGTTAGTGCAGAAAGATCTAAAAGAGCTGAAATTTTAGAATCTGAAGGTAATAGACAAAGTAAAATAAATATAAGTGAAGGTGAAAAACAAAGTATTATATTACAATCAGAAGCAAATAAACAAGAACAAATTAATTTAGCTGAAGGTGAAGCAACAAAAATTAAATTAAAAGCTGATGCAATAGCTCAAGGTTTAAGATCCGTTGCTGATGCTATAAAAAATACTCCTGGTGGTGAAGATGCAGTAAATTTACAAGTTGCTCAAGAATATATTAAAGAATTTGGTAAATTAGCTCAAAAATCAAATACTGTAATTATACCTTCTAATGTTGGAGATATTTCAAGTTTTATGGCTCAAGGATTATCAATTTATAAAAATTTAAATAATCAGAATAAAGAAATTAAATAAGTTTAGGTGGTTCATGTAAATACAATTAATATATATATTATTTAAGCTTTTTTGAGAAAACCATCTAATGCTCCTTTACCTATTGCTACTTTTTTAACTTGTTTCTTTGGTGGTTGTTTCTTCTTCTTATTTGCAGCATTAGCATTAGCAGTTATCATATTTATTTCATTCATATTTGATTCTATAACTTCTAAATTTTTTTGCTTTTGTTTGAGTTCTGATAAATGTGTTTCCATTTTGAAGAAATTGTAATTGTAATGTGATATTATTTGTTGTTTCAATTGTGGTAAATATGAATCACATATATAATCAATTGAATATAATAATGACATTTCATTTATTAAATTTTCATCAATTATATAATTAATTTGAGTAGAATCATTTAACTCAGATTTAATTTTTGATAAAATTGAATTATTATTAGATGATTGTATATATTTTTGTAAATTTAAAATCTTTGAATTAATCCATTCAATACATTTCTCATTAGAATATTTGAAAAATTTAGTTTCATTTTCTTCAATTTCATCACATATAGCACTCAAGCTATTTGTGAATACTTCTGAATTAATATCATAAATCCAATCGTTTTCTAAACTCACCAACGAGTCTCTAATATCTTCAACTGTTTTAAATACGTTGATTTGTTTATAATGTTTCTCAAATAATGAAATTAATAAATATGTGAAATTAAATGGAGATCCAATTAAAATATTAGCTGATTGTAATACTCCACCATTTCCGGTTGTTGATTCTATTATTATTGATTTGACTGCATCTCCATTTTTAAGTGTGACTGATGAATTATCTCCCTTTATTATATTAAGTTCATATATTTTGTTATCATTTTCGTATATTAGGTATGATTTAAGTTTGGTAAGATCTGATGGTAATGGCAAGTTTATAATTTTATAAAATTGATGTCCTTTTTCGGTTTTAGGTAGTATAATAACTCTTGTATCTTTATCCACATTCATTTTTTGACAATTGATTTGTTGTAGTTCTAAGAAAAATTGAAAAAATAAATTGTGAAACAAAACTAATTTTTTGGTTGATCTATCAGACGCGTCAATAGTACAAATTTTTTGCAGCCATTTTTAATAGAGAGTTACAAATTCATCAAATTCATCAACACTGTAGTTTAATAGTGTCTGTTATTCTATATAATTCTCTTAATGCTAGAATTGTCTATTTAATTAACCCATGAGTTTATTAATTCTCTTACTGCACCAACCGCAGCCATTATAATCATAATTGCACCAAATATACAAAAACTTAATGAACTTATAGAAGCAGCTCTTGGATCAACAGTTAATAAATGAGCAGTACTTATTGCTCCCCCATTTATCCCTAAAGTTGCTCCTCTTGTCAAATAATCATTCTGAGAAACTCTAAGTAACTTAAAAATTGGTTCATTTAATAAAACTCCTATAATTCCCGATAATATTGTACTAACCAGCATTAATGGAATTGAACCACCTAACATTTGCATTAATGGTGTACCTAAAGCTAATGTAACAGATCTACCTATGAATCCAATAGAATAAGGTGGCGCTAAATGTATACCTTTACCAACTAATGGATAAACAAAAAATGTTAATGCAACTGAAACTAAAAGAGTTGGAATTAAAATTGGTGAATTTTTAATAAAGTCACGACGATGAGTATAGCATGGTAAAGATAATGAAACAATTGAAACATCCATTAGTGAAGATAAGAAATCACCACAACCTGGCCATTGAGGAGTTGAAGTAAAATCATCACTTGGCATTGTTGTTGATTTTGAATTATCATTCATTGCCTTACCATTAAACAAGTTGATATAATTTTTACCAGTCTTGTAATATTTTAAATCTTCTAAAAAACCTTTTGGGTTGTGATGGTAAATTAACGATCCAATAAAACAAATAAATAATATTTCACCAGTTGAAACCAAGATTGGATGAGCAAATTTTTTAGTTTGTGGCCATTTTTGTGGTATTAGTAATGCTATATAGTATGCTAAAATTGTTATACCCATATGATATGGTAATAATGTATGAATTGATTTTATATAATACAAAGGTAATGATACAATAAATAATGTACCATACAAAATCCAATCAATATAATTTGTTACAAATAAAGTGAGCTTTGACACTTTGGTGGGTGGTGTATCAAATTGTTCATAATGTTTTGATTTTAGTTCTGGTGACGTGTTGACTTGTTGTAAAGGATACGTTTCACCAACATGATGTGTCTTGGGGTATATTGGTTCTGGTTCTACTATCTTCAGTGATTCATCAAATGGATTTTCATTAATTGGTATTGCTGCCGGTGCTGTTTGAACTATATTTACAGGTTTAAGACTATGCAAATCAATTGTAGTTATATCATCTCTCATACTACTAAACACATTTGTTTTACCAACATCATTTTCAATATCACTACTACTATAACTTTCATCCTTATCGTGAACTTCTTTTTCTTCTATAAATATTCCAGTTTTAGCTAACACTAATTTCAAAAATTCTATAAAATAAACATCCACCACAATTAATGCAATTAATCCAACAACGAAAACTCCAGCAATTTTTAATACTTCAATAATTGTTATGGGATCTGATAATGGTAATATTATAAATGAAGGTATAAAAAATACATTTATCCATTTTAATGTAAAATTCATTGAAGGTTTTATTAATCTTAAATAATTTGTTAAAATCCAAGTAGATCCAGATCTTATTCTGGTTCTAGTTTTGGATTCATCAGGAAATTCTTTTAAATCAGTTAATATAGTTAATAAACATAACCAAATTAAATTTATTAATAACCCCAAAACTGATCCTGGAAATTTAACTTTTGCTATATCAGTCAAAAGATAATTAAAACCATAAAGAATCATTAATATAATTATTATACCAAATGGAATTATAACATAACTAAATATTAAATGTTTTCTGGAGTACCAAATACCCAAACATATCAGTCGTATAAATTTTGAAAATCCGCTTGTGTTTTTGGTAGTAGTTGATTGAATTTTCTCATTATAAAAACTTGTTTGATCTAAACTTTTAATTGACATAGATCTAATAAAGAATTTATGAATAGAATTATTTTGTAGAACTTCTTTTCTAAATTTAATTTTTTTTCTGGGGAAATTTCTGTCATATTATACATGTGAGATATTAAGATAAGAGATTTGACAAATGTTTAGATCTCACTTAGTTTAATTTAGAGGAAACAATACCATAATCTTAATAAATCGAATGATTCAAAATCGAACAGAGAAGGACATTTAAACATTTAAAATGCAGAATGATTTTCTCTCCCCTCATTCCATATTCATGTAATCTCAACGCAGTTCCATTCAAAGTTGTCGTTTAAAGGCTTGATTTTGCAACCACTTTGAATCAAAGGGTACAGCTTACATCAATCAAATTTTTGTACCATTCAACGCTCACAGCATATAAATAATTGATCTTAAATCTACATTGTAAGTTTAAAATGCAAATAAAGAGAACAAATACAATTGAGTTTAAATTTCTTTATGTCATTAATATTTCTTATTTTGCTTCACCAGCTTCAATTATTTCCTTAAATTCTTCTTTTGCATATCTTAAACCACAATATCCACAAGTTGATGCTTTTGGTTGATCCAAATTAATAAATACTTTTGGATGACCTTGTAAAGTATCTCCTCTATTTCCATCACAAACAGCAATATTTCCTTCTTCATAACTTAAATATTTTATTGGTTCTTTTGCAATTAAATCAATAGCTGCATATGGTCTTGGTTGTTGTGCTAAATCTCTTTGAGTGAATCTATATGGGAATTTTGATATAACTTCTATTCTTGGTTCTTGACTTTGTGACCATGTTACGTCTCTATTTGGAGCTTGTTGTGCAAATTCATTATTTTTTAAATCTTTTTCATTTAATTGTGATGCTTCTGGTCTAGCTATTGAAGCTTTTGATAAAGATGCAGTTATGGATGTAGATGGAGTTGATGAATTGTGACGTATTAATTTGATTGATTTGTGGGAACTTCTTAAAATTATTTTGAACATTTTTGGATATCAGTAAATGTATAGGTTGATTAAATATGATGAAGCTTATTATGATCTTGAAGTTGTTAGCTTCTTTTCGTAATATCTTTTAGTCTATTTTTTTTCACTCATAATCAATTTTTCTCACTCTATCATTGGTTTATGTAATGATTGGTAGCGTTGTCCAGGCAATAAGAAAATAAACTTCACTTCAAATTAAGGTCCACTTTTTTGCAGCTCATATCATCATGACTGCTGAAAAAGAATTACAACTAAGATTTTGAGCAATATCTTTTCCAAAAACTAATTTGGATTAATAAATTCGTTAAAAAAAAATTGCAGCCTAAAAAGTGGGTGTAGAGCGAAAATAAGTAGTGAAACTAAGTGTACTTGAATGTAGCACAAGTTCTTTACATATGGCCTTTCGTAGATAAGAGGAAGTGGCTCTGCATATTAAGGCTAATTTATCAAAGATCATAGCAATAGCAAGAGATTGACGTTTGCAATGCATCCCGTCAATAATTATGATAAGCATTTTCAGCAAACTCTCGAATGCCTTTTAAAACAAAATAAATCTCAAGTTATATGCTCAAATATTTAATGAAAATTAATGAACTCATTTCTAACTGAAGTGATTTTGAGACGGCTTTGTCTGCTCAAAGTCTTCGGCTTTTGATTGAGAGAATAACTTCAAAATCGGTATATGACCAGATATCGCTGAAATTGAAATTTAGAGTTCAACGGTTCAATTTTCGAAAGATATTAATCTCAGTTCCTAAAGTATATGGTTTGTGTCACGTGGCAGTTTCAGAACTTTTTTCAATTTAATCACAATTTAGCAATAAAGTATCAAACGTATTTGTTAAATTTTAAAAATTATGGGGTAAATAGAAGAACGTTTCACTTTCTTGTTTCAGATTTAGTGAAAATATGGTAAATAAATTTTTCTTGTCGATTTAAAAATACTAAACAAAAAGTGTACCTTAAATTCAGTTTTAAAATATTTGTAGGTTATGGTTGCTAGAATGACAATTTTAACAGAATCCTGAAGTTGCAGGTTTTAATAAATATAAATCCGATCTCAAACATGAAAACATGAAAACATTTCTTCACCGTCAAACCGTTTATGTACCCTTCATGGGTAATAAGCCGGTATATTGCTATCCGCATCGTTGATTACGTGTTGGAAATTTCTCATTTCTCATAATCATTTTGTCCAAAAGTTGTATCGTAAGTTTTAGAGAATTTAATTGCTGATAATCATATACAGGAACCGATAGGTAAATAGCGGTTTTTGACGCTAAATTTCAAAACTTTTCAAAAAAATCTAGATTAATTTTAAGCGTTGGACTTAAATAATTATTTAATTAAGTATTCATACAATTAAGAGCAAACTAAAATTAACTCAATAGATATGTATTCTGTTAATTTGTTATAAATCATTCCGAACTGCCCTTAAAAAGCTTGATGACAAAGGGGTGAAATGTTAGCCAATTTGAATATAAATGAAATGAATTGTCCATTTTGAAATTGAAAAATTTGAGTATCATTAGGTTAATACCACTGCAAAGTATACAGAAAAATGTCACTTACCAAAGAAAATGATTCAACAACTCCTGAAGATGAACAGCGTTTAGTCAACATTAAAAATAAACCAGATCTTTCACAAATGTATAATTTATATGATTTTGAATATGTTGCAAGAAATACTATACCTAGTACTGCTTGGAATTTTTATAGTACAGGTGCTGATGATGAAATAACATTAAGAGAAAATCATGCAAGTTATCATCGTTTATTTTTTAAACCTAGAGTTATGCGTGATGTTTCAAAAATTGAAACTTGGACAACTTTATTAGGTAAAAGAACTTCAGCTCCATTTTATATTAGTGCAACTGGGTTTGGAAAGTTAGGTCATCCAGATGGTGAATTGAATTTAACAAGAGCTGCCGGTAAAGAAGATGTTGTTCAAATGGTTGGTACTTTAGCAAGTATTCCATTCGATGATTTAGCAGATGCTCGAATTGATGGACAAACTCAATGGTATCAATTATATGTTAATTCAGATAGGGAATTAACTAAAAGAACGATTGAAAATGTTGAGAAAAGAGGATGTAAAGGTATATTCATTACAGTTGATGCACCACAAGCAGGTAATCGTGAAAAAGATATGAGATCAAAAACTATTGATCAAGATGTTAAAGTTGCAGGTGGAGAACATAATGATCGTTCACATGGTGTGTCAGTAGCAGTTACTTCATATATTGATCCAACTTTAAATTGGGAGGATTTAGTTTGGATTAAAACAATTACAAAATTACCAATTTTATTGAAAGGTATACAAACAGCAGAAGATGCAGTCTTAGCAGCACAATATGGATGTCATGGTATTGTTTTAACAAATCATGGTGGTAGACAATTAGATTTTTCAAGAGCTCCACTTGAAGTTTTAATGGAAGTCATGCCAGCATTAAAAGAAAAAAATTTAGATAAAAATTTTGAAGTTTTTATTGATGGTGGTGTAAGAAGAGGTACTGATATTTTAAAAGCACTTTGTCTTGGTGCAAAAGGTGTTGGAATTGGTAGACCATTTTTATATGCTATGTCAACTTATGGAGTTGAAGGGGTTCAAAAAGCCATTCAACTTTTAAAAAGTGAATTAGTATCAAGTATGAGATTATTAGGAGTTACTTCAATAGATCAATTAGGTCCACAATATATTGATCATAATTCATTTTTCAGTAGATCTGTTCCAGCTGATAAATTATTTGATAAAGTTTATCAACCATTGGCTAATCCTCCATTTAAATCAGAAGCTAGATTATAAGTAGAGTATAAATACATTTAAGAATTAAGTTAAGTATGTCAGCCTCTCAAGCTTTTTTAGATCATCCACTGATGAGAAAACGAAGAAAAAAAAGATGAAACTAAAGATAATCCAAAAGGATTTACCTCTAGTATATATATCCCAGTAAATAATTAGTATTGAGATTATATATTTATAAATCAACTTCTTTTTAGCGTTGTTTAAATTTTGTGTATTTTATGCTCACTATATAACATTACCTAAAACAAAGTGGTACTCAAACTTTTGAATGATCTTGATCATTTTCTACAATATCATTTTCCCATAAAGAATCTTTTATACTTGAGCTACGTTAACAAGCAAAATCTTGCATGATTATGTACTAAAAGAAAGTAGATTAAAAATTTGTTCAAAATATCGCATGAACTTACTTTTTTGAATTTATGAGTTACAATTATCACCTAGTGTGTTTCAGATTTCCTGAATTTGATAATTATTATTACGTAATCAATTGTAGATCATAACTCTCTCTCCTGCTAATTGAGTGATAGTAACTACAAATGATAAAATCAATCTCATAAAGATTAAATCATACTACACAACTGGAGTTTTTGATAATATAGTTCCACTTAATTATAAATACATAATATAATCACAATAGAACGAAAGCTTTTCCTTGACCATAAAACAATACTTTAACGCGTTCTAAAATTGTACATACTCAACCAGAATCTGAAACAATATCACGGCAACGCGCTACCATATATAGATCTACACTACCATATGTATATTACGCGTAAATTATATTATCACCAAAATTATCTATAATTTTTTATAACTTTTAATACACTAATCCACCATATTCACAACCCAACAACGAAACATGGAGGTCTTAAACCATCAATATCATAAGTTGTGACGCTCTAACAATGTATAAAGGTCTTGTACCATCAGGAGAAGTAGGCCCCACTTCAATTTATTTCAATATAAAAGATTTTATACTTATATACTATTCATAACCAATTTGGCAACCAATTTTCAAAAAACCTTTTAAGGTTGTAATAAAAGAGCTTTATAGAGAATATCACTTCCTCAATACACAGTATTCACAACCTGATTATAAAACTTATCGTATCTACATAACTAATTGTATTATCATAACTTATCGTATCATCATAACTTATTGTAATTATCTGGTATCTATATACACTTTACGAAATTTACATTTAGTCTTTAATTTACCCACCGTTCATTGTAATATACTTATAATCTCTATAATTGAATACTCTTCTTAATTATCTAAAATAGAAAACATCAAAATTTCTAGAAACTGTTGATAAAAATTTTGAGCATTTTATTCAAAAAAAAATTAATTATACATCTCACATTAAATTCATACTTTCATCACCACCACCTTTGAAACCATTTATTGATTCAACCTCCATCCAAACAACCAATTCAAGTATACTGATTTATCAAATTAATGTTTTTCAATTGAATTTAAAATGATTGTGTTGAAAGGTATATTAAATCATCAATCATCAGATATTGAATTTAGCACCAAAAACATCCATAAAACCACCAGCAGAGATAAAATTGCAGCATTTCTCAAGACGGATATTGCCTCATTAACAGAATTAAATCTCACAGATGGGGTAAATTCATCATTACCAGTAATTAAACTGGTTCAAAATAGATTGGTCTTGGGTGAAAATAAAACCATATTGTCAATCACCACATCAACAACTAAACCAATTAAAACACTTAAAGACTTGAATCATTATAAAATACCACCACCAGTTAATAAAAAATCAAAAATTGATGTTGTGAAAGATACAACCGTCATTGACAATTTAAAAAATGATTTAACTAACTACAAAGATTTTATTGAACGAATCTCAGCAGCAATAATTGAAATCAATGGAGTTGAATTATTAATTGTCAGTGTATATGCTCCATGTTCGAGTACACACTCAAACGATAATTTTAAATTTTTTTTTGATTTATTCAAATTTATCAGTGAGTTTCCAAACGAGTGTATCATCATGGGTGACTATAACGTCACCCAGTTTCAATATCACCAAAAATTATTCAGCTTCCCATTAAGTCCAAATGAATTATTATCAAATGAAGCTTTAGAAAAAATTTATATGAATAAAAATTTGGTTTTTGCTTCATTGTTCATATGTCCATCAGCAATTTTTATAACTAATCATGGGCATCAAAACTGTGCAACTATTGATGGTTTCTCATTAGATAAAGAACGTGCTTATCATATAACAAAATTAACCAAATCCAGGGAAATTAAGAATGGAACACATGAGTTCCTAATTATGTCAGTGAACTTTGAAACCAATTCCCCAGGTCATAAAGAAGATAAATTAAAAATTATATGTCAAGATAATAAACAAACTGTACTAAACACATATTTGGAAGTTGACCCCCATTGCCTTTGCGGCAAGATGGAAGGTCGGAAAATAGCAGAAGTTTCAAATGAAATTATCAACATCAATCGAGGTAAGTTTGATGAAAAAATCAACATTGAAAAACCACAAATAATGAATCAACTGATTAAACCAACAGCAGTAGAAAAATCATTAAGGAGAAACGAAACCTTTTTTAAATATACTGTTTTTGTAAAACCAGTTTCCCCAAGAAATTCATTAACAAACCATGACATAGTAAATATATTATTAAATTCATCAAATGAATCAACAACAACATCAAATGAATCAACAACAAAAGTAGAAGTTGTAAATAAAAATTCATCAAAAAATTCAAATGATATAATCAATGCATTAATTAAAAGTGGATGTAAAAAATTAATACCAGATGCCTCAGCAAATAATACAATTGTTAGTGCATCAAGCAAATCCAATGTTTCAAATAATGGTATGAAAATCCTTTCAAATGAATCATCAATTAATGTTAAAACTGCTCCATCAAATAATACAAATAATAATAATGCATTATCTCCATCAAATGTATCATCAACAAATAATGGTTTGAAATCACCTTCAAATGAATCATCAACTAATGTTAAAACTGCTCCATCAAATAATACAAATAATAATAATGCATTATCTCCATCAAATGTATCATCAACAAATAATGGTTTGAAATTACCTTCAAATGGTTCATTAACTAATGTTAAAACTGCTCTATCAAATAATACAAATAATAATAATGAATTAGCTCCATCAAATGTATCATCAACAATTCAAGCATCAAATGAAAATTATAAATCCTTCACCATATATAAAAATAGTTTGGGTCATATCAATGTAAATACATTATTAAAAATTGTTTATGAGGATCGTGATGAAATGTGTAACTTTATTCGCACGATTAAAAAAAGGTCTTATATTGGTGATGGTGAACAGCAATTCAATGGGACATATGTTCCACCACAAACAGCATTAATCATTTTGAGGTTTTTTGGAATTAAAGGTGCTGATATAATTTTATCACAGCCACTTATTAATGAAGATGATCCACAAACACAAATAAATCCCATTGGTACTTCAACTAGTCCAACAGAAGCAGATACACCAGCAACAGCGATCTTAGAATATAATGAATCTAAAAATTTGTTGAGTTTTTTTTTCACTAAAGGATTTGGAAAGCCAGACTTTCAAGTAAAATTCAACCAGGATGCTGTTGACTTCACTGGATTTGTTAAGGCATTGAATATCCCATATTCCTTATACAGGAATTGGGAAAAACCCAAAAATCATAGTATTTGCAGGATCTTTAAAAGTGAAGGAAATTTACTTATCCCATTAGATTATATAGGAAATATAGCTGAGGTTCCCAATGGTAGATCAGATGTTGTGGTTGCTGCTGCTAGAGCTAAGTGTTATCCGGTTTTCGAACCGGATTTGAAAAATTTTGCTATTGCTATAATTGATGGTTATGGTGAAGATTTTGCTAATTTTGATCCAATCAAAAGAAGATTTGCTTATGTTAGACTGCAAGGTTGTATTTACCATAAAGTGGGTGATAAATTGTATGTTGCTAGAACCAGTCAAAATGAGGTATGCTTGAGATCGTTGATTAGATGTGCTGGTGATGAATATGATAAATCAACTTTATTCAAATCAAGAAAGAAAGATTATGAAAAATCTGATATTAAAAATTTTTACGACTTTTCATTGAAAAAAATGACTAAGCTTGAAACCATATTCATTGATTTGAGAACTGCAAAATCCATAGCATATAGATTTGGATTTATTAATGACGTAGCACCAATTTTAAAAAATGATTTGTTAAATATGGAATTTATCAAAAATTTAATGAAATGAAGCTGATTTAGTTGAGGTTTCTAGAATTGTTTAGTAGAAAAAAAAAAAAAAAAATATTATTATTATTCTTATTAATTAATATTGCTTTTTTCGAGACAGGTTTGTAATTTTTGTGTTATTTCTCTTATTTTCTATTTCGTATAAAATTTAATAGAATCTATTTAAATATACTAATGATAAATATTTATGATCTAGATTATTTTATATGTTTAATTATATGAGAAACTTGGTGTTAACACAATGTGCAATGTTCTGTTCATCATCTTTTTTACAACTCTTATTCCAGATTATGGATTCTTTTAATTCATTAGCTGACTTAATAAATAATTAAAAAATGTGAAATCAAATAGCTTGCTCTAATTGTAATATACGGCGCTACCAAATAATATACAGACTGCTACATGATTGGTCATCATGTACTTAGATGAGAAGTTATTTATATAGTAGTAGAGTATATTAGTATTATTATGTTGAGATAGTTGACAACTATCAAATACCCTTCTTTTTCTGGAGATTTGAACTCGTATAACGACTACGAAGAAGTCATATGCAACCATTACTTATCTTTAGTATATGTCTATTTATATTACTTGCTGCTACAGCTAAAAGTACACAGTTAATAATTTGCAGCGAAGTTATATAGAAATATATAGAAAGTTCAACGTCAGCAATAGCCATTAAAACTTCTGAATAACCAGCATTAGGTCCAACACTTCTGTTGTAGCATGTAATAAGGCACTTACCGGAGTGGGACATATCCATTATTCTTTTTAATAAAGATTATTTATCTTAGGAAGAAGAATAAATAATTAGACATTTCGTTAAAAAGTCTATTTAGTTAACGGCAAAAATATGAATGCCTAAATAATGGTCTTTTCGTCCTGAATTCTTCACAATAAATTTTAGAAGTTAGAGTAAGAGCAAATTACTTACAAGTTCTACTTTCTGAAGCTTAACTTATACTTGATTCAAACTTTTGTAATTCTGATTTGACCTTTATTGGACAGCACCTAAAATATTAAAGACTTGTATCTCATCAGATCTTGTTTCAGATACTTCTTGTCGTGGTTTTAGAGTTAAATAATAACTGGTATTCCTCACTGGATTGATAAACTCATATATCTATTAATAGATAATGGGTAAATGTGTAATTCTATGGTCTCTACACAAATTCTATAATTGAGGGAACAGAATGATCAAGGCATGATTATAAAGTCTTCACGGAAAAAAAGTAATGGTGAATAGCAAGTTTTTTGTAAGTTTCGAATTGTTTCAGATTGTTTTTTTCTTAAAAACCAAAAAAAATTAATGTATCAACCACCACTCAAGCTGGTTGCTTCGAAACTTTGAAACTGGTGCGACTCGAGCATGCAATCCATTGATGGTTCGACCTACATTGAGGCTCGTATAGTACTAAATGCAATGTAATTAGCAAGTTTTTTGTAAGTTTCGAATTGTTTCAGATTGTTTTTTTTTAAAAATCAAAAAAAAAATAAGATACAAACCACCACTCGGGCTGGTTCTCTAAAAATTTGAAACTGACAAGACTCGAACTTGCCGATCAGAATGATCAAGACGTGTTTAGTAAAGTCCTCACGGAAAAAAGTAATGGTGAATAGCAAGTTTTTTGTAAATTTCGAATTGTTTCAGGTTAGTTTTTTTTTAAAAATCAAAAAAAAAAATAAGATACAAACCACCACTCGGGCTGGTTCTCTAAAAATTTGAAACTGACAAGACTCGAACTTGCGATCCTTTGATCGTTCGACCTATTTCAAGGCGAATTGGAATCAAATGCTTTACCAACTAAGCCACAGCTCCTGTGTTGACAACTAGACTATTTCCTAATTGTTGAAAACAAATTTTTATTAATTTTATAATAAAAATTTTAACGCGAGCATTTCCTCAGTGCACTGAATGTAATGGTCTGTAAGCCAGAAGTGTTTGGACAGTTTTAAGTTGTACAGAATTTTAAAGGATTTTGATGCAAATTTATATAAAATTTGCTTTTCTTACTTTTAATAGCCATGCAACTTAAATACATTGTATTGTTGAGCTATGAGTCATGTCTCTGCAGCTCAAGTTAGTTGTATAAAGCGCTTCAATAGCCCTTGATCTAATCCGAACTACTAACAGAGATCAAAATGCGATTGCTTTCTAAAATGATCATGTTTTTGGCCCATTTTTTTTTTCAATACATTGTATGTTTAATAAATTTTGTTTAAATTAGAAAGAGCTAAATTCTTTCTAGACCAACAAGAAATTGTTCTTCTATGATGATGCATCAAAGCATCATATAATCTACTGTTCATGAAAATTTTTTTGTTCATGAAAAAATTGTGTCAACGAGGCGGCTTTTAATAAATTCCCGCCATAAATTTTTTGCAATGATTGCTATTGTTGAAAATAATTTACGAGATCAGAATTTAGACATCGCTCCAAGATTTGAAAAGACCAAAAAAGTCTTAAGATGATATATTATTTCTTATATTGCAACATGTTTTTAGTATAATTAAAAAAATTTAGCGAATAATTCTTGAGTATTATTATAATTTTAGTCTTAGTGTAGTTAAATAATAAAACAATTTTTAACAAAAATGTAAAAGAAATTTGAAAATTTAAATTTTGTTTATCTTTTCAAATTATATTTTTTTTTTTAAGATTAAAGCAAAATGAAAATAAAATATTGATTATTTTTAAATGTTGCAATTTTTTAATAGATAAAATATAACTAGACAAAGAACTATATATAACTAGTCAAAGTCTTTCCACCAAAACGATTCAACTCAATTACTACCTCAACAATGGCGGCCAGAGCGACAATTAAATCAGGAAGTATAAATATTTTAAATACCATAATTGGTGCAGGAATATTGGCTATGCCTTATGGATTAAGGGCAAATGGATTATTATTTGGATCAATATTAATAGTATGGTCTGCATGTACTTCAGCATTTGGTCTATATTTACAAAATAAAGTTGCAAGATATACAAAACAAAGAGGATCAGTATCATATTTTAGTTTAGCCCAAGTGACTTATCCAAATTTATCAATTGTATTTGATTCAGCTATATCTATAAAATGTTTTGGTGTTGGAATTTCTTATTTGGTTGTTATTGGAGATTTAATGCCTAAAATTATGGAAACATTAGAAGTTAAAAATGATTCAATTTTCATGAGTAGAAATTTTTGGATTACTATATTTATGGTATTTATTGTTGCACCATTATCATTTTTAAAAAAATTAAGTAGCTTGAAATATACTAGTATATTAGCATTATTTTCAGTTGCATATTTAATTTGTTTAGTCATTGAAAGTTATATTGAAATTGGGTTGGGAATTGAAAAAGGTGAAAGTTTTTTAGCTACTGAATTCAATCCAGTACCTGCTAAACATATTGATTGGTTTGGTCCACTTGATTGGAAACAAACTTTAAGTTCTTTTCCCATGTTTGTTTTTGCATATACATGTCATCAAAACATGTTTGCAATAATTAATGAATTAAGACCAGATGAAAAAGATGGATCACAAACTAGACAATCAAACCTTATTATACGTAATGCTATTGTTACTGCATTATTTGCTTATTTGATAGTGGCCATTTTTGGTTACTTAACCTATGGTAATGAAGTTAATGCCAATATTATTTCAATGTATCCTCGTGATTCAATAAGTACATTAATTGGAAGATTATGTATCGTGATAATGGTCAGTTTATCATTTCCATTACAATGTCACCCATGTAGAGGATCAGTGAATCATGTTATACATTTTTTAACCAATGGTGCTGAATCTTCAAAATTTAGACATGGTAAAAAATTTAGTAGGTTATTAGAAAATCCAGGTATTGAATCAGGATATTCTTCAATGAATTCAGATATTGAAAGTTTAAGTTCCATAAATGAAAATAGTTTAATGGAAGCATCATTTATTTCAACAACTCCAATGGAAGGTGCGCACGATACAGATGGTCATGATCCAATAATTGTTCCATTAACAAATACTAAATTTTATATAATTACAACAGTTATAGTTGTTTTAAGTTATACAGTTGCATTATCAGTTACATCATTAGCAAAAGTTTTGGCGTTAGTAGGAAGTACGGGCTCAACATCTATTTCATTTATTTTACCAGGTTTATTTGGTTATTTATTAATGAAACCTTTGGATAATAATAGAACTCAACTTAATAATTTAGAAAAATTTTGTAAATATGGTGGATTATTCTTGGTGATTTGGGGTTTTGCAGTAATGATAACTTGTTTAGGTGCAACTCTTTTTATAACTGTTGAAAATTGAAATAATTTATAGACAAACGAAAGAAATCTCTCGCTATAATCAAAACTGATACAAAAAAAAAATAAATACTACCAATACATGAATAGCACACAACCACAATATAATGTCATTTCTTGGGAGCTCGTCATCAACGGTGAGTACGTCAAGTGCGGCAACAGGACAAGAATTACTCAATGACATAACAATAAATAATCCACCCGAAGATTCAATTGAAGATTTATCATTTTCACCACAACAAGATCTATTAGCAGTTGCAAGTTGGGATAAAAAAGTAAGAATATATGAAATAGACCCTAACACAGGAAACAATCAAGGAAAAGCACTTTATGAACATAATGCACCAGTTTTTTCAGCACGCTGGTCAACAGATGGAACAAAAGTTATATCTGGTGGTGCTGATAATCAAGTAAAAATATTTGATCTTGCATCACAACAACAACAACAAATAGGTCAACATGATGCACCTGTAAGAGCAGTAAGATATGTTGAGTGTGGTCCAACAAACACCCCAGTAGTTGCAAGTGGATCATGGGATAAAACATTAAAATATTGGGATATGAGAACTCCTAATCCAATAAGTACCATAAATTTACCAGAAAGATGTTATTGTATGGATTCATCACAAAAATTATTAGTTGTTGGATGTGCAGATAGACATATAAGTATAATTGATCTAAATAATCCTCAACAAGTTTTTAAAACAAGTCAATCACCATTAAAATGGCAAACAAGAACAATAGCATGTTATCCACAAGCAAATGGATTTGCAATTGGATCAATAGAAGGAAGATGTGCTATACAATATATAACGGAAACAGAACAAAAAAAATTTGGATTTTCTTTTAAATGTCATAGAAAATCAGGACCAACTACAAATTCAAGAACAACTTCAAATTCAGGTGAATCACAAGCATACCCAGTAAATGCTATTTCATTTCATCCAATATTTGGAACTTTTAGTACTGCAGGTTCAGATGGTACTTTTTGTTTTTGGGATAAAGATGCAAAACAAAGATTAAAATCATTTCCAGAATTACCAGGTACTATATCTGCTACTGCTTTTAATAAAAATGGATCTATTTTTGCTTATGCTGTAAGTTATGATTGGTCTTTAGGTTATATGGGAAATAGACCAGATTATCCAAATTTTATAAAACTACATGCTATAAAAGAAGCAGAAATTAAACAAAAAAATAAAAGGTAAATAATGTGGAAGTAGAGTAATTAATGATTATATAGTATTACTTTCCTGAAGTAATTATTTCAGTTGATTTGGTAAAGCCTCTTTTTTTCCTGCCTTTGGGCTCGACTTCCAAACTAAATAGTACGATTCTGAAACGCAAGAAATCCAATTAAAGAGAGCCCAACTTTTGAAAGTATTTGTCAAAAATTTACATGAAAATCTTCACGAGTGACGGTAATGAAAATCAAATGTATAATATAAATGCTACGTGACAGGTTAATTAGACCCAGCAAACTTGACATCTCACAGTAAAGTATTACTTTTGTGGGACTTGTTACAGTTTTAGATTCGGAATGGTACTACAAATTTTAAAAATTTAAAATCCACTTAATAAAAACTGATCAACTATCGCAAAAACGCATTTTTTCCAATCTCTCTCCACAATTCATTTTTATTCTAAAGCTCAAGCTTATTTTAAATTTGCACGAGGTTCAGGTAGTGAATAAATGAAGAATATCTCAGAGTTAAAATTCTACAAATTTTCAAATTTTTATTTATTATCACGATTGTGTATTAATTATGGAATGTATGTATATTAATGCTTACCTCTATATTAATAAATTATGCAAATTAAAAAAAAAAATATTTGATGTTTGTAATTTCCTGATTGAACCAACACCAAATAAATTTATGATCAAGAACTGAAGTATGATTTCGTTAAAGCATCAATAACATCAATGAAAATGAATTAAAACAATTACACAGTAGAATTGAAAATTGTAAAAATCAAAAAATTGAAATTTTCTGAATTTGAACAAGTATAACCGCAAGGATAAATATTTAATGTTTAGTAATATGTAAAAATTTTTTAATTTCTTCATCAGTTTCGACTTTTATAAACAATAATGAATATTCTTGAACTTCATTAGATTGATTTTGTTGATTTTGTTGATCTGATTGTTTTGGATCATTTGGTAAATTAGTTTTGAAATTGCACATAAAAACTGTAGTATTAGTGAAGTTTGACATATTAAAATAATTTATTATTTGAGAAGGTTTTGTATTATAATTATAATTAATGATTATTGAATATTAAGTAATGATTGAATTAAAAAATAATTGAATTTGGAATTGATAACAAATTGAAGAGTATTTATAATCTTTCATTATATATTTGAATTACAAAACATCAACTATAAAACTTTAACAAACTATTACAATTCTATAAATTAATTCACTTTATTAAATTGATTTTCTTTTTAACAGTAAGATCGCTTATTCTTAATTGAAAAAAATTAAAGTTGATTTTTCCCTCAATAATTTTTTATTTACTTTGTGTTCCAATTAATAAGAAGTAATAATAAACTAATAATAAATAATATGGAAATTAGCATGTTTTTTTTTTTTTTTTTTTTTTTTTTTTGAAAAAAAATGTGTACAAAAATATCTATAGATTGGATCACAGAAACGGATATGTCGAGATAAATAATTAAGGGTGTTGTTTTAAATAAGACCAATATTAAATTTGGAGGACTTGTTTCTTTCATATTTGAGGTATATCAGTTGCCATGGTTAACTTCATATTCCAAATACTAATTATTAATACTATAATTATCTCATTGTTAGTTTCATTTTGATAAAAACTATAAATGAAAAAGTTTAATTTAATAAAGTTAAGGTTTCCGCACTATTTTTTCAGTTACAAAAAAATGTTCTATTTTAAAACGAATTCCGCGTGAAAATTTACTTTTTTACTTCCTTCTCTCTTACACAATAAAGAAAATCTAATACTAAAGACTTGCTAGAAAAAGAATAACCGGAAATATATCATATATGGATTAATGAATGTATATTTACACCACAAAATGTCAAATTTGACAATAGATAAGGTTACAAAGTTTCAAAATTGGCATATACTTCCAAAAATCTACAAATTACACGTTTCCAGTATTATATATCCTTATGTTTGAGAAATTAGGCATCCACCAGTAACCTTATCTTAATATTATTGAGCCATTAATAGAAGTCCAAAATTAATAAATATTTGAAACAAATTTGTGAAATCCAGATTTGTATTTTTCGAAACGTACTAATTAAGATTTGTATCTCGTAATTAATTAATGATGAAAGTAAACTTTAATTATTATAATAACTCTGGTCAATTATAATACATCTTAATCTTCTTTACAAAAAAGACAAATAATTATCTTAATTAATATCATTTTGTCAATTCAAGGTTATGAACCACTCTATAAATTTTTTTTTTTCGTTCATAATATAAATAGCACAAAATATCGTAAAGGGGATTTTTCTTTTTTCCAAAATTATTTTAAAATCTCTCTCTTCGGCCCCTTAATTTTAATTTTGCAACCATTTTGATTCTAGCTCGTTGCAAATGACAACCAGATCTAAGCGAGTTTAAGGTACGTTTATCACTTTACAACCAACAAAAATTACTTAAAACAATAGAGCTCAATTATGTTTCACCACAAAGGGTAGCTTACGTCAAGAACTTAGCAAAAAATCATCTGATTTTTTCAACAAATTGTGAAACATTAATTGTTATCTATTAATAGTTCTATTGTTGTTCATAACTTTCATAGTTAACGCCTTAGTATTTGTATGGTACGTTTTGCTAGGCAACAAAACTAATTCCGATAGCTTTCTGGTATATTAGGGGTTAATCTCATATTATAATATTAGACAACTAAAACTTTACACATTTTACATTTATAACAATAACAATTGTAAACTTACGGGGGTAAAATCTACAGATTTTGATTATGGATGCAATGCAGATCTGGTATAATTTCATTTTCGGTATAATTTAATAAAGTTTTTACTATGAAGTTTAGCGAATTCTTTATTATAATTGTACTAAAATTCGGGGGTAATTTATTTTTAAAATTATCTTAATTTATGTAAAATTTACTAAAATTAAATCTTTTCCTTTTTCATATAATCTAAACCATAATTTTGATTATATTAATTGCTAAATTACTTGCATATTTAGTTGAATTACACGATAAATTATCATAACGCCGGCATAATAGACTAAAATAATCAGGATATATCTTTACTCCCTAAAATTGTAAATTTTTTAATTACATTATAAATTCCTATTATTTAAAGTTAATTTGCTTTATGTTTCTAGAACTTTTCACCCTTTATTTTCAAGATTTAAAAGGTTTTAAAACAATGTATCTAAATTTAACAATTAATCTATACTAAAACTTTATTATATTTCGATTTTGATGGGTGATTTTTTAGATTTTTTTCTAAATCTAATCTAATTAATTGCACAAAGGATTTAATTTAAAAGTTATTTAAGTTACTTCACTTTTTAATATTAGCCTAATTAAACAGGTTTAATTAATGTAAAAATCTAAAGCTTTGATCGCCTTATCTGTGTTGTGCACTTGCAACTAACTTGCAATTTGAGTTTGCAAGAAACATATATTTGATTTTATTTTAGGGGTAATAATTAGCCTACAGTTTTGTGTTCCAAATCTTAGTAAATACATTCAATTTAAAACAAAGTAAGTCATAATTGAGAGTAATTGGAAAAGAACTAAGGTAAAGTACATAAATTCAAACGTACCAGCTATGCTGCAAACTAATTATTGATTCTCAAAATTGTTTTTACAAATCTAGAAGGTTGTTTAAAATCACAAGGCGCTGATTTTGTTCTCTCCAGCAATAATAAAAGCAAAAGACTTACTTGCAAATTATTACCAGCACATATTTCTTATTGGTTTATTAATTGAAGCTCAGAAGTAAACAGATTATTTCAATGTTCTAGATTATAGCAAATAAAAATCAGATTGCTGTAAGACCTAAAGTATTATAATTTCAACATTGTTGTTCATTCAACAACTATACAAATCCTATACATAAACTCCACAATTTTGGAATGAGACCAAAGCAAATCGAAGTGGGAAAAGATACCTGGTAAGCTGGATAATCAAATAAGGTTAATTAGAGCATAATGTACTAATTGACAAAATTATTGGGCAAAAATCAGATCTTCCAACAAGAATTTAGCATTTAACCAGCCAATAAAATGTCAAACAGATTAGCCATATTTTCATCAATAAAAACCAAATTAATCAGCCCAGTATAACTCTATTTTGTGTGATAAATTTAAAAACTATTTCAACAACCTCAAAAAATTTCCGTTGAAAACAACTTCCGTACGTTCATAATAATAAAAATGAAACATTAAATGTTTTACATTTTTTGCATTTAAAAAATTACCCCCCAAATTTATTACAGGAAAAAAATTTACGACAAATTAGTAATATAACCTTAATAATTTATTTGTTATAAAATCAACCTAAAAAGATAATAGTTGGACAAAATCAAATTAAAAACAAAAACAAAATGTAACTATTTATAGAAAATAATTTACATCATTAAGTAACTTTGCTAGGTTTCAATTGACAACCAACACAATAAAACATTGTAAAAACCAAAAAAAAAGCTGATTAGTAAAAAGTTGATAAGTCGTATTATTACAATTTTAGCAAGAGGCACAAAATACAGGGTTTTATAATTTCTTTTTTTTGTCTTTTATTGTTGATGAGCGAGATAACAGACAAAGTTCAATTGATGTACAAGTGATACAATAATTGATAAATTATTTAACAAAAAAAATTATTAACATTATAATTGAATAAACATTTAGCCGCCTAACATAAAAAAATAACACTCTAATTATAAACATTAAAATTGTTGACATGAGGAAATCCTCAAAAACATTGATCATTTTTAGATATTTATAGTTTTTACCCTATTAAGGAATGTATAGTCGAGATGAAATGGACGACAATTTTAAATTCAAAATAAAGAGTTGAGATATGTATTCACATTTATAGTGAACCTAACTAGATCTAAGCTTTATGCAAGAGACTCATGCACTCACGAAAATGTAGAAACGTTTTTTTCAGTAGCCAATTGTTTAAGGTCCTTATATCGTAAAAGATAGGAGTTTAGTATCAAATTGGCAAAATTTAATTGAGCTTTATTGCAAGCAGGGCCTAGTCGGATATCTTTTTTTATCTTTTGTTGTTTTGGGATAAAAATGATCAAAATTTGAACTTTATATATTTGTAAATTATTTTTGTCCCAAAAAAGAATGTCGACACAAATTTTATCTGCAAAAGCTGTAAAAACGGTATCTGGTGGCCAAACTTAAAAAACATAAAATGCAGTTTCCCAATTCTGTTTTTTGAACAAACCAACTTCCAAAATTTAACTTTATTGAAATTGAGTCTATTGAAATATCCAGAAAAGTATAGAATGATACTTTATTTGATAACAAAGTGATTATTTTGTGACACGTACTTGTTTCAAAACTGAATGCAAACACAAAATCCTCAGTCAGGCGACTTTAATCAAAAGCAGCAAATACAGTATTATCTCTTTCTGTTTCAAGAAGAACAAAAGTTAAATTCACACCTAACTCGATATGGCAATTCAACTAACTTTTAAGCTCACTTGTGGGAGTTCTCTTAAAACTGAAAAACGCAGAGAGCTAAAGAAGTTGGGGCAACTTTTTGCATTTTTAGGTGTAAATTCTAAAGCACTTAGTACCTAATTAAACGAGCTTGTTGAAAGGAAGTTTTATGGCCCTAGGTTTTTTTGGAGAGAACAGAATCACAATCCAATTTTATAAATTAAAATCTCAGCTGCGAATAGCTATATCCTACATAGGGCCCTGTGTTTTGATTGTAAACTACAGAAACGAGCCACTTGAGATTGCATTTCTTACACAATCAAAAGTTTGAACCTTACACAAATCTCGTAAATCTGTCCAGAATTGTAACAAACTTCAACCAATGTAAATTTACACTCTCTTTTGTGCTTTTGCTAATCTGAATTAATTTGAATCAAAAATCCAGCCTCAATTCTTTTCTCAAATAGTTCAACTATGAGCACTATAAATTTTAGACTTTTTTAGTGTCATACATAGATAAAATTTTTAGATTTCGGAGAAATTAATTTATTGACACAAATATACTTGAAGTATTCAAACCTTTTTGCATATTATCAATCGCAGTCATTGAAACACTAAGTATACCCACCTGTTACACATAAAAAAGTACATTGGTGTATTACAGCCATATATGGCTATCTGGACAAAATTAAAAGGCAATAAAATAAAACCTTAATGCTTATAGATTTGACTTGTTATGCAACTTACATCCTTACAAAACGTACATCTCCGTTGCACCAATTTACTAGGGGAACCCTTGGAAGTTGAAATTTTAAAAAATGATTTAGATGTTGTATCAAAAAATTGCTAAAATCTTCAGAACTTGACATCGTTTTCAACTCGCCTTATTTAAATGACCGCAATCATTTAATCTTGCAACCACTATAGCTTATAATATTAGAAAACCACTATAAAAATAAGCAGTAGAAAAAAATTAATGCATTATTGAGAAATAGCCACAAGCTTTTAAAATGAATCATTCAAATCATCGGTAATTATTCTTCAATCCTTATTTAATTTTCTCAGCTCGTAACTAAGTATTCGGTTATGGTTTAAATTGACTTAAGAATATAAGCTATCACATGATTTGCCTATCCTTAAAAATGACCTGAGACGTTTATAAGTTGATTGCTTATCAATAGATAAGAAATTAAGCCATCAGTCAATCACTTACTTTAAAGATTGTACTTAAAAGTGGAGCTTTTCAAAGTTGTGAGATACAAGTAGATTCAAGCGATGCAAACACAACAAAATAAGAGCTTTTACTTCCTATTGTATGAATTGACCAACATGTGATTAATTTACAATTAACACCAATAGGAGCAAAAGACCAAGGAAGTAAATCTATTAATCATCTATGCTTAGATTGATAAGATTGAAGATTAATTAATAAGTAAACGGATTTAAAATAAATTCTTGTACTAATGTACTAAAACATATTTAATTAATGTAATTTGTAAAATGGTTTGAAGTCGAAAAGAAACGCTTTCAAGGTGTTTAATTAATAGATAACTATTTTTCTCCTAAGTTAGAATATTATAGTTTTGTGTTTTAGGTTGTATGAAAAATTATACATGATCCTGATTGTAAAATAATTCTCATAACAGGATCATTTTTTTTTTCGAGATCTCTTCAATGTGAAACCTCTTAATGAATAACAAAGTAAAGGCATTCTACAGTATTCTAGACACAACTCCGTTAGATCTAATCCATCTAATTAAGGTTCCATACTAAAATTATATTTTGGCATAAATGCATTAGTCGCATAAAACATCCAATTCAAATATAAGATTCGTCTAATAAGAAATTGACTAGTTGAGTCGATAAAACGTTCAAAAAATAATATGTTTTTTCTTTTTCTATTAGGATCATTTGCTCTTTACTTTAATTCATTTTGAAATTTTTAATGGTTTTGACTTCTAATTTTAGCCGTTCATAAGCTGTAGACTAAGTTACAAAAGCTTGTAATAATTTAAAGTTTCGAGAAATTCATTTTACATATTCGTTATATTCATAAAAAAATCTAGGCTTTTTTTGTGATTTATTCCATGGTATGAAAATTTTAGTTTTATATATTCTACTTGTTTTGAATTTGTACATAAATTAATTTTTAAAGTAATAATTCTAATTCTAAACTTATTGTAAATTATTTTTGTAACTTATATTCATTGCGCTTAAAGTTTGAATATTATTAATAATATTATTAAATTATTTTATTGATTTAAAATCAAAGATTTTTTAATAAAATTAAAAAAAACATTTAAGATTAATTAAGATTTCAATTATTGTAAATCATTTTATGTTTTAGTTATTAATAAATTATTAATAGAATATCCTTTATGTAAATTGTAATTAAACATATAATTTTAATTTTATCAAATTCATTCATAAAGAAGTATTTTGAGATTATAAATAATCCATTAATTTACCAAATTTTATTCAAAGATCTCAAAATTTTTGAAACTCCATATTCAGCATTCACTTCAAATCACAATTAGCATTCAATCCACTAAAATAAAAAAAGATCTCAGTTCAGTTCGATTTTCAATTTATCATTCCTCAAGTCATTCATAATTATACCTTTGACATCTTAAACATTTACTCAAAAGTTAAAAGTTAAGGCGTTATTGATATATCTGTTATTCATTATAATTAAAAAAAGATTTAATAATACTATTAATACGTTATTAAATCTAACTTGAACAAAATATAAGTCTAAATATTATTATTAATATTGGTACATTTTACATAATATTTTTAGTATTAGATTTAAATTTTATTAATAGAAAATTTTTGACATTAAATTTTTTTTTTTTTTTTTACTACCGAATTTTAGATTATTTTTTTTAAGTCCGTCATCATACTTTTTAAAACAATTTAAACAAAAAAAATTAAATAAAAAAAAATATAGAAAAATATAAAACAATTAAATTATTTCAGAATTTTTTTTATATCTTCATTTTTATATTTAAACTAACCATTTATTATTTACATATTCACCTATTCATTACTAATTAACTATTCATTATCGATCATTACTATTTATTTTTATTCACTTTCATTTATTATTTAAGTTATCTATTCACTCAACTATAAGAGAAAACCCCCCAAAAATTTTATTTCATTATTACAAATCAAGATATTTTGCATCCGGAATCAAATACCCGTGAAAACTTTAAATCATTAATTTTACCTTAATCATTTAATTTCATTATGCAATCAGAGGAGCATTGCCATACTAATTCGTCAAATTGTTCTTCAACATCTAATACCTCAATAACTACTACCAATCACATAAAAAAGAAAAGGGTCGTTAGAGCTTGTTCATCATGTAGAATTAAAAAAACCAAATGTGATGGTAAAAAACCATGTAATCGTTGTTTAATTGATAATAAAATTTGTGTATTCACTGAAAAGAAAAAAATTAAAGAAAAAAATCATCCTCAAGGTTATATTGAATTATTAGAAACAAGACTAGATATTTTAAGTAAACTGTTTGAAAATTTAATTGAATTATCAAGACCTTATTTACCAGTTATTGATAATATAATTAAAGATCAAACAATCCCTTATGAAGAAAATGAAGATTCATCTAGTGAAGATGATATAAAAGATTATGATGTTATTCCTATAAATAAAGTTGTTAATTATCTTATTGAAGAAAAAGGTCTTTTAAACAATTTACCAATCGAATGGGAAGAAGGTGCAAATATTGCAGCAAAATTTAACAATAAAAATAAATCAAGTTCTTCGAAATTATTTGCTGATCATAAAACTGAAAATTTAGCAAATGATTCAAATAATTCACCAAATTTAAAACCAACTTCTTCCAATACCAAGAGAAACAAGAAAATAAAAGAAGAATCAACTTCACCAATTTTTGATCAATCAAGTTTTTCAAATAATTTTAATAATTATTTACAAAATTCAAATGGTAAATATTCAATATGTTCGAATGATCCTACATTATCTGATGTTGAAAGTGATAGTCCAAATAGAAATCCGGAATCAATTTCACCACCTTTTATACTTGATTCTCAACAAGGATATCATTATCATGGCTCATTAAATAATGTTCCAACGGCTGCTTCATTATTTTCAAATAATGGAAGTACTTCAATAAGTAAAAATTCATCGATGACTTCATTAAGTAATAAATATGAAAATCATTCAATTTCAGTATCAACAAATTCTACTTCAATATCACAACCAAATTCAGCTAATTCAGCAAATTCTCCTCCACAATCAATATTTACATATAATCCAAAATCAATACCAACAATTCGTAGATCTTCATCAACTTCGTTATCACAAAATCAAATGAAAGGTACAAAGAGTGTAAGTAATAATAATCACGTTCATAAACCTATTCATGCAAATCATAATAGAATGAATTCAATAGAGTTGAAGAAAAGACATAATAGTAATGAAGAATTAATATCACCAGAAAACTCAACATCTAATACTATATTAAATCAACCAAATTCTTCATCTTCAATTATAACTACAAATATACCAAATAATGATTTTAATGGATTTAATCAATTCGATAATGATGATCAAAATATTTTGTTGAATAATGGACTTATAAATCAATTTGATGTGAATAATAACAGTAACACTTTGATTAAATCAGAATTTAATAATGGGGGTTATAATTTAGGTAATGCAAATAATTTTGATGTTTTAATTGGTAATTATGATCCATTTATGAATAGTAATAGTCCATTTTTAGAGAGATTTTAGGACACTTTTTTTTTATTATGTTGCTTGAATTTACTGGTTCAAACTTTGCTTTATTGTTTTTTAATAATTTTTTTCAATTCTTGATAGTGTTCTTTCAATGTGGACGTTTAATTCAAATTTAATGAGTGTGTATATCTTTTTTTTTTAATATGTGTATGTTTTATATGAATAGATTTTAATAGAATTTACAAATCTAAAAAAAGGGCTTAAATGGTTCAAACATACCATTATGTATAATCAACTTGATAGTGAGGTCATTTATTCTGTAAAAGCAATTGTTCTTGAGCACTGATACTTTTTAGTAGTTTTGGTGAGAATTCAATCATGAGAAATCCATAAGTTTTGATAAATATTCTGAAACGGCTATAAAATTTTATTTTTTTAGCCGTGATCAAATTGATAACAAAAAAAAGAAAATTTAAAAAAGCCTAGACTTTAACTTTGGTTAAATTTAAAACTAAAACTAAACCATAACCATAAGCCAAGCAAATTAGTATGAGCCATAAAAAGATGTATTAATTAACTCCCATCGAGTTTATTGCTTATCTATATTCTTCAAATTCAAATATAGAATGATGTATGAGAGATTACAACTTTTATGAGGGGCTAAAAAAAAAACTCCAGTAGATACACAAAATTCAAATTTGCGTAGTATGTGCGTTAGAATATGATAACATTGCGTACAGTTAGCGTTTTGTACATCAATAAAAAAAATCTATTGGACATGTGCCAAATCTTTTTGTGGACACCAATTCGTGCTTTATAACACAAATTGTAATGAAAAACTGATTATCACATTCAAGTAGGTTCGAATTTGCAACCATGTTTGGACGCCTATTTTTATGTGCAAATTATTAAAACGTTCATATCAGTTTCAATTGATTCTCCAATTTTATGATGTAGCAAAATTTGAAAATTAATTTTAAATGGTTAGATAATCCAAGTATTTGTAGATCTTTTGATGAAGAGCGCATTCATGGAATTCAGAGGCAACAACAATGTCAATTACAATATTACGCCAAAATCTTTAAATTAGCAGTATCTGAAAGAAAAAGAGAGTCTACTCTAGTCACAATTTGGAATTACTTTCGCAGTCTTGATTACATCGAGAATTTCTGGTTGCAAAATTTCATTCAAATCTATATAGTTTACAAGTCAATAATGGTAGATTTCATAGAGATATAAATTACTAAAAATAAAGTTGTAGACGTAACCTGAAACCTATTTTGAGGCGGTTTTCTTCATCCATTTCTTTGTTGAGTTTGTTTACTTTTATAAAATTTCATGCGTACCTTGCCTTTCCCATTATTCAATTAATTAATTTTGGTCTCTCGATGAAAATAGTTGATTGTTTAACCCCTTTTGCATTATACTCGATGATAAAAAAATTAGAAAATTTTGATTATTGTATTTAGCAATTATTGCTTTAATATATTTATATTACTGCGCAAGCAATTTTAACCTTGAAATTGTTAAGATATCTAAAGAATCAATACTATGACTTTCTCAAAACTATGGATTTCGGACTAATTATTCAGTAAAAAACCTAGGACCATAGAATTAGGGACTTCGGACTATTTATTTAGTAAAGTATCGATTTTTGATTTTAGTATTATTAAAGTTTATCAGAACGTTTTATGTTTAGTCAAAGTTTATTCTCTCATTAAAATTTAAATTCGTTCATGAAATTTCAGTATTTTGATAAACTATTTTTGAAATATTGAACAATTTGGTTCCTATTCTACAGCCGTTTCCTCAGTAAAAGTGGAGTTTTCATTTGTTACTTTATCACAATTTATTTCATTCTTCTTTGTTTCTACCCTTCTTATACGAGAAATTTGATTGTTTTGTTATACCACTCGTATTTACTAACTTTTTCAGACGTTTTATTGTTAGTTTTGTTTTGTGTAACGCATTTTGATACGCATAAACTTTTTTGGTTTGGTTTTTTTTTTTCAACAATTTGCTATTTCATTTGTAACTCAAAAACTAGAATTGTCAACAAGAAAATCTATCCTGCTAAGAGAGAGTGAAAATCATAGTGGTTTTCACTCAATTTTAAACTTGTGTTTTAAACTATATTTGAAATCAGTTACACAATCATCTTTGAGTCTTTTCGATTGATGTTACTTCAAGTTTTAAATTTTTTATACTGATTCAAAAGAGCTTGTGTTTAATATGAATTAAAGATCGGTTATACAATTAGCCAAGCATTTCCTTAAAATTAATAAAGAAAAAAGTGATAGTAACCTTGAATTTGAACAAGAAAATTCCAATAATCTCTTGTATGTAAGTTTTGTGAATTATTCACCCTGCGAAACCTTATGGTTTTCAGCTATGATTCTATTTTTTCAAGTTTCTAATCCTACAAAGCACAAGAATTAATCAGTTTATAGCCGCATAAATTTCTTGATTTCATTTTGTGTCAATGTAGCTTCGAGAAGCTATACATTGCTCTATCACCTCTACATTTTTACAACCGATCTTGGCTGCTCATCAAACAGTCGAGAGGTTAAGTGAAGAACCACTCAAATATTAAAACGAACTTAAGTTACTTTTCTTAAACCAAATTGCTAGGTTGGTTGAGATTTGTTGCAACATCGATTTGCATATAATTTGCACCCTTATCAGATACAACAATAGAATTCAAAATAAAGAAATTTACGAATTTTTATAGCTTAAATGATCTATTGTATTAAGATTATAAATTCGGATTAATTTCAACAATAAGGTTTGTTTTAATGTTTAAACGACTAATGGCATGATTATCTTTAGTTTGAATTTTAGTCAACAACAAAATAGATTATCTCTTGGCACAAGTTGAATATTATGGCTCTGATCTGGTGCTTATTTTAATCATAGATACTTTACAATTCTTTATGCAAAATGTTTTTAGTATACACTCCGGATTACAATCTGGCCACCTTGAAGTTCCAGCTGCTTCTTATCTTGTTTGTAGGCAAAAGAAGAAGGTAATGATCGAAAAGACTCAGTTCAGGACAGCAATTTCAAAAATTCAGCCGTTATGTATATTTAACAATATTTTCTACATTTCTATAATTAACTTTGTGCAAGCAAATCATTTCAAATTTGCAATTAGTGACAGGTGTTCAGGGTTTAAGCAGCATCAAAACATTCCCAATCTGTTGGATCATGAACATCTGGCTGACTAATTACTTCCATTTCGTGTGAAGTCAATTCGAAGTCATTAACATCGAAATTTTCTTTTAATCTTGAAGGAGTTGAAGTTTTTGGTAAAGGTATATAACCTTTTTGTAATGACCATTTTATTAAAATTTGAGCAGCACTTTTATTATATTTTTTCATAATTGAAGCAAATTCAGGTTCTTGTTTTTGTAATTGATATCCATGAGTTAATGGAGCATATGCTTCAACTTGAATATCTTTGGATAAGCACCAATCAGCTATTTCATCTCTCATACACCAAGGACTTATTTCAATTTGATTTACAGCAGGTTTTATTTTCAATTCTGACCAATTTAATAATTCTTCAATATGCTTTGGAGCATAATTTGATACACCAATGTTTTTTATTTTACCTGAAGCAACTGCATCTTGCATTACTTTCCAAGCTTCTAATCTTTTTTGTTTTCCAGGTAAGGGGGAATGAATTAATAACATATCTATATATTCCAAATCCCCAATTTGTTCCATCATTGTATTGATTGCTTTAGCGGTTTCATGTTTTCCAACTTGATTATTCCATAATTTTGTTGTATAAAATACATCTGATCTTTTGACTTTTGGATTTTCTTTAAGGTATTTAGATATACCTGCTATAACTTCTTCTTCGTTTCCATAAAGTACTGCAGTATCAAATGATCTATAACCTACTTTTAATCCTTCATATACAATAGATGTAGTTTTTGATCTTGGGATATTGTAAGTACCAAGTCCAATGCTTGGAATTTCATTACCTGAATTTAGGGTAATTAATCTATATGACATTGTTAATGAAGAATTGATGAATAGAAAGATAGTTGAGAAATTGCTAACTTACTTATATGTCATAAAATATTAGTGTTAAAATCAATTTCTTATCTTTGCTCCGCATTTAAGTACAGCAATTTAATTAACATATATCAAAGGCTTAAAAACGGATTTATTCAGTGAGGTTTTACTACCGATAAGTCGATTTGAAAAGAAGTAGATTTGAGATTATACAATTTATAATATTTGCACTAGCCATATTTGCAATGTAAATAAGATTATATCCATCTATATAAATTTTTCTTACAATCCTGCATGAAGTACTAAATTTTTAAAACGCTAACAAATTGAAAACATGAATAGATCATATGACACAAATTGGTTTGTCAAGAGTATTATTAATTCCATATGAGCGGTAACAACATGAAATCTGATTAAAACAGTTCAATTGAGTATTTACTCGATCAATTGACTTACATAAGTAAAAAGATTTGAAGAAGACATTCTATTGAGCAAAATTCTGAAACGTGCACTTAAAATCTGAAACTTGCTAATATAGAACGGAAATAATGGACTATAAAATACCGTTGGAAATAGTAGAAATAGATTTGTATAATAATAATAAATAAATGAGCAATTGAGTTTCAGTAAGAAAGCGTGGTATGATTCAAACATAATTGTAGTGTGAGGAGAAATACTAACGGATAAGAACTTAAGTATTTGCCAGATACTCTTTTTACAGAACTGCTGACATTACTAAAATAAATTTAATCATTCATAAATCTAATTTAAAATGGATGGTATTGACCCGGAGGTAATTAATTAACGTTTTATAATTTTATAAGTAAAGGAGTGTATATAATACAAAAAGCAAACCAATGAAAAGATGTAAAATGTTTCACCTGGTAGCTTTTTTACATATGATTAATAGTTATTAAGTAACTGTTTTAAATTAATATTATTAATAACTACCAAAAATTTATTACGTAAATAAAAATATATCAACAATTTCATTATTTTAATTTTTATATTTAAACTCCTTATTTTGTCAACAATTACTTTTTTTGCTTTGCAATTGAAATTTTTTGTTGAAATTTTTAATTTTTTACTCAATTGATTCAAATTAAATTAATTTATTCAAATTAAATATATTATAATAATTTAAAATGGCTATTAAAATTGGTATTAACGGTTTCGGTAGAATTGGACGTTTAGTCTTAAGAGTTGCATTACAAAGAAAAGATATTGATGTAGTTGCTATTAATGATCCATTTATTGCTCCAGATTATGCTGCTTATATGTTTAAATATGATTCAACTCATGGTGCTTATCAAGGTGAAGTTAAAGCTGAAGGTGATAATTTAATTATTGATGGTCATAAAATTAAAGTTTTCCAATATAAAGATCCTGCAGAAATTCCATGGGGTAAAAATGGTGTTGAATATGTAATTGAATCAACTGGTGTTTTCACTACTATTGAAGGTGCTAAAAAACATATTGAAGGTGGTGCTAAAAAAGTTATTATTACTGCTCCATCATCAGATGCTCCAATGTTTGTTGTTGGTGTTAATGAAGATAAATATACTCCAGATTTAGATATTATTTCAAATGCTTCATGTACTACTAATTGTTTAGCTCCATTAGCTAAAATTGTTAATGATAATTTTGGAATTGAAGAAGGTTTAATGACTACTGTTCATTCAATGACTGCTACTCAAAAAACTGTTGATGGTCCATCACATAAAGATTGGAGAGGTGGTAGAACTGCTTCAGGTAACATTATTCCATCATCAACTGGTGCTGCTAAAGCTGTTGGTAAAGTTATTCCAGAATTAAATGGTAAATTAACTGGTATGTCATTAAGAGTTCCAACTGTTGATGTTTCAGTTGTTGATTTAACTGTTAGATTAAAAAAACCAACTTCATATGAAGAAATTTCAAAAGCTATTAAAAAAGCTTCAGAAGGTGAATTAAAAGGAATTGTTGGTTATACTGAAGATGCTGTTGTTTCAACTGATTTCTTAGGTTCATCATATTCATCAATTTTTGATCAAAAAGCTGGTATTTTATTATCACCAACTTTTGTTAAATTAGTTTCATGGTATGATAATGAATTTGGTTATTCAACAAGAGTTGTTGATTTATTAGAACACGTTGCTAAAGTTTCAAAATAACTAGCTAATAAATTGTGAGATTTCTTACTATTAGTTACTAGTTTCTACTAATAGGAAAAATAATAATATAGCGTTTTTCTTTATAGGTTATCAATATCAATATATTTAAATAAAATAAAAAAGTATCAAAAAAAATTAAAAAATTGATTGTAGTATTATAAGACCCTAATGTATTAATTTCAAGTTCAGTTAGAGTGACCTGCTCTACTTTAGAACACCTACCTAAAAAAGCACACCTTGATTTTTGAAAAAATTTTACGCACAGATGTACTTTTGTGTAACAAGAGTACACACGTTATATACTGCGTTACGGATGTATATAGTATTTTTTCTTTGGCAACTTCATTTTTAAAAAGTTTGAACTTAAACTAGAGGTAAAGACACAACCACTGGTTCAATTGACCTCAAATAACCAATATTAGATTAATTTTAGAGCAAGAAAACCTCATTCAAATTTTGAGCAATTTAGCTTCAAAATTGAGTACTTAAAGACGAAAGTTAACAAACATTAAAAAGATTGCGCTAAATTAGCTGCAAAAAATTTGAAACATCAATGATTCAACTATTTCAAAATTTCCAAATTTTATTTTGAGTAGTCTGGCAGTTTTAGTACTTGATTTTAGATATAATATCAAATTTTGAGTTTGATCGTAGCTGTTTTGGGTGGATTGGAGGGATAAAAAAATATCTCTCAAAAAAGTAATTTTTTTGAATCCGATTTTGAGCACATCATAATTGGTCTTCACCACCAAACTTTATGAAAAGATAAAAGAATAGTATCCCTAACTGCCAGGTTCAAGATTGAAGCTTCAAAATTAAATCTTGTTTGGTCAGGTGTGCTCAAGTACTGAAAATGTCCCAACTTTTTTTAGGGATTTTGGATTTGACCATAAGTGACTCAATTTTGAGGTCTTACCCATCACCAAATATTTACAGCTTATCCAGAGAGTGTTGAAATGGACGGGGCACGCTACGGTGGTTCGTACAGCATCACAACATAGTTATAGGCTGTTCTAGTTTGTATGGTATAGCTTAAACTCTCATACAAAATGCAATTAAATTACACAAAAATCAAGGAGTGCTTTTTTGGGTAGGTGTTCTAAAGTAGAGCAGGTCACTCTAATAAACCCTTTTTACGAGAAATAAAAAAAATTAGATCGATCGACCGTCACGGTGATCTAAAAGCTACCAAGTAGTACTAAAATCTCGGCCTATTCTATTGTTATTTGAAGAACTTTGAAACTCACTAAAATAAAAATGAAAAATCTTTAATATAGTTCATGGATAGTGATCAAATTCAATTTTAATAAATTGATTTCATGATCAAAGGAATTAAATAAGTTTTAATGCATTACATGATAGTTGGTTAGAATTACCTATTAATAAGTAAAATTTGAAAGTAATAATCTACTAATAATAATTAATTCTATTGAATAATATTGACGTGTCTGATATTTTTTTTATTTTTATTTTTATTTTTGTTTGTATAAAGAATAATTTTTCAATTGAACGATTTTAATTTTCTTTAGATTTATTAACTAATTTTAAATCTAATTCAACCAACCAACTATCTCTAAAATAATGTCATCTTCAGCTCAACTTCATGAGACTGATGTCAAATTGAAGGTTAAACACAAAAAATCATCATCACCAACAACAATTGAATCAAAATATCAACCAGAAGAAGATGAAAATGATTTAGATGATTTAAAAAGAAGACAATTTGAAGAAAATCAAGAAACAATTGAATCATGGAAAAAATTAGAATCTATATTAGCTCCTATATTATTTACTTTATTATCATTTTTTGTAAGATTTTATCGTATATCAATAAATAATAATGTTGTTTGGGATGAAGCGCATTTTGGAAAATTTGGATCATATTATTTAAGACATGAATTTTATCATGATGTTCATCCTCCTTTAGGTAAAATGTTAGTTGGATTATCTGGTTATATTGCTGGATATAATGGTTCATGGGATTTTCCAAGTGGTGAACAATTTCCTGATTATATTGATTATACAAAAATGAGATTATTTAATGCTACTTTTTCAGCATTATGTGTTCCGTTTGCTTATTATACTATGAAAGAAATTGGATTTAGTATTTGGACAACTTGGTTATTTACTTTAATGGTTACATTAGAAAGTTCTTATGTTACTTTAGGTAAATTTATTTTATTAGATTCAATGTTATTATTTTTCACAGTTACTACAGTATTTTGTTTTGCAAGATTTAACAATTTTAATGTTAGAGAACAAGAATTTGGTAGAAAATGGTGGAAATGGTTATTATTAACTGGAGTTTCTATTGGATGTGTATGTTCAGTTAAAATGGTTGGATTATTTGTAACTACATTAATTGGTATTTATACAGTTGTTGATTTATGGAATAAACTTGCTGATAAATCTACTTCCTGGACTAGATATGGATATCATTGGATTGCAAGAATTTTTGGATTAATTATCATACCAATTACTATTTTTATGCTTTGTTTTAAAATTCATTTTGATTTATTATATAAATCAGGTACAGGAGATGCCAATATGTCATCATTGTTCCAAGCTAATTTAATGGGATCAGATGTTGGTGGAGGTCCAAGAGAAGTTTCAATTGTTCATTCAGTTGTAACTTTGAAAAATCAAGGATTAACTGGTGGTCTTTTACATTCTCACGTTCAACAATTCCCAGAAGGTTCAAAACAACAACAAGTTACAACATATGGTCATAAAGATTCAAATAATAATTGGATTTTCCAAAGAGCAAGAGGTCAACCTTATTATGACCCATCAGGAAATACAACTGATGTTGAATATATTTTTGATGGTATGCATGTAAGATTAATGCATCCACAAACTGGTAGAAATTTACACACTCATGAAGTTCAAGCGCCAGTAACCAAGAATGAATTGGAAGTTGCTTGTTATGGAAATTTAACTATTGGAGATGCAAAAGATAATTGGATTATTGAATTTGTTGAACAAGCAAGTAAAGAAGATAAAATGAGATTACATCCATTAACTACTTCATTTAGATTGAAAAATGAAGTTATGAATTGTTATTTAGGTGTAAGTGGGGCTACATTACCACAATGGGGTTTCAGACAAGGTGAAGTTGCATGTTTTAAAAATCCTTTTAAAAAGGATAAAAGAACTTGGTGGAACTTAGAAAATAATAGAAATGAAATTTTACCACCAGCACCAGAAGATTTTAAATTACCAAAAACCAAATTCTTGAGAGATTTCATTCAATTAAATTTAGCAATGATGGCTACAAATAATGCATTGTTACCAGATCCAGATAAACAAGATGATTTAGCTTCATCTTTTTGGCAATGGCCTACATTAAATGTTGGTATTAGAATGTGTGGATGGGGTCCAGATAAACCAAAATATTTTATGATTGGTTCACCAGCAACTACATGGACTTCAACATTTGGAGTTATATTATTTGCATTTATTACATTGTATTATATCATTAGGTGGCAAAGACAATATGTTGATTTCCCATCTACAAATAAATTAAAATTAAAACAATTCATAATGGGAGGAATATATCCAATGTTTGGATGGGGATTACATTTTATGCCATTTGTTATAATGGGTAGAGTTACATATGTACATCATTATGTACCTGCATTATATTTTGCAATGATTGTATTTTGTTATGAAGTTGAATCATTTACTTCATTCTTGAACAAAAAAAATTCATCATCAACAAGTAAAATCTTATATTTTTTAATATATTTATCATTATACATATTTGTTGGTGGAACATTTTATTATTTAAGATATTTTTCATGGGGTATGGAAGGTGCAAAAGAAAATTGGAAACATTTAAAATTATTAGAAAGTTGGAGAGTTAGTGATGATAATTATCAATAATCTCTAATTTATATAGTTTTATATAGTTTATATAGTTAATATATATTTGATTATTGTATTGTAAAGAAATTATTTTATAGTAAAAAGAATAGAAATTGGAAAAGTTTTCGACTAAAAATCCATATTTAATAGATTGAGTATTAAAAAATTTTGCGCGCGTAGTTTTGAGACACTCTTTATAACTTGAGGATCAAAAATGTTTGATAACCGTTTTTAAAATATATTAATAGTTAGTAAGCAAACTTTCATCAATGATTTCAAGATACTCAAAAATACCAAGTAGATATATAAGAATACTACCTAGAGTCTCCTCAACTTGTCTAATAACTCATCCAATCAGGTACAATTCATCAACCACTACCACAAAAACATTAAAGCCTTCAACTTTTGCATCATTCCCAGAACCAGATTTACCAACTTCACAAAATATAGATGATTTTAAATCAACTAAACTAGTATATGGATCAACTAAAAAGACAATAGCAATAACAGATAGAGCAAGTTCAAAATTAAATTCAATCAAATCACAAAACCCACAAGATTCTGCATTACAAATTCAAGTAGAAAGTGGTGGATGTCATGGATTTCAATATAATTTAAATTTAATTAATTTACAAAATTATTTAAATGAAAATAAAACGAAGGATGATATTTTTGTATTTGAAAAAAATGGTGGGAATATAATATTAGATGATTCAAGTTTAACAATTTTACAAGATTCAAAATTAGATTATACAAAAGAACTTATTGGTTCACAATTTAAAATTATTGATAGTCCATATACTTCAACTGCTTGTGGATGTGGTGCATCTTTCGATTTTGATTTTGAAAAATTAGAACAAAAGGAAAAAGAAAGAGAAAATTAGTTAAATACATTACAGATTAATTTATTTATTTTATTTTTTTAAAATTATTTTATGCTATAATTTCATTAATACCTTGAATACTCTTTGATGAATAAAATCTAACATCAATATCATCATCACTTTCTAATCTTTCTAAATTTGATAAAATTTGTAAATTTACTAATTTTTTCAATTCTTCTTCATTATTTATTTGATTTTTATGATTTATTAATGATTCAACTAATGTTAAATAAGATTTTGCAACATTAAATCTTATATTTGGTACTGAATCTGTAATTAAACTATTCATAAATGGTAATACTTTATCAACTAATTGTGAATAATCTATAACTGGTATTAAACTTGTTATTGCAAATAAACATGTAATTCTTATAATAAAATTTGAATAATCAATCTTATCGTCTTCATCAATTTTATCATCTTGATTTAATAATCTAACAAGTATTTCTCTTGTTGCCCAATTGGACCCAAATATTATTGTTAAATTCTTTAGATTTTGTACTGCTGCTTCTCTAATGGCAAATACTGGATCCCATAACCATGACATACATAATGATAATAATTCATTATTGAAAAAGGATTCACCCAATTGATCAGCTAATTTAGGGATATATTCAATTATAGCTAATCTAACTCTCCATTTATGATCTTGAGCTAATTCAGTTATAGCAGGTAATAAATTGGTAGATAATAAATTAATACCTATAGTTTCATTTACAACTGATAAATTTGAAATTATATTTAATCTAACATCTGGGAATTCATCTTTTAACATAACCAAAAAAATAGGTAATAATTTATCAATTGTAGCTTGTTTTTCCAAAATTGGTGATAATTCTGTTATTGTTGAAGCTAATGAACTTCTTACACTTTCTTGAGGATCTTGACTTAATTCATTAACCACTGGGATTATCTTATTTAAAATTGTTGCTTTTGTCAGTGGGAATTTATTTAATAATTTACAAAAAACAGGTAATTGTTTAGCAATTGCTTTTCTAACTTCACCTTCATGATCTTTCATTAATGAAATAAAAGGATCAATTAATTGAAATAAGTCCAGCTCATTATGAATGAAATTACAAGCAATTTTACTAAATCTATCAGCTGCTGTATATCTAACTCTCCAACTATCATCTTTAATTAATTTTAATGCACTTGATAAAAAATCTGAATTAAAACTATATTCATGAATTTTTTGAAAAAATTCCAATATTGATATTAATACATCAACACTTAAAAATTTTACAGAATCTTGATCATCATTAATTAAATGTTGAAACATTTTGGATATAATTTCCCAATCTTCATTATTTATTTTATTTACATCATTTGGTGAAGATTCAGTAAATTCAGTTAATAAATCAATAATGTGGGGTAAATTTGTTGCAGCTGCTCTTCTAACCATTGGATAATCATCAGTGACTAGTTTTAAATACATTCTTAATAAATCTTTTCTAGTTGTTGAATCAACTCTTATTATAACAGCTTGATATAAACCACATGATGCTATCTTTTTCAGAAACCAATTTCCTTGAGTTAAACTTGTAATTAATTGTAAAAATATTTTATTTATTTCTTCTTGAGTTAATTCTTTACTTATTTTATTTAATGATTCAATTGCTTTATCTCTAACTAATGGTTCTTCCATTGATGCTAATATTGTTAATATATTAATTAAAGGTTCACAATATTCATGACCACCAATTAATGGAACAAAATCACCTAATTTTGTACCTAATACAGCAAATACTTCTTCTTCATCATCTTGAGCAACATCATTTAAAAATGGTAATAATTCTTTACGAGTTCTTTCTGGTCCTAATGCTATAGCAATTGTATCTAATTTTTGCATAGCTTCAACTCTATTTGATACATCATCATGTTTTAACTCATCCATTAATAGAGCAAGTGGATATAAATCGTCCATTTTAAAAAATTGTGAATATATTTATTTAAATTATTATTTGTGAATGTTAAAAATTATATATGAATAAATTGATAAAAGTGATAAAACAGGGTTTTTTAAATGAACAAAAAAATTGATAGTCTAATTTGAAATTTTTAGTAAATTATGAAAAAACTCAAGTAGTAATGTAAGTCTGTAGATGATTGATTAATTGAGTTATAAAAATTGAAATAAATTTTGATTGAGTATCAAAAACTTAATCTTTGAATATTCGTTTTTTGTTGTCAAAAAATTGCAGAGAGAGAGAGAGAGAGAGAGAATGGAAAATTTATATTTTTATTTTTTATATTTTTTTTTATTGTTGTATATACAAATTTAATGTCATAAATTAGAGATATATTAGTTATCCACAATTAGTACTGGTCATAACATTGAAATCGATAGCATTATTCTATGACTTATTTCAATTAGTTTTGAGAAATAACAATAGCTGGAATCTCTTTTGATCGTAAAGAGTTAGAATTGGTTCTATTTTAATTGTTAGATATAAATAACTAGTGTCGCAATTTTTATGTTGCAATTTTTAAAATTCTTTGGTGTATGACATCAAAGTTTAGTTACCATCGTTTTTATCATAAGTTATAGGTGAGAATAGATTATTCAAATCTAAAACATGCATAAATTTTTTATTAAATACCATAATATATATAAATATAATCTAATTTACATCTAAATTTCAATAAAGTGATAATTATTGAAAGAACTAAACCCATTAATTTTTTTTTTATTTCACCTCCAACCTTTAAATTATTATTTTATTCATTTATTCAACCTTTATGTTCATAAGCTGAAAGATTTCTATATTTTCTTCTATTTGAACCAAAACATCCACAACAATAACCCAATAAACTGAAAATTACAACAATTAAAGTAGCAACAGCAGCTGACCAAATAAAAGCATAAAAATTTATAGATAAATAAGATTTTATACCATAATCACCAATTTCATCATTAACTTTTCTTCTTACAAACATAAATACTCCAGTAGCCAATCCAGCACTTAATAAAGCTATAATAAATATTATTAATTGAAAAATAAAATTTAAAACTGATAAACAACAATTATTTGGTGAACAACAACAAGCCATTAATTGTATAACAATAGATAAAAATGATAAACAAATAGTTACAATTAATAAAGCAAATGATGCTTTTGTTAAATTATTTAATAAAGTTAAATTATTTTGTAAATCTCCAGGTAAATTTAATTTATCAATTGATAAATTATTAATAAGTATTTGAATTTCATTTTTATAAGTTTGTGATAAATTATTTACAATAGTTGATTGAGTATCAATTGAAAAATCATTTACTGTATTGTTTAATTCATTTTGCATAATTTTAACTGGATCAAAGAAATATCCCGGTGTTGGTGGAGAACACCAAGTCCAATTAACATTTGAATTATCAAAATTTTCATCAATAAATCTACCTAACGAATTATCAAATACTTGTTGTGCTTCTGTTCCATTACTTTTAAAAAATCCACGACAATAACCCCAATAACTTGTTGAATAAACATCTGCTATACCTAAATCTTGTGGTGTAACATTATTTAATAAATCTGCTATAGCTGCTTGAATAGTATTACTTATTTGATCTGTTGGTATACTACTTGGTAAACTAGATGGAATAGATATACCTAAAGATGAAGTTACAGAATTAACTTGTGATATAACATTTGGATCATTAACTAAACTTGAAGCAGCATTTATCCATTGTTGAGCATTTGTTGGAATAGGACTATTTGTAGTTGTTGTTGTTGCAGTAGTAGCTACTTCATCAGCTCTTTTAATTTTTAATTCATTACCAATTGTTGAACTTATAATTTGTCTTAAATCTAATTTATTTAAATGAAAACTTATTAAATAAGTACCTGTTAAATGACTTTCATTTTTATATGATCCAGTTAATGCAAAACATGATAATACTATACATGCAATTGAGAAAAATATTAAAAATACTCTAAAACAATTAAACATCATTTTTTGAAATAGCTATATTGTGTAGTATGAAATGAAATTTAGCTTAGCGTGTGTATAAAACGCGATATAAAACTTAGGTTCTTGAATAAATAATAGATTTTGGATTAGATTTATATATGCTTGTTTAATTATAAAGAAATTGAAAGATAATAAATGAATGTTGATTATAAGAGATGGAATAGTATAAATTAAAATTTTGAGTTAAATGATTCAATGATTCATTTATATAAAATCATTTAATTATTTATAAATCATGTATAATTAAAATTAATTGCAAGCCTTTTTTTATTTTTCTTATTTTTTCTTTTTTTGTGATTTAATGATTTTGTGTAATTTTTAATATAGCCCACTACCAACTTTTATTTATAACCTTAATTTTATATTTACACAAAAACATTTTATCTATTTTTAGCATCAATTTACAACTTGAAATATAATACAGATCTATCCAATAACTTCGCCAATTGTAACTTCAAATATCATTTTAGTTAAAAATCCAGATTCCATTATTAAAAACTTCATGATTTTTTGTCATTGGAATAAATATTAAATATTTCGTAATATGCGAAGAAATATAATTTGAGCAACCTAATATATATGTATAATCTAATCTACAACAATCTAATTTTTAACAATTCACACATTATGATTTATCTTTAATTTACTAGCACTTCTTAATCATACACTTGAATTATTTTGATTTAATTGATTTGATAGATTTATCGGTTCCTTCTTTTCACCTTTATGATCATACGCGGCATCATTTTAAGTTTCTTTCTATTTAAAAATCATCCACAACAATAACCGATAGCATTTACTATTACTACTAATGTAGTAACTATAGCAGCTAATCATATAAAAGCATAAAAATAATCGATAAAAGAGCTTTTATACCAAAATCAACTACAACTTTTTTGTTTTTTTAGCAAACGCTATATTCACCTGCAACTGATGCAGCACTAATTAATGCAATTATAAAATTTTATAGTTGGAAGGTAAATTCAATACTGATATATTGACAACAATTACCTTCAGTCCTAAAATCATTTAAGTCTTACAAAAGCAATAGATATCAACGCAGAACAAAATTATCTATAGCTAATGTGTCGAAGAATAACTTTCGCATAATTCAAAAACAAAATGTAAAACGCTTTTAAGTATAATTGAATAAAATGATTAGAAGTTTTTTGCAATTTTCATAAACAATGGGATTTCGAATTGTCTATTAAGTTTGATTGAATACAAAACTTTTTGTTAATGACAGAAATGATCTTCTCATGCGAAGCTTTTTTTCTGGATATTTTATTTATGTTTGTAGTTAAACTTTTTAAGTCTACTTTTTAGCTCAAATTTAATTTTGATTTTGTGCTCTTATTTGAAACAGACAATTTTGATTTTTTGATTGATGCACCCTTTTCTTTAATGAGTTTATTTATTTAGCTTCAATTTTTGTAATTTAAAAAATTTTTGAGACTTTGTATGTATCATGTATAAAATTTTAAATGATACAATGATTTTGATGTTTAAAGAGACAGACAGAGAAAGGTAATTATAGATTTAAGTAACATAAAAGAGAAATTATGTTAGAACTGTTGCACCAATTTGCCATCTTATAAATTTTAAACTCATATCTACGTTATTCTGGAAATGAAAAAGAACAAATTAGTTTACGATATATTAGTTTCGTTTGCTGATCCTTTAGTCTATTGTCTTTTACAATGCCTCAAAGTGCTTCTTCTTTTATTGTAATTAAATTTGTGAAAATTTATGCTTAACTTACACTAACATTCTTAAAAAATGAGAATTAAATCGAATATTAATACATTAGTTCATTATATAGCTATATATCATTACAATATTCATTAATTAAAATTATTCATCATCTAAATCATCAAATCCATTAAGTAATTCTTTTTCCAAATCATCAGCATCCAAATTTAATTGCTGGTCCTCATCATCTTCATCTTTGCTTGTTTTTCGTTTTTTATCATTATATCTTTCTTCTTCTACGTCTTCGTCCTCTTCCTCGTCTTCATCTACTTCTAGTTTTCTTTTCTTTTTATACATATCTTTAATAAATGAGTCATGACCATTACTTTTAGTTTCGTTTTCCTCATCATCTTCATCCTCATCTTCTTCATTTTCGTTATCATTTTCATCTTCATCTCCATCTTCTTCATCACTTAAACCAGCTAAGAAATCATCAACTTCTTGATTAGCTTCATCTAAATCATAATCTTCAAATATTTCTATTGAGTTTGATCTAACACCCATCGAATCTTGATCATCACCTTCAATTAAATTCTTTTTCATTTCTTCATTTTTTCTTTGATGTTCTTCTAATTTTTTAAGGTATTTATCAATTTCCAGCTGTTTAATATTCCATAATTTTGAATCATTTTTGGATATTAGATATTCATCTTCTTTAACTTTTGACCATGAACTTAAACATGAAAATAACCAATCTGGATTTACAATTTTTAATTTATCACCATATAATTTATTAGCAACTCTTACTTTAAATGTTGGACCTGAATTTTCAGTTATGTCTTTACATATAACATGAGTAACTTCTGGAAATACTTCATTTACAACTTTTACTCCAAATTGTTTACACCAAATTACAATATCTGCTGAGTTTAAATTTATACCTAATGGTATAATACCTGAAAATAGTATTGTTATACCTTTTAAACATTGACTCTTCATGTAGGGTATTATATTAGTTAAGTCTGGTTTATTTGTTTTTGTGTACTCCTTATAATATTCTGTATGAATATTATTTAATACTTTATTCAACGAATTTAACTCAGTATCATCATCAAATAATAAATTATCTTCTTCTTCTCCTTCTTCATATTCTGATTCTTCATTTTCAGTGGTTGAGGTTTTATTGTTTAAATCCAGTTTATGTTCATGTAATTGTTCTAAATCATGTTGTAATTTAGCTAAAGGACGATCATGTTGTTGTTGTTCAATTGATTGGTTTCTTGTAATTGATTGTTCTAACAACAAATCAGTATTACCTTCTCCTCCTCCAAGTTCTAGTATTCTTTCTACTGGATTTGAAGTTACTTCTTTTGGATCTTCTTGAGTCGGTATTTGTGATTGAGTATTTTGTGATTTTTTCTGTTGTGATTCTTCTCCATCTTCGTCGTTTTCTTGTTGTTGTTGTTGTAGTTTTGAATTTTCTGCTGCTGCTTCTAATTTAGCTATTGATTTTCTCTTTTTTATCGGACCAATTAATTGACCATTCTTTTTAGGTAAAAAACTTGAATTAATATCACCAATCCCAACGAAGAAATCGTATGGAACAACTTTTATCAAATTATTCTCCCATTGCCATACATCACCTCTATCATCAATTATTACAACCATTGATTGATCAACTGGAAATAATCTTTTCAAATTTTTATGAGTTAATGAACCACTTTCATCTCTACTTAATATACGATCACCAAAATATTTACCATCAGGGTCTATAATTTTCGCTATAGCTAATGCATAATTTCTTGTTGCCATTGTATATATATGCATTTCATATTTATCATCCATATTTTTCAAAAATTCAGATAATCCAGGACGTACTTTTACATAATACCAACATTTTGTAGGAGGTAATTTTGGACCAGTCCAACCTGGTGGTACTATTGGATCTTCTTCGAGACAAAAAGTTTTAACATCTTTAACAGCAGGGTAATTTGGATTTGATGGGTCCAGTTGCCATTCTCCAACAGTTGGATCAACAGTTGCATGTATAACAGTTTGATCTAAATCAACTACTAATATTAACTTTTTTTCTTCATTTAATCTATCAGTTGTACTCAATTCAATTTTTGCTGCTTCATCAAAACTTATCTTTAAACCAGTATTATCATGAGACATTGATATAGTTGCTCTATCTTCATAATCATAACCTGAATAATCTTTTTCTTCTTCTAATGATTTCCCACATAATGCACATAATCCTCCATATTGAACCGTATGAGTACATGCTTCTTTTATATGTAATATTTCAATGTCATTATGTAAAATTTCTTCATTATTAAATACATTAATATCATCAATTACCCCTTCAATTGGACTTTCAAATGTACCAATTCTCTCAACTCTTACTTTTTTTGGTGGATCTTCTTTTGAATTTGGATCATCTTGATATACCCAATATTTATATTTGAAAATTTCTTTATGTTTAGGTATTGAATCACCTTTTGAACATAATATAGATGATATTATAACAGGAAATGGTAATGATGATGGTAATTTTATTGGTGTCAGTTCAGACATCTTGAAAACTTATGGGTAGACAAAAGATTTTATTGGTAAGTGACTTGATCTTGATATTTAGACTCTATAAGTATATGTATAATGAACTAAGATATTATTATATAGTTAACAATTGTATATATATTAATTGATTGAATTGATATTTTTGCTTGAATTAAAAATCTGGTTATTGCATTTACTTTTGTTTATTTGTTTGTTTGTTTGTTTGTTTGTATTTTTACATTTCGGAAAAAAAAAAAAAAAAAAATTAAAATCGGAAAATTTATTTTAAAGTCCTAATAAATTTAACTTAAAGTATAAAGAATAGAATAGGATAATACAAATCACGAAATGCAAAATTTATCAAAATTTACTTTTACGAAAGGTTAATAAAGTTTTAAATCTACTGCCACTCAATGTTGGATCAATAATCATGATAAGATGTAACAGAAACAATTTATTTTGTAAGGTCAATGAAACAAATTTACTTCGTTGACTTGTAAGAGCAACTTAGTCGATAAAATCTTTTTCTATCCCCATTGATATTATAAAGTTTCTTTTTATACTGCAGGTTTCAAAAGCCCCAGATTAATGCAAGCTAGTTAGGTCTCTCGCTACAAAACAAAAAACTAATAAAACAGCATATAAGGTAAAACAGAGTTTCTTTGATGAGTCAAGGTCAACTCCACCTTGAATGAGCGAAAGTATCTCTCTATTGTAGGATTGTACGAGCACTTCTTGAGACGGGAGACCAAACATATTCAATGTAGAATACTTTATGTGAGTTACTACCTGAATAAATTAGTCTTTAAAAAGGTAAGAGCGGCAATGTTATTGAAAAACACTGATCTTGTTGGACGCTGTTTGAACTTTCAAGAGCATAGAATATAAAATTAAGGGGTTTGCAAGGTTAAATCAAATAATACCCCCTAAAATAAAAGATCTAATTAAAACCAAAATATTATAGCAAAACTAAAATATATAACTTGAATACTATATTTTTCACGAATAAAAGATAAATGCAAAAACAAAAACTAGATGAACCAGTAATAAACTTATCAGACAATCATTGTCATTTCCACCCAGAAGCTACAATTGAACAAACTTTGAAATTTTCAAATGCATTAAATAATTGTAAATATGAAATTCCTGAGAAATTCTTTCATGTAATGACTACTCAACATATAGATTTAGAATGTATGAATGTACTATTAGAGCATTTACAAGATAAAAATATTATAGTACCTTATTTCGGAGTACATCCTTGGTTTAGTCATTTATTCTATATGGGAGATGTGAAACCTAATAAAATTGATCATTATACTCAAATTTTAAAACCTGGTCCAAGTGATGAACTTTTACAATATCTACCTGATCCAATGAGTATGAAGAAACATACTGCTAAAGTAATGGGGCTTATAGAGAAATATAACTTGAAAGTTTTTGGAATTGGAGAGATAGGTCTAGATAAATTATTCAGAGTTCCAAATGCTGGATTTTTAAGTAATCCTAAATATACAGACATTAATGAGACAGATAAACTTTCGAATTCAAGAGTTAAAATTGAACATCAAATGTCGATTTTCAGGTATCAACTAGAGCTTGCTAACCATCTAAAAAAGCAAGTATCAATTCATTGTGTGAAAGCCCATGGGATACTATACGATGAAGTAATGAATTATTCAGATATTATAGTTGTGCTACATTCATATACCGGATCCATTGATCAAGCTCAAAGGTGGTTAAAAACAAAGAAGAAAAATCTTTACTTTTCATTATCAAATTGGATAAATGGTGAAAAACAAGAATTATTGGAATTACTAGCGAAAAACGTTAATGATAGTCAAATTTTAACAGAAAGTGATATTTACATTGATAGATATTTCATATATCATAAAGAAGAAGAATATTTCAATCATTTAATTGGAATTTTTACAAAATTAAATTCTTATAAACCTATAAATTCATTACAACTTAAAACTAATATGTTAAATAGTCTTTCTATAATAGAATAAATAATATAAACAATATTTTTTCTCTTTAGATTTATAATCTTGATTTAATAATACTAACAAATTCTGGTTTTAATGAAGCACCACCAACTAAGAAACCATCAATATTCTTTTTATCTTTAAATTCTGGTGCATTTTTACCATTAACTGATCCACCATATAAAATTTGAATTTTTTCAGCTTGATCTTCACCAATAGTTTTAGCTAAATGTTCTCTAATTTGTTTATGAGTTTCTTCAGCATCTTCAGGAGTAGCAGCTAAACCAGTACCAATAGCCCAAACTGGTTCATAAGCAACAACGATTTTTGACCAATCTTTTATAATTTTTGAAACAGCATCTAATTGTCTTGCACAAACTTCTAATGTAATACCTGATTTTCTTTCATCTAAAGTTTCACCAATACATAAAATAACTTTTAATCCTTTATCTAAAGCATATTTAGTTTTTTCAGCAATAAAATCATCACTTTCTTTAATTATAGTTCTTCTTTCTGAATGACCAGTTAATGTCCATTTAGCACCTAAATCAACAACTTGTTCAGCAATATTTTCACCAGTGAAAGCACCACATGCTTTATCAAAAACATTTTGTGCTCCAACTTCAACAGTTGGTTGTTTATTTAAATCAACAGTTAAACCTAAATATAAAGCTGGTGGACATATAACAACTTCAACATCTTTTGGTAATTCTTCTGAATTTAAATTTTCAACAATTGATTTTACTGATTGTTTTGTACCATTAGCTTTGAAATTACCTCCAACGAAAAATTGACGGGCCATTGTGATTATGTATGTATATGTTTAATTGATATAGAATAAATTGAGTATATCTAAGATATTAAAAGATCGAATCAATTGAGTTGTAGAAAGCAAAGAATATATAATTTTAAATATGTTATGAATCGAATTGAAAAATGGAGAGAGGGTGTATGAAAAGTAGTGTATATTACAACAGGTGGTTTTTACGCATTATAATTGTCCGGGGATTTTATTTGTACGGAAAATTATTATACATGTGAATAATTAGCAGGTCTTATATAATGCGAATCTTTTTTCACGCAGACTTAACAAGATTGAAGCATCACTTGAGACGAAAGTTATAAATCTTTATTCTCTATAAATACATATATCCACTTCTACTTAATTCACTATTGATTGATGATGTATGTAACTCCGAATATCTTCGATGACTAAATTGAATGATTTAGAAAGTTGTCAATTGAGCAGTAAAGTAATAAAGTAGGTAAATGAAAGAACTTGGATGTTACTTGAATATCTAAAAATTCTTATCTCTATTCTGCGAAGCCATTAATATTATCAACACTTTTATATCCTATTTCGGCAACCAAAGGGATATGATCAGAAGGAAATTGTTCATTAGGAAATCCAATATCATTAGTATCCATATAATCAGGATCAACTTCCCCCAATATTTTATTTACTTTAATATCATCAGTTATGAAAATATGATCAACAACATCAGCAAATTTTGTAACACAAGTAGTGAAATGTAATTTTGAATTTTCAAATAATTCTTGATATACATTTCTTAATTTTATTGGATTTTCTATTATTCCATCACTATTTATTAACGCATTATTTATTCCATATTCATGATTTAGAAATTCTTTTGATTTAGATATATCTAATTTTCTTTCTTGAATTAATTTTATAACATCTGAATTAAAATTTGAATTTAAATCTCCTAAAAATAATACTGATGAATCCATTTCTTTTCTACATGAATTTAATTTGTTTAACAATAGTTTAGTTTGTATAATTTTAACATCATTATACTCGGGACTCCAATATAAATGAGTATTTGTAACATATAAAATCTTGTTAAATCTTTTATCATGTAATTTCAATATTATCCCCACAGTATTTCTAGGTATTACTCTTTTCAATAAATCATTAGTTAAATCATAATTTTTTTCATGTTTTAGTATTTCTTCTCCATAATTTATCCTATGTTCTTCAATTACATCAAATCTTTCAGTATTTATAAATATTGCAACTCCATCAGTATTTTCATTCGAATTATATTCAGGTGATGATTTTTGCATATAAAAACTTTTAAAATTTTCATTAGGGAAATTTTTACTCCAATGTCTTTTATATACATAATATTCCATTTCTTGAAAACACATTATATCACAATTGAATTGTCGTATTGTTTGATTTATCAAAGGAAATCTATGTTTTGTCCAATCTAAATCATCGGGATTATTTTGTTCATATACATCTCTCCATATATAATGTCTTGATAATAAATTAAAAGTCATTATTGAAAATTTATTGTCTTTATTTATAGATGATAATTGATTTAAATGAACCCATTTTCGATACTTTAAAGCATCGTATTTTTCTTGCACCATTGAAAATAGATATTTTGTATTTGTTTGTAAGAATTTAATGATTCTCAAAAAGTAAATTATTTAATAGAAGATATTCAATTGGATAATTATCAATTTTTTGGTGTAAATAACACCTGATGAAAACCTATAATTAAATGTATTAATTAATTGATAAATCTGATATCTTAAGAATATTTTTTGCTCCGACTTATTAATATTATAAATTTGAAAGTTTTTGTACCATTTAAGCGGTAATAACAGGTAACTATTTAATTCAATTTCATTTTATAATATTTCCGGATTACGAAACGATTATGAATTTATCCGATTTCAGTTACCTGATAATCATCGTAGCATTCTGAATGTGACATGCAATGAGCTATTTGATCTCTTGCCTCATATATATTCAAAAAGAAAAGAAAGAGAAAGGCTGGATTATGATATAGTTTTATACTTTTATTGTTTAATCTATATTATTTTCTCTTTATAACCGATCCGTAATAAAAAAGAAATGTAGAAGAAATGGTTTATTGAGTTTTGCAATTAATTGTACACTTTCAATGAGGTATACAAACTTAAGTTCAATCGGAATAAAGCTATCGCTATGCTTATTCATTCAAACTTTACTTCAGAAATTAATAAACAAGTAAAAAATGAGTGCTCGTTTGATATTAAAAAATACCTTAACAGAAAAAATTTCAGATTGTTTCACAAAATTAAATTAATCTAAAATGAATTAAATTTATCCTTCTAACCGAGATAATTTATATATTGATCTTTTGGATAACGTTTTAAAAATAATCAACTATTGTATTTAGATTATTAAGAACCTCCAGGATTCAACACAACACTATTTTATGTAGATGTTTTAGAACTAGTTGAATATCAAGCTAAGAGTACATTACCTGTAACATCTACAACAATGACTTGTCAAACGTGCTTTTTATATTAATTGATTTAAAATATTAAATATTAACCTATGTATAAATTAATTTGCTTAATTTTTTGGAATATATTCAATAAATCTATCAATTTCACCTTCTGAACCTAACCAAATACCCGATTTATCATGAATTCCCTTTGGTAAAATTTCCAAAATTCTTTCACCTTTATCATTAATAGCTTTACCACCAGCTTGTTCCAATAACATTGCCATTGGGAAACATTCATATAAAATTCTTAATTTACCATTTTTTGATTTTGTATCAGCTGGATAACTGAAAATACCACCATATAATAATGTTCTATGAATATCAGCAACCATTGAACCAATGTATCTTGCACTATATGGTTTACCTTTTAAATTATCTTGAGGTTTTTTCAAATCTTCAACATATTTTTTAACATATTCTGGCCAATAATAAGAATTACCTTCATTAACTGAATAAATAGCTCTTTGTTTTGGAATTTTTAAATTTGGTTGAGTTAAAATAAATTCACCTAATTGAGTATCTAATGTAAATCCATTAACTCCATTACCTGTTGTTAACATTAAATGAGCTGATGCACCATACATTGTATAACCTGCAGCAACCATTTCTGTACCTTTTCTTAATACATCATTTATTGAACCTTTTGAATCGTCTTTTAATCTATAAATACCAAATATAGTACCAACTGAAACACCTGCATCAATATTTGAACTACCATCAATTGGATCAGTACAAACAGCATATCTACCACCACCTTCAAAAATAATTAAATCTTCTTGTTCTTCACTAACTAATACTTTAACATTATTTGAAGATTTCATTGCATTAATAAAAATTTCATCACCAATAACATCTAATTTTTTTTGAACATCACCAGTACTATTTGCAGTACCTGAAACACCAATAAGATTAACTAATTCAGCTCTTCTAATATTATGAGCAATAAATTTAAAAGCAAATTGCAAAGAATTTAATAATAATGATAATTCTCCTGTAGCATTTGGTGCTAATTTTTGTTGTTCTTGTAATATAAATCTTGTTAATGTTATTATATCAGTTTCAACATCCATTTGTTTTGAAACAGTATCATGTGCTTCACTCATTATGTATTAATTTTTATGTATTGATTGAGATATATTGAATTAAGATAAAATTTATCAATTGAAATTGAAATTGAAATTGAAATTGAATAAATCAAAAAGAAAAAAGTTGTTGATAAAAAGATAAATAAAAAATTCGATAAACTATAAATTTATTTAAAATATATCTACCCCATATTAAAATTTAATTAAATGGTTGAAAAAAAAAATCACTAGATTTATTTAAGCTTGACAATTTTAATATGAGAAAAACAAATAAAAATTAACGAACGAACTTCGAACTAAAAAAATGATTTAATTATACATGTGCTTTTATTTAGTCTTTGCCCTAACATACCGGGGCCATAGGTTTGTGGAAGTATAATTTCTCAATACTAAAATTATATCTTACCATTAATATTGGATAGCAATTTGCCGTTAAATTTGTGTCTCAAGTATATTTTGTTTTATGATGTAAGTCGAGATAATATTCCCGGGACTGATTAATAAAATACAAAAACAAAATTATAAAATTTAATTGTTGTACCTATTACGTAATTTATTACTTAATGAAACATTTAATTTTGATTTTTCATAAACTTAGTAAAGAATATACGGAGGATAATTACCGTCAATTAGAAAACAAAAGTTTGTATTTTAGTCAAGACAGAGTCTAGAGGAAGATCGCGACTTCAATGTAATTTTAATTTTTTATTGAATGCTATTAATGATTCAAAAAATGATATATAATAGAGCTGACATTATTAAATACTAGCGGTGCTTTCAAATTCCTTCATTTATTCCGTCGACTAATTTGCAATATGTATCAGTAACAAATTATGTTTTATTTGAACTTTGTTGTTGTTGCCTTTGTTGATAAATTGATCTATTTATTTCAAATAATAGATCAACTGTATTATGCAGACCATTAGTACTGTTGTTCGTATTGTTATTATTATTGTTGTTAGGGGAATGACTGTTTTTCCCATTATCTGCATTACTATTGTGTTTATTATTTCTTAATACATTTTTAGGTTGAAATCCTTTATTTGAATTTGATTTAGTTGTCCATTGATTTGTATTTTCTAATGATTTATAAATTTTATAATTCTCTTCATCTTTATCATTTTTAGCTGATTTTAAATATGATTGATAATTCGACTGTAAATAATTTATAATTTCTTTTGAATTGAAATTGGTCGTATCTGATTGTGATTGAATTTGTAATTGTGGTGATGCATGTGAGGATTTATCATGAGACTGCTGTTGTTGTTGTGCTGGTGGCGTCGATTGCTTTTGCTGTTTTTTGTCCGTCGATGGTGTATTAGATGAATTCTGTTGATGCTGTGATGTAGTAGGTGGCGGCGATTGTGAATGTGCTTGAGTATGTGATTGAGATGATTTCTTCTTAGATTTCTTTTCGGATGATTTTGGTGTTTGATGTGATGGTGAGTTTGATGGTGGTGGAGCTACATTTGCTAGTTTAGCGGCCCAATCTGATGCCATTTTTTGTTCTATGATATTCAAGCTTAAACTAATTTGCTTAGTAGACCAATTTGGTAACAATACAATAATATAATTTGTGATGTTAGATAATTTTTCAAACAGAACTGCATATAAATCCCTAAAAAAGTGGAAAGAGGGTTTCAGTTAATTACTTAGTCGCGTGTATTACCATAGCTTACTTAATTAGGAAGTCAACGATATCTCACACTATGTTGACGTGTTACAATATTTTTTTCAAGTTTTTCAGGTTTCAATTTATTTTTTTTTTCACGAACATTATATAGGAATTTAAAATTGATCTGACGACCAAAATTATTTAACTTTTTATTTTATTTTAAAGTTAAGAATTATACAGTCAAAAAATCAATACAATTTTATAATTTTTCACTCAAACTCATCATATAATATTAAGTTCAAATAATCAATCACATATACATCAATAATTAATATGAGTGGGTTTCGTGTATTAGATTTGGTAAAACCGTTTAGTCCATATTTACCAGAAGTTATTGCTCCTGAACGTAAAGTTCCATTTCAACAAAGAGTAATGTGGACCATAATAACATTAATGATTTTCTTGGTGATGTCAGAAATTCCATTATATGGTATAGCATCAACAGATTCAAGTGATCCATTATTTTGGTTAAGAATGATGTTAGCATCAAATAGAGGTACATTAATGGAATTAGGTATATCACCAATTGTTTCTTCAGGAATGTTATTTCAATTATTACAAGGTACAAAATTAATTCATGTTGATATGCAAAATAAAAATGATCGTGAAACATTTCAAGTTGCTCAAAAATTATTGGCAATTTTATTAGCAATTGGTCAAGCTACTGTTTATGTATTGACTGGAATGTATGGTCCTCCAAAAGATTTAGGAATTGGTGTTTGTTTATTATTAATTTTACAATTAGTATTTGCAAGTATTATTGTTATTTTATTAGATGAATTGTTACAAAAAGGTTATGGTTTAGGTAGTGGTGTATCATTATTTACTGCTACAAATACATGTGAACAAGTATTTTGGAAAGCTTTTGCACCAACTACAAGTTCTTCAGCTAGAGGTACTGAATTTGATGGTGCAGTTGTATCAATGTTTCATTTATTAGGATCAAGAAAAGATAAAAAAAGAGCATTGATTGAATCATTTTACAGACCGAATTTACCAAATATGTTTCAATTAATTGCTACAATTTTAGTTTTTTTCATAGTTGTTTATTTACAAGGTTTTAGAATTGAATTACCAATGAAATCAACTAGACAAAGAGGACCATATGGATTATACCCAATTAGATTATTTTATACTTCAAATATTCCAATTATGTTGGAAAGTGCTTTAGCTTCGAATATTTTTATTATGTCACAATTATTATTTGTTAGATGGCCAAATAATTTCTTTATCAAATTATTAGGTACTTGGGATGCAAGACCTGGTTCAGCTCAATTATATGCTAATGGAGGATTAGCTTATTATATTCAACCACCATTTAGTTTTACCGAAGCTCTCTTAGATCCAATTAAAACTACCATCTACATAGCTTTTGTTTTAGGAAGTTGTGCTTTATTTTCAACTACATGGATTGAGATTAGTGGTACATCACCAAGAGATATTGCAAAACAATTTAAAGAACAAGGATTAGTTATTGCAGGTCATAGAGAAACTTCAGCATACAAAGAATTGAAAAAAATCATTCCAATTGCTGCTGCTTTTGGTGGTGCTACAATTGGTGCATTATCAGTTGTTTGTGATTTAATGGGAACTTTAGGTAGTGGTACTTCAATTTTGTTGGCTGTTACAACTATTTATGGATATTATGAATTAGCAGTTAAAGAAGGTGGATTTAATAAAGCTTTAGTAAGTGGCTATTCTGATGGTATTTAAAGTGAAATAACATTTGATGAAGTAAATATTAAATAAAAGGAAGTGTATAAATTTTAAAAAATAAAAATTCCAATTTTTTTGTACAGTGAAACTTGAATTTTGTAAGTGTTTTAAATTTTTCAATTTTGTAACCACTTTTTTCTTCTGCTACACTTTAAAAGTCATCTCCTAATAAAACAAACTCAAGGGTTTAGTAAACATATCAATACAACATAATGGCCAAATCACAACATAAGCAACAAGAGCCAACAATAGCTGAAAGTTCAGAGACAGAATCATATACATCATCAAATAAATTTCCTGCACAACATAAAAATCCAAATGATGATAAGTCACTAAATGAATTATTCAATGATTTACAAGAAGAATTAAATAAAACATCCACCAAACCAACCCAATCCTTAGCAACAAATACCTTAGATTCAAACGATGATTATACGTCCATAAATTACGATTTTAAAAATTTAGAAAAAAAAATAAATAATCTACCTAAAATTCAATCAAATTTCGAATCATCATCACAACATCAAAACCCAATAAAAAAATCATCATCAATACGAATCCATGATCCAGTAGTATCAACAACAAAGGACAAATCATCGAAAAAAGCAGACGCTGGATCAAAATGGTTCAATATGTCACAACCAGAATTAACTCCTAAATTAAAACAAGATTTACAAATTATAAAACAAAGACAAGCATTAGATCCAAAAAGACACTACAAGAAGCAAAAATGGGAAATTCCACAATTTTTCCAAATGGGTACAATAATAGAAGGTAATACTACTTATTATAATAAATTACAAAGAAAACAAAGAGGTAATAATTTAGTTGAAGAAATTTTGAATGATGATAATACTAAAAAATATTTTAAACGTAAATATCATGAAATTCAACAAGATAAAATGAGTGGTAAAAAGAATCATTATAAAAAGGTTAAAAATGATAGAAAGAAATTTTGAAAAATCCAAATGATAATAGATTTCATAGTTTCGTAGAGAATTTCAGTTTTTATAGATAAATTTAATCCAAGATTCAGCTAATTTTTCAAATACATTTTATATTTTGTGTATATTACTCTAATATTATTCAAGACCAGCTCTTTTAAAAACATCAGATCTAACTTGTTCCCATAATAATTTTTTATCATCTTTAGATAATTTTATCTTTTTACCATTATTATTACTAGTAACGTAATTTTTTTGTTTAAATTCATCTAATTTAAATTTATATTCTTGAGCAGTTGTAGCAGCAGCAGCTAAATTTATTAAGTAATTTCTTATTGCAATTTCTTTAAATTTAAATTTTAAAAATCCTGATTGTGAACTTAATAATGAATTATTATTATCTTGTGGTGATCTACTATTAATTTGTAATAATCTTGATTGTTTTACTGATATTTCAGCTACTGATTTTTTAAAATTAATATCTAAATTATGTTCTTGATATAAATTTGATTGAATTAAAGTAAAAATTAATTCAGAATCTGTTAAATGTGGTTGTATTATTATTATATTACATTTTGATGCTAAATCTCCAATCAATTGTGGTAATATGGTTTGATTATATGATATTGTATCTGATGTTGATGAAACGAGTGGTAATTGAGTTAAAATTAATTTACATCTTGTTACATTTAAATTCCAGTCTATTAAATAATTTTCATTGTCGTTTTGATACGATAAGTTGGAGCCTAATGATATTTTGTAATATTCTTCTGGATCTTGTTTTGATGAATTTATTGATGTGATTGATGATGATGAGGAGGATGGGTTAAGTAATAATGATGATTCATTGCTATTTTGTAGAGAATTTAGTTGTTGTTGTTGCTGCTGCTGCTGTTTGTAATTGAATTCTTGTGAAAAATGTTGTTCATGTAATACAATATCATTAACTAATTGTTCAACCGTAGTAGTCATTTGTTCCAGATCTTCAGGAATTGTACCTGTTGAACTTGAATATATAGAAGGAGCGCTTCGTACTGATCTTTTACCAGTTGAAGTTAATGATGAGAAAATTGAAGATGATGAAGAAGATGATCTATGCAGTGATTGATAAGACTTATATGAATTTTTTAAAAATTGTGAAGGTGCAGATCTTATAGATAAAGATGATGATGGTTGTTGCTGTTGTTGTTGAAGTTGTATATTTTGACTTATTGATGGTAATTGATTATAAATTGCATTTCTTGCATTTTCTTTGAATTGTGATGGTGCTTGTTGTTTTTGATGTAGACTATTTGTAAATGGTGATCCGTACATTGTGTATTGTTTATGATTTAAAATTCAATGTGGAAAGTAGTGTCAACTTATTAAGTTAAATAAGATAAAGTAATTATTTAACTCGATGCAAGTATAATTTTATGTGAAAAATTAATAAAGGGTTTGAATTCTTATATTGTTGTATATTTGAATAATTTGAGTTTTGAAATGTAAGATTGATTTATTATATCCTGCGACATGCAACATAAAACGACTATTATTATATTTCCAAACAATTGATGAAGTTAAGTGAATAAAAGAACGAAAAAAAATTAGTGTAATTGAATTGTTGATGTAGTCTGAAATAAAAAATTTAATTCTTAAAGTATTTGTATAATTTGATTTGTTATTTGACGTTGATATTATTATTTTTATATTTCCACTATCTTCTTATTAATCTTTTGTTATAATATATTATTACAAAATCCTAAATCAAAAAATTTAATAGAACTAATATTATAATTGAAGTGGTGGGGTATAAAATTTTCCCAATAACACAAAAGAAATTTTTTTTTGTTGATAATTAAATAAATTCTTTAGATTTCCCAAATAATTGACTGTTGAATGTTGATGTAATAATGGAATGGTTATATCAATACATTAAATATTCATCAAATTCAAACGTTATGAAGAAAGAAAAAGTAACGTTAATAAATATAATTTGGTTTGTAGAATTGAAATCGAAAATGAGGATTTATTTAAATTGTTTTTTATTATTTTTTATTAGTTAAATTGAAGGAACAATAGAAAAATGAAAAAAATAAAAAATAAAAAATAATAAAAAAAAAAAAAAACAATTAAAATTTTTTAAAAAACTTAAACTTAAACAAAAAAGGATCATTCAGATTTTAATTCTTCCGATAATAATATATAATATATTAGAAGGACTTAAAATGAATTTAATATTCTGTAACCGTTTTATTACAAGATGAAGATATAAGTCATTATTCATTCTACGAATGAATTATTTAAAGCATAAATATATGAAAATGTCCAAGAAATGAGGTTGAATAAATATTTGATCTTTTGAAAAGATTTTGGTTATTTTTTACTTTTCTCCTATTCTAATTTTTGATTTTAATCTCTCTCTTTTTTTGTCGGATTTTTTTTTTTTTTACTACTTTTCAGCTAGTTAAACAAATTTATTAATAAACGTAAAATTTAAATATTAATCAAAAAGATGTTTTGTTCCATCACTAACATATGATTTCATAATATTATATCAATTATTACTACTATTAATTGTTCTTTTTCTTTCCGATCGATATTCCCCCACATCTCTCCAGTTTTTTAAAGCTCCAGATTTTTAGTTAAATAATTAAAATGTTTGTTTTTTCTATTGTTTTATTTTTGTACATAAACATAGCACATAAATTGTTCGTAACAACTTTCATAATGTAACGAGAAAAAAAGGCAAAAATATTTATCAGTTTTTTCTGCATACATAAAACGTTTGTGGTTTACAATTTATTATTTTATACTCAATTAAAAGAAAGTCGAGAATTGTTTTTCAGAACTACAATACAATAGGAAGAACGAATTTGGTAATTATTGTGTAGAATTTTGTTTTCTGATCACCTTGAAAGCAAGACTCAATAGCAAACTACAAGATTCATAAGTCTTATTGTTGTTGATTAACAATAGATTGATTACGTATAATTATTTCTTATTATATTTTGTTAAATCAATTAAAATATTATTATTACAAAAATATATTTATCTCTCTTGTAATTTGTGTTTGTCGGATTAATTATTTTTTTGCATTTTGTGTAATTATTTATATCGTTTGCGTACAAGATTTGAAAAATAAAAAATTTTGATATGTCAAACCATTTCTAAACTTCTTAATATATTATACTATTTTATGCGAATTTACTTATTCTGAATCCCCCAATTCTTTTCTCTGCTTCGTAATTTTCTTATTTACTCCATAAATAAGTTAAATCTGCAGTCCCCAGTTCTGCCATCTCTCTCGGAGAATTAATATTATTTAGTTTTTCCGAGATGATAGTACTCTTAATATAATTTATCAAGTGTTGTTATTCCTGATTAGTTATTAATGCATAGTGAAATTTCACTAATTTAATTTGTATGGAGTTTTCATACTATTTTCCAAATCTTTCATTCTTTTTACACTAGAGCTTGTAAGGTAGGAATATTCTCAGATTCTCATGATTATCTACTCCTTTAGTACAATTGACAGTTTTGTAATGTGTGCACGCTTTTCTGATCTATTAACATAGTAGAGAGAAAAAACGATATTTTGTAGTATTAGCTCATTTATCTACTATATAAGATTCTTATAGTTGTCTTCTTGAAAAATTTCTATGTTTATCTAATGTCCATCTATATTGCAAATATAACAAAATAAATTAAATTTAAGAGGGAGAAAAGTTACTTATGTACTCCACTTAAATTTTCATAGCTGTTTATAACAAAAACCCAATTTTAATATAATTTTGTTTTTGTTCGGTTTGTTGTTCTTTTTTGTTATTGAAGGATGATCATCATTTATATTGTTCAATTCAGCTCAAATTAGGTGTAGTAGTTACAGGTCTAGCTCTTGGTGGCATTCTATCTTTTATTAACTATGTAATCATTAATTCTTTTTAAATCGTTATCTCAAAACATAAACTTCAATTTGATAGTACAAAGACTTGATTAAGAATGCAAAAACGCTAAGTACATAAAGAGATCAAAATTTAGGTAAAAGATTATGCACCAACCTTACAAACAACAAAATAAAGTATTTCATTCTTTCAAACCACAGGCTCTCATCCTCACATCGAGTTACGATGAAATATAAGCTAGACCTATTCTTCTCTTTGTTTATATGTCCTTTGAATAGCAAACCAAAAATTTGAACCCGTAATCATGCGCTAACTAATGATTCTTTGATACATATATCCTTTTGATTTCTGTCAAGAAAAGGATATCAACTCTAGTTTTACAAAAATTACGAGGTTTTTAGAATACATTTTATACTTATTTTTTTTCTTTGATCTTGTTGCAAATTTGAAAGCTACACAAAAAGCCAAAAGGCTTGAAAAATTTAAGAATAACAAAAGATTAAAATTATTATTATATAATATTTAAACAAAGTATCAAAAAATATCAATATTGATTATAGTTCAATCATTATACTGAACCAGATCATAGAAGAAATAACGCTAAAAGAAATAACGCTAAATGGAGAAGACTATAAAATTATAATATCATACAATCACAAGATAAAACAAAAAGCTCCTCCGGTAATTTCTGGTTTGACCGAAAAAAGTCTCATAACTAAGTAATTTTGAAGTATCACAAACTACAAAATCAGATAGAAAAGAAAGTAAATTTGACATGAAGCTATTACTATCCCATAGATCAACTTCGAAAATGTTCAATCAGCTAAGACCAAGTTCTATTTAAAAGATTCACTCATCGGCAATTAAATGGAAACTCACAGATTCAATAAAAGAACTCAAATATGATATTGGATGTACTTTCTGTCAACCTAAGCTACCACTGGAAAAATAAATCAACTTTGATGAGCCATTAAACAAGAGTTCAGCTATTCCAGAGAGACACATTATGGCACCAACTATTGACAACCATAAAATGAATCAGTTTGATTTCAAGATTGTAAATATGCCAGGTACATTAGCTCATAAGATTCATGAATTGAAAAGTAAGTTAGTCATGAAACCTGGCGTATCTGTGTCTAGTATCATTTTAAAGAAACATGATAGTGTTTTAAAGAGTTTTGGTGTTAATTCAAGTGGTGGGACCAATGAATAGTTGGTATTTATCTATCCCGATATGAAAGCTATAAAATCTGACTTGGATCATACTGATCAGTTTTTGAAAAAATATAATTAGCTTGAAACAGACCAGCAAAAAGTGTATAATCCTTTCTTAACTTCCGAACAAAAATAGGAACTACAAAAGAAGAACAATGAAAATGACATTACGGTAGATGACTCAAATTTTGAGGAAATTCCAATATGCAAAGATTTAATTGTAACATGTGGATATGCAAAAAGAGACATAAGATCTGGTGAACTAGGTCCATTCATTACAAAAGAGTTTGATCAAGTATTAAAATCAAAAGGGCTAGCTGATGAAACACATCTAGGTGAGATAACTCATGTCGGGGGTCACGCACTCGCTGGTAATGTCTTATATTACTGCAAACAATCTAACTCAAGTCGAGGCTTTATATGGTATGGACGTGTATTTCCTCAAATGGTTCAATCTTTTGATGATACTATTATCAATAAATCAAATGTAAAAGAATTATTTAGAGGTAATGTATCCAAATATGAATAAACTCAAAAAAATTGTATATATTTATAGATTTATGGAACTTTTATAAAAACTTTTATTTATTCGAAAGTTCAGTTATATCAAAACCAGAAATCGACAACATTTGAGGCAGTAGCATAATTGGCTTGAGCTAATCCAATTTTCAAAGTATCTAAATTATAAGCGACATAAGCATTTTGTAAAAAAGTGTCACCAAAAAAGTTACCTGAATTATCATTATCTTCCAAAAAAATTCTTGATCGACACATATTGTAACCTTGATCAGTGAACAACAAAGTATATGGAATTTTAATACTAACTCCATCAAAGTTGAAAGTTAAATGATCGTCGAAATTTACAGAATCACAATATGTATATCCAGAGTCATCAACTCCTAATGCATCCAAGATTGGCCTACCAACTGAAGGAATCAATCCAATGTAGGTAGTACCTGAATCTAAAGCTGCATTTATTTGCAACTCATGAGTAGTTCCATCTGGTAAAGTGTAAGATTGAACTTGAACTCCAACCCATGGATAATTTGCAACATCCAAAATAGTTAAATCACCATCATATTTTGCTGTATCAACACCACCAAATAAAATATTTCCTGATTGAGCATCTGGTTTATTTAAATATAATGAATATGCTGCATGATCAATTATTCCAGCATTTTTCAAAGCAAATGGGAAATTTGGATATTTTTGAGGAGTGTCTTCTTGTTTTTCTAATCCTATTCCCAAAAGACCACTGTATTTTCCATCTTGTGTAATTAAACCAAATTGTAAATTTGGTAATTTTGTACCATCAGCAAAATAATAATCATCAGTTGCATAATATCCAAATGCATTACTTCCGTCAACATAATTGGCATAAATTGGAATTGATAAATTTTTGTAAGTTGTTGAAGTTTTTTCATTAAATGTTCCATAACTTTTACATGACACTCCGTTTTCACATGTAACGTGTGTACTTGGGAACCATAAATTACTCAGACCTGTATCAAGAGCAACATAAAGTGATTGTTTGTTTGAACCCATAGTGATTTGAGTTTTATATTGTAAATCCCTATATTGAATTTGTATTGTTTCATCTCGTGATTGTACTGGAACACCTGTATCGTTATTATTGGTGAGAACAACATCAAATGATAAGTTCAAAGTTTTTGGAGCTCTTTTCTCTAATGGAGCAGCTAAAGCAACAGAAGCAACAACTGTTTGAACAAGTAAATTTATTACAGAATATTTCATTATATTTGGTATTATTTGACTAATTCATATCTGACAATTCAAGTTGTTGGATTTTATCCCTTATTTATAAAAACCTTTAATCATTGTCTTGTTATGACTAATTTTTTTAAATTCAAAGTACATAATACAGAACACGCTTCATATTATTATTAGATTATGTCGGTTTGTAGCATTTTGCAATAATTCGAAATTGGAAAAAATTTTGAACAATAGTAAATATTTTCAAATAGCTACAAACCGTAGGCATTTTGTTGGGCTTGAGATAAGGAAAAAACTAGCATTTTTCTTCAACACGGAAGCATTAATATAAGGTATACTTTTTAAAAATTTTCACTTAACAAGGCATCAAATAAAAATTGACTTCGCTTTAAATGCATCAGGTATAAACCTTTGCATGATCTGTAAGCAGTTCGTACTTTCACTCTAACCTCGACTTATGATTAATGAAATACTCGTTATAACCTTTATTAGTAAATAGAGTAATACAAAATCCCTGTCCAGTATATTCCATTTGTTTGGAAAATCAGATTTCTATTTTCAGGTTGCAAAATCAAAATTGTTGCAAAAGTCAACAGCAAATTTCGCTCAAACGTTTTTATCAACAATTCTCAAAATACATAACCATGAGAAAGTATAAGTTTTTGATTGCTAGCCAAAAGATTTTGATATAGGCACTTGGTTGCTGATGAAAAATTTTTTAGAAACAAGTTTACGTAAGATCTGCAATCAACGGTTTTATGCAAGGTACAAAAGTGATGTAGTGAAGGACTAAATTTGGATAAATTTAAACCCGTTGATAAATTGACACACTTTGAGGCCGTACAATTATAATTTTATCAATACTTATCTATCTTTCAAGTTTAAATGTTTCAAAACATGAAATTTTTGATTGTACAAAAAAATACACTAACCATAATTTATTCTTATCCTTCCGATTGGATTTTGTGACTTGAAAAAAAAAAAAATTAGAACAATAGACTACGGATGATAGGTGATATCTCGAATGTTAACTGAAGACGACTGCTTACATAAAATTTTCTTTTGAATGGGGATAAATGGGTATTTTGTAAATTCAAACTTTAAAGTTCCGGATCGCTAGTAAGATTTACGAAATTTGAAGTGAGGCCAATTTTTTTTTCAAAAGTGTCACGTAAATCTACAATAGCTATAACGCTTTACGTGAAATTGAAAGTAGTGACATGACACAACATTGATAAATAATTAGTAACATATGACACAACATTAATAAATACCTACTGACAATTTGTTAGACTTCTATGATATTAATTTTGACAAGATCTTATAAAGCTAATAGAAATATGAATATGTTATTCATATTTCATGGGTATAACTGAACATTGAGTTTTATGTATTTTGGGGAAGATGGGTGAAATGATTGAAGACTGCATATTGTATGATTTTTGCTATAAAACATTAGTAATTTGTGTCAAATTAAAAACAAACAAAATATGATGAAGTAATCGGAAATTAAGGTCCGAAAAGGAAAGGAATAAAAAATATGGAAAATTTTTTACGAAGAAAGTAAAGAAAAAGAAGGAGCAAGGGACCAGAAAAATAGATCCATAGAACCACATAGTGTATTAAGAGTCTTGTAACCTGTATTTGTATATTGAAACTAGATAATCATTTGACGTCATATCTTCTTCGTCTACAAGAATTCATCAAAATATAATCTTTTTTCAAAAAAAAAAATTCAAATGATTATGTGATAATCTTACTCAATAAATAGATTATCAAAACATACAATACAAACATAACAATCAATAAATATATAACTAGTAATTAACAAGCAATTACCTAATATGAATAATAATATTTTAATTCGACTCATAGTTTGTTGTCTCTTAATCATACATAAAGTAATATCAATAATCTAAATATATATATATTGGTCAATGTCAAGAATTTCAATATCACAGTTCAATAATTCGGACAATACATAATATGTAAACCTGCATTACTTAGATTAATATCAACAACTATGGGCTTGTATGCATTATTCTAAGTACCACTTTTTTAATTCTTCATCAGAAAGTTTTCGCTTTCCGGCCTCGATCGTCGATAGGCAAATACTTTGAGTAAACTTTTTCAGGTACTTGTTTGATTGAATCATTTGTTTTGGTGTTAGTTCGGAGTTGCATATTAAATGGTTCAATTTAAGTCGAAGTTCTCTTGCCCCCTGCTATCAGCCAAATTCAATTTCATTCGATTTTTTGAAAAATGTTCCCCATTGTTCTTCTTTGTTTTGTAATTCTCCACTCCGTTCATTTGGTATGAGGCATGATCTACTTGTAAATTGATACAAAAGATCACAATAATCAAGAATCTTTTATAACAGTCAGATTAAGTACCTATTGATAATTGAATAATTTTTATATTCTCGATCTTCAACTTGGTACGAATTTAACTAACTTATACCTTCTTCAAATTATGATTACAAATTAATCTCCGAATAAAAAGAAAAAATGAGATCAGACTATTTAACTCGGAGATTGGTCCAGATTTGGTGAAGTTTGAGGAACAGGATCGGATCTCGTAATTACTAATTCTGTTCAGTTTACGGGATAAAGATAGTAAAATATATAATTGTTGTCTTCGGTTAAAATTAAATGGCGGAACTTAACCCATCGGATAATACGTTTTTTTCAGCCTCTACGATGAATTGACAATAGATCCAGTGTCTCACTTGTTTGTTTGTGTTTTTGACCAATTTTAATAGCCATAATGTGATTCAATTCTCGACAATAATAGAACAAATTCTGATTTAGCTTGTGCATGAATTCACAACGCTCTTTAACTGTAATAAGCTACTTTATCAAGAAGAAATATTTATATGACTACTGGAAATATTCTGTGAGTTTACCCATAAAAAAACAAACATAGCTCGTCAAATTAAGGTTTTATAAGGCTAAAAGTACAACAAGTTAGTTTTTCTGTTTACTCAGCCGTGACTTTTTAAAAATTAAAGATGGTTTTCTGTATTTACTACGTTAATTCAGCTTCATAAAACTAAGTGAACGACTTTTTTAATCGAGGTACTAATTTAAGCTGTCAACGATTACACTTTGTTACAATTGTTGTCAGATCCGACCTGGACATTTTCAATTTTTTTAATGAAAATAAATATTACGAAAATTTGTTTTGAAGTTTGTTCGGAAAGTTTTAGTTTAATTTTTTTCTGAAATTAAGATTAATTACACAAACTTAGATCTATTAGTTTAAAAGAAAATTCGGATATTTTTTAATCTTTGACAAAGTTGTAAAATTTAGTGTGAAACATGTTTAAGAGTTTGACAATCCAGGCTCGCTATAGAAGAAGACACTTAAGTACAATCATCATCCTTTTAACGGTAATAATTGAATCTTTAGCCTCAAAATCTAAATTCATACACACCCTTATTGATGAAATCATGTGGAACAATTGGAGCGTTCGAATCCTTTCTGAGAAAAGGTTGAAACAAACGGAGTTTTTCAATATTTATTGAATTTGATTCAAGATTTTGTAGATCTATCTTCTCATTGACGATGGTCCTTAATATTCAAACTTCAAAGCAAGATCGTATATTATATCGTATTGAAACCTTAAATTCGCAATAAAAAGAAAGAAACCTGTGTCTCAGCTACTTTTCTTAAGTTTCTTAGTAAGTTTACCAAGCCGTCTTCTGAGCACAATTACTAACTTGTCGGCGATAAAACGTTAATTTCTCTAATGTTATAAAAACAACGTTGAGATCAATCTTCAAAACTTGTACAAAAAAATATTGCAGAATTAAAAAAAATTAAAAGTTTTTTCGGATAATTTGTTTTTCTTCTTCTTTTTTCTTTTTCAGATTTCATCAAAATAAACTTTAAAATTAAATATAGCAACTAATAAATGAATGTATATATTCCAAAATATAAGAAAAAAACTTGTTTTATTAGAATTATGACCTTATATTTGTATATTTAAAACGAATCTATGACATAAAGCTATCACGTTGCCAAAATAGATTTTTTTCAGTATATTCATTCAAGTTAAGACTATATTTATTAACAAAAAAATATATAAATCCGGTTAATATCAACCTATGAAACTCTTGATAAAAAAAAATCGGATAATTAACAAACACAATTGCAATAATAAAACCAAACATTTCATACATAAAGTACTATGTCAATCATAAAGTCAATGTCGATTTAGCTATGAATGGCTTTTTTATTTATGTATTTTTTAAGTGGCTTTACATTTTGTTAAATTGTTGTTAATAATAATATAATAAACTAATTTGTGTGATAATATGATAAATCCGTAGTATAATATTTTTTATTTTTAGTAAATCTCTCTCAGCCTTAACCAAAAAAATTCTTTAAATTTATAAATATTCAATTCAATTTGCACCCTAATCAAATTTTCTAAAATGTATAACGAAAATCTTATAATCTAGTTGATCATTTGAGAAAGATATGAGATGAGATGAGATCTTATTTTCAGCTTTATAGTGAAGATGTGAAACTCAAGTAAGATCAATTATAATAAATTTAGATCTAGAGTAATTCGGTTGCGGTTTTAACAATTATTTGTCTGAGCGACACAATAATATAATTATAGAAATTTTTAAATCAAATAAAGGAAATCAATTTAAAAATAATCTAGAAATATATTTTGTTTGTTTTTTTTTTATTTTGCTTCTTGACTAAATTGAATTTATTCTTTATTGTATATCTTTACAATAAATTAAAATTAAATTTAGTATTATGTCCTAATTTTTTTCGCTTTAAATTAATTTATTTATCAACCCCAATTACCCTTTAATGTCAAACATTTATCCGTCATCCGTAATTTTTTCTTTTTCAGGAATTCATATATATTAAATAAACAATTCTTAACAAAATTTCATCTCTTAATTTTCTTTAATGTTCTAGTTTCAATTATCATTTATCGTTTATCATTAATTATTATATATTTATTTTCTAATTTAATTTTATACTCAGTTCTTTTTCTAATTATTCATTTCATTAATTATTCAACTCCAAAAGCAAATTAAATTCAAATATGACAACTTCACCTTTAGAATCTAAAGAAGATTCTTTTAATAGGTTGGAAAATCAAAAAACGAATTCATCATCATCAACTTCCAATTCAATCGGTGCATATGAAGGTATTGATGAACAAAGTGTTCGTAAATTAGCAAAAACTTTTACAAATAGTTCAACTGGTGATATTCAATCTGCTTCTGGTTTACATAAATATTTAACAAATATGTCAACTGTTCCAGGTGTAAATCCAATTGCTGAAACTCCAGATGAAAGATTAGATCCCAACTCAGACAATTTTGAAGCTAAATATTGGGTTAAAAATATAAAAAAATTATTTGATTCAAATTCAGATTATTATAAACCTTCAAAATTGGGTGTTGCATATCGTGATTTAAGAGCTTACGGTGTTGCTAATGATACTGATTATCAACCTACAGTTACGAATGCATTATGGAAATTGTTACACGAAGGGATTGGTTATCTTAAAAAGGAAGATGAATCAAAGCAATTTAATATTTTAAAACATATGGACGGTATCATGAGACCGGGTGAAGTAACAGTTGTATTAGGTAGACCAGGTGCTGGGTGTTCAACTTTATTAAAAACTATTGCAGTAAATACCTATGGTTTTCATATTGGTAAAGAATCACAAATCACTTATGATGGTTTAACTCAAAAAGATATAGAAAAACATTATAGAGGTGATGTTATTTATTCAGCAGAAACAGATGTTCATTTTCCACAATTATCAGTTGGTGATACATTAGATTTTGCAGCAAGATTAAGAACTCCACAAAATAGAGGTGAAAATGTTGACAGAGAAGCTTATGCTAAACATATGGCTAGTGTATATATGGCTATGTATGGTTTGTCGCATACAAGAAATACAAATGTTGGTAATGATTTTATTAGAGGTGTTTCAGGTGGTGAAAGAAAAAGAGTTTCAATTGCAGAAGCCTCATTAAATGGTGCAAATATTCAATGTTGGGATAATGCTACTAGAGGTTTGGATTCAGCAACTGCATTAGAATTTATTAGAGCTTTAAAAACATCAGCAACAGTATTAGATACTACTCCGATAATTGCTATTTATCAATGTTCTCAAGATGCTTATGATTTATTTGATAAAGTAGTAGTTTTATATGAAGGTTATCAAATATATTTTGGAGATTCAGTACATGCAAAAGAATATTTTATAAATCAAGGTTGGGAATTTCCACAAAGACAAACAACTGCTGATTTTTTAACTTCATTAACAAATCCAGCAGAAAGACAACCACGTCCAGGTTTTGAAAATTCAGTTCCAAGAACTCCAGAAGAATTTGAAGCTCGTTGGAAAAACTCACCAGAATATAAAGCTTTAGTTGCTGAAATTGATCAACATTTTATCGATTGTGAATCATTAAATACAAAACAATTATATCATGAATCTCATGTTGCTAGACAATCTAATCATATTCGTCCTGCATCACCATTTACTGTTTCCTTCAATATGCAAGTTAAATACATTATGCATAGGAACTGGTTAAGACTTAAAGGTGATCCTTCAATTGCTCTGTTTTCTATATTTGGTCAAGTAGTTATGGGTTTAATTTTATCATCAGTGTTTTATAATTTACCACAAACTACAGATTCATTTTATTTTAGAGGTGCAGGTATTTTCTTTGCTGTTTTATTCAATGCATTTGCTTCCCTTTTAGAAATTATGTCACTTTTCGAAGCTAGACCAATTGTTGAGAAACATAAAAAATATGCACTTTATCGACCATCAGCAGATGCCTTGGCAAGTATTGTTAGTGAATTACCAGTCAAATTGTTGATGTCTATGGGTTTCAATTTTGTTTTTTATTTTATGGTAAATTTAAGAAGAAATCCAGGTAGATTTTTCTTTTATTGGTTATTTTGCTTTTGGTGTACATTAGTTATGTCACATTTATTTAGATCCATTGGTGCTGTTTCAACGTCTCTTGCAGGTGCTATGACTCCAGCAACAGTTTTATTATTAGCTATGGTTATTTACACTGGATTTGTTATTCCAACTCCATTAATGTTGGGATGGTCAAGATGGATCAATTATATTAATCCGGTTGGTTATGTTTTTGAATCGCTCATGTTGAATGAATTTCATAATAGAGAGTTCGAATGTACTGCTTTTGTTCCATCAGGTCCAGATTTTAAACAATTTTCAATTGCAAATAAAGTTTGTTCAGCTGTTGGTTCTAGACCTGGTAGTTCGGTGGTTAATGGTACTGATTATTTAAAAGAAGCTTACAACTATACTAATGGTCATAAATGGAGAAATTTGGGTATAACAATTGGATTTGCTGTTTTCTTTTTAGGAATTTACGTTGCTTTAACAGAATTTAATAAAGGTGCTATGCAAAAAGGTGAAATTGTTTTGTTTTTAAAAGGTTCTTTAAAGAAACATAAAAAGCAAATGCAACAAAAGCCTCATGATTCAGAATATGGTGGTATTCCGAATGAAAAAGTTTCATATGAAGCAGCAGCAGAAGCTCAAAAATTTGAAGAAGGTGATGGTTCAGTTACTTCTAGTCCAATTCCAGAAAACAAAGAAATCTTTTTTTGGAGAGATTTAACTTATCAAGTTAAAATTAAAAAAGAAGATCGTGTCATTTTAAATCATGTTGATGGTTGGGTTAAACCTGGTCAAATTACTGCATTAATGGGTGCATCTGGTGCTGGGAAAACTACTTTATTAAATTGTTTATCAGAACGTGTTACTTCAGGGACTATTACTGATGGTGTTAGATTAGTTAATGGACATGCGTTAGATTCTTCATTTCAAAGATCAATTGGATATGTTCAACAACAAGATTTACATTTACCAACTTCAACTGTTAGAGAAGCATTACAATTTTCAGCATATTTAAGACAACCAAGACAAGTATCCAAAAAAGAAAAAGATGATTACGTTGATTATGTTATTGATTTATTAGAAATGACACTTTATGCTGATGCATTAGTAGGTGTTGCTGGTGAAGGTTTAAATGTTGAACAAAGAAAAAGATTGACTATTGGTGTTGAATTAGTTGCTAAACCAAAATTATTATTATTCTTGGACGAACCAACTTCAGGTTTAGATTCTCAAACTGCATGGTCTATTTGTAAATTAATGAGAAAATTAGCAGATCATGGTCAAGCTATTTTATGTACTATTCATCAACCATCAGCATTATTATTAAAGGAATTTGATAGATTATTATTTTTACAAAGAGGTGGAGAAACAGTATATTTTGGAGATTTAGGTGAGAATTGTCAAACGCTTATCAATTATTTCGAGGGAGAAGGAGCACATCCATGCCCACCAAATGCTAACCCTGCGGAATGGATGTTGGAAGTTGTTGGAGCTGCTCCAGGTTCACATGCCAAACAAAATTATTTTGAAGTTTGGAGAAACTCAAAAACTTTCCAAGAAGTTCAAGCTGAATTAAACAGAATGGAAGTAGAATTATCCAAATTACCAAGAGATGAAGATCCAGATTCAAAATTAAAATATGCTGCACCATTATGGAAACAATATGTTTTAGTCAGTTGGAGAACCATAGTTCAAAATTGGAGATCACCAGGTTATATCTATGCCAAATTATTTTTAGTTGTTTCATCATCATTATTCAATGGATTTTCATTTTTCAAGGCAAATAATTCTCAACAAGGATTACAAAATCAAATGTTTTCAATTTTTATGTTTTTCATTCCTTTTAATACATTAGTTCAACAAATGTTACCATATTTTTGTAGACAAAGAGATGTCTATGAAGTTAGAGAAGCACCTTCAAGAACTTTTAGTTGGTTTGCATTTATAACTGGTCAAATTACTTCAGAAATTCCATATCAAATTGCTGTTGGTACTATAGCCTTCTTCTGTTGGTATTATCCAGTTGGATTATATAGAAATGCTGAACCAACAAATTCTGTTAATCAAAGAGGTGTGTTGATGTGGATGTTTTTAACATCTTTCTTTGTTTACACTTCAACTATGGGTCAATTGTGTCAATCGTTTATTGAAATGCCTGCTAATGCTGCTAACTTAGCTACATTATTGTTTACAATGTGTTTGAACTTCTGTGGTGTTTTAGTTACAGGACCAGAATTACCAGGGTATGTTTTTTAATTATTTTTTTGAAATTGAAGCGTTGCTTCTTTTCTATTCTTTATAACAATGTCTTACTAACTTTATGTTTTTTAGTTTTTGGATTTTTATGTATCGTGCCAATCCTTTCACTTATATGGTTCAAGGTATATTAGCAACAGGTTTAGCTCATACAAGAGTTATTTGTGATGAAGCTGAATTATTAAAAATAAACCCACCATCAGGCCAATCATGCAGTCAATATTTAAGTGCATTTGCTGAAAAAGCAGGTGGATATATTGATACAGCAAATGGAGCATGTAGATATTGTGCTATGAGATCAACTGATATATTTTTAAATAGTATAAATGCTAGATATAGTGAAAGATGGAGAAATTTTGGAATAGTGGTTGCTTTTATTGCTATTAACGTTGTATTAACAACTTTCCTTTATTGGTTAGCAAGAGTTCCAAAAGGTAATAGAGAAAAAAAACACAAATAAATTAATACTTAGAAATTTTTATTTTAATTTAATACCCGTTTACATATAGAATTATAGTGATTAATAATATAGAGTTTGCATTAGTTAATTATTACTCTTTTAGTCTTAATTCATTAGAAGTAACTCGCTATTTATACAATTTCAATCAAAAACTCTTACTCCAACGCAATTTCATTGATTTGATTAATGAAAAAAAAGACGTGTTTCAGAATTTAGCACGAGAGCTGAAAGAAATTTGACTATACAAAAATTGCATTTTAACATCTAACTTTCATCTAAATGAAAATGGTCAAAAGATGAAAGAAGGACCTAAGATGGTGATTGTTTAAATTTATTGCGATTTGGTTTCAAATCTCAAAGTGATTGATACCGAATTATTGATACTAAGAATCGTAAAATCTTTACTCATCAGGAAATAATCAAGAAAATATATTGATTCTTTATATTAAATTATATTAACTGATTCTAAGCTTTACCTAGACTTACTCACAAAGTACCAAAAGCATCTATTTTTTAGCATAAGAGAATATTATGTCATTACCAAATTTTTCTTTCAAACTTGACAAATCAACATTGTCTAGACAATTTGTAGATAACTCTTCATTTTCAAATTCAATGAATGATAGATTTCTTGGTTTAATGTATCTAATTAATTCCAATCCAGCATAATCTTCAAAAAATTCCTCAACTTGATTTTTATTTATATTTTTAATGTTGTCTATATTTTGTAGAAGTAATATTTTATTGGGTGGTAAATTTTGCCAGCTTTTTATGTCAATGGATGTTGGTTGTTCTTTTGTTGATTTAGAGTCTTTTTTGGATGCTTTTTTCTTGGTGAGTTTCGATTTTGATTCTGCTACTTTCTTTTGAATTTTGCTTTCTTTTCTTGAATTTCGTCTTGAATTTATTTCGTCCTTGTCTTTATCGAATACATCATCACTGTTAGATTTAGCAAAGTTTACGTTAATAGGTTTATCAAATAACTCTTTTTTATCTAGATCTTTCACAGCTTTTGAAGCAATTTCGATATTATCAAATGTTATGAATGCTTGACCTTTTAACTTTAAAGTCTTTTGTATTAGTATTTTGTTCGGGCTATAGTTTTGAAGTAGTGCTTGTAAACTAGATCGTAGTTTGTTTATGGATACTTTATCATTTATGTTGTTTACATAGATTGTTTGCTTTGGTTCGATTGATGTCATGGATGGTTTATCACTTATATTGAATGTTTAAATATTTTAATCTAATCAAAAAAGCGCACTATTAGTGTATTTTCCAAGTCTGCATATAAGTCAATGTTACATTACGTGTTATTATTAATCTTGTCAAATACATTTCTTAGATTTATTTGACGAGTTAGGGATGAAGCATGCTTACAACAGGAAGCTCAATTGAGCAAAAAAGTTATTTTTCAAGATCTTTCAAATTAATGTTACTTTCAAGTTTAAATACAATTGCTTTATTTGCTGTGATTTTGTAAAAAGACTTGTTAAACGTAACTTTATTTTACGTTTTTTCGCAGCTAAATATGTACTAATTTAAATAGAACAACAACTTTTAGAACAGTCCAAAAATGAGCTAAATAAACATCAAAATAGCTTACAAACATTAGAATCTCTCAAAATCTACTAAAATTACATAAAGACTAATTAATTATTTGAAAATTTGTAAAGAAACCTACCAACACAACTAAACTTAAACTTTGCAACTCTACTTTCTTCTTTTGCCTCTAGCTCTTTCAAAATTCCTACCTTTTGCAGAAATTCTTTCTGCATTACCTTTATTATGACCATATTCAAAGTGTCGGACAGCTTATTTGGCAATTAGTACTATAACAATTAAAATATTTCGACCTTTCAGAGCTCTTAAAGCTAATTGTTTTGAAGTGATCGCTTTACACCATTTTTTAAGATTTTAGATAAAAAAAAGGATTTTTCAGGTTGGTTGTATCTTTAAGTTAAAGATAATTTAGAAGATTTTAACATATATTTTTGCATATTAAAATACAAAGGTCTATTGATTTTGAAAATTAGAAATATATTTATATGAGAATTTATGTCGTTGAAACCTGAAACACGACAAATATTCGTTTACTGTCACACTCAGCTTTTTGTTTTGGTAGCATCATTACCAAGCTTACTAACCACAAAAAAAAGTTAAACCAATTAAATAAAAGTAATTTGTAATCATACAATAATAAATTATACCGTAAATAAATTATTAAACACAAAACTCCATTTAATAACAAATATTAATATTAATATTCTATTTTCTAGAAATTTAGATAGAGAAGAGATTTAATTTTTATTATTATTATTACTTTTAGATCTATTATAATGCGCAGAGATTTAATACTACATCATTGATTGTAGATGTTAATAATGAATTTCTTGTAGTTTACTCTATAGATTTTTATTCTAAGAACCTGGTTTTCTATGTTTCAAGGATCGTTACTTCAACATGTTCTGCTAATTTGATATAAGTAATTAGTTTAAATTAAAAATCCAATGTAAAAACTATTACTCTACTATTATATATAAATCTTACTTAATAGTTTACAATTTAATGTATTTCAAAACGCAATATTAAAATATAAATAAAATTAAATATATATTTATAAAATAAATAAATAATCATTTTTCCATTTTCAAATAGTTTTTAAATTCAAACCACATTTTATTTATATATCTTTTCTTTCATTATTTGAGTTTATCAGTTAAAAAATTTAATAATATATTCAATACTTAATATCAATAGTTAGGCAAAATCTACATATATTCAGATTTTAATTATTAATTTGCAGTTCCTACAACCAATTTATTTAAAATTGAAAAAACCATTACATCACATATCATTGGAATATAATACCTCATTTCACGGTTATATTCATCATCATAACAGAAATTAGATCAAAAAATATATCAATCATATACATTTATAGATATTCATACATAAAATAATCAATGTCTTTAGTTGCTTTAAAAAACGGAGTTTCAAAAGTTTTTAGTCAAAATAATAAATCTGATGATGAATTACAAAGAGTAAATAGGTTGTTAGATAATAACCAGAATCCTTACGGATCAACAGACAATAATGGAAATCAAGATGAAAGAGCATCAGCAATAGCAAGAGAAGAAGCAGTCATACAAGCAGCAGCTTCAATAGCATCATCATCAGAGAATAAAGAAGAAGAAGAAATCAATACAAATTTTTTAACCACATTTTTTAATAGATTTGATCCAAGAGTAATGTCGGATATAATTATCGGATTGAGTGATGGGTTAACTGTTCCATTTGCATTAACTGCAGGTTTATCATCATTAGGTGATTCGAAATTAGTTATAACAGGTGGTATGGCAGAATTAGTCTCAGGAGCAATTTCGATGGGATTAGGTGGTTATTTAGCAGCAAAATCAGAATCAGAATATTATCATTCACAAGTTAAAAAGGAAAAACTAGATTTTTTTAAAAAACCAGATTCAATAAATCAAGAAGCTGCAGAAATTATGTTTGAATTAGGTGCAAGTGATACAACAATTATAAGTTTTTTAAAAGATTTAGATTCAAAACCTAGAAATTTAATTGATTTTGTTATAAGATTTGGTAAAGGTTTAGAAGAACCTGCTGAAGGTAGAGAATTTACTTCTGCTTTAACTATTGGATTATCATACTTTTTGGGTGGATTTGTACCTTTATTACCATATTTTTTCACACATGTTGTTCAAACTGGTTTAATAATATCAGTAATAGTTATGTTAATTACATTATTTATATTTGGTTTCATAAAAACTTCTATATCTTTAGGTGATGATTGTGGTAATCATAAAAAAGTTGCTGAGGGAATTCAAATGGTTGCAGTTGGATCAGTGGCTGCTGGAGCTGCTTGGGGTCTTGTATATTTCATAGATAATTAATAATCATATTTTTGCAAAGGTAATAATTTTATACAATGTAGAAATATAGTGAGAATTGTAATATAGTGAGAATTGTATGAAATGTAACATTAAATTATTATCAAGAAGTTCGTCGGTTATAAAGAACGGACTTTAAATTTTTCGACAGTAAGGTAGGACTGATAGTGCTCTTGATTATTGCACCAAAAGTCATATGAGCGTCTGGGTGATCGACTAAAAATTTTGTATTTGCTACAACATCAATATTAGAAACGAATTAATCGTTCATTTAAATGAAGAGCTTATAATAATTTAGTATTATGCTATGAAAACAGCTTTCTCTTAATCTAATTTACATATATTAATTATTTGTCAAAAAATCGTAAGTGACTTCAGCAATTGAAGGAACTAGGAAAATCTATTCGTTTTGACCTGAAACTATCAAATGTTCTTGTGAAAATTCAGTCTCATTTTGCCTTCCCATTTATTGTTTCGTGACCCATTACATAACCAACCAAATTAACTTGAATTCTTTTAAGCAAAGTTGACATAAATGTGCTTTATGCATTTACGATAACTATATCTAAACTTTAAATTTAAATCCATTTCAGTACAACTTTAAAAAAGCCTAAATATTTCGACTAGAAAATTATTATTATTGTATGCACCTTTATAGTTTTTTAAATTTCAAGATTCAATGTAATGCAAGTTAAGGAATTAATGCATTTTTAGTAAATTTTCGTTTAATAAAATTAAAAAAATATCTTATTGTTTTAAATTTGAAAATTTCATATTCTAGCCTGCCAATACTGAAAAAATGATCACTTGCATGTTATAAAAAACAATAGAGGATTTAATAATTTGGTAATAAATTTAATGCTTTGGATAATACTGAATCAGCTGTAGTTTAGTTCATCACATGAAACTACTAAAACTACTAATATCCGTTGATTAGGTTTAAAAAAATGTCAACATTAAGTGCATGTTCGTTATGAGACCCTGCTATTGTTCTTTATCATATCAGAAGAAAAACTTCTTCGTTGACTATACCTGTTTAATTTGTAATTTTGAGTGCGTATTAGTTCATCAGTCTACTGTCTATTTAGTCTTGTGAAGTCCTAATTCTAGGATGAATTATGACATAACTCTAGATAGTTCGAGTTTTTTCTCATTGAATGTATACTTAGACAAGTTTAGAAAGTAAATACATTTTAAGTGTAATCCAGGCGGTGTTACTATCTTTGTATAATAATTGGGAACTTTAGCCGTGTAGATAGTAAATTGTTTGAGTAACAAAACATTTGAACCCCTGTTTCAATAATATAACAGGTAATTTTATTTGTATCGTAAAACTTTCAGAATAAAGTAATAAAAAGGATCTCGTCTAATATAAAAACAAAAACACAATACTGAAAGACATGATACAAACGTTAGACGAGAAAATATTTGCGATAGGAGATATTGACGAAGTCAAAACAAAAACGATGATACAAAATCGTTAGATCCCTAAATAATCAGAGATCGTCGTTGTTCATGAACAATAGAGGAGACATCATTTCGTCCGAACAAAGGACCCTTAATTGATAAATTTGAAGGCGGTAGAATAATATTTTGAAGTATATGTAGTATAATAGATAAGGTTAGTCTCACGGCATTTCTCAGTTAGGTTTTGATATAACAGTTCCTTATTTATCAAGAAGTATTTTAAGACAATTTACATGATGAACAGGATCTGTCACAAAACTGTAGTTAATCAAAATTAATCAAATTAGATCTTTTGTTAATTTTAATTAGTAACTGAAATTCGAGTTTCATCAAGTTTAATGCAATCATGGGAAAAAGGGGTAAGAACTGCAATGAATACTTTGAGCAGTTTGTTCTTAATTTTGATTTGATTGACTTATTGACGTATGTGAAAAATTTTCTTCATCTTTTTTTTTGATAGTATCAATTGTCGTAATCAACTTTCTATTATAAACTGGCATTGACATTACAAATGCACTGAAACGAATTTCCAAAAAACTTCGTCATTTTACTGCTAGACAGTGTTTTTGTAAAAAACAACTAATCATCAAATTTGAAAAATATTATTGATCCAAATTTGGACATTATGATAACTTATTAACGTATATGCATGATTTACTAATTCTAATTACTCTTCAACAAATTGAGTTAAAATGAGATTTGATCCTCAAAACCAATATGTAATTTAATTTTTGATGGTAAATCTCATCGATCTACAATTATTACCAATACTTGTAAATTATGCCGATATATGCCAAGTTGCCGTTACAAATATTATTCTTCTTAATAAAGATGACGTGTCTTTTGTAAATAATTCACTGAAAATGTGGTTAATCTTTTCGTATAGTAGTGTAGCCAATTACGATTGAGATAAATTTAATCCGCTTGTTATCTTTTCGACAATGTTTATAAATATTACGACTATAGAACTATTCTGAAAGAGGAAATATAAAGTAATTAAAAAAAATAACAGCCACATTCAAAGTAAATTTGTATATAGTTTTTGCATAGATTATTAAGGAGTAAATAAGAAGGTACTAAAAAAAAACTTTGTACTGATATATACTTATTTGGGTAAGAATAGTTACACTCCTGAATCAAGACCTAAATTTAATCTGGTCAAAAATGGAAAAACAGGCTTAATTAACTTTAACCTTTATTGCTCTATTGGTTATGTATTTTTTAATTTGTGCTACATACAAATAATTTGTAAAATAAATTTGAACTATCTAATAATAAAAATTAAATTTTGTTTTATTAAAAACAGTACGAGTTAAAATTTCTTTTTAAGGTACGATCGATTTTTTTAAAATTTATCAATTTTGTAACTCAAATCATGTGCTAATAAATTTAAAACTAGATAATAAAATTAATACATAGTTGGTTTCGGAAAAATTTAATAAGATTATAATTTTCCTTTTTCTTATAGCCGGATGAACCCTTTAAAAAACTTGTTGCATTATTTATCTTAGGCAACTTTTTAAACTGAGACAATAATATAGCAAATCACATCTTTACCTTGTTTAAACGTTCAATGCAACTCCAACATATTTATCCGTTTCGAAATCACCAAGGCTTTAATGAGATAGGTTATGAGATATGTTAATAGTAGCCTAAAAGTTCGTTTCAAAGAGTAATGAAATTTTTTAATTTAAGCCCTTGTTATTAGTGGTAACATGTTAAAATGTTTTAGGGGAATTTTTTTTTAATACAAGTTTAACCAAATATAGCAAAACTAAAAAATAAATTTTATTCAGATCCATGTACGCTTTTTTAATTTTACATAACTTCATTATATGCTAAGTAGTTAAAATCATATAAGTAGGTTAAAATATATACAAATTAAACCCCACATGCAAATTTCATTAAGTTATCTACAAATAGATCATTCAAAATAATGAATTACTAAATGATGACATGAAAATCGATAGGTTACCATCTATTAATTGCAAAATCATTTTATATTCTTGATGGACGCCTCTCTCTCGTATAACAAAATAACAAACTATAATCGAGATAACAATATACACAATAGCATGATGAATATTATAATCGCTTAGTAAATTTATTTATTTCTTTTTATCGACATTTGAAAATCAAAAATATAATAATTTATTATATCTTTAATCTTATTGTTCGTGCCTATTCATTATTATAATCGAGTCACTGTACCTTTTCTTAATTTGATAATATTTTCTTGTGTTGCATTTTTCAAAAATGGAGGACCTTTTTAAGATCAAATCTATGACGATACTATATTAATGATTTTTGAGGCATCTACTATCTTCATAATCCCGCTGATGCCCTACTCTACAAAGAAATTTGAGTAAAAATGTAAATTTGTCAACCTAAAATAAATAGGAGAAAGAATATAACTGAAATGAAATTAAAGTAAGAAATCAAAATTTATAAAACGTTTTACATCAAAAACAATAAAAAATAAAAAAATATATGAAATTGTCAAAAAATAACTGACAAAAAGTTTAACAAGGGGCACTTTGATCCATACTTTTAATTTCACAAAGGTATTGGTTCGATTTTGGTTTTTTTCAAAAAGTTCTCGAGTTCTTGCAAACATTAATTAAATGTAGAAATTAATGTAAAACACTGGTGATATCCGAGACAATTAATTGAGAGATTTTTCAAATAAATGTATAAAAGTTAATGTATCAATTAGTTTCAGACAGATATATGCAATTTTCTTCCCCACTCATCCAATTTTTGATTTGCGATTTTTTAAAATTTTTTAATCATGATCAAAAAATAAATGCAATGTTATCTAATAAACTGTAATGTTAATGCAATATATTTCTCGAGTAAAAGTTTAAGTTTAAAATTATATATGGTTTTAAGCTTTTCTATTTCATTCGGCAATTTAAATAATAATTTTTTTTGTCTTTAATTTGAATTTTCTTATCTAAATTGTATAACATTTGATTGTTGTTTCAAAAATTATATGGATAAAACTAGACCTTTGTATTTATTAATAATTGAACGAGAACAAATAATAAGTACAATTTGAAGAAGAAGTCATTTTTTTTTTTTGGTTTTTTTCTGTTTCACTTCTAAAATTTATTCAATCTTAGTAAATGCATATTATACTAAAAAGATTTACTTATCATCTGCTTTTGTAAATTATACATCTATTACAAGTAATTAACGGAATTAATGTTTGAATTAAAAATCCATCGATTCGATTTAGCGGTTCTTGATGACTAATTGACGAGTCAAACATAAGTGTTAGTTTATGAAAACGTCACGGAATGGATTGTAAAAATCATATGGACTTCCAATTGCCATATTTTCCATTGACCTTATCCAAATCCTTGAATTTGTGATCGTACACGAGCCAGTAAAGAAAAAAATCTAAAGATCTCAAATCTTACTAGCCTTAGAGTAGATTCATCTCTCACCCCCAAATCCGTTTAATTAAAGTTGCATAAGCTTACAGTAAACTGTTTAAATGTATAGTTAGTTAAATTATTTAAATTATGAAATTTACCTCAACCTGCTCTCCCCATTAGTTAAAAAAGATCTTTAAATTTATTTTTTTATTAAGCGTAACTTAAATTTTTTTTTTTTTTTTCTTTTTTCTTTATTCTTTTATTTTTGTTGTTGTTGTTGTTTTACTCCAACTTACATTTTTATTCTTTTAAAAAATCTTTGTAATTAAATCAAATCGAGAATTCAGATTTCAGATTTGCTTTGTTTAAAATTTTAATGGTTGTCAATTGATGATCTGATCATTTAAGTATCTGTTTATTCATTAACCAATAATTTGAAATATTGACCTTTATATACATAATTACTCCTATATTAAAAATGTTTCAAATAAGTATGAATGTTCTTAATTGCCTAAGTACTTTGAATTTTTAGTAAAGCTGTTAATTTATTTTTCTATCAAATTTTTAAATATTTCTTACTTTTTAATTTATAACCATGTCTTAGATTTGAGTTTAATAATAAATTTGTTGAGTTTCTTTTTCCTATAGAATGTTTTTAAATATAGTAAATTCAAATTTGACAGCTTATTTTTTTTTGAACTTGTTGATAAGACAATTAAATAAAATAACTATTCAAATTTATAATTGTTAAGTTTAATCGATGTAATAATTTATTTTTTCATGATTGTGACTTTAATTAATAATTAACAGTTATAGTTTTGTGATTATTATAAAAAAAAATTAATTATTAAGTTTATTAGCACAAAAGTTAATTTAAAATTATAGTAAAATAAATCACAACAAAATTTATCAAGCAAGGGGAGTAGTGTAAATTTTCTAATTATATATAATTTTTAATTTAAGTTTCATATTTAGTATCAAGATTTTCACCTTATAAATTATGATCAAAGTTTACATTTGTAACTACATAAAGTTTGTAATCAAAATAGCCAATATCAGTAATTCTATAAAACTAAATCATTTTATAATACTTCATAATATTTTGGTCTAAATTAGTCTTCGTTTGTTGTAAACCCTTTTTGGATTTAAAAAATTCAAAAAAGTTATAACCAAATATTTTTTTTTAATTTTTTATTTTTATTATTTTAATACGTTATACATTTTGTGTTTTGTACTATTGATGTATAAATTAACACAACTAATAAAAGTATTCAGAAATATTATTATTATTTGGTTGGTTGATTATTGTGATTTTTTTTTAAAATTGATTAACGTTTTTTAAATTATTTTTTTTTTTTTAAAATATTTAATTATTTATTTTTTATTATTTATTATTTTTTTTTTTTTAAAATATTTAATTATAAAAATTAATTATATTTTAAAAATATAAATATAAATTAATATCCTCTCTTTTTTAACCTTTAAAATGTTTAACTAAATTTCATTTCAAGAAAAGATTAAAATTAAAGAAAGAAAATTTGAATTCATTAAAAGTATAATGATTAATTAACTTTAATCTATTTATCATTCAGAAATTAAATTTATATATTATTCTTTAAATTTTCTGACATCATTTTAAAAAAAAAAGTATACTTCATTATCCACAAATTAATTCTTCAAAACCAAATACATTTTAAATCCAACGGTTTACAATATTTCAGTACAGACTTTATCAAATCTCAAGTCATCTTCTATCTCCATCATCAATCAATAAACATTTCAGTAGTTCGACTCATCAAAAAAAATTCAAAAAAATCTTTCAGTACATTTTGTATAATTTTGAGTTTTAATTTATTAGACTAACACATATTTCAATATTATTATTTCCAGATTCGATTATACGAAAAAGTCAACTAAAAAATAAATCATATCAATAATTAAAATTATTACTTACAAACTATACATCCTTTCGCCTTAAGATTATAACTTATTGTGATATTATTCGTATATTCGTGTTTCAAATTATAGTAACATTTTTGTCAGATTTGATATTTACCTTTAAAAAAAAACAACATATTAACCTTTCATCATCAAAAGAAACTTGATTAAATACAACATTAAAATAAACAAGTAATAACCATAAACAAAATAATTCAATTTAATCAAAGTATTTATAAATTTCTATTATAAAAAAAGTTTAATTAAAAAAACATTTAAAATTTTTTAGTCTAAATTAAAATTAATTAAAAATTATTAAAAAATTCATATTTCCATTTTTTGTTAACAAATTTAAATTAAATTTTAAAAGGTAAATTAAGAAAGTTTTATTAAAAAGGTTAAAACGAATTTTATTTAATTTATTGGAAATATATAAAACATTGCTACAATAATTGTTATTTTTTTGTTGATAAGTTGATTTTACAACCTTGTATTTTTTTGGTATATCTCAAATTATTATCAAAACAAGTTATCTTATAAATACAAAAAATCTATTAATATTTATTTTTAAGAATTTTATTTTCGATTTCAGGTTTGTCATATAAAATAATATATTATTGTCAAATTCATATTCATTAATTTCTAGAGGAGGAGGAGATAGACAAACTTCTTACTGTTTCAAATATTACGGGGAAATTATAGAAAAAATATTAAAATTATAAACAATTCTATTTTCACAATTATTTCAAGATACAGTAGTAATTTGAATTTCAGACGATTGATATTACATTTTAAAATAGTACTAGTACTATTATTAAATTTGTAAAATAAATACTACTTTACAAGATCAAACGGTAAAAACTTTCCCAAGAACAGAGTTTTAGATATTAGAATCCAACTTTCATACATTCATTAGTATTTGATAATATTATCATTATCAACTACATTTCATTTCATAAACTTTCATGCATTACAAAATTAATTTTATATCAAAAGAATATAATGCCACCATTGCCCTCTGTATCTGAACTACTACATTCAACAAATAAAAAACCCTTAAATTTACAGAGGCAACATGTCAATGATGCAAACAATACAATAACACAAGCACAAAATAATAACAACGTTATAGAGAACGAGATTAAACAGCCGAGTCTGAGACTAGCAATACCTCCCCCTCCTCCTACACAATCATCAAATCAATATACGGATCAAAATCAACGACTACCTTCATTTTCAAACACAATTATTTCTTCATCATCATCTTCATCAATATTTGATAAATCACCGAAAGGAATATCTAATCAAATTCCAAAATTCTCTTCCAGTAGCATAAATTTATATTCACACAATTCAGATACAAACTCAAGACTAAACAGTTCATTACCACTAAGAAGATCAACCGAATCTGCAATTTATGATAACTCGTCAACTTATAATATAAATTTAAATAAAAGATCATCTTGTGATATTGCTAGATCTAGCTCTATACATCAATTGATAAATCATCAAGAACAACCACAACAACCAGCACAACCAGTACAACCACCACCTCCAGCACCACCACCATCACAACCTCATCCAATTCAATTTTTACCTCAAAAATCATCAACCACAAATTTACCTCCTAATTTGTCACAAGATAAAAAAAAGTCAAGTCCAGTGATGTTATCTCCTAAAAGTCAAAAAAAACCGCATAAGAATATATCAACTCAAAATGTATCAAATAGTCATGAACTGATCAATAATACTGGTGCAAGTCATCAAACTCATCATCATATTAATTATTCTCAACCATTTAATTCTAATGCTGGAGATCAATTTCAACCACAAGTAAATTCAACTCAGCCACAACAATTACAACCTGAGTATTTAAGTCAAATGCAACATTTACAACTACAGCAACAACAACAACAACAACAACAACCAATAATCCAAAACTCGCATGTACAAAATATCTATTCTCATCCTAGTATTCAACAACAACAACAAAAACGTTATAGTATACACTTTCCGACAAACTCAAATCCACCACCACCATCAAACTATTTTGTACCACCTCATTATCAATCCGAAATGTCATTCAATTCTCAGCATCCCCCTACACGTCCTCAACCACAATTTTATGGTCAACAACCTTATATTCCTATACCTCCACCAAATCCATACGATCAACAACATGTTCATCTACAAAATTTACAATTACAACAATTACCTCCACCACCACCACCAAATTACCCATACACAAATCAACCCCCAGGTATGCCATTACAACAACAACCAATACCATTGCCGCATCATCATACATTAGGTGAAGAAGAAATATTAATACAGGATGAAAATAATGCATTAATGAATAAAAGAAAAATCATCAAGAAAAGAACAAGAACGGGATGTTTAACATGTAGGAAAAGAAGAATTAAATGTGACGAAAGGAAACCAATGTGTTATAATTGTGAAAGACTGAAAAAAGTTTGTTTGGGTTATGAAAACTTAGATAGTTTATCAAAAAAGAAAAAATTCAGAGATACAAGTTTAGATTTACCAATGTTTCAATAATTAGAAAAGTACAAGATTGTTAGCATATTAATTCATTTCATTTGATTTTTAAGAAAAGTTTTAGCCTTTTTATTTTTGAACTTTTTGTTAATTGATAGTTAATTTTTGGTTATTTTTTAGTTATACTTCGTAAATTATTATGTATTTTTTTTCAGGTAACGATATAATGAATTAATTTAAAAATTTTAATGTAAACTAATTTAATAATTTGTAGAATTGAGTCTCATGGAATGCTGTTACAATGCTGAGCTTATTATGGTTCGTATTGTTTTTGGATATTATGTGGTTCCTAAACCAAGTAAGTATTTTTTTCTAAACCGGGGATATTCTCCCCGGTTAAACAAAGATCGAACAGACTAAAATTTAATTTAAATTTATTAAATGAAAAAATACGCCCTACAACCAAAAAACCCCTTCACTCAACAAAACTCAGAAAGACATTGTGGAACATATCTAAAATTTAAAAAATTACAAATTGAGTGATAATAAGTATAATTTCATCAACAAATAAGGAAAGGATTCCGAATTGGTTAATAATTTTATATCTATTGTTATGAAAAAAAAGGGCTCAAATGATTAATGATAAATTTTACAAATTATTTTTGTGTGTTTGTTTATAATTGAATAATTAATTATATACTAATCAGATTGAAAGATAAACAAATTAATAAATCATTAAGTATTTGTGATATTTTATTGTTTATAAAAAGACAATGTGATTATAGAATTCTAATTTGCAAACGTTTGACACAAAATAAAAAACTGCACAAAATTAATTTGCTATTCGTATATACAGGTTTTACGTTTTTGTAATAAATTAACACAAAAATAAAATAAAATTTAAAATTTTTTAGATTTAAAAAAAAAATAAAAATAAAAATAAGGAACCAAATAAATTTTAATTATTTTTAGTTCATTACACTAAAATATTTATTTAACTAAATTAAGTAAAAAATTAAATAGAATTAGATAATAAGAATTAGAATTTAAATCTTGTAAATCATTTAAACTAATGATTCATCAAACTAAAAGAACTGGATTTTGCCTACTTAGGCTATATTCGATAGAACAATACATTTGAATGCTAAACAATTGAAAAAAAATTCTGTCGTAGATTTAAAAAGAGAAATTAAGGAGTTAAAAATATTTTGAATCTTGAGAGACAAAAACCGCCTTAATAATAATCGATTTTAGTCACAATCTAAATCAATTATCTACCTTTGGCTACATATTCTTTACATATCGAATCGTTTAATTCGAACTTGTTTGTTACTTTACTCTCAGCTTGTTCTTGATCAATTCGAATATGCTCAGAAGATAAAGTAGAAAAATTCTGCTGAGCTGTCAAATGTGTTTATATGAATAATTCTTCAGGCTCAAGGTACAATATTTTTAGGTCTAGAATGAACGATGAAGCACTTTACTCCAGTACTAATGAAGCATATAATATTTCATTTAAATAGTTTCGTGTTTAATTTTTGATTATCATCGTGGCTGATTAAAAAGGAATTGTTTTTAAACCAACGGATTTGAAATACCGTCTCTTGAAACAGATGGTCAAAACCAATTTGTATTACAGTTTGTGCGTAATTTGTGATAAAGTAGTTGTACCCAAAGAAAATTGAAAATTGATTTATAAGGTCATAAATTTGACACAATCAATAACTGTAAGAAAATAATTAGCTCATAACTCTAGTGTTTAAATGCATGCAATGTAATTGTTTTGTCTAGAGCAATTAAATACAAATCTTGTTTGTTCACTACTTGGCTCTCTTAATGTTACCTCTTTGCTGTGCAGTTTGCATTTTGTGGTTTTGAGATATGACTTTAAAGCGTATCTAAGGATTTTCATTCATTTTTATTAGTTGTAAAAACTATGTTTTTGCGGATTAATTTTTTTTTATGAGTTACATTCCAGTCTGAATAAACAATTAAGCGAATTACAAATTATCGTATGATTTTTGCCAAATGTACAATTAAACTTTTTTTATACATAGGTTATAAGTTTACAAAAATTATCGTTATTTGTCAAAGGTGAATAATTATTTCAACAAGCGAAAATAAAATAAAAGGGGTGTATAAAATATTTATAAAACTATGATATTTTGAATAAAATATTGATAGTAGATCAGATCAATAAAGGAGTTAGAAATTTAGCTTCTGACCTCTTCCGATTCAAAAAGTCAAAAACGTTTGATGATTTGATTAATGGTACAAATAATATTGCTTTTAATTACTAACCTCTAAATATCGCATCAAACCGATTCCAGTTATTAGTAGCATTTGCCTTATTTGATGACGTAAGCTTTAGGTGATCGAACTGTGTTACTACGATCTATCTTCCCCACAATATTAAGATGAAATTTTGGCTCACAGAGCTTGTCTCTATCTCTAAGTATCTAGTTAATGCTTTTAGTTTAAAGAAGTTTACAGCTTTATCAGCTCGTATCTCGAAAAGATTTGATTAGTTGAACTATTAGCTACATTAACTAACAAAGATTATATGTCTTTCAATAGTATACGAAATCTCCTATTAAGTCTTCGTAATATTCAGATCTTATTGACTTAAATATATCTTATGAAAGTATATACAGGATACTAAAAGTTGAGTTTTACACTATTAATCTAACGATAGAAAGAATGAAAGTTAATAGTTAGTTTAGAATAAAAAGGAAGGTGAAATCCATTTCTAGTAAATCCTAAAAACTGACTTTAAAACTAAATATATTGTAAGAAGAAGAATCCTTATATAAACTTAAAGATATTATACCTCTTCAAAATTAAAGCAAATATATACTCTACTTTATCTGTAGATGAATATTTAATATTATATACATAATTTACTTTATCTCTTTGTTCGAAATAATTATTATATGTAATATTATATTTATTATATAGATAAAGAATATCTTAATGATATTAAAGAGAGAGAGAAAGATAAAAAAAAAAAACAATAAAATTTAAAAAAAGCTTTTACATTTTTTTTCACTTTTGTCAAGAATATTTTAATTAAGCAACCACATTTCAATAATAATATAAACCTTCATCATAATTGAAAAGGGATTTATTTAATACTATGAATAATCACTAGATTTTTTGTCATTTTTATCTCATAAAAAATAATAGTTGCTCAAACAAAATTTTTGCATATACCCAATTTTCGAAATATAGAGGCATTATCGGCCATCAGATAAAAAGGTATTCTCAATATCAATAGGGGTCAATAAGTTTGTACAAATATCTATTCAGTTAAACACATCGTATAAAGACTTTCACTCATTATAAAAAGCTACTAATTCAATTTCATTCACTTAATCTATTGTCTTTCATTAGTTCAATTTCATAAATTCATCAAATAACCAACACTTCAAGCAGCTCAATATCTGTAATTCAAGGACGACCTTTCCAATTTTAAATACTGATTAAACTTAATATTAAACATATCATTTATCAAATATGTCGGTAAAAGCACGTAAAATAGCGGTGGTTGGATCGCGGTCGGTTGGGAAATCATCAATGACAGTTAGATTTGTTGAAGATCATTTTGTAGAGAGTTATTACCCAACGATTGAAAATCAATTTAGTAAGAATATAAAATTTAAAAATCAAGAATATGCAATAGAGATATTAGATACAGCAGGACAAGATGAATATTCAATAATGAATGAAAAACATTTAATTGGAATACATGGTTATTTATTAGTATATTCAGTAACATCAAGACAATCATTTGAATTAATAGAATTTATAAGAGATAAAATTTTAAATTCGATAGGAAATGAAAATATACCATTGATTTTAATTGGTAATAAAAATGATTTAAATTATCAAAGACAAGTACAATTTGATGAAGGTCAAAAACTAGCAGAAAAATTTAATTGTAAATTTTTAGAAACATCAGTTAAAGAGAATTATAATATAAGTCAATCATTTGAGACGTTAATTGAAGAAATTGAAAAAATTCAAAATCCACCAATGGCCAAAAAGGAAGATAAATGTGTAATAGTATGAAACAGAAGAAGTTGAAAAAATTTTTACGATTAAATAAAAAGGGTAATTAGCCACTAGCAACGGCTACACTTTAGCTTTGGAACTTGTACATGATTTTTTTTATTTTTTTTTCTTTAGCATAGGATGATTAATTATATATATAATAGTAATGATGTTATATTAAATACAATCGTAATGACGCTACAACCTAGTTGAGCTCAACTACATTATGATAACAGCAATCAAAGTGCTCGCAACAACTTTTCATGTACCTTGAATGAATTGATTATACTACGTTGATTTCTGCACAGATTTTTTTTAGTCTCGGAAATGGCTGAAAAGATTTGGTCAAACTTTGAATTTTTAATTATCAAAATTAAATTCAATTTAAAATGTAATTTTTACAATGCTTCTTTTTTGGGTGTAATTTTATTTAGACTTTATTTATAATTTTTGGAGATTAAATAATAAGTCAAATATTCTACTATCTAAAATAATACAAAATCAGAATTGAAAGGGCGCTCTCAACAAAAGCACCAAACGTAAGAATGGGTTTGAGAAGTCTTCAAATGTAGTGTCTCATCTTTGTCCAAAAACAATAATTGTGCATAGTGTGACTAAGAATAATCTGAAACGAAGTATAATTTTTTTAGTTTCGCAGCCAGAATACATTTATGAAACGTCAAAAACGAAAATACACACTCGAGTAATAATCTATATAAATACATTCACCCCCTATAAAACTTTAAACCAAATTCAAAATATAAATTGTAAATTAGTATCAATCGGATGAGATGCAGTTAATTGAGGTTTTTGACTATATTTATTTTGTAAAATAGTTCTCATATTTTGTAATAATGATAAATAAGATTGATTTGGATTTTGATTCATTACTGCTAAAAATGCATAACTCATTGCACCAGTAGCTTGACCTTGTTCACTTGCATCTGCACTGGTTTGATCATCTTTACAACCACTAAAAGAAATAGCATCACATGGAGCAGTTTTAGTTTGTTTACTTACTTGTTCTGCTTTTGATGCTTTTCCTTGATTCATTACACTTTTGAATGCCGAGCTTAACCCACTCATCATATTACGATTGTTTCCTGTTAAATAACCCATACCTGCTTTTAATAAATCTTGACCAGTTTCAGCATAAACATTTGGCTCCTTCAACACACCCTTTGTTGAATACATATATGGTAGATCTAAAGCCGAACCTGAATGACAAGAATCAAATAATGCAGTTAATCTACAACCTGGTGGTAACGATTTCACTAAGGTATCGTGTAAAAGGTCATCAACGATGAAACCATTTGTCTCAAAATCAAGAGGGTAGATGACCTCATCATACCCATCTGCTTCATCACCGTCAAGGTCTCGCGTTTGACCACCATGTCCCGAATCTGTTCATATTACGCTGTTAGTAGTTGTTTGTTGATGTCAAATTGGTCAAAAATTGCTGAAAATGTAGAATTCTGTCAAAATTTGAAAATTTGTGGATAAAGTAAATACATACAATGGAAAAAAAGACTATCATTCGGTCTTGCATCTTTCACAAGCCAATGAATAGCATCTAAGATGTTTTGTCTTAAAGGTATGGCTCTTTGATTTCTTTGATCATCAGATAATTTAACAATATCATTTTCACTGAAACCATGAGTGACTAAAAATTGTTCCATTCGAGTCACATCATTTATACAACCTCTTAATTCATTACTAGTACCATAATAATTGATTCCAACTAATAAAGCTTTTTTTTTACCATTACATTGAGAATATTGATAATTATAATTTTGAACACCAAAGGATTGTTGACTTTGAGGTGGTCTTGAGTAATGACCTGACCCATATTGATCTCCATAATTTGGTTCCCCATTGAGTCCAGGTTGTTGTTTATTATTGTAATTGTTATATTGTTGTTGAGGTGGAGGTTGATTTGGTCTTTCGTAATTATTATACTGTTGAGGTGGAGGATTTTGAGGTGGACCATAATTATTATATTGCTGATTTGGAGGTGGTCCTTGAGGTGGGCCATAATTCCCTTGATAAGTATGACGTCCTTGACCTGGGAACATTTTGAGCTTAATTTGTTGATGAAAGTAGTAATTAGTTGTTCGTAAATTTAAATTCACCTGAAATTTCTGAGTTTCATGGCCCCTTATCGCTACCAGATTTGTCATGAGATAAGGCTTATGATTCTGCGTCTCAAGATATCGAGTTCAAGATTAGATCAAAATTTTTAGAGCTATCTTCAATGAAAAGTTTGTTATCCAAAAATTACCAAATTATTCGTTTCGACGCTTCATTCTCATGACCAAGATGGTACAAAAAATAAACCGTTGATCTTTAAATAATGGTTTATCACGTACTTGATCATTTCTTAATCGCGTGCTTCTTGTTTCGTTTTAAAGGAATGTTTATATTAAGTATCCTGTAATTACATTGATTCTATTAAGTTTTATATCGTGAATTATAAAATTAAATTGTTATGATGTTATAAATAAAATTATCTCGTAAATAAATAAAATAATTGAGAGGTTGCAAAAATTAATTAATAGAAATTTTTATTTTTAATTTTTTTTTGAAGAATCTTTCGGTTCTAAAAACACAAACTTTAAATTTATTTAATATATTATTATACAGTCTACTAAATAATTAAGAAAAATAGGATCTTATAATATTATATTTTTTACAACCAACTTCTATCATTAGAAACTACTTCAACAATTGAGTTTAAATCAACCATTATAAAATAAAACTAATGTCAGAACATATAATGGATAAAAGGAAGAAAACAAAAAAGAAACATGTAAGACCAGGTCCAATATTTTCGGAAAATGGAATCCCCTATGATTATATTGTAGTTATTGATGCAGGTTCAAAAGGTTCAAGAGTACATGTATACAATTGGCTACTGCCTTATAAATCAATGGAAAAAGGTCAAAATTTAAATACGTATCATCCATTAAAGAAAGCAAGAAAGTATGAAGAAGAAATATCGGATGATGAAAGTGATTCAGATGATGAAAAATCAAAAGAGTTACCAAATTTATTCCCGAAAATACAAACAAAGACTAAATGGCATAAAAAAATCATACCTGGTGTATCATCATATAATAAAGCTCCTCATAAAATTGGAAAACATCATCTTGCAAAATTACTATCAAGAGCTTCAAAAATTGTTCCACAACCTTTACAATATCGTACTCCAATATTTTTATATGCAACTGGTGGAATGAGATTATTAATACCTACTGAACAGAAGGAGATACTAAAAGAAATTTGTAAATATCTTGAAAATCAATCGGACTTCTTTTTTCCAGATTGTGCAACTCACGTTAGTGTAATAGATGGTGATTATGAAGGATTATATGGTTGGTTATCTATAAACACTTTAATTGGAGCATTTGATGATCCAAATTCCCATCAACATGGTAAAAATCACACAACTTATGGATTGCTAGATATGGGTGGAGCTTCAACTCAAGTTGTATTTCAACCAAACAATACAGAAATTGATGAACATCAGAATAATTTATATCATATCAGATTAAGACAAGTTCCTGAACTACATGATCAAAAATATGAAGTACCAAAACTAGAAGAATATAATGTTTACTCAGATTCATTTTTAGGGTTTGGAATGTTTCAAGCAAGAAATAGATATTTTAAAGCATTAGTAGATAGTGATGATAAAGATGAACAATACCATTATTGGGGATTTACCAAATCTCCAATCACTGATCCATGTATTCCAAAGGGATTTACAACCTCTGAATTTATAAATGATCGTTCCTATGATTTTATAGGTGAATCAAATTTTGAAAAATGTTTAACCAATATATTTCCAGTATTACAAAATTCAACTCATGGCGGTGGACCAAAAGCTACAAATTGTAAACAATTCAGTGATGGAGACGAGGTAAGTGAATGTTTACTTAATGAACTAATACCAGCATTTGATTTTGATGTAAATCATTTTATTGGAGTTAGTGGTTATTGGGATGCAATTGAAGATTTACTTTCTCAACAGGATAAAAGAGAATTGATAGATCAAAAAAATACATATGATTATAAAAAAATTTTTAGTAAAACTTCAAAAGTTTGTTCTCAAAGTTGGTCGAGTATGTTAGAATTAAATAAGCAAAAAGATTATAAAGAGCAATTATCGGAAGATGAATTATCAGAATTATGTTTTAAAGCTTCTTGGATTTTAAATTTTTTGCATTTGGGTCTTGGGTTTCCAAGATTTGGTATAGATGAACCAAATAATAAAGATTTCCAAACTTTACAATTAGTGGAACAATTAGGTGGTTCTTCATTTTCATGGGCTCTTGGTAAAGCAGTACTATATGCCAATGATGAATATGTTCAAGCTTACAATAATCTTACACAGAGCTCTTTAGCAAGACCAGGTTTCTATCATAGTACTTCCGAAAACACATATCAATACGGAGCTGAACAAAATAATATAATGCCAAGACCTTTATTTGATGAATCTAAAACAAGTAATTACAAATCTTTTAAATATGAATTAAATGACGAAGATGATGAACTGAAATGGAATATTGAACCACATAGATGGTATGGAATGATAATATTTGCAATTTTACTTACTTTTGTGGGATATTTAATGTTAGGTAGTAGAAATAGAGGATTATTTGTTACAAAAATTACTACTGCATTTAGAAAACTAGTTAGGTTGACACCAGGATATAATGAAGCTAAATATACAACAGTATCCCATGATGATTTTGAGTTAGGCGACTTAGCAGAAGTTGATGCACAATTCAAAGTGGATGATGATGAAGAGGATGAAGATATCGAACAAGAACAACCACCAAGGAAAAAATCTATAAGTTCATAATATATATTAATTAATACTAACTACGTATTTTTCACCATTTGCACCGTTTTTTTCCAAATCATTTAATGCATCATCAATAATTTCTAATCCACCTTTATATTGTTTATATCTTGTTGGTTTAATTTTTGATTCTTTTAAAAATGTAGATGTTATTTTAATAAAACTTGATCCAAATTCTTTATCTTCGTGAAATCTTTTGATTATTACTTCTTTTAATTCAATTGAATCTGGGATTTGTTTGGGTACTCCAACTATTCCTGAAAATTTTGTCTTGTTATCTGTAGGTTTATTTATTTTCTCAAGTATGTCCAATACTTTTTGAGCTGTTTCTTTGGATACACAATCAACTGAATAATTTATACTACCACCATTTAAACCTTCTTCAATTTTTTTTAAAATTTCTTCATCTGATTGATGTCTATTTATTAAATGATCAACCCCAATATTTTTAAGATATTTTTCATGAGTGGTACTTGCTATAGATATCACTTTTAATCCATGTAGTTTGGCTAATTGTGCAAGATATATTCCAACTATAGTAGCACCACCCCAAATCAAAATTGTTTCATTTATTTTAACTTTTGGTTCTAAATTTAATTCAAATCCAAAAGAATTATATAATAAAATACCAGCAGTAACTAATCCAACACCAATAGTAGCACCATCTTCAAATGAAAAATTATCAGGTAATTTCCAAACTAATCTTGAATCAATAGCTGTAAATTGTTGAAACGTTGAAGTTCTATTATCTCTATAACTTGTAGAACTTACAATTACTTTATCGCCAACTTTAAAATTTTTAACTTTATTACCTAATTTAACAATTTCTCCTGATGATTCTCTACCATCAATTCTTGGAACATGAGTTACAAATCCATATTTTTTACCTTTCCAATCTATTGGATTTAAACCAATTGCTTTATTTGATACTAATATTTCATATTCATTTAATTCTGGAATTGGATATTCTGATTGAATTTTTAATGGTTCACTCAATTGTGTCAATGATAATACTGATTGTGATCTTTTATTAAAAGTGATTTCAGAAATAGTTTGAATTATTTCTGGTTTTGCTGGAGTAGAACTTGAAGTTTTAATTTTTTTCAAAGTTTGTGGTTGTGCATGTTGAGTTCTTAATCTTTTTCGTGAGATTTCTTGAGTTTTAGTATATGACATCTTTGAAAAGGGAGTAGGATTTAATTCTAGAGAAGAACTACAATACTAAGCAAAAATCATAATGACTATTATAAAGAATTTTTCATCATATATACTCAAGCCCTTATTTTTTATTTTTCATTTTTTAATCTTGATTTAAAGACTGTGGCTATTATTATTATTCTTTGTATTGCAATTTTTTTGCAACCGGAAAAAATAAAAAAAATAATAAATTTTGAAACTTGATAATAAATTGTACATAATCTATTTAATATGTAAAACAGCTACCAAATTTTGGCCACAATGTATTAGGAAATTTATTCACAATTTTGCAATTTTTTGATGCGACCCGAAACGAAACGAAATTGATAGGTTTACTTATGATTATAATATATTATTATAACAGTACGTAATTACACTTTTCCAAAAATTAAGGAACTATTTACACCACCAAAACCAAATGAATTACACATAGTATAATTTAAATCAATATTAGTTTTAGCTTTATTTGCCACATAATCAAATATAAATTTATTTTTATCATCATTTTCATTACCTCCAACATCATTTAAATTTAAAGTTGGTGGAATTTCTTTAGTTTTTAAAGCATTGATTGTGAATATCGATTCAACAGCACCAGCAGCTCCTAGTAAATGACCAATTGATGATTTTGTTGAAGAAACTAAAGTCTTTGCAGGAAATAATCTACTCATTGCATTATTTTCAGCTCTATCTCCAATAACCGTTGATGTTGCATGAGCATTTATATAGTCAATTTGTGACGGGTCTAATTCAGCTCTTTCTAATGCTTGATTCATTGCATTAAATGCTCCTTCTCCATCTTCTCTTGGAGCAGTTATATGATACGCATCACCTGATACCCCATAACCTAATACTTCACCATAAATGTCATCTTTAGTTAAACCTCTTTTCAAAGCATGATCCAATTTTTCAAGTATCATAATTCCACAACCTTCACTTAATACAAACCCATTTCTTTCTTTATCAAAAGGTCTACTTGCTTTTGTAGGTTCATCATTAAAATCAGTTACAACCGATCTAGCTCTTGCAAAACCCGATAAAGCTAATGGATGAATTGAACTTTCAGTACCTCCACATATCATTACATCTGCATAATTTAATTTTATAAAATTATAAGCATCACCAATAGCTTGTAACCCAGTAGCACATGCAGTTGAAACTGAATGTAATGGACCTTTTAAACCATATTTTATTGATATATTTCCAGCTGCCATATTATTTAATAATTTGGGTATAAATAAAGGTTGTACTTTCTTATATCCATTTTCATGATATGCAATTGAATTATCATAAATATCATGAAATGATCCAATCCCACTTCCTACTGCAATTCCAATTCTTTGTGGGTTTTCATTTGATAAATTTAATTTCGAATTTTGTAATGCTTCTTCAGTACATGCTAATCCATATTGACTAAATTCAGCTAATCTTCTAATTTCTCCCTTTTCAAAATGTTCTAATGGATCCCATTGGCCATTTTTTATTGATCCTTCGGGAACTTTCCCAATAACTTTTGATGGAATTTTATCCCAACCATCTTTTGTATAATTTGGTAATGATGAAGTTGATATTAAACCCGATTCTCCAGCTATTAATCTTTTCCAATTGTGCCGTAATCCAACACCTAATGGTGATATGATTCCAATACCTGTTACTACTACTCGTGTCATATCATTATTTCGGACTTGGTAAAATTATGTGATTTATTGAAATATCTCGTACCTCTTTTTTTTTCAAATCATTCGCGGAAAAACAATAAAATATTTTAGGATAAATGTCTTTAATATGATTACTTTAATTTATTTAAATGTTGTATATAACTATTCAATCTTTTCTCATCACCAACTACAAAATTTATATTATTTTTAGCAATTTTCAGACTGATATTGTTATAATGCATAAGACAAAGCCAATTTTCAAATAATGTATGTTTTGAATCGATTTTATAATCTACACTACGACGAATATTTTGATTATTTAAAAATTCATTTAATTTAAAAATTTTATAATTTTCTTTGAAATCTGGATTTGATTTTTTATATTGTTTTTCAGAATTTGCAAAATCAATAATGAAGTTTTTGAAATCTCGAAATATTTCCTCTTTTTTGGATTTTGTCAATTTTATTGAATTAATTTTTTTGTAATATTTTGAATAATAATTTGGCCATAACATTGATTTTACATCATCTTTGGAGTTTTGAAATAGTGATAGATAAGTCAATTTTGGAGGTAGGGAAAGATTTTCAAATGTTATCTGTTTGTATTCTTCTAAATTTTCATCGTTATATTTTTCTAACTCTACGTCTGTTCGCTCGTATAGCCATTGCTTGAAAATCTCTTCTTTAATCTTAGTGGAGCCTATCACATGATAACTTGGTGACTTTATAAATTCAGAACTCAATTTTTCCTCAACTAAATTCCAAGGATCAAAATAATCAATTTGTGATGAATAACGATTCAAAAGTTCCTTGAATTGGGTAGTTGAATCAACAGTTTCTTCCTCCTTTTCCAATGATAAATCTAATGAGTTGTTGCTTTCATTATCCGATGACTCTTCTTCTACTTGTTGTTGATCTAATACTTTGGAAACAATATCCTCATAATTATTTGTATATTCTTTCAGTTTATCTGGTTCATCTACTTCATCTTCTTCCTCGTCTTCTTCTTCACTTGATGAGTAACCAGCTAAAATACCTGAATTTTTTTGCTTTGGTACTTCTTCTGTAACTGGTTTTATTGATATATTATCATTCTCATACACAAACTCTTCATCTCCTTGATTATTATCTAAGTTTTCATCTTCCTCTTGAACATCAATCTCATCAGTCACTACTTCTGGCTCCTCTAATAATTCAACTTTAAGTCCTTTAGATTTTGCAAACAATAAACTAACTTCATCAAAATTAATCTTTGAAACTAAATTATTAATATCAATAGTTGATTTATAAAATTCTTCAATATTACTCAATTGCCAGAATGAATTTCCATCTTTGTTGTTAAAATAAAAATGTTTCAGGGTATTAGTAATAACTATATACCATGACGAATCAGGTATTTGATAGATTAAATGAGGTTTCATTTTATTATATTTCTGTGCATTATTTGGTTGTAACCGTGTTTATTGTTAATTACAGAAATTTAATTTTTTAGTATTTCCGATACAAGCTACCATTCTTTAGTAAAGATTTTATACCAACTTTTGATTCATGGCCTCACCAATTTTTATTTCATCTTGAATACCTTGCAACAAACTCCTTACTAACTACATAATAAATCTGCATCTCGATTCTTTCTATTTTAATTGAGCAGAACATTGAATTGAAAAATATAGATTATTGAAATTTTTCTTAATTATAACTCATCTCAAGGATTTTTAAACAAATCCAGTTAATCCCAATTTAATAGGATTAAAAATCTGGGGTACTTTATTTTTATACAATTTATTGATTCCTAATAAATCCAATAAAGTAATTTGTCACGGACATGAAATTAAAATTAAAAGATGAAAAAATTCGTTAAAATATTGACTAAATTGGAAACTTGCTCATTAGACTTATAAATGAGTTGTAGGAATACAATCACTGAGACCCGGAGAACAGGAGGCTGTTTATTGTCTTAAGATAAATATAAAATATTTAAATTCACATTCACCGTAGAAATAAAAATATAAATATTTGATTAAGGAGGGGGGAAAAATTGGTTTATACACACCACAAATACTATTTAATTTATTTAAGTCCGCATAAATTATGTATAATTACTAAAATTTTAATTTAATAAGAAAAATTATACATAAATTAAATATGGGGTAATTTTTAAAGAACGTTTTATTTTTTTTTTCTTTTAATTTTTTTTTTATTTGTTTATCCTGATTTTTAAATTGCGATTTTTTTAAAATATGGAGAAAGAAAGAAATAATTATTAAAGACATGTTAATGATGTACCAATAATCAAATTATCAAGGACACAATCAATCTACAAAATACTACAAGAAATTATTAACTTAAGCTATTTCATTATCTTAATATTTTATCATATATTTTACTATCATTACTTCATTACTTAATTTATTTAATTTGATTTTGAATGGAAAAATTTGAAATTCTCCTGCCTTACTTTGTATTTGCTCTCTAATATGTTGTTGGTTGTAATAATTTTGTTTAGTCTAGCTGACTAACATGTTGACTGACATTTTTAATCTTTTTGATTGTAGTGATTCATGACTTTTATTTCTTTTTATTGGCCTATCGTTTTCCAATGTAATACTATTATTATTGTTGGAATTAATACTTTTAACACTATTAATATTATTATTTGTTGGAACTGTTCGTATTGGTGGAAGTTGTATGTTATTAATTCTATGATTAACAATTCGTTTATATTCTTTTTCGTCTTCCAAAAGTTCATTATCCTCATCATCATTACTATTATTTGAGTCATTATCTTTTTCATCTTCATGTTCATCTTCATGATCTTGTTCTTGTTCATTATTGACATTCTCATTATTATTATTTCTATTTTTATTTTGTTTATAAGTTCTACGAATTCTACTAATTGCTTTTTCACTACCTTTATGTAAATTTTTTGCATGTCTTAATAATAAATCCCTTCTTGAAAAAGGTCTTGAACATATACCACAAGTAAAAGGTTTTAATTTATTATGAGTTGATTGTACATGTCTTGTTAAATGTTCTTCTCTTGTAAATGCTCTTTGACAAATTTTACAATTAAAAATACGGGAATGACCTGATGGAGTTTTTGTTCCATATTCAGTTACTTTTGGTTTTTTTGGTGGTGATATTAACATAACTGAAGAAGTTATTTTATTATTTGAATCGGTTGAGCTCATTGATGTGTTTGAATCGTTTGACGTAGTAGAAGTTATGGAGGATCTTGTTGATGAAGGTTCTGAGTTTGATGATATAGATGAAGAATCCGAATATGATAGATTGAGGGGTATTGATTGAAAATTATTATTATTGTTTGAATTAGTTGAAGTAGTTATTAAATTCGAGATTATAGGAGAATTTGGTGAAGTCATTAATTGTAATTTATTTGGTTGTAAATTATTTGAATGTGTATGTCAATTTTTTTTAAATACGGTAAGTGGTGGGTTTATTTAAAAATCCGCTTGTGACAATTATATGATAAAAAGACTTATAATAAGTAAAGTGAATATCACTTATTATATTGTAAATGTAGTAATAGTATCTTAAATTGTTGATTATAATTGCAAGTTGCTAGTTTTTGTTGAAAAGTGTCATATAAAAAAGAATGATAAATTATAAGTAATGAAAGAATGAAATAAAAAAATTTTAAAAAAAATAAATTGAAATGGATATTATATTTTATATTAATATTAATATATTAATATTTAAATAATAATTTTAAATTATAAGTAATATTTTATTTATTTAATATTTAATATTGTTAAGTATAATTTTTTATTATGTATTTTATATTATTATTATTATTATTTAGTTTTGTGTAACATTTGAAAATTTAGAACCTCTTTTAAAAATGGATCTACATAATNAAATTTACAAAATAAAAAATTAAAAAAAAAAAGAAATTAAAATGATTTTTTATATATTTCAAGTGGGGAAGATTCTTATTATTATAAAAAAAAAAAAGGTTAAAAGGAACTTTATATTATTACTATAAACAATTACTAAATAATATATTTATTACTATACTTAATAATTAATAAAGTATAATAATTAATAAATAATAAATAATAATAATTAATTATTTCATATGATATATTAATTGTAATAACAACAATAAAATTTTATTAATTTAATATTAATGATTGGTTTATAAAAAAGTAATAATTTATTTATTTTGTCTTAGCTGAAAATATTAAAATAAGTTTCATAAAATCAAGTAGAAAAAGAGGCTAATGCTTTATATATCTAGATAGAATTATGAATAAATACTAAATGAGTTTATATAATAATACTAATTTGTATCGTTATTTTTGGTAAGTATTAGAAGTTTCAAGTTATTATAATAAGAAATTCGATTCCGATTTTTATAAAATCCGATACTTGCTTTGATTTTATTATATTATAAACCAAAGAACAAAATAGTAATAATAATTCAATCTATATAATATGCTTAATTATTATTTACAGTATAAATCATTTATGAAGTATAAGTAAAAATAAATTAATAGCAAACTTTAATTACTTTTTCGTATCTACAATACTCCCCGCTAACAAATATATAATAGTAAGAAATATAAATATAGAGGGGAAGATTAAACTTCCAATGTCATTCAATTAATATAATATTAATCTTAATAGTATTTTAATATATTTTCTTTATTAAAGAATTCAATTGACTGTATTTCTTCTAACAGACTTTTAAAATCCAAAAATAAAACGTTTCAAATTGAAAATTCCATTGCACCATTTTTCCTACAGAATATTCATATTACTATAATATCTACAAAAGTATATCTACTTAAAGTAAAGATCAGAAAAACTCAATTAGATTACAAGGAATAGATATAATGTAAAGAAAATTCCATTATGAATATATTGTTATTCCTTGTCGGGGTTTCATCACAAATTGGATTTTATTTTTGGTTTTCTTAATTTCTTTTGATTTATATTTTCTTCATTTCATTCTTTTAAATAATGTATCAAAATATAATGTAAAGCACTTAGACTTAACAAATATAAATTTCAATTATATGAGAAATGATTTCAATATTCCATCAAGTATATCTAACAACCTTCATCTTATAGTTCGAACAAAAAAATTTATGTATCGAAATTAAAATATTCATTCCATGTTTCAAAATATTTTAGTAGTTCGGGACTTGAATAATCACGTTAGTAAATACTGAGCCTTTTCTAAAGATGGACTTGGACTTTAAGTGTAATATACTAACCACCAACTCCCCTCATATTAATGTTTAACGGTAATTTATAAAATTCTCGAATTTTATTTTCAGTCTAAATTCCCCCACAATTTTTTTAAAAATTTATTGCAACCTATTTTAATTTCAAGTATTATATAGTAGCATTTCGTTCCTAAAATTTCGTAAATAAACTAACAGATAATCTTTAATCTGACTGAAAGTGCATATTTCACATTTTAAAATTGTTAGTATGGTAGAGTATTTCGATATACCCGCTTTATGACTTATTTTTAAAAGTCATGAAATATTAAGTTCTGACTTTAATTATTGTTTGTGTATACTATACTTAAATGTTTTTTTTAGATCTTGCTACATAGAACTCAAGACGTAAATTGATAAAGTTTAACTACAAAAAATTGACAACTCCCCAGTGTGATGAGTAAAAGTAATCCAAAAGTCTTCAAAAGTCACTTAATAGTACTACGAATGAAAGTAGAGATGTATTAATATCTTTGTGCTAAACATTTATTTATCGTAACTACTTGCTACCAAATTTGATAGATAACGATTTTATCTATTTAAGATTAAATAATATTAATCATTTATTTATATTTAGTAAATATTAACAATAGTTATTAACTAACTACAATTATTTATTAATAATACATTTTAAAACCATCTAACTAATCCACCAACACAAATGACTTAAACCGGAAATATGGCATCATCTAATCCTTATCTAAATAGTGTATACAATGACGAGGATAATAATGAAAATAGTAAAATAAAATTAACCACACCTTTACCACATAATGATTATGATACAGATAATTTAAATGATAATAATTATGATACAAATCAGCAAAATCAAGATACTTTTTTATCGAGAATATTTGGTTTAAATTCTATCTATAATCAATTACAAGATAATTATCAATATTATGATCCAGAATTTGATAGCTCATATCATCAACAACAACGTAAGAGTTTATTAGAAGATGATGAAGATGGCGAAAATGGTGAAAATAGACATTTAAACGTGGAGGATGATGAGGAAAGATTATTACCGAATGATCAAATACCTATGGATAATTTACAAACCCAAATTCTGAATTCAAAAGATGATAAAAAGAAAATGGATATTAATTCAAATAGTTTATTGGATTCAGAATCAGATTCTGATTTATCATCAAGTTCTGATTCTTATGTCAGACCCAATAAACCAAAACAACAACAAACTCAACATCATCAAAAAACACTACCAGAACAATCCACTCCGATAAGCCAGCAAAAAGCACAATCAGAAGAATCACCTACAGCATCATCATCTAAACGACCACAAATCAAATTTCAAGTCCCACAAAGGGTCAAAACACTTGTAAATAATACTACTAATAGAGGTAATAAAACATTACCATTATATAATGAACAATATAGAAGACCCAAAACTCAACAATTTACAAATACAAATTATAAATCAACAAGAATAAATTCATCATCAAGAAAATATATGATTCCACCAAAAGAAAGAGCGTTATATTTATGGGCCAATATAACAAACATGGATGAATTTTTGATAGATGTTTATTATTATTATCGTGGTCGAGGTTTATTAAATATTGTAACTTCGAGAATTGTTGATTTAATTATTATTGTATTTGTTATAAGTTTTTCAATTTTTTTAAAATGGGGGATAGATTATTCCATATTTTGGGATAGTTATTCTCAAGAACGTCATTTAACATTATCTGATTTAATAATACCTGGTTTTTTTTGGAAAATTCCATTTTTAGTTAAATTTCTTGTATTTGGATTTTCCATTTACGTCACTTTAAGATCTATACAATTATATTTTGATTATACAAGAAAATTAAAAGAAATTCAAAATTTTTACCACTACCTTTTAAATGTCGAAGATGTTGAATTGATGACAATAAGTTGGAAAACAATAGTTGAGAAGTTAATGTTATTAAAAGATTACAATAGTTTAACTTCATCACATCCTATAGAAAATCATTATATAAATGATTTATCATCAAAAGTTCGATTAAATGCTCATGATATAGCTAATAGAATAATGAGAAGAGAAAATTATATGATTGCATTATTTAATAAAGATATTCTAGATTTTAATATTCTTTGGTTTAATGAAAAAACTGTTCTAACTAAAACTTTGGAATGGAATTTAAAGTTATGTATTGATAATTTTGTTTTCAACCAACAAGGACAAATTAATGGGTCCATATTAAAAGAACATAATAGAAATTTATTAGCCAAAGAATTAACTTCAAGATTCAAATTAGCTTCAATCATAAATATTATATTATGTCCATTTATTGTTATTTATTTTGTATTATTATATTTTTTCAAATATTTTAATGAATATAAATCAAATCCTAGTTCCATTATTGGGTTAAGACAATATACCCCTTATGCAGAATGGAAATTTAGAGAATTTAATGAATTACCCAACTTTTTCAATAAAAGATTGCAATTGTCAATGGGTCCAGCTAATAATTATATAGATCAATTTCCTAAAGGATTTTTGGTAATTAATGGTATGAAATTATTGAATTTTATTAGCGGATCTATATTAGCAATTTTGGTTATTATGGGAATATATTTAGAAAATGAAAGTTATTCATTTTGGTCATTTGAAATTACTGAGGGAAAATCAGTCTTGTTTTATATATCCATATTTGGTACATTGTGGGCTATAACTTCTTCTCCATCTTCCTCTGCTTCATCATCATCAAACACAACAAATGATCAAGTACCACAACAACAACATTTTTCATCAAACAAAATAGTTTATGATCCAGAATCAAATATTCGTTATGTTTCTAAATTTACTCATTATTTACCTAAGAAATGGAATAAAAAATTACACACTATCCAGGTCAAGAATGAATTTTGTGAGTTATATTCATTAAAAATTATTATAATCATAAACGAAATCTTAAGTGTTTTATTAACACCTTTTTTACTTTACAAAATTTCATATAATTCAGGTAATATAATTGATTTTTTCAGAGAATACAGTATTCATGTTGATGGATTAGGTTATGTTTGTTATTTTGCAATGTTTAATTTTGAAAAGAAATTAAATAATATGAATAATCCAAGTCATTTAAGAAAGCAGCGTAAAAAACAAAAAAGAAGAAAATCAAATGATACAAACAATGAACCAAATGACAATCAAGAAAACACTAAAGATTATGATTCTTCAGAAAGTTATGAAGATGAAGATGAATTTGGGTTTGGTATTGGTAATGAAGATAATGATAAAATGACAAAATCTTATATGCACTTTTTAGAAAGTTATGGGGCTGGACCAAAAGTAAATAATCAATCTCAACAAGAACAACATCAACATCAACATCAACATTTACCGCCTTCAATAAATGACAAATCCAATTTAGGTGATGGAGAGAATTATTTTGTATTTGACAATTCCGATATATTAAGCAATAATAGTGGTAAAGGAGTTCAATTTGAAGGTAATGCAAATAAATCCAAGAGAAAAGGTGGAGTTTTAGGAATGTTGAATCAATTTTATAAACAAGATATAAATTCAAATGTATAAGTAATTATAATCAGTTAATAAGAATTATCACATTTTAAGTAATTACGTGAATTCTCTACAATTTGCTCTAAACTATTTAAATAAAATTAAAAAAAAAAACGTCTATTAATTAATTTTAACATCCTAAATAAATAATAAAACATTACCCAAGTTTAAAAATGAAAATAAAAATTGTTGTATGTAAAAATAATACAAAATTTGATGAAATGAAAAAATATGTGTTTAATGTAAAAAAATTTAATGTTGTGTCGTTATAAATTTGCTTAGTTTATACAATTGTCTGTCTCTCGATATGAATTTATTGAATGAAAGTGTTGTGTGATGCATCAATTGACGCAATTAATGAATGTAATACAACTGCGTAGTCTTAAGTCCCTCCTGATTGTTCTTTTGCTTTTAAATGTTCAAGTAAAATAGGTCCAAATTCAATAAAAATTTTCTTCAAGAAATTTCTTCTAATAGGTTTTGCTAAAAATCCATTCATACCACAATTATAACATTCTTTTACATTACTTTCATCAGCAAAAGCTGTTAATGCAATAATTGGATTTATAAAATTTAAATTTGATCTAATATATTTAACAGCTGTAATACCATCCATAATTGGCATTTGAATATCCATAAAAATTAAATCATAAGTTGAATTTTTTTCTATAATTTCTACTGCTTCTTTACCATTTGCTGCCATTGTTAAATTTGTAAAACCTTCTAATCTTAGCATTCGTTTAATAACTTCTTGATTTACTTGATTATCTTCTGCTACTAATATTTTGATATTTTTTAATTCATCGCATAATTGAGACGATGAAATTGTGGTTGTTGTTGATGATGATGATAATGATGATGATTTTTTTATTGGTTCTTTGTTTTGTATTTGCATTTTGATTTCTGAATTTTGCTTTATAAGTTGTGGTTGCGCTTGAATTTCAATTTGTTTTTGTTGTGAGGTTAAACTATTATTTGGAGAAGTTGTAACTGCTTTAGTTAATGTTGTAACTTCAGTTGTTGTAGCTGTTGGAGTATTTGTTATTTTTGTTGTTGTTGTTGGGGTGGTAGTGACTGTTGTTAGTGCGATTGGCATTTTTTCTCCAATTTCATTTAATTCATCATTTTCATAATTATTATCGGTTGAATGTCTAGCCGTACCAGTTGAGCTTTTAGGATAAACACCACTTTCAACACTTTTTGATTCTGATGCTTTACTTGGTTTTGTTCCAACAGTTTCTACTTCATCATTAAAAGCGACTTTTCTATTTATTTTAGCTGATGGATTAAATTCATCATCACAAAATTCTTCTAAATCTTTTGATGACATCATCATTTCTCCAGTTTGTGGTAATGGTAAAGTTAATGTAAAAGTTGAACCTTCACCAATTGCTGATTTTAAAGTTAATGTACCTTTCATCATTTTTGCCAATTGTCTACATATACTTAATCCTAAACCTGTACCACCATATGATCTACTTAGTGTTTGATCACCTTGAACAAATGGTTCAAATACTTTTTCTTGTAATGAAGGTTCGATACCTGATCCTGAATCCTTGACTTCTATTTGAACAACCCAAGTTTTTGGTTTGTACATGTTTTTAATTTTAAAAGATTTATCCCCTTCAGATTCTTCTTTTTTGTTCATTGTTGGGTACGATTTGAAAGCATTTGCTTGAGGTAAGATATAATTACTTAATTCTGAATGAATCTCATCATTTGTTTGTATCTTTTCATTATAGCCAGACGCTTTCCCGTCATCGTCACTTGATGATGACAAATTTTTGGTGTCTGATGAATCATCAAATGAAGTTCTTGGTGATGGAGGTAAAGAATTATCATGTTCTTTAAATTTAAATTGTTGATCAAATACAACCTTTTCATACTGTTGTGTAGATAAAGTCACAAGACTCATGTTATCATCAGCTGTATATAAGCTTCTTTGTTGTTGTACTTCATTTTGAGGATCTACTGCCATTTGTTGCAGAGCTCTACTAAATCTTCTTTTCAATGATAGATTTGTATTATACCTTGGTGGTACTGGTCTAGCAGTTGGACCACCATCGAAAACGCAAACTTTCTCAAAATCACAGATTTCAGATTGTTCATAATCATATTCACCCACCAACTTGAAATTAACATCAACTGATCCATCAACTGGTGTAAATTTTAAGGAATTCGAAACTAAATTCATTATAATTTGAATAATTCTATTTGAATCACCATGTAAAATTAATTTTCTAAAGAAATTTGGCTTTACCAGTATTTTAAAATTAACTCTTTGATCTAATGCTAGTTTATTAAAGATTGAATGAATTTGATATACAATTTCCAAGATTTGAAAATTTGATTTTTCTAATTTTGATCTATTAAGGGTGTTTTTGGAATATGTTAATAATTCAGTTAAAATGTGTAATAATAATTCACCAGATCTATAAATCAATTTTAATGAATCTTTCATTCTTGTTTGATCTTCTTCTTCCATTGCAATTGAAGCCATTCCCAATATACCATTTAGTGGTGTTCGTAATTCATGTGAGATATTTGCAATAAAAACAGTCTTAGCTTCATTTGCAGCTTCTGCTTCAATTTTGGAAGCTTCTAATTCTTTAGTTCTTAATCTAACTCTATCTTCTAAGTGGTTATATTGCTTTTCCAACTCTTCGGTCATAATATTGAAAGCTTCAGATAATTCCGTTAATTCATCTTTAAATAAAGCTTTCGATCTTGGAATTCTTGTTGGTAATCTGATACCTGATGAATGAATTGATCCAGACCCATTTGTAGATGTAGTATGAACACTATTTCTTTTACTGCCCCCTGTATCAGAATCATAAGCTCCACTTTTCTCTCTTTGTTCCAGTATAACCATTTCCTTTTTATATTGAGTTATTGATTCTGTTGCATTTTTCAATCTTGTAATAGGTCGTATAAACCATATTGCTAAAAATAATGTTAAAACACACATGAATACTCCAACTCCAAAAACAACTCCGATTATAATTTTTTTTAATTTGGTAACTGGAGCATTAAATGTCTTTGATGTTTGAGTAGTTAAAATTAGCCACATCCAATTATTAAATCTTACTCTATAATAACTTGTTGCAAGTCGAACATTAGTCACAGATCTAACATTTGTTGTTACACCAGTTGTATTATTTGATTTGAATGCGGGCCCTATTAAAGATGATGAGCCTATAGGATAATATTCACCTGCTTGAATTATTCCACCTCTATTAGGGAAGACAGCTTCAAAACCTTTTATTGAACTATAAGGCATACTATCGTCATAATCAGTAGAATTGTGATCAAATACAGGAGTTACAGCTAGGGTCCAATAGTCATTAGTTGAAACATTTAAAGCTTTAAATAAAGTTTCGGCAGATGCAATAACTGAAAAATAGCCCACTATTGTATCATTACTACTTGCCTCTATAGTTGTAGTAACTCCCATATAAAAGTCTGTTGTATGTTGATTTACAGTTTCATTTGATAATGGTCCACTATAATAATATTGACCGTTACTAACATAATGATTAACAATTCTCGTCATAGGACCACCATCAGGTATTGGGTATAATTTTGATTTAACTTCATCTGATAATTGAACTGGTTCATTTTTTGAACTTGTTACTATATTTAAATCTTTATCATATAATCTAGCAGACACAAAAATATCTGTTGACATATATTGATCGAATAAGTCTTGTACTTCATCATATATGTGAGATGATGAATTACCACTCTGGGCAGCTTCTAAAGGTCTAATAACTGTATCAACTGTTGATAATGAGGCTATTGTTAATCCTATAAATCCCATTGCTTGTGCAACTTGTACAGATTTTAATTCTGAAATAACTGATAATCTCTCACTCCGTAGACTTTTTAAATTATCACTAAAATATATACCCGTAACTAACCCCAAAATTAATAATGATAATAGCGAAGCAAAACATACTAGCACTATTAGTTGAGGTCTAATTCCAATTTTTAACCTCTTCATAATAAATATACTATATAATTAATGCAGGATGATTGTATTGATGATATTACCAACGAACAGTTAAGCTATTGGGTCTTGTGATTTTTTATTTGATAAATGAAATCAGTTTGGAATTATGTAATTTTTATTGTAGGTGATTGATTAAGTAAATGAAAATAAAACTATATTCTTCGAGGAGATTTGAAATTTTGTTGTGCTATATTTAAGGATTATTAAAAATTTTTGAATATTTTGAACCTAAGTTAATTAAAACAGGGATTATATTTTCAAATGTTGAACTGAAAGTAATGAATATTAAAATTATTGTAAGATCTCTTGAAATTATTATTTTACAAGAAATTTATTATAAAGTAAAGATCTCTAGTACCTTACTTTGACTTGCAGATTTTGTCAAAAAAATAATTTCCAATATGTCTCTTTTTAAATAATAAATACGATGTCAAAATTATTAATTAGTTAGAACTGAATTATATAAAATGTATTAAAACTTTGATTTTTGAGTATAATACGATATGATGAAATGAATGTAATAATAATAATGAGTAAATTAAATAAATATAAGTAGATCTCGTAAAAGAACGAATAAATTAAGCAGGAAATTAATAAATTAAAATTTTCTCTAAGTCTAATCCTTTAATGAGTTCTAATTTTAATATGATTAATAAAAATGATAACTATAATGAAAAGTATAAGATGATAAAAAGTTATTAATATAAAATGAAATGAAGTGGTAAAAAATTTATTAATGTATTATAATTTTTGTAATTAATATTAAAATAGTAAAATAAAATTCTTATTTAATTATTTTTTTTTTTTCTTTATTATTTTTCTATAAATTCTAATAATAAATTTTTTTTTTATTTATTAATAGTAAATAACCTACCTAAGGAGAGGTTCATAACTTTAACGTTTTTAATTAAATGTATCAAATATTATATTAATATTAAGTATTTTTATTATAGTAAAGATTATAATATGATGTTTATAATAGTTAAGTTTAATCTTATTCGTAAAAGTTTTACAGAAATTATTATAAGTTAATGTAGTTATTTTTCACTTTCAAATAACTTTCACATCAAATAACTTTATAATTTTATCTATTAAATCAGTTGAATTTATGACAGCGTCAATCTATTTTGATTTTTAAATGACAAAACTTTAAAGCTTAAATGTAAGTTTCATCTAAAGTATTTGATTTTGTTGTCGCTATTGATGTTATTTTATTTTTTTGAATTAGATGCAATAATGATTAAAATATCAATAACAACATTATAAATAAATATATTTAATTTTCTGCCACTTTAGCAGGATTTTAATACATTCTACCTCACGAATAATTGATGTTTATAGCAATATCAATGATGTTTTTATTTTATGTAGAATCGAGTATTGGGTGCAAAATCACAAATTTCGTGATGACCAATGAATACTGTAATTGGTAATTGATTGATTATTGGTACTTATAAACTGCTGATTAATAACGTGATTAACAATTGGTGAAACATGTTAAACTAAGAAGATCGAGTTATTGAATCCCACAAAATCCTATATTGATTGCATCAATTACACAAAACAAAAAAGTTTTTGATTGTGTTGCACTCACTAAGGCGGGACATATTCCAGAAAAGAAATACAAAAACATTACAAGTTGTAGCAATTAATAATATTAAGATTCCACGGAACAAGATCGGAGTTTAATAAGTTCTAATTACGTAATTTAATTCAGATTTATGTACAAACAGAGACTGATCTCTTCTAAAACCTAAACTCCTAGATTTGTTCGAAATAAACTAAAAATGTTATTAATAAAATCTATTTATTTTAGTTTTGTATAATAATTAAACTTTTAAAGTTTTAATTTGCCTCAGCTCTAATAATCTTTTGATACACAAAACTAACAACAACAATAAAGAGTTTGTTAAAAAAATAATTGATAAATGAAAATATAATTTTCCAAATTTTGGTCTACCTTGAACGAAGACAGTTTACACTATCAATAAGACGAGAATGATTTTGAAAGTAATTTTTTTTCCTATCCTGATCATGCTGATGTAAAATTGAACTCCTTAAAGATTTTTATTATGCAGTAATTGATAATTTACAAGACGTTGTGAGACTCAAAATTAGTTGAAGCTAGGTTTTACTGATCATCAAAACTTATTTGCTCTCTCACAATTTGGCTTTGCTTACTACGATGAAAGTACATATTTTAGAACAGAACTTTGCTGGTATACAGTGCTTTCAATTTCACGGGAGACGACAGGCTAAATTATGTTTCACTATTGAACTCCGTTATATTGTTCTCGTAAATGTGCGGATATAAAATTTGTCTCAATTATCTTGATTTGGTTGGACCTCAATAGACGCTCATAAATTGCGATTGACTAAAATTGAATAGATATAATTGATTTCACTCGAAAACTTTTTATCTTACGAAGAATTTAAAAAAATGGTACTTAAAATAATGCATACAAGCACGTAATGATAAGAATCCATTACGAAAACAGAACAACAACAGAACAAACACAAAATATATTATAAATGGGTTTTGGTTATAAAGAGCTATGAAAAAAGAAAGGAATTATATATCTAACTTTTCTTTCTCTTTTAGTTTATTTCTTTATATTTAGCAAGCTAGATGGACATTACATAAACATATAAAGTATTGAAAAAAAAGTATTGAAAGAATAAATTTTGGAGTCAAAGTTTTCGTAAAAAAAACAACTACATGGGTTTGACTTTAAGATTCAGTCAAAAAATTAGACGTTTGAACTATTACTAGGACTTTGTGAAGAGATTATTCTTAGGTAATCCTTGAATTATTACTATCTAAAATAAACTACTTTTTTTATATCTATATATAATATCGAGTAAGTCGTAGTAATTAATTACGACTTTACTACAACGTTCGTTTTAATAATAGATCAAATGTTTTCCATAAAAAATCACAGGTTAGAATTGGAAATAATCGCTCAAAATATTGAATGGATTATTGAATGGATTGAGCATCATGAAGGTCTGGTTTTAGTTCATTCCTAGCTCTCCTTAATTCTCTTAAAGTTCGTTGGAGCAAATATCAAAGTAAGTGCAATATTTCTTCAACTTACTATTAAAACTCAACCAACAACTAATGTTATATAATCTACCTTTCAGACTTTAAAAACTGTGGTTCTAATCAACAAAGAAAATTAGTAATCAAGATAAGTCTGATATCAATTCTTGATCCCAGTTCGGATGGCTAATAATTTTGTTATAAGCAAATTTACTTTCCAAATAAATACTATAACTTAACTAAACGTCAACGATCATATTCCCAAATATCTACTGGAACTTATATACCGTCGATAACCCAATGACATGTCAAATCCTTCACTTCCAATATTATTTTTAATAAAGCCGCAAATTTGAATTCTACACGCAGATTCGGTTATTGGTGTTTCAAAATTTTCCAAACCAAAATAAAAATACTCCGAAATTTAAAAAACCCCTTAAATCAAAAGTGAGAAAAAAGAAAAAAAAAAAGAAAAATCGGTAGTAAATTTACCCCATAAGTCCTAATAGGAAGACAAATTTAATAGGAGTAAATTGGCAACCACAAGAAAGTCAAAAAGGTGAACTGGACTGCTTGCAACTAACTCAAATGTAATCTTTGGAGCCAATTATCTGTATGGTAGAAATATTCTCTTGGTATTTGTCATGAAATCTAACCAGAGACAGACAAAAACCCTTGATTTACCGATTGCGTTTGATTAAAGAGTTATTATTTTTTCTAAGACCTTATAACGGTGGGTCATTCGTACCATTCGTTATAATAGAGGGGAGAAATGTTTACTTGATGTAAGAATATTAAGTTAAAAAATAATTACTAATGATATTTATTACCGTGTTGTACTCAATTTATAATCCAACCATCGATAACCGAGACAATAGAATTTTCTATACAAAATTCAATAGAAAACTTTACCTTAACTATTAGAAACTTATCAAATTATAAACATATATGTAATTAAATTTAATTCTTTTATAAAGAGTGCCTCAGTTATGGAATATAATATAAATATGACAAGAATTCACCATCAAAATTGGTAATTTTACCATCTTGACTATCTCAACTCAAACTCAATTAAATTAACACTTACAATGGCACCAATTCAATTAAAAACTTCCGAACCTCCAACTCCTATAAATTCTAAATCAACTTCACCAATATTAACAACCACCAATCCTATTTTACAACCAAATACTCCAATTGATATCCCATCATCAGAAATTCCAATTGGTGAATATTTATTTCATCGTATATTACAAGCAAATCCCAAATTAAAAAGTATATTTGAAATACCAGGAGATTTTAATTTAAATTTATTAGAAACTAGTTATTCACCATCTTTAGCTTCAAAAGGTTTTAAATTAATAAATACATGTAATGAATTAAATGGAGCTTATGCAGCTGATGGTTATTCAAAAGTAATTGATGGATTAAGTGTATTTATTTCAACTTTTGGTGTTGGTGAATTATCAGCTATTAATGGTATAAGTAATGCTTTTTCGGAATATGGACCAGTTTTACATATAGTTGGTACAACTTCAATAAAACAACAAATCAAGGAATCAGAATCAAATGAAATCATAAATACCCATCATTTAGTACCCAAAAAAAATGCATTTGAACGTCCAGATCATAATGTTTATAAAAAAATGGTCACTGATATTTCTTGCGTTCAAGAAACTTTAGATTATGACTTAGACTCAAATTTAATTAAAATTGATAAAGTTTTGAAAACTATTATTCAAGAAAGAAGACCTGGTTATTTATTTGTACCTTGTGATGTACCAGATTTATTAGTTGATTCAAATAAATTATATGATATACCATTTAATGTAAAATCCAAATATCAAGGTTCTGAACAATCAATAAGTTTAATGAATGAAATTTCAGATCTTATTTTAAACAAATTATATGAGTCTTCAAACCCATCAATTTATTCAGACGCATTAACCACAAGATTTGGAGCAACAAATGAATTAAATGAATTTTTAAACAATTTACCAAACTCAGTCAAATTATTTACTTCAAGTTATTCAAGAAATGTTGATGAAACTAAATCAAACTATGTTGGAGTTTATGGTGGTAATGCATCATCAGATCAAAAAACTAAAAATTTATTTGAAAATTCTGATTTTGTATTAGCGTTAGGTTATTGGGATGGTGAAATGAATACCGGTAGTCATTCAGTAAATTTTGATACTGCTAAAAATAAATGTATTATTCATCCTGATTATATTCAAATTAATAATTTCATTACTCGTGTAAAACAAGCAGATGGTGAAAGATTATTTACTATTGGTGAATTTTTACAAAATTTAAATTCAAAATTGGACATTTCTAAAATCAAATTACCAACAAATATAGATCATTATAAATACCAACCAAAACAAGTATCTTCAAACGAATTGAAATTGCCATATATCCCACAATCTTACTTAAACGACCACTTCACTAAAACTTTACAAGAAGATGATATTTTCATAGTTGATACAATGTCATTTGCTTTTGGTTTATCAGATATAAGTTTTCCAAAAAATGTTAAATTAATAACTGGTATGAATTATGGATCAATTGGTTATGCATTACCAGCAACTTTTGGAGCAACAGTAGCATTGAATGATTTAGGTACAAAACAAAGAATTCATTTAGTACAAGGTGATGGAGGATCACAAATGACTATTCAAGAATTAGGAAGTTTCATGAGATACAGTTCTATTTTAAATATTCAACCAAAAATTTATTTATTAAATAATGATGGTTATACCATTGAAAGAAAAATAAATGGAGCAACTAGACCATACAATGATATATGTGGTAATTGGAAATGGTCTAAACTATTAGATGTATTTGGTGGTAAACAAGGTATAACTCATGATTCTTTCATATTAAATAATATTAAAGAATTTGACGAACATTTCAATGATGAAACAAACTCCAATAGTGATAATAAAAAATTACAATTTTATGAAGTTATTGGTGGTAAATTTGATGTATCTTATAGAGTTGATAATATGATGGTTAAAAATTAAAAAAATGGTATATAAAAACAAAATGTTAATAGAATTTGATAAATAAAATAAAAATTATGTTTCAAATTGTTTTCGCGCGCTGTTTTGGACTCTTTGAATAATCTACAAATTAATATCTTCAATTGAGTAAAAGTTATGCAGATTAGGACTGTAAAATATTTTTCTTTTTCAATATAGAATCGGGCTAGCTTTTGGCTATTCTAATAGAAAAGGTAATCAAATATCGTACGTAATGCTCTGAACATCATTTTTAATATGTTAGTAAATTTATTAACAAATCTTTTTATTACACAAAATATATTATTTCTCATCTCTTAGTTAATTATTTGAAAAAATATATTTACAACCAGATTTACATACAACCAACCTATTAAATAACTAGTAAATTATGGCAGGGTCCCAATTAAAACAGCTAAAAGCTGCTTTGAAAGAAAAAGGATTAATAGGTCAAACAAATACCAACAACAAAAAATCAACTAAAGGAAAAACATCAAGAAGAAATGAAACAAATAGGGATTTACAACAACAGAACTTACAAGAAATCAGAAATAATTTTAATAAATTTGATCAAAGAATAAATAGAACTAAACATGACATATCAATAGCGACAAAGCAAGGTATGGTCAAAATTGGATCGAAACAACATAATGAATATGCAGCCAAAAATGGAGCAATGCAAAAACAAATCAAGATGCAATATGATATGGAAAAAAATCGTAAAGGTAAAACTGGTGGGATATTAGATAAAAGATTTGGTGAAAATAATTCTCATTTATCTCAAGAAGAAAAAATGTTGGCTAGATTCACAAGAGAAAGACAAAATGCAGGAGGTAAAAAGAGGGGAATGTATTCATTAGAAAGTGATGATGATAATTCAGATTTTGATGAAGATGAGCAAGATAATGGTGGTTTTCAATTAACACATTCTGGACAAGCTTTATCATTGGATGATGAAGAGACTATAAAATATGTTGATGAAGATCAATTACCACAAAATATAGATTCAGAACCACCAAGAAAAAAATCTAAAAATGAAGTAATGAAAGAAATTATAGCTAAATCAAAATTTTATAAACAACAAAGACAACAATCATTTGCAAAACAACAAGATCAAATAGATGAATTAGATGAAGATTTTGGAGATATAATGGATGATTTGAGACAAGTTCAAACCACATTACCAAAACAACAATTTTCAAATAAATCAGAAAAAGAACTTGATTATGATAATAAAGTAAGAGAATTAAATTTTGATAGAAGAGCGGTCCCTGCAGATCGAACCAAAACCGATGAAGAATTACAAAAGGAACATGATGAAAAAATGAAAAAATTAGAACAAGATAGATTGAAAAGAATGGAAGGATTTGTTGATGATAGAGAAGCAGAAGGTGATGATTTAGATGATGATGATGGATTTTGGGGTGGTGATGATAGTGAAAATGAAGAAAATGGGTTTACTATAAAAGATGATGGAGAAGATATTGGAGATGAAGAGGAAGAAAATGAGGAAGATGGGAATGGAGGAAGCTCAGGAGGAAGACCTAAAACTTTAAAAACTCCAGCAGTTATTATGCCAACAACAATTGAAGAATTTATAGAAAAAATGTCAACAATTCAACCATTACAACAACCAAATTATATCAAAATATTATGTGAGACATATAAACCAAATTTAGCTCAAGGAAATAAAGAAAAAATGCAAAAATTTGTATCCATATTATTTGAATATATTTTATACTTATCAAATAATTTTATAAATTTTGAACCATTTTTAAAAATCTTAAAAAACTTATCATCATCATATAATGAACAATTGGTTGAATCAATGAGATTATACATACTGGAAATTTCTACTAGAATAAATGATTTAAAACCAAGTGATTTAATATTTTTTGTTATAGTTGCTTATTTATTTTCAACTTCTGATCATTATCATTTAATTGTTACTCCTTCAATAATAATAATGAATCAAATATTAAGTCATTTAATTTATCATTCAGACAGGATTGAAAAATTAGGTCAAGGTGTTTTTATAATTGATGTTTTATTAAAGTATCAAAGATTTTCTAAAAGATTTGATCCTGAAATTTTAAATTTTTTGGAAACTTCATTTTTAAAATTATGTCCTGAACCTAAATCGATTAATCAAGATGATTTATTAATATCAAATTCAAATTTCAATAATTCATTAAATTTGTCAAAATCTACTAAATTTAACGTAGAAGAGAATAAAGAACCAATAATATCAATACAAGAATTGTTTTCAACTTCAAAACAATCATCAACTAAACTAGCTTCAAATTTGCTTATCAAATTATGTTACATAATGGAAAAATGTATAAACACATGGAGAGATAATTCATCAATAATAGAAATTTTAAAATCATTTATAACATTACAAAAACACTTAATAAAATACACATCAATACCAACAACCACCCACTTAACAAAATTCCATAAATTATTAACATCAGCACAACAACAAAGAAAACCATTAAAATTACAATCACATAAACAAATTTCAATAGCAACATATGCACCAAAATTTGAAGAAAATTTCAATCCAGATAAAAAATCATATGAATTAAATAAAGATAAACAAGAATTAAGTAAATTAAAACAACAACTTAAAAAAGAACGTAAATCTGCCCTTAAAGATATTAGATTTGAAAATAAATTTATTGCAAGAGAACAAATTTCTGAAAAAACTAAAATGTATGATGAATATCATAAAAAGATGGCTAATATTGTAAACACTATTCAAAATACTGAAGGTAGTGAAAAGAATCAATATGAAAGAGAGAAAAAACAAAGAAAACAACGTAAATAGTATATTTTATAAAAGTATTTAGTTGTAATTGCATATACATATACTTGGCTTTGATTTGAGATTAAATTTATTGTAGAAAAATGAGATCTGAACTCTTATCGATGAAGTCCTCAGCTTAGATTGGAAATGCAGAGACTCAAATATTTAGATTCAAGATTAAAAAAGAGATCTATCTAGATTTTAAATTTTAAAACCCAGATTTGGCAGTCATTTTATCTAGATCGCAGATTGTGAAAAAAAGTTGATAAACCATTTTTTTTATTAAAATTTGGTTGCAAAATACAATAAAAAAAATTTTAAGAGTTAAAAAAATAATTTATTAATAAATTTAGCTCCGAAACATCCTTATCTTTTCAACTCTAATCTTGGCGCCATCTCTCAATCTGAATACGATAGTTGATTGTAGAGTAAATTCAGTATCAACAATTAGACATATACTCTAGATCTTGCGAAGATTTCCAAATAAGATTACTTATAATATTGAAAGTTATTTGAAAAATAAAATTACGTTTATATGAATTAGAAAAAATTAAATTATAAAATTATATAAATAATATAAAACAAACAAATAGATTTTTTTGAAAAATAAAAAAAATTAAAGGATATATTAAAAATTGTATGTTATTATATCATTATTAGGTCTCATGAATTAAAAATATGAATTGAGGGTATATTAGATAATGTTAAACATTAAATTTTCTCTTCTTTCTTTTTATTCTTTCTTTTGTTCTCTTATGATAATTTTATATTAGGTTACGTTTTTGAAGTGTGAATTGATTTGAGTGGTGTTGATGATTTTTTAATTAAGTTCGAGTATTGGTATTATGAATATGTCATTTGTAAAATTTCAGAAGCTATTATAGCTCTTTTTGATTTGATGATATTTAACTAAAAAAATTTTCAAATTTATACTTGTGACATAGATGGAACACCAGTTCTTGGAGTTGATCTTGATGATGAACCAAATAATCCACCTTTAAATAATCCAATTAAACTGAAAATACCACTAGCAATGAAAATAAAGGTTGAAAAATATAAAAATGCAACTGAAGCTTGAGCTTTTCTACATCTACCACTTGAACCTTGAGTAATATTATTATCATCTAAGTAATCTTGATTAGAACATGAATGAACTCTAATACCAGCAGCAATTGCAGTTGCAGCAGCAAAAGTGAAAACAAAATTTAAGAAATCAAAAACAAATAAAATAACTGGCCATGCAAATGCACTAATGAAAAATGCAAAGATACCATATAATGATGAAGTTAAAATACCAAATGCAGCAGCAAATACACCGAAGTTAATTTGTGGATTATGTTGAGTATAAGTTGTGGCTGCTAATGAACCAGTTAAACCTAAAGCAATGGCTAAGAAAATGAAGTTAAAAGCTCTTAAGATGACGTCTCCGATAGCTAACATTTTATTATTATATTATTTGTAGTTGTTGTTGTTGTTGGGTTTTTAATTAATCGAATTAGTAAAAAATTGAACTTTTTATGAGTTGTGGTAGGTATTAAATACTATGAAAAAAATATATTAATTCCTAAAGTTTTGAAATATCAATTGAGTTTTGAGTTATAAATTAAAGATATGAAATCTGAAAATTGAAAATCTCTGTTTTTTTTTTTCTTTTTAAGATAGAAGAAGATTGATAATTGAACTAAATAAAAAAGTAAGTAAAAGAAGAAAATAAAAAAATTTAGAATATGAAATTTAAGATTGGTTATTAGTTTAAATATATATGAATTATTAAACAAGATAATATTAATGATTTTTTTAATTAAGGGATTTTAAATTGCTACTTTATTAATAATATTTTAGTTTGATAATATTTAATTATTATTGTGTTAATAAATTTAAATTTTTAATTTGTTTTGGATGATTTCTAAAACGGAAAGTTTAATAATAATTGTATGGGATTATGTAATATTTTGTATCGCTGCTTAGTAATTACTAGTACAAATGTTTACGTAATTTAATCTTTTTTTTTTTTTTTTTTTTCAATTAAAATTAGAGAGAGAGAATTATTAAATTAATATTTAATATAATGATCATTCGAATTTAAATTATTTTCTTAATAGTTTGCTTAATTATAATATGTCATTTAATAATTGGAATATTCGGTTACAATTCTAAGTATTGATGATTGAATCATCTTACTTCTTGAATCATTAAAGAATGGTCAGTTTATAGAACGGCAGGAGTAAAATTCCACACCCATCTCTTTACAAATTCACTCAAATTAATTTTTAAAATTTTTAAAATTCTATAGACCAAAATTTTTGAACAATATGCTTTATATTGATAAATTAATAAAAAATTTAACCGGCTGAAACCATTTATTAAAGAAATTGATTTTATATTTTTTGTTGTCATTAATTACAATTTAAGTAAATATAACGGTTTGGAAACTTTTCTAATTTATTTGATGTAATAATTTAATCAATGAATTTTATTAGTTTTTGACATTACTTATCTCTTTCTTGATTACTATATCGTTAATGATGTACATAATTTATCGAAATAAATAATAGAACAATTCATGTAAACCATTTTATATATTTTATTGTATGGAATAATATACTTTGTGTAAGATATGACAAATAGTTTAATTATATAGTACATTATGTTTTGATTATATCTAATTTAGTAATAATTATTAACTATTTAGGTTTATTTAATAATAGTATATAGAAATTTTACGAATATGGAAAAAAATGAATTAAATTTTTAACTAAAATAGTACATTTTAGATAGTATCAATTAAATCTCGTGTAGACCTGAAATTCTCACATACCACATTAAGATTATCTTCATAAGAGTTTTAAATTTTTGATGCCATTCAATATCAATCTCTTTACTAATTTATTATTTAATAAATCTTTATTTTTCCTCGAAAAATCTTAATTCTATTTTAAATTTTTTTTTTTTTTTTTTTTTTTCTTTTCTTTTTTGTCAATTGATGAAGAAGACAAAAGTTTTCGACACTACTAAAAAAACTTAATCTTATAGAATCAGCAATATTAATAAAGGCTCATCCAATATGAAAAATTTGTAATTAATTGAGTTTTTATTAGCAAACATCATGCTTAGGAGCAATCACAATAGTCAACCTTTACAGTATTTGATATTTTTTTTCTTGAGTGTTCCTGAAGTTGACATTTTTTATTTTTCAATTATGTCATAATTTTTTTATTATTTTTCTCAAGATTTAATTACCGAGATTCGAGAATTTTCATCATTTGCTACGATGAATATGTCTAAAAATCTTCTTTAATAGTTGCTTTTTTTCACAGTTCATCCCTTTCATTCGATTTAACTGAGCTATATTGTTGTTACTTCAAGTTTAATTCATTCTCACTATGAGATGAACATCCATATGGTCCAATTAAGGTATATGTGGAATCATTTAGTATTGGTAACTATACAATCATTTAGTATTGGCAACTATACAATTTTAGTGTCATAAACTGGCTTTTGTATTCTCATGTGTATCTAGAAAATCAAATGCACGGCTAATAATAAGAACTTCCAGTGAATACAAACACTCTGAAAATAATACGACTACTAGTCAATTAGGAACATTGTAGAACTATAGACACACACAAAATTTTATATCCGAAATTAAAGTTTTGTATAAAATTTTAAAATTATGAAATATTACATATAAGATATATAGAGGAAAAAAACCTCACACAAAATTTTTCAGCCGTGAGTAAGGAATTTTTCATTTTTTATCGATATATATGACGTAGTTTAAAACACTTAGAATATAATGTTGTAATTAATTCGACTTGGCAGTTGTTGTAGCCTTATGTCAGTCACAATTTAACTCATTTACTAAAAAGATTCCTTATTGTTTGACCCCAGATTTCGGACATTTAAATTTGAAGTCCGATAAATATAATTTAGGTGTTTCAAGATATAGTAGATTCAATGTAAAAAGTTTAGAGAGACTAATTCAATTAAGAGAGATTGAAATCAAACATTATCAAAAATCATCTTCAACTTCAGAGTTTATAAATACTCATATATATTTAAATTTATTCAATTTCTCTAATTTTAGCATCAATATGATCTTTAAAATATCTTCCAACTTTTTCATCAACACTAACTTGAATAGGTTTTAAATCTTCATTATTTAAAATATTTGGATCAGCACCTCCTTTTTCAACCAAATAAACAGCAACATCACCATGACCTTCAGCTAATGCATGATGTAAACTTGTCCATCCATCATTATCTTTTGCATTTACTGGTACTTTTTTTTGAAGTAATTCTTGTATTATAGGAATAGATCCAATTGATGATGCTCTTATTAATGGTGTATAACCTTTTTTATCTTTTGTTTTACAATTTGCATTAAATTCATTAATTAATGTTCTGACGTAATTTAAATGATTTTTGGAAATTGCTAAATGTAATGGAGTTGTACCTAAATCAGTTTTAGAATTTATATCTGGTGGATTATTCATATGCATAAATAAATTTAAAATTTCAATATTTCCAATAGATGAAGCGATATGTAATGGAGACCAACCACTTAAATCTACGTATTCATCAATGTTGGTGTCTGGAGAACATGAAATTATAAATTTTACTAAATCTATATTATTTGCAGAAACTGCCCAATGTAATGGAGTTCTTTCATCTGAATCTTTTTGATATAAATGTTTTGGGTTTTCTGTTATTAATTGTTTTGCTAGATTTATTTTGCCTTCTTTGATTGCATTTTGGATTGGATAATCATTGTTTTCTGTATCCATTTCGAGTAGTTAGTCAGCGATTGAGTGGAATTGGTGTCAATGAATGATTTATTAGTGGCGAATTATAATTTTAAAAATGTGATTTGAGTAGAATTCCATGTTTCTCCACAAAAACGCATTTTTTTAAAACACAATTAAATTTACTAAACTTATAAAGGACTTAATAAATAGCATGAAAAAAGGGCTAAAGAGGATCAAATTGAACAAAATAAAGTATTTATTATTTATTATAAATGGTTGAAAGGAAGAATTGAAATTTTGTTACATAATCTAAATTTAAGGCTAGTGATATATAAGGTGCTAGCTAGCTTTATTTTTTGTTGTTGTTGGATTGCAATGATATTGCAGAATTGTCCTTGATCTAAGTTTCTTCTTCCTCTCCAGAACTAGTATCTGAATCAGGTGGTGGTTGATCGAAATAAGGAATTGCAATAATTGTGGTTTGTAAATTTTGTAAATCATTTAAATTCGTTGATTCATTATTCGTAGGTATGATGTTGTGACTTGGAAAGTGAGAATTGAATTGTTCTTGATTCAGTGGTTGATGATTAATTGGGAAAGCCAGTTCCAAATTTGGTGGTTGGGAAGTAATACTAGTTTGTCTATTACTATTATTTAGTTGAGATTTTTTACTTTGACTAGTTGAAATTTTTTTGATCATATTTGCTGAATTGCTATAATGTTGTGAATACTCTTTTTGTAAACTTTCTAGGTAAAGTTGATAATCATTTGATACTTGTGATTGATGAGTTGTAGATTTCGATGAGTTAATGGAAGATATTATTGATTGTTTTCTTAATTTAGGTGCTGTTGATGTTAAGTTGGAGTCATTCAGTGAACCCAGCACAGATGGTGAAATTATATTATTATATGGAACAATTGTTATATTTTTATTTTCTTCCATCATTTGATCATTAGAATGATCTGCTAAATCTTCTTCCTCATGATCTTTTTCATTTGGTGATAAATCATTTGATGTAGTTGATGCTGGGGGTAATGGACTTATTGGGTTATAATTTTCATCTAATTGATCATAATGTATTTTAGTTGATTTAAATTTATTTGAAATTCTTGCATTATTACAATGGGCGTACATATAATCAACTTCTTCCAATTTTAACCCTTTTGTTTCATATACCGTAAAGTATACAAATATTGTCCCTACTGCATTCAAACTACCCCATATGAAAAATATTTTACTTCCAATAGCTGCGGTATGTGAGCCTGTATCAATCAAATATGGAGTAATATATGCAAAAATCAAGTTAACAAACCAGTTTGTTGCAGCTGTTAAAGAAACAGCTTTTTGTCTAATAGATATACCGTAAATATCTGAACATAATGCCCAAGTACAACCACCCCAAGTACTTGCAAAAAATAATATAAATACACATGAAAATGAAACACATAAAATAGCATTCACATGTTGTTGTTGAATACTTACACCAGCAATTGCAATTATGAAGTTAGAAACTGCCATACCAATACCTCCCCAAAATAACAATGGTCTTCTACCAACGGTATCAATTAGAATTATACCAGGTATAGTAAAAACAACATTTACAACATAAGTAATTAGTGACATTATGTAGTAATTCAGAACCCCAGTTGAACTGAAAAAATTAACTCCGTAATAGAAAATAAAATTAACACCTGAACATTGTTGAAAAAATTGTACTCCAACACCCGTCAACATTCTTAAACCTTGTTTATGTCTACCACCACCACTTCTAAAACAATCTAAAATAGTTGTTTTACCAAAGGATCTTTCATAATCATAATTAGCTTTTATTTCAACTAATTCTTCAATCAAATCATCATCATCAGCTGGTAAACGTCGTAGTTTACAAAGTGCTTCTAATGCTTTTTGTAAATTATCTTTTTGTACATAATAACGAGGAGATTCGGGCAAAAACAACATACCAGTTGTTAAAATTAAAGCCCATAAAAACTGTACTCCAACAGGTATTCTATAAGAACCGGAATTTGTCATTCTTCTAGTTCCTTGGCATATTGCACTTGCTATTAATAACCCCCAAGTTATAGCCCATTGATAAGTAAAAACAATAGAACCTCTTACCCATTTGGGTGATGCCTCTGCTTGATATAAAGGAACAATAGCTGATAGTATACCAACAGCTATACCAGATACAAATCTACCAACAGAAAGTAAAGCTATTTCAGTAGAACTAATTTGTAATATATTTCCAATATTAAAAATGATACCAGCACTTATTATAATTGAAAATTTTCTACCATAATTATCTGAAATTAATGGTGCAATTAAAGCTCCGCATAATGTACCTAGAGATAATGAAGCAACAATGATAGCTCTTTCATGAGTTGAAAATCCTATTCCATTACTTGGAAAATTTGTATAAACAAATTTCATTTCTAATAAATCATTTATTAATCCTGTATCATATCCATACATAAAACCACCAACTGCTGCAACTAAACCAACAATTAAAGCTGAATTTGATGAACTCTTCTGTCGCATTTTTCTGTAATATTCTTCTTCTATTGTATTATCATACAATAGCTGATCTATATATGACCATAGCTTCATTTTGGCAATTTAGTTTCTCTATGGTTATATGGTTGAATACATGAGTTTTGAAAATTGAAAGAAGTGGTTGTAAATGTATTCTTGTTTTGAATGAATGAACAAATATTTCTCCGAATAAATATTGGATACAAGATGTTTATAATAAGTAGTAGTAAATATCTTATTTAAATAGGTTTTGATATAGTTTTGACTGAAAAGACGTTGTTAATTTGAATCTCTAAGATTAAGTGTATAAATGATTAACTATCTGGGGTAAATTATACAAAAATTTTGTTGATCTCTCTTTTATTAAATTTTTTTTCTATCGTATTTAATTTTTTTATTTATTGTGTTTTAATTTTTATTAAGATTCATTCCTCTCCATATTATTAAATTACAAATATTAATAATAAATTATTATAAAAGTTTTAGACAAGAAATTATTATAATTAATGATAGTTCAAATAATTGAAGTCAAATATAATTAAAATATGTCAAATTTGATTAATTATTTTCGTTCGAGAGGTTTATTGAATGTATTACTTGTTTAGAAACAAAGCATTCTCTGAACAAAAGATTGCAAATTTCATGTAAATAAATACATCAGTCTATATTAAGTGATCTGATATATCTTATGGAATTAGCTTCTGTTAAATGAAGATGTAATAGAAAAATAAATTAAGAAGTCTCTTCTATAAGTCCATTTAAACTAATGACTTTTTATCACTTGATTTTAAATTCGTCTTGCTCAAAACTCATTCATGAAAATCATATTGTTCAAATTTACGAGAATAGGAAAATAGATTTATCGTGGAAAAAATTGAGGGGAAAGTTTAAAAATTTGGTTGCAAAAAAAAAATTCTTTTCGTTAGTCTAGTATCAGAGATACTTTAATTGCTTTTATAGCCACTTTAAAGCTTGTTTAAGATTTTATTTTGTAAATTCTAGTAATCTCAATGAACTATTATAAAAAAATATGGAAACATTTTTTAAAAGCAGTCTTGTATCAAGTGAAATCTGACCACCTAGAAGTAAAAATTATAAGACAGCCTGGCAAATAAATTAACATTTATGAATTTTAACATCAATCTTTTCTGTGAGAAATTTGTCAGTTGTAATTACTAAATTAAAAGATTCAAAGTTATCATCAAGTTGAATATAATAACTTTTATGGTTGTAAACTTATTATTTACTATTAGTATATATTAATAGTTGATAAATATTAATTAAATTATTATTAGATTTAATTTATTTAAAATTACAAACTAATTTTTTTTTTTTTTACAACCAAAATTTTTTAAATTCACTTACTTTCTTATGATTAATCAACTATAATGCAATCACCCAAGATTACAGAAGATGTTAGAATAAATAATAATGGAGAGGTTAAACTAAAAGATATCACATCAGAAGTAAGACAAAGAAATAAAACCATTGAAGATGTTAAACAAATATCACCACCTCATACAAATAGAAATATTAATATTTTTACAATTTTCATTCAATTAACTCATAGATTATTTACTTATAATGTTATACCATCAATAATAGCAACTACTTCACAAACTTCATTATCACTTATTAGTATGATTTATTATAACATTATTCATTTTATTTTAATGAATTTATTTTTTACAATTGCAATTTATAAAAATTTTTTATATATTTATAGAAAAAGTTATTTAAAATATCTAACATTAATTTATTATCATAATAAATCACCACAAGTTATAAGAGATGATGTTAATAAATTAGATAAAATTCCAAAATCAATCTCATGTATATTAGATTTAAAAGATGCTGATGATGAAAATGGTGGTAAAGATGGATTAATTAATCAAATAAGTGAATTAAGTGCATGGAGTTTAAGTTCAGGAATTTCAAAATTAATAATTTATGAATATACTGGTGCATTAAATCAAAGTAGTGATTCATTAATTGATTTAAGTAAATTTATAACCAAAAATTTAATTTCATATTTTGGATCAGAATCAATTCCAACTTTTTCAATTAAAATTCCTCATAAAAATTTAATTTTATATAGTGATGAAATGTTATCAAATTCAAATGTTGCAACAGCTGTAGCCGTTGATGGCAATAGTGGTGCAAATCAAATTAATGGAGGTGGTATTACAAATGTTGACTTAGAAATTGATTTGATTAGTAGAGTTGATGGTAAACCAACATTAGTTGAATTAACCAAAACAATGAGTGAATTAGCACAAAATAAAGAATTATCAGTAAATGATATAACAATTGATTTAATTGATGAAGAATTAATAGAATTAGTAGGTCCAGAACCAGATTTATTAATTTGTTTTTCACCAAGTTTAAATCTAGAAGATTATCCTCCTTGGCATATAAGATTATCAGAAATTTATTGGGAACCAGAAAATATAGATGTAAATTATGCTGTATTCATTCGGGCATTAAAGAAATATTCAAATTGTAAAAAAAATGTTGGTAAATAGAGGAAGAATAAGAATACCAATATTGTAAATACAATAAGATGGTCTTTGATGAGTTGTTGATGATAATAACATATTAAAAACAAATTATATTAATGATAAAATTGCATGTTTTATACTTTTATTTCCTATTGCATTGATAATGATGATAATAATTTTAAATATTGATGACTTTTACTACTATTATCATTATAATTTAATTTCAATAACTATTTATTTAATTGGGCTATTTTGATAAATTACTTAGACTTAAAACAACAAAAACAACTTGTAGATTAGTAGCTCTTGAATAATTAATTTATCAATACTTAAATTTACGATAGAATAAATAAATTAATTAGCGTGTGAGTATTAAATTTTATACTACTATTATTAATAATAATAAAATTGTGTGATCTAATAAATTATATTTATAAATTATATTTAGTGCTACCAAATCAGTCAACGAATTTTTGATAGATCAATCAAAGAAAAAAAATTAAAATTGATTTGTTGTTATTTTCTCCTATTTAATAATCACAAGATCATAGATCAAATTTAATCGGTGAAGTAATACATTATAATACTTATAATCAATTGATAGAAAAACATATTATTCAGTTTTTTATATCAAATCAACGAAGAAGAAAAATCATTGATTTTAGATTAATAAAAGTAAAAAAAATAATTTCAGAATTTAAAATTAGATCAGAGTTTGAATCAAAAAATAAAATATAAATTATTTATACATATTTTTACACTTAAGTACTCAAATTAATCAAATTTTTAATCTTACATTAATCAATTTAATCAATCTTATCAATCGATATTTCATAAGTTAATTAATTGTTCAAATATTTGTCAAGTCGCGTCAACGTAATACAAGAAATTTAACTGATTAATTTTTCTATTTTGCATTTTTAAATTCCAAATTTTCAACAAACAAAATCAATAAAAAAATTCCTTAATACTAGGACAATTTTTTTAAACAAGATCAATCAATTAAACAAAGTAATCAATCAATTATTATAAATATTTAATTCATCAATACATTTTTATTTACACTCATTCATAAACTTTTTTAAAAATTAATTAATATACACTAAATATGGGTTTATCATTTTCAAAATTATTTGCCAATCTTTTTGGTAACAAAGAAATGAGAATTTTAATGGTTGGTTTAGATGCTGCAGGTAAAACTACTATATTATATAAATTAAAATTAGGAGAAATTGTTACAACTATTCCAACTATTGGTTTTAATGTTGAAACTGTTGAATATAAAAATATTTCATTTACAGTTTGGGATGTTGGTGGACAAGATAAAATTAGACCATTATGGCGTTATTATTTCCAAAATACTCAAGGTATTATTTTTGTTGTAGATTCAAATGATAGAGATCGTATTGCTGAAGCAAGAGAAGAATTACAACAAATGTTAAATGAAGATGAATTAAGAGATGCATTATTATTAGTTTTTGCTAATAAACAAGATTTACCAAATGCTATGAATGCTGCTGAAATAACTGAAAAATTAGGTTTACACTCAATTAGACAAAGACCTTGGTATATTCAAGCTACTTGTGCTACTACTGGTGATGGTTTATATGAAGGTTTAGAATGGTTATCAACTAATTTAAAAAATTCATCATGAGTATTAATTTAGGTAAAGTAAAATAAGAGGTTTTAGTTTTAAAAGAAGGCAGATCAAACTAAAATAATTCAAAAATAATAAAACAGCAATTCAATTAATTTAAATTTTTAACTTTGTTCTATTACATATCATTTTAAACAATTTTACATTTCCATCTTGTAGTAAATTTGGACTGTTCGTTCTCTTTTTCGTTTTTCTCTCGTAGAATCATATTTGTTGCTTCTCAGCCTCGTTTAAATTTTTGGTTTTTGCTCGACAAACTCGATTGCTCGACCCCATTTTTTCGTGATCTTGAGATTGTCAATAAGACAAAGATATAATTTGCTTATAAGGCAAAACTATACTACTTTATTACATTATTAATTTGGTCCATCAATACTAAATAGAAATTGATCTTATTTCCATACATAATAGTGCATTATTAACTTCTAATATGAGAGTCTCCGGAATGACCAAATTACAATGGATTTCTACTGGGCACTTAGCCCCAAAATTAAAGGTTTCATACTCATAAACAAACGCTCTATTGATTACCTCTTGCCCCACAAAAGTTGGATCATTATCAAAATCTTATTGCAAAAAAATCAATCACGTGCAGATACAATCAAGTAGGGCTACAAATTTTTATAGTAGTGAGAAAAAAAATTAACTATGTAATGAAAGTCGCACATAATAATTTTCTACTAACAAAAACAATTTTTAAAATTTTCAAATTAAGTTAGATCTATCTTAACGAACAAGTTCATTAAATCAAATATACATACACAATGGTATGTTTCAATAACTAGCATATGGAGTCATACGTAGGGAGTTTATCGATTACCAAACTAAGAGAAGCCAAGAGAAAACAAGAGACGAAATATAGACAACATGGAAAGATAATGAAGATTAAATAATGAAAATAAGGTCATCATCAATTTTAAGGAATATACTAAAAAGAATTTTTACATTTCAATGAAGAGTAATAGTCATGTCGATATTGTTATTAACAGAAACTTATTTTTATGATGACCAAATTACTTTCTATCAAGTCAAAAGAAAGTCAGCTTTTATAATATTCATCATTACTTACCTTCAATACTCATCAATTTCACAAGTCCTATCAACAACCGATCAGAAATTAAACACACAGTAATAGTTTCAAAATAAACTCCTTACAATATGCACTAGTCAACGAAAACAGTAAATACTAACATAAATATTAGGTCGCTGTCAAAACTTACGAATTAAGAACAAAATCAAAAGATCAATTAGAATTACAATTAGTTGAATTAAAAAAAGAATTAGCTAATTTAAAAGTTCAAAAATTACAAAGACCAAGTTTACCAAAAATTCATGTAGTTAGAAAAAATATTGCAAGAGTTTTAACTATTATAAATTTAAATCAAAGAGAAAATGTTAAACAATTTTATCAAGGTAAAAAATATCAACCAAAAGATTTAAGAGCTAAAAAAACAAGAGCAATAAGAAGAAAATTAACTAAATTTGAAGCTTCACAAGAAACTGATAAAGCAAGAAAAGCAAGAATTTCAAATCCACAAAGAAAATATGCTATTAAAGCTTAAATTAAATTAATTAATTAGTTTGAATTATTTAATAGAATATGTAAAATAATAATAATAAAATAAAAAAATTGGAAAAAAATCAAAGTTTTAATTTAATGTTATTATCTTTTTTTTTTTAATTTTGACATGCATGATTTCATGAGAAATAGCTTTTTTCATTTGGAGGTTTGTATTTTTTTGAAAAATAAAAAAAATTATGATGTTTGGTGTAAAATTGTATGATAGTTTATAAATATTAGTTTTTTAATATATTATACTTAATAATTTGGGATTTTACTTGTTAAATTTGAAAAGTTAGACTTTTAAGATATTAATATTTGCGTAAGTTTGGTTCAATTGTGTGTATGCTATTTATGCTATATACTTCTGTTCTTTGACTATTCAGTCATTTCAATATCTTCATTGAGCTTGGTTTTTTTCCTGCTTTGTTGTTTAAAAGCTGTAATTTTAGCTTTTAATTCAACATCATCAAACACGTCCTCTAATTTCAATGGAACTCTATTAAATGGATCAGTTGAATCACTCAACAAATGTGCTTTTATAGTTGATCTATCAATACTAATTTTTGATGATGGTAATACAACTGGATCCTCCATTAATGTAAACATCAAAGGATCTAAAAATTCATCAGGTACTTCACCTAATTCCAATTCTTCATTTTCTTCATTTAATCTATTGTCTTCAGCTTTTGTTGCAAAAATTGAAAGTCCATTGATGATTTTGTTATCAACAAATGTTTTATTTGTTAAAATGGATTCTGCCTTTTTGAAAATTTCTATATTAAAAGATCTACCATCTCTTGATACTGCAATAACAAATTCTTTTTGTAATGATAAATTTACAAATATTTCACATATATCACTTAAAATCTTTTTAGGTTCAAATTTATATTTTTCAGGTTCTGCAACTTTTAAATTTGATGCTTTTGGTCCAACCATTATTGATAAATTATAATCCAACATACCTGCTAATCTATCAACAATTTCAGGTAATACAAACCCTTTGGGAACTTCTTTTGTAAATAATTTAAATAGTTCCATAGTTTCATTAGATAAACCAATTAATGATTTAACTCTTCTTTCTTCACTTTCTAAATTATCATTTAATGTTTCATCATTACCTAATTCTTCATTTGGTTCTTGACCTTGTCTTCTACGATTTTGTTCAACTTGAAAATTATGAATTGAATTTAATAAATTAAAAGTTTCATCTAATAAGTATGTGGTATCATTCAACATTCTTGCAATAAATCTAATGAAGAAATCAACATTATTTTCAGAATAATCTGTTAATTGTAATCTATATTCTGGTATATTCCAAAGTTCTTCTAATATGACTGAAACATAATAACGACTATTGAACTTATCGTAAAATTGTGATGAAGCACCTGTTTTTTCAACCATTACGTAGAAGTCTAATAACGAATATAATATGTTTTTCATCACTAATTTATTCTTATCAAAGATTGGTATCAAAAATCCAGGGGAACCATCTTGTTTTGGCATTGACCCAATATATAAAATTTCAACTAAATTGGATTTCATGTGAGGATTACCAATTAATTCTGGACATCTTAATAAAATAGTTGTAAATTCAATAAACAAAGTTAACTTATCTTCATTTGAAACTAAAGGACAACCTCTAAAATTTGCTGAAAATTTACAATAATTGATCATACCTTCTAATAAAAATTCTGGATAGTATTTCCATGGTATTGGAGTTTTAGTTTTCAAAAAATCGTGATCATCTAATTCTGAAACTTTTGTTATATTAAATATTGGTATTGATAAAGGTTCACGTGGGTATTTATGTTTTGGATCAATTAATCTTGTGATAAATACTGTTGCTCCAATTATAAAATCAAATATTTCCAATTGTAAATCTCTATAACTAAAGACTGCAATTATACAATGAAATTGAGATTTTGATTTTTCAAGATGACTACGTAATGCTGGTAATTGTCTTCTCATCATATCCATATTAGCTGTTTCCATTCCAGGTATTGATCTGCCAGCTTCAATCAATTTAATTCTTTGTTCAAATTGTTCAATTTGACGTTTTAACCTATCAAATTTAATGAATATACCACCTATACCATAATGTAAATAAGCTAAAGTTAAATTAAAACAATCTGAAATGAAATTTGCAGGTTGACCTTCTCCTAATTCTTCTTTTCTTGTTTCACTAAATTTATTTGCTTCTTCTATAGTTGAATTAACTCTTGATTCTTCTTTGATATCAATTAAATTACTTTTGGTGAAATAATCCACATCAATTTTATCAATTTTGACATATGCTGGATAATCTAAAAATGGCATACTCAATTTTGTTAATATTACAGTTATATTAAACATGATACCGTCACCAGGAACTGTATTGAATTGTACATGACTACCTCTTCTTAGATGACTGAGATTGACTAATTCAGCTAACCATGTTAATAAATCTTGTCTTGTTTTAGATGAACCACGGATTAACTTATCAACAATTATAAATAATTGATCGATAACGACTTTGTATTCATTTTGAATAGATTGATATGCATTATTTAACTGAATATATGATAATTTAGTTATATCATCATCAAAGTACGATTTGGAACTATCAGTTAACGGCGATAATCTTAAAATTGGACCTAATAATGATCTGTATTCAAAATTCAATCCTTGAGATTTATCTGGTGGATTGAAACCTTCAATTTGTGAAAATATTGCAGCAACTGGTTTTATTGAAACTAAAGTTTGAATTATTGATAAATAAGTCAAATATCTTTGATCTTTAAAATCCCATTTAACTAAAATAGAACTTATATATGGGAAAATTAAATTTAATAAATCTAATAAAGTATCCTCTTCAAAACTAAATTGTATAATATCAATTAAAAATGGTGACATATCTCCAAATTGACTTATAAATGAATCTAATGCTAATTTTAAATCATTTGATAAAAACATATCAGGTATTAATAATCCCATATTTCCATATCTTACAGCTAATTTTATAATTTGATTTAAAATTTCAATTTTTTCTTGATAATATTGAGCTTTAGTTGGTATTGATCTTTTTTCTTTATATGCTTGACGATATATTGAATATAAATAATCTATTGGTTTTGTTTTTAATGTACCAACTTCAGTTAAAATTTCCATAAAAATCGAATCTAACAAACTTTCATCTAGGATATTATTATTTGAATTTTTTAAATCATGACATAAACTAGGTAAATATATTACTTTATTCGATTTTTCATTTATATTTAAAGTGACGTTGAATAAATATTTTAATTGTGTAATCATCCATTGTGATAAATGTTCTTCTTTTGATAAAGTTGGAGTTGTTGGTTGTTTTGGTGAATTTGTATTTTCTGTGGCAACAGGTTTTTGAGATTGTTGGGGTTGAGTCTCCACTTTTTTAGTTGATGATGTGGTTTGATTTGATTGATTTTGTTTATTATTTACAGATTCTGTTGATCCATTAGTGGTTGGTGTTGATTGTCCACTATTACTATTACTGGTGCTATTATTATTATTATTATTTGATTGTAATGCTGCTAATTTAGCTAGTCTTTTTGCCCTGATCTATAATAAATATATTGTTAGTAAAAAAAGATCTTTTATTGAATTAATTATTGAAATTTTAATAATTACATACATCATCTGATCCAGACATTTATTAAATCTTAATATTAAATTTAGAATGAATAAGTTTATTATTTTTTAAATTGATATAAATTTTGGTTGTAAAAATTGAATCAACTTTCAAATCTAATATTTAATAATTTTGTAACACTTAATATTTTAATTTAAGTAAATTATAAGTATTTATTAGTATTTAAGTATGTATTATGTAATACAGTATACTATTGATTGTGTAATCGTTATGTAATAATAGTATATTGGAATTATGTAATATTAAAGAGAGAGTTTTCAAGTACATTAGATTCAAATGAATTATTATCATATAAGTTTGATGTATTGAAAAGAGATTTAATATCATAAGTACTATTTTTGAGAGATGTAGTATTAGTAATAAGTTATTGTTGATATTACTTTTTTTTTTAGTTTCCCACTAATATTAATATAATTAATAGATTAATATTTTATTCTAGTACTTAAAACTATATTAAATATTTGAGGCTCTCATCAGACTTGTTTAATTTACTATACAGTAAATATTTGACAATACTTTAATACATGAATCACAACACTAGGTTTATTCTTGTATTGATATTCTCTTAATTTCTACATAGTATCCAGCTTAATACCTTAATAATACTACTATTACTACTACTACCTCCACACATACTATTTACTAAAATTTGTTTGTATGAAATATCTTTTAACAGAAGAAAAAAAAAAAATTATTTTTAAATAATAATAAATTTAAATAAATTTCATTCCAAATATAATTTTTATATTTAATATATAATATATGTTTTTCTAGAATTTTGATTAAGTTTTTATATCAAAAGAATATATATTTATACAATTTTATTAATTTACAATTACTTACTTTATGATTAATTTATTATTCAATTCATATATCATATAACAAATTATTTTAGTCTCATATAAATTTTATTTAATAATTAACGATCAAATTTTTTTTTTAATTTTGATTTGTTTTGATCATATAATAAAAGACTCATTATTATTATTGAGTTAACTTTATCATTATTACGATGTCAGATATACCAAAATCAATTATAACAGCTTTAACAAAATATCAAGATAGACCATTTATTTTATATCTTGAAAAAGATTTAATAAAATTTATAAAAAATTCAATTTTAGGAAATATAAAACAACCAGAATATGTTATTCAAGCTCAATATTTAAAAAATTCTTATTATAGATTATTAAGTCATCAATTATGTCATTATTATCAACTACAGCATTGGAATAATCAATCAAATGAAATTGTTGTTACTCCAACTGAAAATTTTGATTATAAATCTTTTATATTAATAATTGAAGATGAAAATAATGAATTTATGAAAATAAGTGATATTGCTCATCAATATCAAGCTGAACATTCTCCAAATACTTTTAATAATCAAGAATTAAATGATGAGAGTACTAGCAATAAGGCCGACATTAATGATAATAGTTCCAATGGTATTATAAACAACAAAGACGACACTAGTAATAATATCCAAGTTCCATCAGATGTAAATAAAAATGTAAATTCAGATAAACCAACAAAGCCAAAGTTCATTGTTAAGAAAATCATCAATAAACCTCAAACCCCTGAAATTGATAGCTCAAAGGAAACTAATATAGAGAAAAAATTAACAAATTTAAAAATTAATGATAATGATAACAAAAATAACGAATCTAGCATACCACAATCAGAAGATTCTGATGTATCAATAACAACTGATTCAACTAATAAATCAACCATAGAAAGTCAGAGAGCTTCAAAAGAAGCATTATATAAGAAATTAAGAGATGAAATATTTTTAAAAGAAGATGAAGATCAAGAAGGTGATGATGAAGAAGAAGAAGAAGATCTCGATGATGCGGAAGATGTTGATTCAGAAGAATCAAATAGTAAAAAAGGTCAAAACTCGGAAACAGATAATCACACATTCACAAAAGACCACAGTCATAAGAGTAAATATCATAACAATAATAATAATTACCGATATAAACATAACAATAATCAATACTACAATTCACATCCAAATCATCATCATAATCACCACAATCAACAACAACAACAACAACATCCATATCAAATGCCAATACAATTCACCTACCCACAAATGTATTCACCACAAGGTTTATCCCCAACTATACCACAAGGTCCAATACTATATAATCCATATTATCCAAATCAACCACAACATATAATACCACCACAAGGTTTTACTACATACACTACCTTCCCAATTCATCATCAACCTCCTTACGACAAGGAAACTGAAAGAAGAATTTTAAATAATCCTTATATTATATTACCAGGTGATGATGGATCAAATGATAGGTTTACAAATAATAGCGGTAATATTAAACAACAACAAAAATTGAAGAAGATTTACAATAATAATAATAGTAATGGTTATACAAATGGTAATACTAATGGAAATTATAAAGGTAATAACGGTAAACATTAAGATTTCAAGATTAAATAGTCTCTATCAATATACAGTAACCCAATGTTTATACAAAACTCAACAAAAGTATTCGCTTGGTTGTAGTATATTTTATTCGTCTAAATTTATTTTTAAGGACCAAATAATAATTCTCCTTAAAACGGAAATGTTTCAGATCAAAAAATTTAAAGTGAGAAAGCTTAAGACAAAAATAAAAAATTAAAACTCGTCTATTATTTTTATTCTCACTTAATTTAATTAGTTTGACGTGTTTTATCACAAATCAATAAATCTTTTGATCTACACTCCAAAAAAAACCTCATTTTTCCCTAAAAGAACCTCAACACAACAAATGTCAAATAACGAAGACGATTTAATACCAGAAGAAGTAGAAGGATATCACGTTGGTGAAAAAAAGACAATTGATGAATATAATAAATTAGATGCAGAAGATGAAAGTTTAGCAAAATGGAAAGCATCATTAGGTTTATCAAGTACAGGTTCTTTACTCCCCGTAGATCCAGGAGATAAAAGAAAAGTAGTAGTTACTGAATTATCAATTGAATTTCCAGAAGATTCCAATTTAAAACCACTCACGTTCAATTTAGATTCTACCACCAATCCCACAAAAGAAATTAAATTTGATATAAAAGAAAAATCAGTATATCAATTAGTTATAAAATTTAAAATCCAACATGAAATAATCACGGGTTTAAAATATTTACATTCAGTTAAAAGAGGTGGGTTAAGAGTAGATAAAGTTGAAGAACCTTTAGGAAGTTATGCACCAAATACTACTGAAAATCCTATATACATTAAAAAATTTTCTGAAGTTGAAGCTCCATCTGGTATGATTGCAAGAGGTAATTATTCTGCTATTTCTAAGTTTATTGATGATGATAAAAATGTTCATTTGACTTTACCTTGGAGTTTTGCTATTGTTAAATAAAACTTTGAGAATTATGTGATTAGTTGGGATAATTAAAACTAGTTTCTAAGTTACTGGTTAAGTAAATAGATTGGAAATGTTTATAATGAAATGAAGCTTGGATAGAATTAAAAGTATGTTTAAAAGAGGTTAAGTTACTAAGATAATGTAGATATTTTGGTTTCTAATTTTAATATTATTTATTATTATTATTATTAATATTATTATTATGCTATTAAATTAATTTATTATATTCATTATTAGTAAGAATATGTTATAATGCAAATTTTGAAACGCTATTAAAATCTATTTCTTTAATAACGTTTCATTCCTAACTTTTTTGAAGATCCATCTCTCATTGGTACATATGCTGGTGCTTTATTACTAGATTTTGGACCTGACGTTGATGATGTTGTAGATACGTTCGTATTATTAGTTGTTAGAATGAACGGATTGGGAGGTTGATTTTGTCTTGATAATGAAGTTCGACCAGCACTAAATTTTCTTCTTTTAACATTAGTAGATGAAACTGAAGAAGCTGATTTAAACCCACCTAATGAACTTGAAGAAGATCCATTATATTCAGTCAGGAAAGGAGCACCTCTTTCAAAAGATACCCAATTTTTACAATACCCTTTATAAAAATTATCAATATTAAAATTATCAAGAATTGAATTATCTTCAACACCTAACAAGTCATACATTTTTTTTAAATTTTCTATATTTTTAAATGATGATTGATTATTTTCAAAAATTCTTGAATCTTTTAAATCTTTAATGAAAACAGATAATTCATTATAATTTTGTCTCCAAGTTTCATAATGACTACCACTTTCTTCAATGTAATTTGTAATATACAAAAGGGTTTTAGCTCTTGTTACAGCAACGTAAAAACATCTTCTTTCTTCATCAACAGCAGTTTCACCAGTTGCGTATTTTGCAGGTAATAAACCATCAGTTAAACCAGGAATAAATACAACTGGCCATTCTAAACCTTTTGATCCATGAATTGTACTTAATGAAATTTTAGGAGTTGGTGAAGTAGTAGCATTTGAATCTTGTTCATCTTTTTTATCTTCTTCTGATGATTCATATAATCCAATTGATTCAATAAATTGTATAATGGTGTTTCTATTATCTAATACTTCAATTTCTTCATCTTCTTCATAAAATATATCATCTTTTTTAACAAAATCAACAAATTGACGTTTAACTTCTTCAATGTTTTCGATTTTATCTGCATTGGCTTCTGGGTCATCTTCGTATTCTTTTTTCAATCCTGATTTTTCATAAACAAAATCAAATAATTCTTCATGTAATATTTCGGTTGGTTTTGTTGTATCTTTTAAATTTTCAGGTAATAAATCAAACCCACCTTCAATTACATCTAAATAACTTTGTAACCCAGATCTTACTTTTATCGATAATTTTTCACTTGAATGACGATTTTCGGCCAATTGTTTCAAACATTCTCTTGCTGAATTTTGTTCACGTTTCAGTTGAGTAATTGCATCATCTATTTTATCTAAAGTTTTAGCACCAATACCTCTTTTGGGAAAATTTATAGTTCTCATTATTGATATTCTATCATTTGGATCACCACATGCTTTTAAATAATCCATTATTGCAACAACTTCCTTTTTGTCCCAAAATGCTTTACCTCTAACCATAAAATAAGGAATTTTCTGAGATACTAATTCCTTTTCAATAACAGAACTTTGAAAACCTGATCTTAATAATATTGCTATATCATTTGGTTTAATTGGTTGTTGTGGTAATGATAATAAATATTTGATTTCGTAAACAATTTTTTGAGCTTCATTTTCTGATGAATTTGCATTTTTAAAAACTGGTTTTATAGACAAGTTAAATTGTGAATTTAAATTTTTAGTAATTCTATCTGATTCTTGTCTCATTATTGATTCAGAAAATTTCAAAATATCATTAGTTGATCTATAATTTTCATTCAAAGTAATAATTTCACAAGATAATGATTTGGTTTGAGAATAATGATCTCTCATTGATCTAAAATTTGTTGTTTGAGCATCTCTGAATCCATAAATACTTTGATCTGGATCACCAACTATAGTTACATTATTTTGAAATTTTTCATTAGTTAAATGACCTTTTGCAAATGAATACATTAATTGTAATTGAATCTTATTAGTATCTTGAAATTCATCAACTAAAACATGTTTTATAAAATGTAAAAAGGGCCATTTTGTGAGTAATATATTACAATATAATAAACAGTCATCAAAATCTAATTTTTTTTCATCTTCTTGTAATTTTCTTTGATAAGCTTCATATAAAAAATATAAAACTCTATTCGAATCTGGTCTAATTTTATATTCATCAGGTAAATAACCATTTGATTTTAATTTTGAAATTTGTCTTTTTAATTTATTTATATCAATATCATGATATTTTTTGTTGGGAGATTTTGAACGAATTAAATCTAATTCTTTTGGTGTATTCTGCATATAATTTAAAATTGGTAAAGTTAATTCTTTAGTTAAAACTTCTTTTAAATAATGATCTTTATCTCTTTCATCTGCAATATTAAAATCTGATAAATTTAATTTAAATCCATATTTTTTCAAAATTTTAAAACATATACTATGAAAAGTACCAATTAATAATCTTGATATATCAATATTAGTATTTATTAATAATTTATCTAATCTTTCAATCATTTCATTTGCTGCTTTTTTTGTAAAAGTTGTAACTATAATTTGTTCAGGTTTAATCTTTTCTTGTAATAATAAAAATGCAACTCTTGATGTTAATACTTTTGTTTTTCCAGTACCTGGACCTGCTATAATTTGTAGCCTACCATTAACTGGTGATGTCACAGCTTTATATTGTTCTGGATTTAGATCTTTTAAAAATTTTAATTTAGGGTTGTCTATAAATGACATTTTGTATATTTGATGATATTGAATCTTGATCCATTAATCACGATTGAATGAAAAGTAGTTGTGAAAATGTATGATAGGTGAATAATTAAATTTTAAATAATTTATTCATATATATACAAAGTAATTATTATATGTATCATTTATGTTTCAAATGTGTAGCATTAATTTATTAATTTATACGTGTAATAAAAATGTTATGTATAATATTTATTTATTTATTATGATAATTTAATTTTGTGATATGTTTATCATTATTTTACGTAAATGTCTTACTTTGTGTTTCATATTTTGATCCTTTTAAATATACGACAATTAATTAAGATTTAAGGAAGGGCTAACTCTTTCAATTAATAAACAGACTATGATCATTCTATAGATTCAGATACTTATTTTGTAGGATCCATTGAATTTTTCTTTTCATTTGTTACTATCACAAGAATAAATAAAAGTTGTTCATTTAATTTACGTAATTTTGCAACAAAATAATGCACAAAAAAATTTTTAAGCCTGTTTCAGTTAAATAAAAAAAATAAATTCAATAACGGACACCTAGGACGTATAGTTTATTTATCCTGTGAAGGTGATAAGTCATCTTTATTGAAAATAACATATATATGAGATAATCGATTTTGTCATAATTTAAAACTGAACTTACATATCTAAAATTAAAAAAAAAAAAAGCTACCAAATAATTTTTATATTTTGTGAAATATAATACCTTCTAAAGTTGTTAGTATTTATTTTTAGTATGTACATTTGATTCATTCAACTAGTATTTTATCAAACCAATAAGAAGTACTGTATCAAGAATCATAAACGAAGAATATGACTATATAACATGAACTTAATAATAAAGATATTCTATCTTTTTTCCCTACTAATAAAGTATACATTATCAGATGCTATTCTACCGGGAGCTTCAAATGAAACTTTAGAGGTTGCTTTAAGATCTCAAAGAGATATATCAAAACCAATTCCTATTGATCAATTATCAGTTTCTGGTTTATCATTAAGTTCAATATTTGAAAATAATGTTTATAATACTGAAAGTTTATCAAATTTAACTACTTTATTAAATAAGGGAACTCAAGCGATAATGATTGATTTATATTGGAATGAATTTACATCCATATGGCAATTATGTCCTGCACCATTTCCTCAAAATTCTTCTTCAGCTATAAATAATACACCTTCCATTATATGGAATAATCAAACTTATTCTTGTGATTTAGAATTAACAACAGATTATGTAATGGAAGTTATTACTTCATATATAACGTCTACAAATACTGATTATCAAGCTAATTTTTTACATATTTTAGTTAATTTAAAATCAATTCATTATGAAAAATCAAATCAAACTATTGAATTGGAAAATATTTATAAACCGACTCCAGAAACAACTTCAGTTGGAAATTCAACATTATCTGAAACTTTTGCATTAATGTCACTGTATATATTTGGTCCACTGACTTTAAATGATTATCGATCTAAAGTTCAAGAAGAAGAGGAAAATCATGAATTTGTATCATTTTATAATAGATCAGATATAATTATGCCTTCATTAACAACAGTTTTACTTAGTGAATATAAAAGATTAATGGTTAATGTTATTTCAGATGAGACTATTGATTCAAGACGTTCTTATACTATCAATGAACTTGATAAAAATATGATATTTTTTAATGATACTTTACCTACAAATACTATGTCAATTTTGGAGGCTGACGATTATTGTAAACAAGTTTTGGTTCCAACAAATGGTCTTCGTCAATTCAATAATTTGTCACTTTCAACTCATTTTAGATATGTTATTGATAGCAAAAGTGTTCCTTTTACATTGAAGAATATACGAAGATATGTAAGATGTGGGTTATCACCAATTTTCAATTCTACTACGTACAATGTTGGGAATTTACTGAATACAATTAATTCACTGGATATTGAACAAGTCTATCAAGCTTATGCTCCATATTATTTCTGGTCTTGGAGTCCTGGTCAACCAGAAATTATGGAAAATACTACCAGAAACAATTCAGGTGATCCAGATGAACTGAGAAATGTTGCTTATAAATGTGTATATTTACAAAATGATGGTTGGCATGTTGGAGATTGTTATGAAAGATTTGAATTTGCATGTCAAAATAAAACCTCACCAAATGATTGGCTTATTCAAAAAGAAAATAAAAAAACTTATTTTGAAATTGGTAAGGAAGATTGTCCAGATGGGTTTAATTTTAGTTTACCAAGACTGAATATAGAAATGCTTTCACTATTAACTGCTGTTGATTTGCAAAATGGTACATATCCTATTTGGATAGATTTAAATGATATTACTATTGCAACTTGTTATGTTTCTGGTGGTCCTTATGCTCAATGTCCCTATCAAAGAACGGTCACAAGTCAAAGATTTGCTAGAATGATTGCACCAGCTTCAGTTATTTGTATAATTGTTTTGATTTTAATTTTATTGGAGAAAATATTTAGAAAAAATCATATTCAAGCTAATAGAAAACGATATTGGAAAAAGAAGCTTAATGATTATTACAAATTAAATGATTATGAAGGAGTGCCATCTTAATCTTATTACTTCTTCGTTGTTGCTCAATTCATTTCATATTTTATAGACTTTATATACTTTTAACAAGTTTTACCTGCATATAATTTATTCGCATTCAATTATCGATTTTTCCCTTTTTACTAAGAAAACCAGTAATTAACAATACTACTCCATAATTCAAATCTAACCAACCCACTAAAATGAACGATCAAAATTGGAAAAATTTGTCTAATGAATTAAGACGTAGAGCTCAACAAGCACGTCAATCAAGTGGTGGAGGTGCACCAAAAAATCCATTAGCAATCTTTGGAGGAATTGGAGGAATATTAGTATTAGGTGGAGTTGCCATGTTTGCTCAAAATGCATTATTTAATGTTGATGGTGGTCAAAGAGCTATAGTATATTCAAGAATTGGAGGTGTTCAACAAAAGATTTATCCAGAAGGTACACATTTTGTTATTCCATGGTTTCAAAGACCAATAATATTTGATGTAAGAGCAAAACCAAAAGAAATTGCTTCATTAACTGGTACAAAAGATTTACAAATGGTTAATATAACGTGTAGAGTATTATATAAACCAGATATATGGGAATTACCAACCATATATAGAACTTTGGGAACAAATTATGAAGAAAAAGTATTACCATCAATTGTAAATGAAGTTTTAAAATCAGTTGTTGCACAATTTAATGCATCACAATTAATAACTCAAAGAGAAAAAGTTTCAAGATTAGTTAAAGAAAATTTATTACGTAGAGCTTCAAAATTTAATATTGCTTTAGATGATGTATCATTAACTTATATGACTTTTTCACCAGAATTTAGTCAAGCAGTCGAAGCAAAACAAATTGCTCAACAAGATGCTCAAAGAGCTGCGTTTGTTGTAGATAAAGCAATACAAGAAAAACAACAATTAGTTGTAAAAGCTCAAGGTGAAGCTAAATCTGCTGAACTTATTGGTGAAGCTATTAAAAAATCAAGAGATTATGTTGAATTAAAAAGATTAGATACTGCAAGAGAAATTGCTAGTATATTATCTTCTTCACCAAATAGAATTATATTAGATAATGATACTTTATTATTGAATACTGTTGCTGATAGTAGAAACAATAAAAAGTAAATGAAAGAGTGAATAATTATTTTTGATGTACATAGTCTTTATATTAGTATAAAATAAACAAAATCAAATAACATAACATAAAAAAAGAATCAATTAAAAATACTATTAACCACACCCAGTGCAATTCCCATACCGGCTCCAACTGCAAGACCATCTCCAAAACGTGCCCCATACTTCTTCAAATGTTCATTTCCATTGGATTGTGGTTGTTGTTGAACTTGTTGAGGTTGATCACTAGGAACAACAGCTGTTTGTGGTTGAGCTGGTGGAAAATAATTAGAAGGTGGTGGATATTGAGCATAACCTCCATAAGAAGGTTGTGGTTGCATTTGTCCATAAGGAACAGGTGCACCTCCATAATTATTAGTATAGGAATTATTGGAAGAATATGAATTATGTTGTGATAAATTAGGGTTAGGTTGTACTTGTTTTCTTGATTTTTGAAATTCTTGTTCTAATACAGCTTTAACATAATTCGATGGAAATACACCTGATTTTTTACTTTGATCTGTTGATTTATAACCTTTCCACCAATCTTCTGATAAATGTTCTGTTATAGCTAAAATGTCACCTTTTTTCAAACTTAAATCATCAGCTTCTTGAGCTCCATAATCGTAAATGGCAGTACAATATCCAACAGGAATAGGTTCTTTATTTGGTGGTTGTGGTTGATAAGCTGGTGGAGCTACTGTTAGACTAGTTTTAGCTAGTTCATCTGCTATTTTATTTGTTTGATCTTTAAATGATTGATTTGTAGTTATTTGAGCTTGTTGGGAGTAGTTGACCTCTGATTTAGTTGATTTTTCACTGTTGGCGGTGCCAATATCTTTTGGTTTACTATCTTTCGTATATTTTTGAGGTAATGAATCAACTAATTGATTATATAAAGCTTCTGTAATGACATCAGAATCTTTTAAAAACTCTAACTCCGTTCTTATTGTTGTTAATGATCTATTTACTAATGCTGCTGACATTTAAGTATATGATTATGATCTATTGTAGGTTAGTGTTTGAGTGATATAAGCAGTAATATTTTAGTGATTGTCAAGGAAGGAATTAGATGTATATAAGAAAAGGAAATGAAATATTATAAAGTAATTAATATTCAGGATATTATTTTTAGCTTATGAGAATTTGGTTAAGTAATTTTACAGATTAATTTTGTGTAACTTTTTTGTTATCATTTATTTTTAGACATTGATACATTGAGGCAAAGTAAATGAGACAAAACTTTTGCAACTTTTGATTATTCTTTCATCTTATAACTGGATTCTTTTTGGTAATACCTTCAACTAATTCGATAATTTCACTACCATAAGCACCAACTAATCTTGAGTCATTATTTGAACTAGAATTAATTTCCATACTCTTATTCCAAATATGATATATTCTTATAGTTGAATCATTAGTTGCAACACAAATTGAACAAAAATCAGGACTTAAACAAGCACTTAAAATTCTTAAATTACCACTTGCATTTACTTCTAATGTAGGTATCATTTCAGGGTATGAATAACATCTCATTAAATTTGATTTTGTTGAACCACCAAATCCAAAAGTCGCAACAATTTCTTTTTTATATTTTGACCAAATTAATGAAGTTATTTGTCCATCTGTATAATATTCTTTTAATAATGTTCCACTTAATGTATGCCAAAATCTAATTCTACGATCTTTTGAACCTCCTCCTGTGGCTAATAATGATGAAGTCCATGGACAATAAGCTAATGCTTTTATCGCAGCATTATGATGTAAAATAAATTTTAATATGGGAGTTTTATAATCTTTTAAACTCCATATTGTACAACAATTATCATTTGCTCCAACTACTACTTCATCATTAGTAGAGTTAATGGCAAGTCCTTAAAGAAAAAGCTAGTATAATAAAGCAGTACTTAAAGCTTCTATCAGTATATAATTACCACAAATTTGTTGTTGATGACATTTAAACCCCTTAATAATTTCCAATTGAACAGTAAATAAACAATTAATTTTCATTATATGAACTTCACCAGTATCATCACCAGCTAAAAAATGATGAGAATCATTAAACCAAGCAAAGCAAAATACACATTTACCATCTTCGAGTTTAAACTCAGTGACAACATTATTAAAATCTTCTCTTTGATCAATTAACAAGATTTTACCATTTGCAGTAGCTGCTAATATCCAATGTTCAAATGAACAGCTGACTGCAGTTATTAGCTCTTCATTATCATAATTTACTTGATTTACATTACCTTCACTACCCCAAAGATAAATTTTAGAACCTAATCCAACTACCACCCTGTTTGTTTTATGAGACCAACTTATTAAATTTGAATAATAGTCGTTTCTTAAACCAGGTGCTTGTAGAATATCTGAAGCTAGAATTGTTTTTATTTGACTCTTTGTTGTTTTGGGGGAAGATTTATCAATTATATTTCTAATAGAGTCACCTTTTGACAGTAACACTTGGTTTATAGGTTGATGAGTATAAAATTGATTAAATTTAAAAACTTTAGAATCTTTATTAAAGTCTAATGCTTCTGCAACAACTTTTTGATGAACATCAGTAGGACTTTGAATTGAAGAACTTGTACTTCTAACATCTGAGGAAGATGACGAATCTGATGAGCTTGAAACATCTAATGATAGTTCTTATGGGATAAAAGGAGTCTTCCACTAATGAAGTTTGGGAAAAGTTCTGATCAATGTTTGAATTATTTGTATAACCTGGAGAATTGGAATTTGTTTTGTATGCCAGTAATGAGGAAGAAGTTGGTATAAATCTATCACCGATAATTAACGGTTTGTAATTTGACATTATTTTCAAATAATATTAGCAATCAGTTAATGTAAAAATACTTTTTTTTCAAATTAATATGAGTTAAGCTATTTGGAATTCAAAATGATAATGATTTGGTTAAAGTTTGGTTGCCTCTTTTTTTGCAACCAAATTATTTTTTGTGTAATGCTTAATTTTAATATGTATTTTGTGTAATTATGATTTAGTTGATCTCAACTTTGAATTTTATCTACATGATCAAATATTACAACCAAATCATATGCCACTAATAGTACAATCCTCCAAAAGCTATCAAAGACTACTACTAATCAAGTATTTATGCACAATTGCATTTTTAATTTTAGTTAGCTATGTATTTTTTGAAACTATAAAACAAGTGAAAAAACCATTCATTGATGAAATCTTTCATTTAAGACAATGTCAAACATATTGTGCTCACAAATTCAGTCACTGGGATAATAAAATCACAACTCCACCTGGATTATATATACTAGGATTTATTTATTCATCATTTTTGAGTTTTATATCACATGGTCAACTAACTTGTCTAAATTATAATGTATTAAGATCATTAAATTTATTTGGTGGTTTAATTGTAATGCCTATAGCTTTAACGTATTTTAAAAAATCAAATATAAATCAATTTTGGAACGTCAATATAATATCACAGCCATTGCTATTCACTTATTATTTTTTATTTTATACTGATATTTGGTCAACTATTTTTATTATTTTATCATTATGCTTAGTGAATAATAGAGTTAATCAAAGGCCCGTGTTAAGTTCCATATTTGGGTTTATGAGTTTATGGATGAGGCAGACTAATATTGTATGGGTTGCTTTCATTGCTGCTGTTTCAATTGATAGAAAAATTGTAAGACATAGTTCACTGATTGGTAGAATTGGGCAATTTGTTTCCACGAGTTTGAAAAATTGGACTTCATTGATTGGGTACATTGTGAATTTTATATTATTTGGTTTATTCCTAAAGGTGAATGGTGGTATTACTTTTGGTGATAAAGAAAATCATCAAGTTCAATTACATTTAGTTCAAGTATTTTATTGTTTCACCTTTATTAATATTTTCACTTGGCCAGTTTGGTTGAACAAAAGCACTATTAGAAATTACGTTAATTTTTTATCTGGAAATTGGGGACTTAATGCTTTATTTAACGGTTTGAGTTTTATTGGAATTAAATATGTTATAGACAATTTTACTATTGTTCATCCTTTTTTATTGGCTGATAATAGACATTACACTTTTTACATATTTAAGAAGTTGCTCAATCACAAGTATAGTTCTATTGCAGCTGTACCAATTTATCATTTTGCCACTTATAATATCATTTCATGTTTATCACGAGCTAAAAAATTGAATTTGTCACCAATTACAATTCTAGCTTATATCGTTGCTATTGTACTAACGATTGTACCTTCACCATTATTTGAGCCTAGATATTATATTATTCCGTTGATTATATTTAGATTATACATAGCTCCTAGCTATGCTTTTGCAAATGTTTTTGAGTTTCTTTGGCTTAATCTCATCAATGTCATTACAAGTTATATATTTTTCAATTATCAATTCACATGGTTATCTGAACCAGGAAGTATACAGAGAATAATTTGGTGAATCAATTAAAAGAACGTTAAATAGAAAAGAAAAGTCATTATATTTTAATATTTACTTCTTCTAGTGTCTTATCAATATTTGCTATCGTCTTGTCTAATTCTTGTTCATCAACTTCTTCATCAATTTCCTCTTCGGTTACTTCTTGTGATAATGGGCTTTTACTTGGCCCTTTAGTAGGAACTTTTGGTTTTGGTGTTGGTGTTGGTTTTAAATTTATCTCTTCTTCAGCTCTCTCCAGAACTTTAACATTATCAATAAGATTTAAATTATTATTTATAAAACTATCAACCGATTGATAATTTTTATTGTTTAAAGATAGTATTGAGATTTCATTTTGTTTTAATTCCAGTAATAATTCTTTATTTATATCATTCAGTGAATCCTTTTCTAAACTCGACATCCACTTTTTAACAGATCGTCTTTTTAATATTTCTAGATATGGTATTTCTAATTTAGTTTCTTTATCAATAAATACCAACTCCCCTTCATTCCCAATAAATAAATCACCATAGTTATTCTTTTGATTGGTTTTAATATCCCAATTCCCAATTTCTAAATCATTTGCAAAAATTAATAGGAAATCACCCCAAGTATCTGCAATCTTGAATTTAAAATCAAAATCTCTACCAAACAAAATGACTTGACCCCATTTCCCACCCGGAGGTGGTGATAAATCAATACCTATATAATTACCAACTTCATCTGTTACAAGTGGGATCCAGTTTGGTTTTATATATGTTTCATGTATAGTTCCTGGAGGTATACATCTTTGTTTCGGCATATTCAAGTGTTTGTTATTTTCATTGCTGTTCTTAGATGATGATGAATTTGATTCATGTGATGAAACTGAAGTCTTTCGTGAATTTTCTTCTAATGATAAATCAAAAGAAGTTCTTGTCAGTGATAATTCACTACTTGCATTTAAACTTAATTTCTTTTTGTACTGACTCGAACTTGGATGTGATGTAGGTAATTTACTAAGCTCATTTAATTTTTGATTTTGTTTATTTTCTTCTTGATGAATGAAATCAGCAACTTTTCTCCAATTTTCAGTTGAAATCATAATTTCATCTAATGACATTAATTTTAAACCAAATAATAATCCATTCGTTTCAATATTTAATTTATTACCAAAATTCAGTTGACCATCGGTTATCTTGAAAAATTCAATAAGACATTGAGGTAATTTTATATTTAAATCTTTTTGAAAATCTTGTAAATCTGAATTTGTACATTTACTCAGTAATGAACTATTCATATCTGGTGCATTTTTTAATAACCAATTCTTAATATGTCTCCATGCTAATTTCATTTCATGAATACCTTCAGTACTTGTATTAGGTTCATTTGCATTTGTGGTTGTTGTTGTATTAGTGGATTGATCATTTAATTCTAATGATGAACTACTATGTTGTGAATATATTGTTAATAAATTTTCAGAATCTGGTTTATTTATTCTATTAAATGATTTTCTTGAATCATATTCCGAATACTTGTCATCGGTACTTAATAAATATATGAATTCTTGAAATTTTTGTCCAATACTTATTTTTGGCATTTTTTTTAACTATAATTTTAACGAATGTAAAAAGTTAAATTTAAAAAGTATAATATGGTAAATGAGAGGCTTCAATGAATGATAGTAAGTTATGTCGGATGATTAGCGAAAGTAATAGTGAAATTGATAAGAAATATGTCTTGATAATCTTGGTTGTAAAGTAATTATGTACTCAAGGAAACATTTATAAATTATTATTAATTTATTTATTATATGACTTGAATAAATTTATTATTATGAAACACAATATTACAATACAAATGTTAATAATTAAATTTAAAATGTTAACTAATTGTCATTAGACTAAACCAACTAAATAGCGCGTTTTTCTTTCTAAAATCTGGTAGCATATTTGATGCTAATAATAATATTACTTAATTTAGTAAAATTTAATTTTTTATTATCACCCCCATGCCAAATTAATCGAGAGCGTATAAACTCTCGACCAGTTTTACCCGGTGAATGACCACGCAACTCGCGCTAGAAGTGCAAGTTCCATTGAAGCACTAATTGGAAAGATCAAACTATTTAACTATGATAGTAGAGTTAAATACAAAAATATAACCTGGGCATGAAGTAAAAATCTTATTAAAAAAAGAAGTATACGATAAACCAGGTTCCTTTACTCTAGGAAGAATCATAAATATAATCAAAAGAAATTGAAACAAAGAACCAAAAAATATAAAACATATTTAGTAGTTCCGATAAAATGTTTAATTTGAAAAATGTAATTTACAATCACTATCCATGGTAATCAAATTGAAGAAGAAAAAGAAGAAAAGAAAAGGATGGTACTTTGTAAATTTTTAACTGAAAAATTATTTTCTTTATACAACTAAAATTTGATCGCATCTTGGACATGGCTTAAGTGCAGGATTTCAAGATTATTCATACAGATGCATCTAGTCAATGATCATTAACTCAAGAACTACTTACAGTATATAACTACAATATTTTTGCTATAATATTAAACGTTAATTTAAATGAAACTATGTAAAAAATACACTATGAGCCCCCCTGCTGTATAACATATAAAAAGTTTTAACTTTTTTTTTTAAATTTGTCAATTTTTTTTATATATATTTGATCATCAATAGTAGTTTTTTGTTGTTATTGGTTTTTGATTTATTGATTTTGGAATTGTTTTTGTATAATGATATTTGAATGAATTTACCAGTTTGAAGCAGCAGCATCTTCAGCAGCTGGAGTAGCTCCTGATTCAGCCCAATCAACTTCTTCGGTTTCACCAGTCCATTCGGTTTCACCTTCAGTAGCTTGAGTTTCTTCAACTTCTTCAGTTTTACCTTCTTCTGAAGCATTTTGTTCAATTTCTTCTGGATCTCTGTAGAAATATAAATCTGGCATAACTGACCATTCAGTAGTTCTATCAGTAATAATTCCTCTTAATCTTAAAACTTCTCTTGCTAATAACCACCAAATTAAACCAATTGAATGTTTACCTTTGTTATTACATGGGATAGCAACATCAACATATTCTGATGGTGAATCCATATCAGTTAAAGCAATAACTGGAATGTTAACATATGATGATTCTTTAATAGCTTGTGAATCAGTTCTTGGGTCAGTAACAATAACTAATCTTGGTTCTTTGAATGAACGAGTGATATAATTTGTGAAGTTACCTGGAGTAAATCTACCTGCAATAGCAGTAGCACCAGTATGAGCAGCGAATTTTAAAACAGCTCTTTGACCAAAAGTTCTTGATGAACAGACAGCAACATCTGAAGCATTTGGAATAGCAGCAATGATTCTAGCAGCTAAAACAATTTTTTCCCAAGTCTTACCAACATTGATAATGTTAACACCATCTGGTCTGGTTTTGTAAACATATGGTTTGTTGTGAACCTAAAAGTATTATTGTTAGTATAAAATAATTCTCTTGAAATCTACCACAGATCAAACTAAATGACATCAATTATACAGTGATTTCGTGGGTATCTTTTTTAATTAGTTTTGAGTTCTCATGAATTAATTACAAATTATTTATAACTAAAAGCTTGTTCGCTTGTCCGCTTGTCCTTTTGATTAAATGAATATTCTTTTATCATGTCGCCCACATTGCTTTATTCATGAGTCCAAAACTTCACATTGTGAGTTCTCTAAATTATCTATCTCTCTTATTTCTCGTAGTGTAATGCTTTTATGTCATTCATTGTTTGATCCCAATCATTTAGTTTTATTCAACATACTTGAACGTTTTTTGATCCTAAATGAACGTTGGCAGCTAATAATAATTTAGCATCTTCTGGAGTTAAGTCAAATGAAGCTGGTAATGACATCTTGATTATATGACTATTATGAATTATTGGTTGTAAGTATTATATCAAGTTTCAATCAAATCTTATATTTGAAAAATTTTTGAAAAATTACAATTTTTTTTTTCTGCGTATTCACTAAGTTAAACCTTAACTACTACTAAGTATGTGTATTATAAATTTTCTACTAACAAATTGTAATTTTGTGTAATACAATTAGTACGAACTGTTGTTGTTTTCGCGCTACTTTAAAAACTGGGTCGGCTTGCTAACTGAAGCTAAAGCGCGCTTGTCCAAGTACTGTATGAGTTCTCGCGCAGACAATATATTTTTTTTGTTTGTTATGCACTAATAATCTCGCACTACCAAGTACACGGCTCAAACCCTAACGTAAGCTATATACACGTGACTTGTTTTTGTCTGAAACATGAAACATCGTTTGCATTTATTGTTGCAAAAAAGACGAAGGTTGAAGACAGTCGATTCAAGAGAATAGGAAACTTAATTTAAATTAATACTAGAAGGATTTTAAGCAATAGAGTCACTCGACGTGTATTCAGGAAACTAAGTCTACTTAACATATCTCCAAACGCTAGTTGTTTCAGTATATTCTTCTGGTAACATCAAATACATGAACTTTAGATTATAATCATATTTGAAATTTATAATATCACCAGAAACTAGATTTGGCAATATCGAATCTCTGAAATTTTTAGCTCTTTTAAACAACTTTATAAAATTGACGAAAATTTCCAGATAAGTCAATGATTTATTTGATAAATTTAAAAAACTTATGTTGTTTTCATTTTTAACAAATTCAAATTTAATACCACCTTGTAATCTTTTTGAATTTTTGAATTTAAGCAAACAAACAAATATTGGTGTGAAATTTAATATAATTGTAATGTTCTCTAATAAATTATAAATCATTAATGTTATTATATGTATAATTGAAAACATCAAATAAAATGCAAAACTTGTAGGTAGTAAAAAAATCATTATCATAAACAACAAAGTACCAAGTAATAATTGATCAATTTCAAAAATATCACCAGTTTCATAATTATTTAAATTGTCAATTCTATTTCTTAATACATTATATTTTTTACCACGAAACAATTGAAATAAAGATTTTATAATTTCAATTTGTCTTTTATAAACTTTTGCAGCACAACAATAAAATGCAAATATGTGAAAAGTCAACAAACTAATTAAATCAATTAAAAAGCAAATGAAAAAAGAAGCACCACCATAAAAACATAAATTTTTCAGAATAAACAACAATGTCGATTTATTTTGGAAGATAGTTAAACTTTGTACATGATTTTTCCAAAACATTATCGTCCATATATATAATTCCCCAAAAAATTGACCTAAATCTGTATTTAATTTAAAACCTGCTGGATGTTTACTTGATACCCAAGTAATTAATGACATCATATCTTTGAATAATGTTTTGTCCAAAATAGTGGAGTCAATAAAGTTGAATATCTTTTCCTGACGAGTGACTAGTATTGTGTAAATTGACCAACCTAGTAGTATATCATTGAAAATTAGCCATAATGAATTATATAGATTAATGTAATTTGAATTATTAATATTAAGATTATTGTTAAATATTGGTAGTTTCAAATCTTTAATTATTGGAGAATTTTGCTGATATAATATACTTCGGTCGTAATAACATAAAAATTGAATTGGGAAATAATTAAATTGCTTTAGTCTTAAATCAAATTGACGGAATACTTTGGATATTTTTACCAAAGATGGTCCAAATATTGGTGTATTTATAAATTGTATTAATGAGATAATGAATGATTGTATTAATTTTACTAGTGGGATTACAAACCAAGTAATGACAAGCTTGAATATCAAATTCAATAAGCTTGTGCCATTTCTTTTTATTTTCTTAAATAATAATCTATTTCGATGAATTTGATTGATTTTCTCCAAAACTTGATCATCTGATACTGATAGATTTGCTGGATCAATTACCTTTGCTGGTTGATAGAATTTTAATTTTGAATCTATTAATGAGTTTGTTTTAGACTTGGATTCTCCCATGGACTGTAAAAGAATTGGCTCGATTGAAAAATATTCTAGATTTTTGAAGTTTGGAGGATCAAAGTTGATTGTCATGCAATTGATTGAACTTATAAATTGATTGTTTGATTTATCATAATGTAATTGAATGGGTAGCTTGTTAGTTTGTTTATTATTAATTGATCCAACTATCTTTAAGTCTAATGAATTTTTTATGTCTTTAATTTCGACTATTTTATCTTCAACACAGTCTAGAATTATGTAAACATTGTTCAATTCGTACCCTAGTAGATAGACATTGTCATGTTTAAAATATTTCTTCAAATCATTTGGAAAATATATTTGTATGGAAGTAGTTTTCTCATCATATCTAATACTCATTTAGAGAGAATGAATCTCTTCGTAAATATTGTGAACTGTTATTTAACTGCAGATAAAACGTATCTCTTGTAAGCTTATTCACTTGGTCCAGTTGTTCTTTCTTTGATCTAACTTTTTTTTCGATTGTCTGTTCTATTCGATTTTTATCAATATATGGATAATTCTCAATGACAAAATGATTTATAAGTTTGTAAATAATGAAGTGAATTGACGTTATTAGTAGTATGACAATTGTTAATCTAAATGTCACTGAATTAAACCATTGAGACTGGTTTGATTCCATATACAAGCGAATGAGTATTGACAACTTGGTAAATTTACGAGATTGAATTTCGAGAATTTTAAGTTATAGTCTTGTTTCATTTTGTGTTACGAATTTCAGTCAATACAAATTATTGAATGTTGTATTCTACTTTGATCAAAGTGTTCTACTTCTAAATGATTATCGTATTATCTGAAACTAATTTATCATACTACGAATTCTAACTATTCGTGAATTCCAATTTACGACAATAGAATATAACCTGGAGATATTCTTTTTTTACTGTAATTTGGTTGCAAAGTTTTCCAATTTAAGTTTAAACCATTTAAAAAATGACGGTGCTAAGTTATGTTTGAAGACTTATAACATTTATAGCAATTTTTTCTGAAATCAAACTTTAGAGCTAGTCGAAAATATGTGCAAATTGCTGTTATGACTACGATCCCGCTATTTGATTGCACTTGACTTAATGCGGTTTTATGGCTCCAAGTCCTTATATGTTGATATGTGACTCAAACTCTTTATCTACTCATTGTGAAAAATGTATTTACGTATTGGACCCGCTAAGTACGATTTTCGCTTTCTTGTAGATATGTGACTCAATTGTCTAAATTTCAAAACTAAATATAATGTAATTAAAATAATCGAGATACCTAATAGGGAACCGAGAAGCGACAAATTACGATTATGATAAGATCTTGATATTCAAAGTATAAATATGGTATGAAGATCAACTTTTGAATTTACAATTAAAATCATAAACAAACTACGGCTTAACAATGTCAGTAATCATAAGACCAATTGAACAAAAAGATAAAGAAGAATGGATCAATTTATGGACAGGTCCAAAAGGATATATTGAATTTTATAAATCATCAGATAAGATAACCCCAGAAATTACAGAAACAACATTCAAAAGATTTTTAGATCCACAAAACCCAACTTATTGTAATATAGCAGTTAATTCAGAAACCGGTAAATTAATTGGTTTTGCAACTTATTTAACTCATACAAATACTTGGGCTCTCGAGGATTCTTGTTATTTAAATGATTTATTTGTTAGTGAATCAAATAGATTAGGTGGAGTTGGTAGAAAATTGATTGAAAGTGTTTATGAAGCTGCTGATAAATTAGGTTGTGCTAAAACTTATTGGCATACACAATTTGAAAATCATAGAGCTCAGTTATTATATGTAAAAGTTGGTGTTAAAGATGGATTCTTAAAATATTCAAGACCTTTGAAAAAATAAGTTGTTTATATTAGATATTCTAGTTTTAAATATAATATGAATTTATGGTTAGGAATTAATCGGATGCGAATGAATTAATCTTTTACAGATAACTTATTGTTCTTATATTGATAAATGTACAAAGTGATAGCCACATCGTTTTATTGAAATCTTTGTCTATACGTATTTATGTTCCTTGCGTTCAAACTTTTTGATCTTCATTTTTGTCGAAATTTTACATCTAACTCATACGGTGGTGCAAGTAGAGTGTCAAAGATTGATGGTCAATCTTAGTAATTCGAGTGAGTGATTTTCCCCTATACGTAAAATCCTCGTATTGTTCAATTCAGGGAGTTCGAAACTTTGATGCACAATGGTTAAAAATGGAATAATTAGAATATTAAACGCTTCATATATTGCCATCAACGAATGGCATGAATTGTCTTGAAACAATACACAAACACTAGACACTTATCCATTTCACTACATTTATAGATAGATAAACCTTGGCTATGCTGTAAGATAGTGTCAGTCTCATCTCAAAATTGATAAATTTGTCATATCTTGCAAGTAAAATAATTTATTATATTTCAATTTAGTAAAAACTATCTATTACTGACTATATCTTTTAAACGTGTTTAATTAAGACATATATAAATCTAAAATTTATAATGCCATTCTTCAACTAACTAACCATGATTTAGTTTTTGGTCTAAGCTTAACCTTAAATTCTAAAATTTCATATTTGAAACAAATTCAAATATTTACGGGATATAGGGGAATCAAATAATTCAGAAAGATCTCGAATCTGTTTCATGTAAGTTTGAGATTTTGTAAGTTCAATAGATTTGATAAATACTGGTTAAATTAAGTTTTATAAACTTCACAAGATATAGTAATGATTAGTATTACTGTTTGTATTAAAATGTAACATCAATGTCAATAATATTGACAATATGGTAATACTTATTCATCATAGATTCAAGCAAAAGTAACTTAAATATATAAAAATGCTTGTGTTAAATATAATCGAAATAATTTTGTGTAGTAATTCTCTTTCTGTTGCTTTTCATAAATATTTTTGATAATCCTTTTTTTTTTTATATTGTATTTTTACCTATTGAACAATTATTATTACAATATTCAAAGTTAATTTATTTTTACAACCTAGAATTTTAAGAAAGGATCATTTTTTATACAACAACCTTTTTTTCAAACTCAAATCATCTTTTTTATTTTTTTTATATTAAAAATATATTCAATTATTTATAGATTAGTTTAAAAACAATCCAGCAAGACAAAACAAGTTTTATTAATATATATATATATACGTATATGTCAAAAAATAAACTATCTTCACTATCTCAATATGGTACTACCGTCTCCTTAAATAATAAATATAAATCATCATTATCCAAAACAATTACAACTCCAACAAAATTTAATTCAAATATTGGTTCAAATGGTATTGGTAAAATTTTATTTATATTTTCAAATTTTATAAAATTAGTTCATTCAATTCCAATTTATGGAAGAAATGAAGATATTGATGTTGAAAAACATCATGAATTAACTCCTAAAGAATTTTATATCAACTTGTTTATTTCAATGTTCTTAGTTTTAGCTGGTGGTGTTTTCGCTGGTTTAACTTTAGGACTTATGGGACAAGATGAAGTTTATTTAAAAGTTATTGCAACAAGTGGTGATAAGAATGAAAGAAAACATGCAAAAAATGTTTTAAAATTGATTGGTAGAGGTAAACATTGGGTTTTAGTTACCTTATTATTATCAAATGTTATTACAAATGAATCATTACCAATTGTTTTAGATCGTTGTCTTGGTGGTGGTTGGCCAGCTGTTGTTACCTCAACTGTTTCTATAGTTATATTTGGAGAAATTATTCCTCAATCTATTTGTGTTAGATATGGTTTACAAGTTGGATCATTATTTGCACCATTTGTTTTAATATTAATGTATATTATGTATCCAGTTGCTTATCCTTGTGCTTTATTATTAGATCATATTTTAGGAGAAGATCATGGTACAGTTTATAAAAAATCAGGTTTAAAAACTTTAGTTACATTACATAAAACTATGGGAGTTGAAAGATTAAATCAAGATGAAGTTACTATAATTAGTGCAGTTTTAGATTTAAAAGAAAAATCAGTTAGTTCAATTATGACACCAATGGATAGAGTTTATACAATGAGTGCTGATACTTTATTAGATGAAAAAACCGTTGAAGAAATATTCAATGCTGGATTTTCAAGAATTCCAATTCATTTACCTAATGAACCAAATAATTTCATTGGTATGTTATTAGTTAGAGTATTAATTAGTTATGATCCTGAAGATTCATTACCTGTTGCTTCTTTCCCATTAGCTACATTACCAGAAACTGGTACAGATACTTCATGTTTGAACATTTTAAATTATTTCCAAGAAGGTAAATCTCATATGATTATAGTTAGTGAAACTCCTGGTGAACCAACTGGAGCCATTGGTGTTTTAACATTAGAAGATGTTATTGAAGAATTAATTGGTGAAGAAATTGTTGATGAATCTGATGTTTATATTGATATAAATAAAAATATTAAAAGAAAACAACCAGGTCCTTTATCAAAAAGAAATTTAACTGCTTATTTACATAATCTATATCAACGAGGTGGAGCAACATCAAAAAGAAATTCATTAGATTCTCAAATAAATCCACCATCTGATTTAAGAGAAAGATTAACAAGACAAGGTTCTCAAGCAACTGTAATTTCATCAACTCCAAATACAAGAAGAGATAATAAGTCTGAACATTTGACAGATCCATCAACTAGTGTTGATCAAAAGAATTCAACCAATGCTAATGCATCAAAATGGAAAATTAAAAATCCAGCAATGAATCCTTTAGAAACAAGTAAAAAATTTGTTACAATCAAAAGACCAGATCAAGGTACAATTGATTCTGTTGCAAAAGCTGCTTCTCCTGCACCACCAAATTTAAATGAACAAGATCATGAGCATCATGACGTTAGTAATGATTCAAATTTGGTTGGAGTTGTTCATCCAACAGAAGAAGGTGCATTAAATGAAGCAAAAAAGAGATCATTAGATGTAAAAAGAGATTCCTCACAACCACCAAGACATAATAATACTAATAATAATAATAGATTTTTATTACCGGATGAAAAAGAAACAGATGTATCAGATCAACCAAATAATACTACTACTTCAAATGGTAATCATCACAACAAAGATTCTAATAGTGAAGATAAACATTATAATGATGGACATTATGATGTTCAAATATCATCAAGAAATATACCTATACAAAAAACAAATAGAGATAATGAAGGTTTATTAATTCCAGAACAACAAGAATCTCGTAGTTATAGAACAGGAGGTATAATTGAAAGTGTTATAAATGTAGATGGTGTTCATAAAACAATAATTGAAAATGTAAGTGATAGAGAAGATCAAGATGATGATTTAATATTAGATGGATCTATTTCTACATCATCAAAACATCACAAAAAAAATAAAAAGAAAAAAAGATCATCAAGTACAAGATCTGAATCTTTTAATATGAATGATAATTTAAATTTTGATGATAATGAAGAAAATAAATCTTTATTATCTAATAATGGTAGTGGTGATAAATCTAATAGTAGAAATTCATCAATTGGTTCAAATAGTAGTAGTAAAAAGAAACATTAAAAAATTAGTTGAAGTTTTTCATTACCAAAAAGTGGAATCATCATCACTAGTATGTCTGTTAGTATTATCTTTAGAATATTTATTAAATAAATTTATAACAACTTTGTAACTTATATTTATTTAAATTTTATAACGAATTGAATGTACATGTTTTGAAATCATAGCAGTAATATGATTAAGCCTTTTTTTTTTACTGAAATTTGCACATTCACATATATATAATATAAGAATGTGATAATTTGTTATCTAATCATTAAAAATAAGCTTTTATAGTCACTTGTGTAACATTGTAGTTCTCTTAAACCCAAGAATACACATGAAAAAAATCATAATCACATTAATTCTTTCTTAGTAAGGTTACAAAATTAATACTTACGTTACGTGATCTATTAAATTGAAAGTTCATCTTCTTTATTCCATTAATTCTCATACGATTATATATATACAAAGTGAATGATTGTAAATTAAATAGTTAGATATAAATCATTAAAATGAGGCTAATCCGGAATTAACGATTAAACAGTGTAAAAATAAAGCTTGAATCAAAAGTATAATGAAAATAATAATTTATTATTTTAAGAATTATTTCTATTTCGTAATTGATTAAATTAATTTGACAGATTTTGACAGATTTTTTAAATATCAAATTAATCCATTCAATAAATAAGATATTTGTGATCATATTTTGGTTCCTTATTTTAACTTAGAATAGTAATAATTAATATATATATTTTGTTCGTATCTTTGTGTTGACAATTAAGAATTAGTAGTTTAAATTGGTAGAAGAAATTGTAGAAAGTTGAAACCCTGTTTAATAATACTTACTTTACTTCCCTATAGTTCGAATAAAGTTTAAAACAATATGGTTTAATGGACTACGTAATTACTAGTTGATATATTCTTTTAAAGCTGTAAATCAATAAAACAATAGAACCGGTTGTTAATTAAATACTATTTTATATAAATTTATCCGTTATGATCAATGATCTACATAATTAAGTTCTCCAATATAATAGAAATTTTTTAAATAAAAATAGAAATTGAAATTTTAATGATATTTTTTGATTCCCTCGTTTATTATATCTCTTGAATGAATTAAAATTATTATTATAATATTGAACTAGGAACTATTATTAAATTATAATAAATGATTTAAAGATTTAAAATTTCAACAATTTATTTTACTAGATATATCAATATTATTTTAATCTATCTCACAATTGAATTGATAAAAGAAGAGTATCTCTGATTTCATTTAATCAATTTTGTTCAACATCAATATATTTATTCAATTAAAAATACTGATCTATTTTGACATTTTTTTTTCCATTGATTTACATTTCCTAATTAAAAATATTTGATAGACAATTATTCATATATAATTTATAGATCCATGATATGCCGTTTAAGAAATTTTTTACTTCATCATCTTCATCTTCATCTTCATTAGTTGATGATCAATCTAAGAAATCAAATAATGAACAACAACAAGTACATCATCAACATCAACAACATCAACAACATCAACAACAGCCGCAACACCCACAAAGTCAATCACAGCCTCATAGATCATTATTAAATCAAAGGAATAATAGATCAAGTTCTCCACTTTCAACTACAAGTTCAATAAATTCCACAAGAATTGTAAATCCAAATCAACAACAGAAAAATGGTACATCAAATTCACAAAATTATGTAAATAGTAATAATAATAATCATAATAATTTAGCTGGAATAAATAATCAACATTCATCATCTAAACAAAGTTTAAATCATTATAATAGCAATAATAATAATCATCAACAACAATATAATAATGGAGGTAGTTCAACCACATTAAATAATAATTATTCACCATCTTCTTCAAGTTCAGATATGTCTAAAGATTCAAATATAAATGGAAATAATCATCATCATTTATCATTAAAGAGATTTTTAAAAAAATTCAAGAATAATAATAATGATAGTTCAGATAGTTTATCATCTCATAAACATAAACCAACTTCTAAAATTGGTAAACCTGACCCCATTCATCCAACTGCTGATTTGTTTAAAAAATATGGTACACCTGGTAAATTATTAGGTACAGGAGCAAGTGGATCAGTTAATTTATTAACTTCTAAAAATGATCCTAACAAAATATATGCTGTTAAAAAATTTAGAAGTAGATTACCAGCAGAACAAGAAAGTGATTATCAAACAAAAGTTCAAAATGAATATAAAGTGGGGGAATACTTAGTTCATCAAAATATTATACATACATTTGAATTAATCAAAGATTATTCAATAACAAACAAATATATAAAAGATCCTGATTATTATATAGTTATGGAATATTGTTCATATGATTTTTTCAATTTGGTAATGTCAGGATTAATGAATACAAATGAAATATTTTGTTATTTCAAACAAATTATAAATGGTGTTCATTTTTTACATGAAAATGGTTTAGCTCATAGAGATTTAAAATTAGATAATTGTGTTGTTAACAATAATGGTATATTAAAATTAATTGATTTTGGATCAGCTGTACAATTTAGAAAAGAAGTTCCTAATGGTTATTATATTACAGAAAATGATATAATGTTAAGTCCAAAACATAAATTAATTAGAGCAAGAGGTGTTGTTGGATCAGATCCTTATTTATCACCAGAAGTTTTTGAACCTTTAGGTGTTGGGTATGATCCAAGAGTTGCTGATGTTTGGTCCATAGCTATAATATATTGTTGTATGATTTTGAAAAGGTTTCCATGGAAATTACCAAAATTAAGTGATCCATCATATAGGTCATTTGTTGGCCCTCAATTAAATCCAGGTAATAATGTTGAAGATGATATGAATAATCTAACAATAGATTCAAGACATGCTCATCATCCCGTAACAGTTGGACCAGAAAAATTATTAAGATTATTACCAGCAGATTCAAGATCATTAATTAAAAATATGTTAATATTAGATCCCAAAAGAAGATATCTTATGTCTGATGTATCTAATGATCCATTTATTCAAAGTATTAGTGAATGTAAAGTTATTGGTGAAAAAAATGTTGATGAACATACTATAAAATCTGAAAATCATGAACATCATTTAATTACTGAAGATGATTTAAAAAAAATTACTGCGGAAAGAGAAAGAGCTAAAAGATTAAAAGAAGCAGGGATGACTTAAAATAAGAAAGGAAAAGTATAGAATAAGGAAGTAAGGGAAAAAATTTGTAGAGATTTTTAGTTTGGATAAAATATATAAAAAGTTAAAGGTCAATTTGAATAGTTGAGTGATTATTGTAGGTTTTGTTTGTATATCCGTTGACTTTACAACTTGTTGATAATGACCGAAACATTTTGAGTAATTAAAACAATTACCAATTGAATTATATATTTTGGTATTATATTACCCCTTAAAACTTACTGATAAAAAAAATAAAAAACCCAAAAAAAAAGAAAATGTTTTGTGTCATCTAAAAGAAATAGATACAAACAAGAAATTAATAATAGCTGAAGTGTTATCAATTACATATCAACAATTTAGAAACTTGTATTTACTTTATATTAATCATTGGCGCAGCCTTAATATACATTATTAATGATACTACATAAACACAATGTCACAAATCTACTATATAAGATATATAATACCGATTCAGATGAAGGAGGCACAACAAAAGGACCAAGATTACCAAATTTTCTAATTAAAATATCATTATATTCATCATTGATATCAGCAATAATAATATTTATATGTATATTTTTACATTTATTAAATTATAGAAAACCTTTCCAACAAAGATTAATGATTAGAATTCAGTTGATAGTTCCATTATTTGCATTAACTTGTTATTCAATGTTAATTAATCAAACTTCAATTTTTAATAAATTTATTTTGGAACCTACAAGAGAAGTTTATGAAGCTTTTGTTATATATACCTTTTTTTCATTATTAAGTGATATGTTGGGTGGTGAAAGAAATATTATCATAATGACAAGTGGGAGAGAACCAGTAAAACATCCTGGTATAGTGGGGTATATTTTACCACCATTAGATATATCTGATCCAAAAACCTTTTTAATGATAAAAAGAGGTATATTGCAATACGTTTGGTTAAAACCTATCATATGTGTCACTATTATAGTTGGAGAATTAACTGGATTTTATAATGTTAATGATATGAGTTTTAAATCGGTATATCTTTGGTTAACTTTAATTTATAATGCTAGTGTTACGCTAAGTTTATATTCATTGGCTATATTTTGGAAGATATTATGGAATGATTTAAAACCTTTTAAACCAGTAGGGAAATTCTTGTGTGTTAAATTAATTATTTTTGCCTCATATTGGCAAGGTGTAATATTAGCAATATTGAATTTTTTCGAAATTTTACCAGGATCAAATGAAAATAATGGTGGACAAAGTATTGGGATATGTATACAAAATGCATTATTATGTGTTGAATTAATTGCTTTTGCAGTGGGTCATTGGTTATCTTTCAGTTATATACCTTTTACTATATCAAATTTACCATGGGGTAGATATAAATTTTATTACGCTTTAAAAGATTGGTTAGGCTTTAAAGATTTAGTTATAGATTTTCAAAAGACTTTCAAAGGTGATCATTATAAAGATTATAGACAATTTGATTCAGTAGAAGCAATGGTTGCTCACCCTGATTCAAAGGGAAGAATGAGTAGAATTCATCAAGGACTAAGATATCATTATGATGGTAAACATAAGCATTGGTTACCTGATAATACAAGTATTAGTGGTGCTCAAAATATTATACCTAGTACTTCTGAAGTTCATGCATTAGATAATGCATCAATATTATCAAACAATACATCAATGAGAGGTATATATTCACAATCACCTAAAAATTCACCACCTGGATCACCAATCACTATAAGAGAAGAAGATTATTCAGATTCTGAAATTGGTGAAGTTGGTGAGAATTCAATTCAAAATATATTAAATTCAGATTCACAATTATCTAATATTGATTATTCAAAAGAAAAATTCGATATTGATGAAAAAATTTACCAGGATGCTATAAATAATATTAAAATATATTCATTAAATGATCCAGATATTAAAAAAATACTAAATTACCCCATTGTTGATGAAACTTTAGAAAGTCATTTATATGGTTATAAAGTTCAAAAATTAAGAAAACAAAGACAAATACAACAACAACGAAATTTAAAAAATTCGAATAAATCTTCCTTAAATAATAAACAAAGTAGTAAAAAGAAAAATAATGATTTACTACTGAGTAATCAAAGTTATAGATATGGTAGTATAGTTTAATATAATTTGTAATTAATCGTAGTTATATTCATTAGATTCTATTTACAATGTATATTGATTATTTACAGGTTAATCTTCAATTTTGAACAGATATAATGAATCAAGATCATCTTCTTCTATTTTTTTCTGTTGTGTTTGTCTTGGTTGTGATTTTTGAACTTTAATGGGCTCGATCTCCTGTATTTCAGGTTTTGGTTCATTAATTTCTGTTGGTTTGACAACACTTGAGATTCCATATTGTAATCTTGTATTTACGTCACCATCAATTAAGTTCCATTTACATTTGAGTGGTGATTCAGTTAATTCGTTAAGATAAGTTTCGATTTTATCTTTGATTAATTCTCTTTTTCTTATTTCCAAATTTAATTGATCATGATCTTTTATAATGTCCTTGATGTTTGGATTATTCATAAATGATATATTTTTATTTGTAATAATGTATAAATTAAATTTCCCATTTTTTTTCAATAATTTTTCTAATTCATTAAATTTTTGATTTTTTAAATCATTAATACTTATATTCCATTTTATTATAAATTGTTTATCACTTGATTTTTTTTGTTTTGATTTCAATTTATTATCTAAAATTTTCATTGTTTTTGTTGATCCAATTTTTAATAATTCTAATTCTTTTGATTCTGCTAATTCATCATTATAAGATTTTAACATTTCTTGAATCTTGATGATTTTAACTAATGGTAATTTATCATCTCTTTCAATAAGTTGTATACCTTGTTTTTGTAAATTTAAGTCTTTTAGTATTTCGTGAATCTTGCATGTTGATAAACCTTGGTCTGTTACTTGTTGAATTTGATAATTTGTATTGAGATTGTATAATTTTGTTAAGATTGATTTTAGTGCATTTTGAGATGATTCTGAACCTGTTTCTAGAATTTTTTGTAAGTCGAATCTGTTGTGATTGTTGCTGGTTCGGTGATTCAGGTTTTGGTGAGAAGGTCTAGGTACTCTTTTGTTGTTGTGATTCGAATTATTAGTCTTGGATTTATTGTATTGTTCTTGAAATCTATTTGATGAAAGTATTGATGATGATTTATTTGATGATGACTTATAATTTGAATGGTTGTTAAATGGTTTTAAATTCGATGTAGTTGTTGATAGACCTCGTCTACTTAGTAGTAGTCTAATAGGTTGCTTTAACATCTTGTTTTTCAGGTTTGCAAATTGTTATAAGAAAATACCGTTTAAAATAATACTTAAAGTAAAAAATTTATTTTTCAGTCCAAATCATATGTCTCATCATCTCAAAGAATGTCATTATTTTTCTGACACTTGTCTAATTAGCGAAATTAATTTAGTATATCACTAGGCTGTACATAAGAATGTGTATGTACATCAACAAGTCACCAATAAACAAGCTGGAAATAGAATGTGGTTGTTGCACCACATAAGTTTTGAACTTCTAATTCTGATTGTCAATACTTAACAAACTTAATTCTAAATCATAATTTCAATTTTGTGTTAAGAGCTAAAAAAAAAATCTCGTAAAAAACAAGGCTTGTGTAAATTTAAAAAAATAAAGGGGAAATAGAATAAAATGTTAAATTAAAGTATCATAAGTTTTACCTATTAAAGCTGGTAAACAACAAACTCAATGTTGACACTCAAGGTGACTACTTAATAAATTTATAAACAACATAAATGTAGTAACATTCAGAAGAAAGAGGTGACCAATTCTATAAAATCCCCTATTTTGATTGTCATTTATTGTTTTTTTTTTCGATAGTTTAGATTTCTAAAAATAAATTTTATTGTTTTAAATGTAATTAATTTATTAATATAAATGTATAGCCGTGTGTCCTGATGAAACTTATACTCAAAATTTTATAGAAGTAAAAATGAACGAACAAGTAAGTGATAATGAATGGAAGAAATTTTTCACCGCACAATGGATAATTAACTTAATTTTATCAATAACATTTATCACCATAATAATATATAAATTAATAAAGACAAGAGATTTCAAAAATATTATATTATATTTAATAGCATTAAGTTTTTATTTTGCAACAAGATTTACAGCATCAGCTTTAGCTATAGTGTATTTAAACAAAACCGGATATGATACTAGAGGTTATAGTTTATATGCAACTACTTATATTTTTCAAGTTATGGGATTAGGATTAATAATAATTTGTTTTAGTTTGTTGATTAAACACTTTCAAGAAAGGACAGAGCATGATAAAGTTGTTGAAGAAAAAACCAATAGTGCTTTTCATACTCGTTTGAGAAATTCGTCTTCTACAAATTTTGTTGAAAAAAACTCAAGTGATGAGACTGACATTGAAAATACTCCAATTCAAGAAGCTTTATCAAAAGTAGAAAAAAGCAAAATTGATAGATCAGGATGGTTACAATTTTTAATCATTACAACATATACATCAATCTCAATAATTTTGTACATAACTGGTCCATCACTTTATGCAAGTGATCCGTATGATGCAAGTGAAAGTTTAACAAAAGTCATATCCATCATGTACATTATTTCAACAGTTTTAATGATTTTGTTTTCCATTATATATTCACTAAAATGCAGAGACTATAGACTTTCAATTTTGTTGGTAGGTTTAGCATCAATCATTTTATTAATTGAAAACATTTATTTGGTAATTGATGCTTTTCAAGCAACAGATGGAAGTTACAAATTGTTAGGCTCAAATGCAAAAATGGGAATTTTCACATTATTGCCACAAGCTTTCTCAACCATTTTGCTTGAGATTGCATTTTTATGGTGGTAAAATAGCTCATCTAATCAATTCTTTAATAAATCAATTTTGGTTCAATTTGTTGTACTCATTTTTTCAATATACACATTCCAATAGCTAATAATTAATACTAATACTTAAAATTTAATTTAAATTTTAATTTAAATTCCAAAGTACTCACTTTCGAGGTAAATGTTATTTAGATTAGAACTTTTTTATAATTGTGAGTATTGTAATAAACTATAAGCTCTTGCTCTCTTATGTACGGCTAATACAAAATCAAAAAGGTGGGGTACAATAAGTTTGTGTAACAAGTTAAGTTTAATTTCAAACACTTTTCATTCAGAAAATATAATTCACGAAACTTAATCTTTCATCAAAAAACTTTATACTAATCTTTTATCACAAGCAAGTTAAGAAAAAAATAGAACAATAAACGCCATATTGAATTATGTAACTAAATACTGAATCTCGGAGAATTAGGTAATTAAGTAGATCTACTTTTTCTTCTACAAGATCTTAGCAAGTTAATGTTAGATCTAAATAGGTGCAATTACCTGAAAAACAATAATAGTAAATTTAAAGTTATCAAGTATGTACACTTACACCTCATAAATCCATCCACTTTAAACTTATGTAAGCATTTTTAATTTTGTTCTTCTGTCATTTGCCTCCAAATATTAAAGTAAACAATAGAGTAAGATCCAAACGTTTACAAATTTGTTCTCTTCTTCAAAAATTAAAATCAGATCTGCAATTATACTAATCACATACTTTGCTAGTTGCTATTCAAAATAGATTACCTTTTCCACCTTCCCCTTTTTCTCAGAAAAATGTTGGCAATAGGAGAATAGCTCGGAAAATACTATAAGTTTTTGTTGATTAAATGATTTCGATCGGTAGTAAAATCCAACAGCTAGGACATTGGAAATACGCAGTTCCCTTCCCGGCCACAAGTTCTGAATTTTTATGAATAAGTAAATGTTGGATCGGAAATACTTTGTTTCAAATTTAGCAAATAAAGGTGTAACTTCTAGTTTTGCATCATATAGCATTTGATATTTAAAGGGTTTTAATTTGGTTGTAAATAATCAAATACTTTTCCGCGCTCTATATAAAGTTTTTGGTAGGAAGTGTTTCAACAAACCTAATTGGGAAAGTATATACCGGGTTCATGGATTGACTTTTTTTAATAGTATTTTATCATTTACTTGAGCGGATATAGGACTACAGGTTTTGAGTTTGAAGTGGGCATAAAAATTGATGAGATTTCACACTATGAGTTTTGACGATCAAGCACTGTATGTTTAAATAGAGATTTTCAACTTAGAAGCATTTTAGTCAATATTATAGAACATCGGGAAATTTTTAGCCCTATGTCAAACACTTTGAGGATCTATTTGTCTCATTTTTCTTCTTTTATGGCTTTACCAGTCTGGAAATACAAAACACATATATTACACACATATGGATCTGGCAAACTCGTCACCTTTTTGGAATTTTGTTAATTGAGTTTTTCCCTAAAATCTTTAAGATTGAGAATGATAAATAAAAAATTTATTAAATTGTTTAGAGGTGGGAGAAGGTCATCTAGCAATACTCCAGTCTAAAATTTATTCATTGGTTTAAACCTGACTTTGATTTATGTATATTGAATGATATATTAGTACATTTAAATAGTCATATATAAATAAAAAATATGTCAAATATTTAAAAGAAAAAATAAAAAAAAAAACAAAAATAAAAAATAAAAATTAAATAACACAAAACCAACAGCCTCCCCATTTTTTTTACGATTATTAAAAATAAGATGGAGTAAAAAAAAATATAATTATAGGGAGAATAATCTATTTTGTGTATTTGTCATTTTTTCAGATGTTAATTTAATTTTTATCGGTTCCGGGGTGGATGTGTAAATTAATATTAGTACCAACAATCAATCCAAATAGAAAGAATTAAAATGTGTAAAAGATAAAGGGGGGTGATGTTACACAATTGTTAATAAATGATTGTATTTGTTGAGATGTAATCTTACGGATTAATGAATTTCAATTTAATGTAATGTATGAGAAGTATTTAGAAAACTGCATAAGTTTGTTATGTATCTATAAGTATGTACATAATAAAGTTTATTGATGATTGTTGTTTACAATCTTTATGTTTTTGTTGAAAAGTGTAACCAAATTAAAATTTTCATCTCCTTGTAAATTTTTGTATATTATTAAATTTTAAACTTTAAACTTTTATTTACACAAAAACTTTAATTTTTTATTATTTTAATTTGTGGGAATCCAATTACGAATTTAAATAATATTACTAAATGTACTCATATATGATATACGATATACCAACTGTGTAAACAAATACAATTAATTTTGAAGAAAGTGAGTAGAATCTCATGTGCTGGTTGAGTAGAGTAAATTGAAAGATAGAAGATCTATCAGTTCATATCATATACATTAAATACTCAGATCTCAAATCTAGAGATTCCGTAATGGTAGATCTGTTCTAGTTCTAATTTTACAAAGTCTTTTTTCAATTCTATTGTTTTAAGATAAATCAATTGAATTGAAGATTATTTAATTTATTAAAAATCTAATCCAACTTTTTTTTTTATATATTGTAATATTAATTTTCTAATTTAACCCCATAATTTTTGTTTAATTTTTATTATAGACCAGCTATAAAAACCTACTTTATACTTGAGTGTAATTTAATTTAAATGAAAATGTAATTAATTAATGCATTAAATGTAAAAGATGTAATTAAAATGAATGATAAATGATGAACAATGCAAAATAAAATACAAAATTTGTAACAAAATGAATTTGATGAATGTAATAATGTTTTAAACACAATTTCTATCTAAAAAATTATAATCTAATGAAATATTATCTATTATTTCTCTCATATTTATAATATAATTAAATGATACTTTACGTGATTGTTGTTGTTGTGGTTGTTGAAATGTAGATGTTGAAGTTAATTTTGGTGAACCTTTTAAACATGATCTTGGAGGTGGTTGTTGTTGTTGTTGTTGTTGAGATTGTTTTAAGTCTTCTTCATAATAAGAACTTGATAAATTCGATGTTGTTGAACTTTTTCTTGATGATGAATTTAAACTATAATTTGAAGTTATTGTTGAATCTGAATCTAATGATGATACAGAAATATCATCATCATCTTTATTGTTCTTGTTGGTAGTGTTGTCAATATTAATAGCATTATTATTAAATTTATTAATGTTTTCATCAGTAATTGTATGATTATCAATTTCTTCCTCTTCCTCTACTTCTACTTCTACTTCATCTTTCTCTATCATTATTTCATTTTGATGTGATAAATTAATTAATGAAGATAATGATGATTCAATTTTTGGACCATATAACCAAGTAATATCTGAATTTTTATCCCAATTTATAATTAATGGATTTAAAAATTGTAAATCTTTATGATTTTGATATATCCTTCTCCAACATATATTTTTTAATCTTTTATAATAAAAATAATTATTAAATTTATAATCAGGATTTGATTTTAAATATTTAATAAATAATAATAAATTTTGATTGTTTTTTAAATAATGATCTTGATTTTGCTGATTTTGAAAATTATTAATATCAAATTCAAAATCATCTGAATTTATATTGTTGGTTTCTGTTGTTGTTGTAGGTACATATTCTAAATAATCTATATTACAATTAAATTTAGTATATAGATAAGTGTTTGATAATTTTGAATTTATTATTGTGTCATCTGTAAAATAATACATCTTATTTTAATATATTGTTTATAGTGAATAATATATGTTAAAGATATTACTCTTTCCTTTGTACGTGTTCTTATTAAGTTACTTTGATATTGATTATAAAAATGTTGATGTTTAAAGACTGTTGATAAAAATGTAAATTAACTAAATTTTAAAAAAACGTTAAATTAAGAAAATCTGAGAATAAAAATCTGTTTATATTTATAATAAATATTTAAATTAGTTTGAGCCATTTGAATTTTATTTTTATTTTTTTTTTTTATTTTTTTTGTTTTTTTTATTTTTTTTATTTTTATAATTAAATTATAAAATGTTACACAAACATTTTATTTTTTTTTTTTTAATTTAATTTTAATTATTAATTTTAAAAATGAGGAGAAATTAAAATTAAATTGAAAAAATATAAAAATATAAAAATAAAGAAACATAATTAAAATTTGGGTAAAATAATAAATAAGATAATATCAATAGTTATGATAATATTTTATTAAATATTTACTACTTGAATTTCATTACTCCAATAATTATATCATTAACTAGTAGATTTTCTTAATTCTTCTTTACATTGAAACAAAAGAACTAATAAGTAATTGTAATTAATAAGCTTATTAAAGATTGAGGAAATTGTTGTCTAATATGAATTTTATATTATTAAAAACTACATTGCATTATAAATTTACTTATCCATCATACTAATAATTATTGAACAGTAACATCGTTTACTATATAAAAAATTAATTTAGTACTGAGGCAATCGAATTATACAACAAACTCCTTTAATCCATTGCTATATATTTAATATTTAAACGGAAGTGTGACATTCTTTAGCAATGAAAAAAGAAATAACAATTAAGTAATGGAAATAAGTAAAAATCTTGAAGATCTACTGAATCTATATTTTGGTTAATTGAGAAAGTGACACATTTTTAATTGAATATAAAAACTAGAAGGTGGAGAGTTTCAAGATATTACATAGGCTTAAATAAGGCTTATAACAAATTTTGTTTTTCAATTTTGTATTTATATTTTTATCCTAATTGTGTAACTTTTTTTTTTTTTTTTCCTTTTTTTGGTCCGGTTAACAATTGAAGCTAACAGATTTTAGATTTAACCTCTTGATATTACCTAAATTTGTATAGCTAACAAAATAATGGATACACTAAACTTATGTATTTTGTTTCATCGGATTTCATCACTCCTTTTTATACTATTATCCGCTAATTTAGAGATTTGACAAGAGATATATGTCTCCCTCCTTTTTATTATATAACTTGACTGAGGTCACTTACTCTAAGAAAAATTACCTAGAGCACCTAATTCTAGAAGGCTCCTGGTTTTGGCTTATATTCGAGTCACAAATGGAAATTAACATTGACATTCTTTATAAGTTTTTATTAAAGTTTAAATTCATAATTAAAGTTTTTAAAAGCGAAGCTGAAATATTATTCTCTATTGAGATAGGAACAGAATTACGAAATTAAGATATAAAGTAATTATAATAAAATCATTTAGGCGTTAAGTAGTTTATTAGATATTATTATTTTTTTGAAGGTAGTTGACTAATTTGTATGTTACTAGTCAATTGATCTTGTATCTAGATGATTCTTACTATCTAAACTGTGGAGAAAGGATCTTAAACATCATCTTTCTTCCTTCTATACGCAATATCTAGTACAAGTTTGAATTATAATATAACGCGGGCGGGACAAATTATAATACTCAACTGAATGAATAAATATATTACACTTTGTTGTTGCATATCGCATTAAAATTTTGAACAATATAAAAAAAGGAAAAATTAAAACAAAAAACTAAAAAGTTTAAATTTAAATTTAAATTCAAGAATAAGAAAAAAATAATTAATCCGAGAAATGTAAAGACGCTTAAATGTTTTTGCTTCTCTGCTTGTCTCATAACGTCAATGCGGAGTAAGAATTAATGATTCGATTATTGTAATAAGAAATTTATAATTACTGGTTGAATATCTAAGATTGAGACAAGCTAGATCAATGACAACGAAGAAACTCTTGTTTCTCTTGAGACTTTTCTAGATAAAAGATGTCATCATTCACAACACATTTTTCGCCTCGCCTTACTATTGAATTTTATTTGTTTTTTTCTTGATGAAATAAATCAATACATTTCAAAATAAGATGATCTATTTTTTCACAATTTTCTTATATGATCATCTAAGGAGTTAACGAGTAACAAGATCTCAATCGTTCAAGACCAGATTACAACTCGAATATATGTTACAAATTATTGGTTAATGAAATTTTTTTGGTTTTGATTTTGTCTCTGGTTTTTTTCAATCATCGAGTCCGATATTTCCCCCACACCAAAACTTTCTTTTAGAAATTTGAAAAGTTAAAAGCTTAATCATTCACAAATGAAGTATATATCAAGTCTATTGTTAGTATTGTTCTGTTTTCTCTAATCGAATTTATTTGACTCCAAGTTGTGGGGCAGTGATAAAGCAAAATATGTAAAATGTATTTATCCTTATTTGAGTTTATCCGTTTTAGTTAACATTTGTTCTTTTACATTGTCTTTCTGGTTTTTAGCTCTTTCGCTTTCCATATATAAGTATTATTTTTTTAGTTTAAATTTAACAATTGTAATTAACGATTTAGAGTAAATAAATCGAAGTTTGACACAAAACACTGACATTTGGAAATGAATAGAGAACATAAATTTTTAGCTTCTTTTTTCCCATCACTTGTTGCAACACCTCGATAGCAGTTCTCCAGGTAAGCACGTTTGGGATGACTGTAACAACTGTGAGCATTAAACAATCAGCTCATAAACAATAGGAGAAATCATCAACGGATCTGTTGAACATGGATAAAATTTTAACCTATTTTGTACAAAATAATAAATTATTTTTTATTTTCTTTTTTATTCACTTGCATTATTATAATTTTTAACTTTGTGTTATAATTTTAGGATAATTTAAAAAAGCTAAATTTAATTTTTTTTTTTATACACACATTTTTTTATTTTAATACGGCAAAAATTTTAACAATATTTGTTAATTTTTTGTAAAAAAAGAAACCTAACCATTTTGATATGATTATTTCATAACCATAATGATTTTTCCAAATAAAGCTAGTAAAAATTTCAAATGGAGGCGAACTTGTTATTTGTTTACAAAATTTTTACTTTGAATCCAATTTTTTTTTTGGAAATTCTAGAAGTAGTCGAAGATTTTGTGGGGTAGTATATTTAGTATTTTTGTTACAACATTTTTTAAAGCTTAAATTTAGTAACTTTTTATTTTCTTTATGATTATTCTACTGTTTTAGTTTAATCGTTTTGACCGTTTTGATTACTTTAAACAGTAATCGTACTTTAAGTTTTACAATTTTATATGAATTAGAATTGATACTATACCTTTTTTTGTTAAAAATTTGATAAGGTGGAGCTTTTCGTGTTATTCTCAGTCTCTCGACTAATAAACACTGAGATTTTTATATTTCTTTTAATCATTGAACCCCAGCTTATTGTCAAATTTACACCATCGCTTGTTCTGTAAGTAATGACAAATAGGTCTAAGGAAAAAGATTTGACCATTAAATAAGACCCAAGCTTTGACTTTATATCTACGGATCAGGTTTCGAAGCTTGGTTAAAAAGAACTGACAGAAAGATCTAGCACCTTGAAATTGATGCAAATGGAGGGGAAATCAACGTTCTTTTTCGTGAATGATTCAGATCAACCGTACGTTTCATGAATTTGGGTTTAGTTCGTACATGATCATCGAAAAAATACATATCATTTACAACATGAAATTTACTTCCACGTAAATTCTACATCAAAAGTTTTTGATACATGAGTTCAGCGCAAGGATACCTTTATTATAAACAACCCGAATAGGAACACCAAGTCAATGTATGAAATCGAGAAATACTAAGCTTTTTCGTTTTGTTTGCTTCTTAAATATAACCAAAAGTTATTGGTCAATAAATTTCTAAGAATTTTAAAAGATTATATTGATTAATGACTCTTTGTTGTATTTACAAGTGGAGTAAAATAATTTTTGGTCAACTGCTAATAGTAGAATCATACGGTATATAGAAAAAGCAGTATAATTCTAAAATTAGCCAGATAATAATTTGGCACATTGACGTAAAATTGTTTTTAGACATATAAATTTATTGACATTCTTACATAATCATTTATTTATATTCTATTTATATATGGCATCAATTTTTCAGTTAAAACTAATATTACTAATTAATAAAAAACATTAACGAAGCCATACTTTTTAGTAATATAGTTAATATTCATTACAAGTCTTTTCAAATAACGCCAAACATGGCACCTTCCAATTCTGCTTTTCATAATGATGATGTAAAAAAACAACCTAGTAATTCCAATTTAAACACTTATGGAGGAGCATCTCCAAATTTAAGACTGCCAAATTCATCAAGTCCACAACACTCACAAACTAACAATAATCCATTGCTAAACAGTCATAGTAATAGTAATTCACAATCAAATTTAAATTCAATGATACGTCCATCAATGCAGAGTTATAACTCAAATGAATCTCAAAGTTATGATGATCATATATCACAGATAAATCAAAACTCAAATAAAAACGTTGACTTAAAAACAATTGGTAAACATTTAGTAAGTCCTGAAGACAGTCTAAAACAACAAGGTGGAGATATAACTCGTAGATTATATCATCAAATGGAAAACGTTGGAGATGATCATTCTGGAGCAATTAGTATAAGAGATCCTAAAAGAAGAGCAAGAAGTTCATCATTTTCAACATATCTAGAGGAACAAAGAAGAGGTTCAATGGCGAGTGATATAAATGTTCCAGGTGGGTTTAGAAGAGAGTTTATAATTCAAAAATCAATAAAGAAAAATGAAGAACCACCAAATTTCTTGTCTAGAAATTTCATGGAATTTTTAAGTATGTACGGACATTTTGCTGGGGAAGATTTTAATGATGATGAAGATGAAGAGAAAAATGATGATGAAGAAGATGAGGAAGGTACAACTACTGGAGATTCAAATTATGAAGATGTATTTGATGAAGAATCAAGTTTATTACAAAATGAAAGAAGGTATTTACCAAAACAATTACCAAAAATGAAACCACAACCAAAAGGTGCAGCTTCAATACCGAAAACTTTTTTCTTACTTTTTAAAGCATTGGTTGGATCTGGTATTTTATTTTTACCAAGAGCTTTTTATAATGGTGGATTAGCTTTTTCAATGGTCACTTTAAGTATATTTGGTTTATTAACATATTTTGCATACATCGTGCTTATTAAATCAAAACAAATTCTAAAATTGACATCATTTGGTGAATTGGGATATAAAACTTATGGGAATCCATTAAAATATTGTATATTAATCTCAATTATACTAAGTCAACTTGGATTTGTTGCTACATATATTTTATTTTCTGCTGAAAATATGATTGCATTTATTGATGGGTTTTTATCAACAAGACCTGAATGGTTGAATAAAGCTAATGCTGTGTTGGTACAATGTATTTTATTGATTCCTTTAACTTTAATTAGAAATTTAACTAAACTTTCAGTTGTATCATTAATATCTTCAGTGTTTATTGTTATTGGATTATTAATCATATTTTATTTTTCAGGTTTGAAGATTTATTTAGATGGATTGGGACCAAATATTGAGAATTTTAATTCAAGCAGTTGGACTTTATTGGTAGGAATCAGTGTAATCAGTTTTGAAGCAATTGGGTTAATCTTACCAATAGAATCTTCAATGGCTCAACCTGAAAAATTCCCAATGGTTTTAGCAATTTGTATGTTTATAATTACTACATTATTTGTTGCGATTGGTACTATTGGATATACTGCTTTTGGTGATAAAGTAAAAGCAATAATAATTTTAAATTTACCACATGGCAACATAGCTGTACAATCAATTCTTGTATTATATTCAGCAGCTGTATTTTTATCAGCTCCATTACAATTATTTCCCGCGGTTAAAATCGGTGAATCTGTTGTATTTAGACATAAACGTAAAAATGGTGATGGTAAATTATATTATCATTCAGGTAAAAACAATCCTCAAGTTAAATGGTTGAAAAATGGATTTAGAGCTATTTGTGTTATAATCATCTGTATTACAGCTTATTTTAATGCTGATAATATTGATGGTTTTGCAAGTTTTAATGGTAATTTTTGTTGTGCTCCTTTAATTTTTATTTACACTCCATTAATTCACTTGAAAGCATCTTCCAAAAAAATTGAAAAATCAACTTATGATAGAATTTTACCAATTATTGATTATGTTTTAATTTTTGTTGGTATTTTCACCGTTATTTATTCAGCTTATCAGCTTGTCACCTCAAATTAAATAGAAAAATTAGAAGTATATACTTATAGATAGATTTTTATACTAAATTGGTAGTTTTCATGGGTTTCATAATAAAACATTTACAACTAAACTTTTGTTTCAAAACTTGTTATCAAAAGAAATGTGGTAAAAAATTTGAAATCATTTGGTAGTAATCTCGTTTGATAATTTTTATAAACAAAGAAATTTAAACGTGAAACATAAATTTATAAATTTAGAGATACAGACACGAATTTCGTAAACAAATTAGTTTATCAAAGTTTTCAAAAACTACCTAAATGCCATGCCTGAATCTAAGAAAAGAAAATCAAATGGTAATGATGATATAGCACAAGAGGAGAAGAAAGAATCACCATCTATCAAACCTGTAAAGAAATTAAGTTGTCAAAGATGTAGAAGTAGGAAAGTTAAATGTGATGGAACACTTCCTTGTTCTGGTTGTCTTAAAGCAAAAGTTGAATGTATTCAAACAATCGCAGATATGAGAAAGAAACGACCAAGTACAAATTATGTTGCTAAATTAGAAACTCAAGTTGCACATATTCGATCTTTTATCAACGATCTCAAAAAGTTAGATCCTGAAAAACAAATGGAGTTATTAAGAAATACTGATTTAATTGATTTATTAGAAACTGAAGATCTTGACTCACAAGCTAATACATCAACCACATCATTAGCTGATCATCATGACGATGTTGATGAAAACAAATCAATTTATGGTCCAATCTCAGTTTATGATAACAACCTTACCACAAATAATATAAATAATACTAAATCACTGAGACGTGAAAATGAAATTAATATAATTAAGAAAATGAATAAAGATCCAGAAATTTTAAAATGTATACAATTATTTTTCACATGGCAATATCCAGATCATAATATGTTTATATTTAGAGAAGCTTTTCTAATTGATTTTTTCAATCCAACCTCAACAAGTTTATATTGTTCGAAAATTTTAATATTAAGTATATGTGCATTAGGATCAAGAATGGCTGATGATCCAATTTATAACAAATCAAAGCAATTCTATAAAGAAGCAAAAACTTTATTACTTCAATCATTAAGTCAACCATCAATAACATCTTTGCAAAGTTTTATGCTTCTAGCATTTTTTGATATTTGTAATGGAATGAATTCAAGTGGATGGATGCTACTGGGGAATGCAATGAGGATGGGATTTGATATTGGATTTCAATTGAACCCAGAAGTTTGGTTTGTTAAATCTAAAGAAAGTTTAAATGAACTTGATGTTGCTATTAGATCAAGAATTTATTGGGGTTGTTATATGGCTGATCATTTTATTAGTTTAGTGTTAGGTAGACCATCTATTTTGAAATTGTCGGATGCTTCAATACCAGAAACTAAAGATTTACCGGATTTGGAATGGATTGATGATTTCACATATACTGGATATGAAAAGAAAAATGGTAAAGTTAATAATGGGTATAAATCATATATTGGTGATCCATTAAATCAAATTATAAATCTAATCAATATATCGGATAATATATTAAATGATATTTTCACTAAAACGGATATTGATGATCAATCAAATGAAGAAATTAACCTTGAATCAAGATTAGATAAACTATATGAATATAATTCACAAATAATGAATTGGAAGCAGAATTTACCAGATGATTTAAAATGGGAAAAGATTACATTGGCTCAAAGTGCAGAAAACCCAACTTATTCAGGTATACGATATTACTATTATATTTTATTATTGTGTTTAAATCGTCCCTTTGTTGGTTTAGAAACTCAAGCCGTAAATGATTTATCATCATTAACAATCTGTTTAAACGTTATAGAAGATTTATATGAATCAATTCGTAAATTTGAATCAGAGCATGGATATAAAAGAGCATCTATCTTTATTGTTTATTCATCAATTTTATCAATTTCAATTATTTTATTAACCAATTCAACTTTTTCACAAGTAAATGAACATAAAGAGAGACTTCAATTTTTTATGGGTGTTTTATTAGGATGCTCAAAAACTTGGAAATTAGCTGAAAAATCATATAATTTAATTAAAGATAAATTAAAACAAAATTATGTTGGTAATAATAATAGTATTGCTGGTTTTTCAGATCCAACTATATCAATTGCTAAAGCTGCATTTCAAGCATCTCCAGTTTCAAGTGTTGATTCACAAAATTTTACAAATGTCTTGCTTGATGATAATATAGATTTTCTTGGTGGTCCACCTGTTTTAATGACTTCTGATTTATTTAATGAAGATTGGGAAGCATTATTTCCTGATTATATTTTTCATAGTAAAAATTGATATACGTAGATGAAGAGATAATTTATTTTTGTTAGCTTTTTCATGCTTATCACATTTTTATCTAATAATTTATACAAATCTATAATTGATTAACCATCATTAACTTTTGATGACATTTCAGCTTGTTTAACTAAATTTTCAGGAGCATCAAAAGTATCTAATTTAAGTTCAATTAATCTTAATTTATTATTTTTAGCAAATTCTTCATCTTTAAATAATTTTGAAAGTTCACCAACTTTTTCAGCCTTATGAGTTTCATAATTATCAGATTTAAAAGTTTTCAATAAATCAGTATATTCCCATTCTTGAATTGCATTATATTCGGCATCTCGACCATGAATATATCTTTCAATAGTAAAACCATTATTATTTAAGACAAAAATGTACAAGTTATTGTGATTTCTTGCCATTGTTGAAAGTTCTTGGACTGTTAATTGTAAAGAACCATCACCTACGAACAAAATAACTCTTCTATTTGGATCAACTTCTTCAGCTGCTGTTGCTGCACCTTGAGCACTTGGTACAGTATACCCAATAGATCCCCAAAGAACTTGTGAAATTCCAATAACTTTTTTAGGAAATTGAGTTTGAATGATACCAAAATTAGAAGTACCAGTTTCAGTAATTACAATATCACCTTCTCTTAACCAATTACCTAAATTAGACCATATCCAAGCTTGAGTTAATTTATTATCATCGGGTAATTTAACTTCTGGAATTTGTTCCCATTTAATTTCTTTTGGTTCTGAATTATCAACAAATTTTTTCAATTCTGGGGATTCAACTAATTTTCCTAATAATTCTTTCATTCTAATTTTTGGATATTGAGCATTTTTGATCTTGGTATAATCTGAATGGAATTCAATAACTTTTGAAGTGTCTAAAGAATATGAAAAAGCACCAGTGTTAAAATCTGATAAGACTGCACCCAATGATAAAACCAAGTCAGATTCTTCAACTAATTTTTTGGTTTCTGGATATGATAAATCACCTAAATAAACACCAATAAATTTTGGATCTTCTTCATCTATATCTCTAGAACCTTTAGCCATTGGTGTAACTGCAAATTTATATTTAGTTAATTGAATTAATTTATTTGCTTCGAAAGTAGCATTATGTCTATTAGTACAAGCATCAACAATAATTACTGGATCTTTAGCTTTTGAAATCATTGAAAAAATTTCACCTAATACTTCAGTTTGAATTTTTTCATCATTTGGTGGTGGAGTTAAATTTAATGGTTGTTCTAATCTCTTTTTTGGAACTGGTGAATTAAACAAGTTGGATGGGAAAGCTAAGTAAGTTGGTCTTTGATTTATAAAAGCAGCTTCAATAACTCTATCAATTTCTTTTGGTGCTTCATTTGGATCACTTAATACAGCAGTGGCTGCACTAACAAAACTTGCAATTTTATGGAAAACTGTAAAATCACCATTACCTAAAGTATGATGTAATAATAATTCCTTTTGTTGTGATGCAGTTGATGGTACACCAACAATATGGACTAAACCAACATGTTCAGAATAAGAACCTGCAATAGCATTTAAAGCTGAACATTCACCAACACCAAAAGTTGTAACAAGTGCACCAATTGCTGAACCATCAGCTGATGTACCATTTTTGACTCTTGAATAACCATCAGTTGCATAACCAGCATTTAATTCATTAACACTTCCAACCCATTTCATACCTTCAACATCATAAATTTTATCTAATAATGCTAAATTAAAATCTCCTGGTACTCCAAATACATTTTTTATACCAATTGGTTTTTGATTTAATCTTTCGAATAAATATTGACCTAATGAAATTGTTTCTTCTGACATTTTTTGCAATTATAAAGTAGAATTGAATTCAATTGTTGATGAATATACTACTCAATTCAATTGATGTTGAATTTTCAAATGAATTCTATTAATTTATAAGGGGGTTTTCATAATTTATATAAAAGTCCGGAAAATTAAATTTCAACTAACCATAAAATATTTATAATTGCTTTAATTAATGAAGTTTATGTAAATGGATCCCAAAATCGCAAAGTATCAATTTTTAACTCAAAAAGGTATTCGGGGTTTCAATTTCCATATGATTTTCTTTATGTTTAGCTGGTAAATGAGCTGCTCCTAATTCATAACCGTTTGTTCCTGATTAATTGATATTATTATCTTTTCTTGTTCCTAAATTATTATTTTTTTCTTTTGCTTTTAGTTTATTTGATTTGTTTCAAGCCAAGCCGCTTAATACCGTAGCCGCATAACACCGTTCGATAAAAATGAAACGAATTCTTTATACAATTGTTCTACAAATCATCAATAGGCAGGTGTTTCGTGAGTTGAATTAGAATGATTGTTGCTAATATAGTATAGATCGGATTTATTAATAATGTTATTAATGTGAATCGAAGAAACGAAATACGAGAAACAGAATAGATAATCGTAATTTATTATTTTCTTCTGCTTAGTCAAAACAATTAATCCGTACTACGGTGTATCAAAGATACAACAAAGTTTCGAACATAGAGATTGAGCCCAATTCGAGTTTCTAATAAAGAGTAAATCACACGAGTCTGTTGAGCTGGAAGACAATGCAAAAAAAAACTTTGAATGCCCAATTATGATTCCGCCCAGGATCGAACTGGGGACGTTATGCGTGTTAAGCATATGCCATAACCAACTAGACCACGGAACCAATTTCTGAGCTAAAGAATTACCTGGTTTTTTTAGTTTTATAAAATTGTGCCCTTAACCCGTACAAAACTATCCCATGTGGTTTTTTTTTGGTTCAATTCAAATGCACTTTAATTTTCACTCCATCATAGCTTAAGGCACCATGAGCATCCGGTGTACCTTATATAGCGATAGGCTTATAATTGATTATATTAAATTGTATGCTTGAATTCATGCTGAACACGAGAAAAATGAAAGAAAGAACCATAAATTGATAAATTCGTTAGATTTGTCATGATTTTTGTCATGAAAAGGTTTAGCATCAAACCACTGACCAAAAGAAAAACAAATCTCAATCAATCAAGAACCTAAAATTTGGGTATTTAAGATGGTAAATATTATCCTAGAGCTGAAAAGCTGGAGACTGATTGAGATCACCAATGTCATTTGGTTGTAATTTTTTACTATATTTTTGCAGCAAAACTTGGTCAACATTAAACAAATTTTTTTTCATCGAAGCGTTCAAGCATTTTCTTTACACAAGTAATATATTTATATCAAACCGCAAGAAAAATTCATCATTCATTGCTCACTTTAAACCAGATAAATTGATCAACAAAAAAAAAAGAGCATTCGATTGGGTAGATCCCAATATCATATACATATACATATTCTACTTACTTGTCTCTGGACTGGCCCACTCATAATTTCCTCCAAACTTGGATTATAGGACCACTAAATTTCTTAGTATATTAAGACCTTTAGACCATTAAATCTTGAATTATAACAACCTGAGCTTTAGATTTTGGGTTAAGCAACTACAATTCATATAGAGCATTGTCGTTGCTTTCAACTCAATTATGATCTCGAATATACATTTACCAACAAAGTAGCAAAACAGATTTCAATTAAACTCAAATCAACTTTCAAACCCAAGATCTTGATCTAAAATTAAAATCATGCTCAGATATAAATATTTGCGCACACCCCTTAATTAAGTGGGGTAATTAGTGGAACCTAGAAGAAAAAAAAAAAAGGACAAACAATAGAACTAAGATGTTTCAGATTTGATCTATTAATATAAATTACAAAGCAAACACAAAAAATTATAAACCAATTATAAGATTGAAGTACGCCCTAGTAAGTTACCAATTGATGAGTTACAAAATGACTATATAAAACATTAAGAGTCCAAATCTTCACCCTTATCTTATCTAAAATCTTTACCAAGATAATAATATTTTAGTTAATTGAAAATTAGTAGTCAAAAATATGTCAAAACCTTATCTCCGATAGTAATTATATCAAATCTCATTTTTATTAGATTTTGATAAAAATAAAGTACATATAACTGATGTAATTGTTTTACATTACCTTGAAGTACAAACAGTTTAACAAAGTTATCATTCATATTAATTACAAAACGTTTATGAAATAAGTAAACCAGACCAATTAATTTTTTAATTGATAATATCAATTAATACCTTTTAAAATTTTGTTGAATAAGTTTCAGGTTTAAGGTTTTTTCCAATCACAATATAAAAAGCTTGTGATCGAGTTTAAATCGAGAAAGAACACGGTTTAATAAAATAATCATTAATCAAATTAAGGTTATTAAGAAGCATTTCAATAAAATCAACAATGATAATTTGAGATCATTTCCATAATTGTTTAATTTTTTCTTTGTTAAATCCAGGGGAATTATTTTAATTTTGAACCCCATTTTTTAATAACAAATATTTAATGCCTTATCAAAACATTGTACAAATGTACGTTTCAAAATCGACATTATACAATATCAATGAAGTAATTTGAAAGCAATTAGGTAGGTCTAATAGCAAAGAAAAAAAGTAAGTGAAGGTCATCTCTATTAATTTCAAGATCTCTTTGATAGATCTTTGAATAAACATATTCGAAATCATCAAACCATGTTACTTTTAATAATCATTAGACCTTTAATTGATCTACATTTATTGTATTAATTGTATTATGTATTATGTATTGATTATTAAATTACTAAATATGGAATTAAATTTATTGCCCAACAAAATATTTTTAAATTTAATTTTTAATTTTTAATTTAACGTATCAAAATTAAATGGTTATATACAGTATTAATTTAATTCACATATATAAATACAAAATATTAAATTAATTTAAACAACCAACCATATCTTCAATTTTAAAATTTTGATAAAAGATTTGTGGTTGAAGAATATTGATAATACTTCATTAGACTTAATTATAAATTTATTTTTTAAAAAGATAGTAGACTCATTTTAAAAAAATTATTCATTTTTTTAATTTTATCAAATTTATTAGATTATTCAGTTCTTTTCACAACAATTAGACAATAATTCAATTGATTCAGTTTCACTGTTGAGATTTCATTGGTTTTTTTTTTTTATTTTCATCATTAGCATTTCAATATTTAATTTTTTATTTTCACTTCAAAAGTTTAGCATAACTATTCAAAATGACAACTTCCAGCACATCATCATCTGAACCAACTAATCCATTAGCTACAGGATTACAACAAGATATTTCAAATGCAGATTTTGATATCAATATTTTACATGATCCATTCATCAATCCAAATGTTGATTTAAAATTCCCATTACCAATTGATAAAGAAACTTATATAGATGGACCAAATAATGTTAAAACTTTACATGAATCATTTAATATTTTACATTCAGCTTTTAGATTTTTTACAGGTGGAGAAAAATATGATAAGATTTATTCAAATAATGAATATAGATATTTTATGAATAAACATTCAGATAAATTTAGACATACATTTAAAAAACATATGGATGATCAATTGGAAAAAGATGATAAAAAATTAGATGAAATTATCTATAATTTAATTAATCAAGAATTAAATATGAAATTAATTAAACCACAAGATTTTAAAAAAAGATTTGAAGAAGTTAAAGAATTCATGGTTAAATTTTATAAACAAAATAATGATACAAATTTACCAACTTTCCCATCTCATCAATTTGTTAGATCTGCTTATGTTACTGTTATGACAATAATGAGAAAATTATTTCCAAAGGGAGTTTGGGTATCAAATGATGATTTATCGAATTTATATAAAAAATATTTGAAAGATCCAATGTCAATTATTTGGACTCCTTCTCATCAATCACATTTAGATTATATTATATTACATTTAATTTGTGTACGTTTCCAAATGGCTATACCAACTGTTATTGCAGGTGAAAATTTAAATGTTGCAATTGTAGGTAATTTATTAAAAAGTTTAGGTGCAATTTTTATACCAAGATCATTTAATAATGAATTATATACTGAAAGAAATTTAAATAATGTTATTGAATTTATTTTAGTTAATAAAATTCCATTTGAAGTATTTATTGAAGGTACTAGATCAAGAGATGGGAAATTATTATTACCAAAATATGGTATATTAAAATCTTTGGTTTCTATATATTTAAAACAAAGAAATGAAGAACATAAACCAAATTTCGATATGTTATTTCAACCAGTTTCAGTTACTTATGAAAGAGTTTATGAAAATGATCAATTTTTAAAAGAATTAAAAGGAGATGATAAAACTCAAGAAAGTTTATTTGGTATATTAGGAGTAGCAACAAGTGCATTTTATCATAAAGAAGATAAAATTATTTATGATAAACAAGGATTTAATGATAATACTGATAGAACATTAACTGGTAAAATATTCGTTAAATTAGGCGAATCTTTTACATTAAGTGAATTCATAAATAATGATGATGTAAAAGATGAAAAAGAAGTTAATTTAAAAAAATTAGGTTTTAAAATCTTGCAAGAAGTTAATAGAAATTCATTTATACCAGAAATTTCAATAATTGGTTTAGCTATTCAAGCATATAATTATTTTTCACAAAAATCATTATTTACAATTGAAGAAATGTTACCAATTTTAAAAATTGTATGTCAAGTTTTATTAAAAGAAAATGACTCATCTGCTACAAATAAAATTATATTACAAGATATGCTTAATTTTTCAGATGAGGATTTGATAAGTGTTGTTAAATTTGAAATTGTTTCATTTTTTAGATATATTAAAGTTAATGATAAGAAAAATTTAATTAAAATTGAATCACCAATTGAATTATTATATTATAAAAATTTAACTATTCATTTAATTATTCACAAATGTATCATCATGTATATTTTGCTTTTATTAAATAATGATGTCAATTGTAATAAGATTGTAATTGGGAAATTATTTTATATCATTACAAGTTTTTTAAAGAATGAATTTTTATTTGATTATGATGAAAATTCTAAAAATGATTTAAACTATATTTTAAATGATTTAGAAGAAATGGGATTAATCACCAAAGAAAAATCAACAGATTCAGATTTTGAATATTATAAAATAAAAGATGAAAAATATGTTAGATTATTTGCAAATTTAGCTCAACCTTTTATGGAAAGTTATATAGTTTTAATTTCAAATATTTTAGAAATGACTCATAATTTATCAAATAGATATGCAGCATCAAGACAACAAAGACAACATTCTAACTTGGTATTAGATGATGATGAATTAAAATACCCTACAACAAAAGGTTTATTGAAATATATAATAGATCAATCAAAAAAGAAAGCACAATTCCAATCCCTCGAATCCATAAATAAACAATATCTTGTCAGTGATTTATATTACCTTAACCACCTTAATTTAATCAAAATTTTCAAAAATAAAGCTAAAACTAAAGCATTTGTTCAAATTTTAAATCCAAAAGATCTTTCTATATTAAATGAATTTTTAAAACAATTATTAAATTTATCACAAAAGAGGGATTTTATTACTAATGAAATTAATATTAATTACATTATTGACATTACTAATAAAAATAAAGATAGAGATTCAGATGTATTGAGAAGAAGTAAATTATAATTTTAGATTAAATAGAATAAACTAATAATAATAATAACAATAATCAGTCTAAAAAATGATGTGTTATTCTCTATTTTATTCTCTATTTATGCAAATGATTCATCTTCAACTTTATCAATCAATTGTAAATAATAATAATAAAACCCAACAATATGATAATGAGATGACAAATTAACTTTTTCATTAACACTATGTTCACCACCACTACCTTCATCAATAAAACTAGGTATATATCTATAAATATTTTTAGTTAAAATCCAATAAGATTTAGTATCTGTATTTCCACTTGATAAAAATGGAGCTACTACAAATGGTGTTGTAGTGGTGGTTGTATTGATTAAGTTCTCAAATAAATAACGTATTGAACCTCCGAAAATTTTCCAACTTTCATTTAATGGTGATACTGGTGCTGGATTTAATGGTTCTACTATATTGTATTTAAAGTATCCATTTTCTGTAGGTTCTATAATTGTAGTATTTTCTATTATTAAACCTAAATTAAATTTATTAGCTACTTTAACAATATTTTCTTGATATTTTGCAACGGTTTCATCGACTGAAGATTCAACTGCGATTCTTGAATTTACTAAAAATGATACATGTTCAGGTAATGCGTTTGATTTAACACCACCTTCAATAATATCTATTGCTTGAGATGTAGTTATTAAATATTTAGTATCTAAATTTTCACTTAAATATTCAACAACTTTTGAATTAGATTTTTGGTCGATTTGAGATTTTAAAATATTTGTTTTTAAATTTTGGGGAATTTTTGAATGTTCAGCTAAACAATATAATTGATTCATTAATGGATTAACTTTAGTTAGTATTGGTTCAAATGGTGATGATTCAATTTCGTTAATTAATTGAGCAATAATTCCAATAGATGTATGAGATTGAGGAACACTTGAATGACCACCAGGTGTGAAAATCTCTATAACTGAATTCAAATGACCTTTTTCACCAGTAGCAGGTAATATAAAATTTGTACCTTCAATTTCTTGATATCCAGCATTACCTTCATCAATAATTTGTAAAAAAGAATCTTGACCATAACGGTTTTCTAAAAATTTACCAATTTGAAAAGCTCCATCTCCTGAACTTTCTTCATCATAACCAAAAGCTAAAATTATAGTTCTTTTAGGTTGAAATTTATTTTCATCTAATAAGAATTCAATAGTATTTAATAATCCAATTAATAAATTCTTACAATCTAAAACACCACGACCATAAATAAAATCATTTGAATCAATAAACCCACTAAACGGTGAATGATCCCATCTATTGACTGTTGATCTATCAACTGGTACTACATCTTGATGAGCGGTTAACATTATTGGTTTTTTATCTGAATTGGAACCTTTCCAAGTATATACTAAACCTAATTCATTTACTTTTTCAACTTTTAAATTCTTATAGACTAATGGGTATGTTTTTTCTAAGTAAGTGTGAAATTGTCTAAACGTATTCCATCTAGTGTCATTTTGACCTTCTTTAGTTGGATTTTGCATATCATCGTATACTTCAGTTGGGTAATTTATTGAGTCTTGAAACCTTTTATTTAATATTTCATGATATTCTTTGTTATGTAATATATAATCTATATTTTCTGGATTTGTTACGTATTTATTTGGAATTATTTTTTCAAGAATTGGACATAATTCTTCATCTGGTACTCCCATTGTTACTAGATTTTGAGAATAAATTGATTTTCCAAACCAGAATAATATCATAAATCCAATTGTGTAGAATACTAATAACCAATTGTTTTTCTTTCTTGGCTTTTCATTGTGAAGTGGTAAGTCTGACTTGCTCCAGTTATTGGAATGTACCGCTTTTTCATCTATTTGATTGACCATCTTCAATTAACTGAATTTATATAGATTGAACAATTTGAAGAATGGTATTAATAATTTGGTAAAATACAAAAATTCTATTTACGATAACGGAATTATCGCTACCATGTTTTTGGAATTGTGTTTGTGTAACAAGAATAGAAGTTTCAAAATTTGTTTGTATGAATTTAAAAAATTAAAAAAATAAATTTTTATTTTTAAAATCAACTTTGAGATGAATTAAAAATTGTTGGTGGCAATATTAGTCGATTATAATTGAAGAAATCACATCTTTTTGTTGATCTAATTTCTCGAATGGTATTATCTCATAGTCTTTTATTTCGGCTTCGTTTAAACTTTCAATTTTAAGAAATTTTGCCGTCGGATATTTGTTTAACTATTAATTTTGTTTATGTCTTACGATAACTAGAAATAAAAATTTACAATAATGTAGCATTGATTGCACTTTTGGTCCTACCGTCTTAACACTCGAGATTACGGTGATAAAATAGCTTCAACATCCCCGTCTAAAGAAGGTAAACGATGTAGAATTTAAAAGGGCTTTATCAGTTTTTTTCACATCTTTCCTCAAAATATCTTTCTTTCGCTTATCAATTTATGACTCAAATTAAACACTTGAAATTTGACTTCATAATCCTCCGACAAACGCTAAACCTCTGAAAGCAATTTTCAATACGTTCTATAAGTATACCTGTAGTTGACACATGTTTCAAAATTTTTCTTATCTCTCTATCTCTTACTTCAAATAATTTCTTATGACTCAAATCATTAAGCGTAATTTTTATGACTAAAGATAAATTAATTTTGTGTATTGAAATTTTATTCATAATAAAAAACGGTGATTTTCTTCTTTGTTAAGAAAAAAAAGAATTTTTCAAATTTTTCAAAATTTTTCAATATTACAACCAAACTAATTATTCATTCATTTAATTTTTAAAGACTTATAGGAGTTTTTAAATTTAGTAGATAAAAATAGACTAGAGAAATAAATTATGTGTGGTATATTTGCATGTTATAGAGTTCAAAATGTTGATGACTTTAAACCAAAAGCATTACAATATTCAAAATTAATAAGACATAGAGGTCCAGATTGGTCAGGTAATATTATATGTAATAATGATACTATATTATGTCATGAAAGATTAGCTATTGTTGGTTTAGATGCGGGTGCACAACCAATTGTTTCACCAGATGAAAGATATACTTTAGCAGTTAATGGAGAAATTTATAATCATATTCAATTAAGACAACAATTTAAAGATTATAAATTTAAAAGTTTAAGTGATTGTGAACCAATTATACCATTATTTGAAAAATATGATATTGATGCACCTAAATATTTAGATGGTATGTTTGCTTGGGTATTACATGATAAAGAAAAAAATAGAATAGTTGCAGCAAGAGATCCAATTGGTATAACGACTTTATATTTAGGAAAATCTTCAAAATCTCCAGAAACAAGATTTTTCAGTTCAGAATTAAAATGTTTAATTGAAGAATGTGATTCTATTGAAGCTTTCCCACCTGGTCATATTTATGATTCAAATACTGATAAAATTACAAGATATTTTCAACCTTCATGGTGGGATGGATCAAAAATTCCAACTACTCCAGTTGATTATACAAAAGTAAGAGAAACTTTGGAATTGGCAGTTAGAAAAAGATTAATGGCTGAAGTTCCTTATGGGGTATTATTATCTGGTGGTTTAGATTCAAGTTTAATTGCTTCAATAGCTGCAAGAGAAACCCAGAAGGCAAATGAAGAAAATTTAAAAAACCATCATCATAAGGGAATAGATGCAAACAAGGAATTATCAGGTGTTGATGTTTCAGGTTCATTACATTCATCTGCAGGTTTTAATCAATTACATTCTTTTGCTATTGGATTACCAGGAGCTCCCGATTTAATTGCTGCAGAAAAAGTTGCACAATATATTGGTACAATCCATCATTCACATACTTTTACTTTAGAAGAAGGTATAGATGCATTAGATGATGTTATTTATCATTTAGAAACTTATGATGTTACAACTATAAGAGCATCAACTCCAATGTATTTATTATCAAGAAAAATTAAAGCACAAGGTGTTAAAATGGTATTATCAGGAGAAGGATCAGATGAAATTTTTGGTGGATACTTATATTTTGCTAATGCTCCAAGTGCTGATAGTTTTCATGAAGAATGTGTACAAAGAGTTAAAAACTTACATTATGCTGATTGTTTAAGAGCAAACAAATCTACAATGGCATGGGGTTTAGAAGCAAGAGTTCCATTTTTGGATAAACAATTCTTAGAAGTTTGTATGAATATTGATCCAAAGGACAAATTAATAACAAAAGATCATATTGAAAAATATATTTTAAGAAAAGCATTTGATACTAAAGAAAATCCATATTTACCAGATGAAATCTTATGGAGACAAAAGGAACAATTTTCAGATGGTGTTGGTTATTCATGGATTGATTGTTTAAAAGACACTGCTGAAAAATTAGTAAGTGATGAAGATATGAAAAATCCAAAACCAGAATGGGGTGATGATATTCCTCAAACTAAAGAAGCTTATTGGTATAGATGTAAATTTGATAAAATGTTTAATAATTCAAAAGCTGCTGCTTCAACTGTTATGAGATGGATTCCAAAAGCTGAATGGGGTTGTCATGCTGATCCAAGTGGTAGATATGCTACTACTCATGATCATAAAGTTGATCAAGAATAAAAGAATTAAAAATAAAAAACGTTATACTGTTTATAGATTTTGTATTTTTTTTTGATATGTACAAAGAAAAAAACTGCTAATTAATATTTTAAAATATTTATTTTCTTATTTGGAGGATAAATATGCTTCAACATCTTTATGATCTCTTTCAAACCAATGAGAATTTATTTTAATATTATCTAAAGCTTGTTTTAATGCTCTTTCAAAACCGTGAATATTTCTATTAGCGAAAAATTGTTCAATTTGTTTGAATTCTTGTTCAGTTTGATAATTTCTTAAAGTGATTTTAACAAATCTATCCAACACAACCATATTTGTAGACATGATCTTATAAAATTTAGAATCATAATGGTTTAAAAAAAATTCCAAGAATTTATATTTTGTTGATGTGTTTATACTTAATGGTTTTCCTAAATAGTGAGAATCCATTGGTGGGATAATTTCAGGATTAATTAATGAATTTAATAATTTATCAACAAATTCAGATTTAGTTGTTGAACCTAATGCAGTTAATGCAATTTCTCTTGAATCTAAATTTGTTGGATTTGTAACTTGTTTCATTATAGTATCGAATTGATCTTGTGTAAAGTCTGGTGAAGATGCTAATGTTGAATAAACGAATAATACCAATGATGGATGGATTTTCTCTTGATTACTAAACAAATCTAATGCGTAATTGTAAACTTCTGGGATATTTAATTTCCCAGCTCTTGTTAAAATTTCAGCTCTAAATTTAACTTGTAAGAAATTTGAATCATCAATACCGGACTTATTTATATCTTGAATAATTTCAATAGCTTTTGATGAGTAAATATTTTGTAAATATTTTATTATTTGAAGACGTGATTCATCATTTGCAAAAACAGTTGCGAAATTACTCAATGTTTTACCTAATTCTAACCATACAACATAATCATTACCTAATTTTGGTGTTATTTGATTAACAAATTTTAAAAATTTAACTGTTGAATTATTACCTGAACATGCGGTAGCTGCAAAATCTGCTATAATACCAACTTTATCTCTTGTTGAAAAATTTTCAAAATGAGCTATAACATTGTTTTCCAAGATCGTATCTGAATAATTAACTCTATATACTCCTGATGTATCTTTATTAATTTTGAATTGTTTATCACCTAATTGAAAACCTTCAACCACGTGATTTTTTTCTTCAAATGAATCAATCCCAATTGAATTTCCACTCAAAGTGTTTAATGGAATCCACCAAACTGCCTCATTTTCTTCAGAAGTAACATCACCACCATTCAAAAATCTAGATTGACTAAAAACTAAACCTTGGTCATTATTTTCAACATTAACAATAGGAAATCCAACTTTTTTAATCCAAGTTTCCATTAATTTATCAATAGGTTTCCCACTAACTTCACCAATAGAACTCCATAAATCATGACTAGTAGCATTTCCATATTTATTCTTTTGTAAGTATAAAGCAACACCTTTTAAAAACACTTTTTCACCTAAATATTTAGAAATCATTAAAATAGTAGATGCACCTTTTAAATAACTTATAGCATCAAATACTTGATCAATATCTAATGCATCAACTACTGGAACTTCAATAGGATGTGAATTTCTTAATCCATCTAATTCCAAAGCTTGTTCTAATGAAGTACTTACAAATTCACTAAATATATCCCATTCAGGATATAAATAATCCACAGCGGCGTAACCCACCCAAGTTGCAAACCCTTCATTAAGCCATAATTCATCCCACCATTTCATAGTAACTAAATTACCAAACCATTGATGTGCTAATTCATGAGCTACAACATATGCTACTTTTTGCTTATATGATGGATCTGATTTTGTAGGGTTGTATAATAATGCAGTTGATCTATATGTTATAAGACCCCAATTTTCCATTGCGTTATGGGAAAAAGAATGAACTGCTATAAGATCTAATTTTGGAAGGGGATATTGAATTTCGAAAATTTTTGAAAAATAATCAACTATTTTGGGAGTGATTTCTGATGCTAATTTTGCATCTTCAATGTACCCACCTCTAGTAGTGTATATTCTAATAGGTAATGGTTTACCATTGTATTTTTCCAGTGTAAATGATTCAATATATTCAAATTCTCCACATGCCCAAGCTAATAAATAAGTAGACATAACGGGAGTTTTTTCAAATTCAACTACTTGTTGACCTTCAGTGGTAGTGGTTGTAGATTCAACTGGTGTATTACTTATTATTGTCCAATTTAAATCACCTGTAATTTTAACTTTGAATGTTGATTTCAAAAGTGGTTCATCAAGACAAGGAAATGCTCTTCTTGCATCTGTTGCTTCAAATTGTGTACTTACCATTACTTTTTCAACTCCATTGTCATCATAACTTGATCTATAGAATCCTGCCATATTTGTTTGTACTACTGCGTCATATTTGATATTAACGTATAATTTTCCTTGAGTAACTTGTTTATTGAATTTTACAACAAAATATTCTTTTGATTTATGTTCTTCAATTGATTCAATTTCAATTGTTTCTTTATCATTCTTGATCTCAATATTTTTCTTTTTAACAGTAATATCTCTATAATTTAAATATAATTCATTAGTTGGTTCTATAACTTCTAATTCAATTGAAACGTCACCTTCAAAAGTATCATTCGTTAAATTGATATCATAAATTGATAAGTCATAATGAATTGGTTTTAAATTCGTTGGTAATGCTTCATAATACGGTCCTTCTTTAGTTGCACACATGATTCAACTAAAGTTGGGGTAATTTTGTTCAAAATATTGAAAAATTCCTAAAAATAATTCCAAACTGAATTTAGATCTGGACTCGATCTGTCAAAAAAAAAAGAACTAAAAATAATTTGTGGTCTGAAAATACTATTTCACGACATGACAATAAATAGACTTTTATTATATAAATTAAAATTTGAGATCAGAAATGAATTAAATTTCTTACAATTGACTTATTTTAACAACAATTTTTTTTTATTTTTAAGTTTCTATTTAATTATATAAATTTCAAGCAAAATTCAGACTATCAATTCACCTTTCCATCAATTTAATATGAAATACCATTAGCTTCCAATAACATTTTCAAACGATCATTTTCATAAATTAATGATTCTACTTTAGTTTCCAATTGTGTCATTCTTTCCATTTTACGAGCTCTTGATCTTCTTGCAGCTTCAGTATTTTTAGCTCTTTTCAAAGCAGCACTATCTTCAATTTCATCAAATACAATTGGTTGTAAAGATTGTGATCTTTGTTTTTTTGAATATGTAACACAACCTAAATGATCAACTTTTGTTTTTTTACTAGTTGGTTTTTTCATATCTAATTGAGGAGTTGGTAAAGTTGATGAAGGGTTTGGAGTAAATAATTGTTGTTGTTGTTGATGACGTTTTGATTTTGGATAATCAATTTCATCATCTTCAAATGATCTTTTAGTGGTGACACTAGTAGCAATTGTACTTGCCAATTCCAATTCTGGACTTGAAGCAGATGTAGTAGCAGCTGAAATAGTTTCATCAGATAAACCATTTGGTGATGGTTCAATTAATAAAGCGTCTAAAACTTCATCTCTTGGTATTAATGATTCATCATCATTAAAATAACCTTCTTGGTTAGTGGTATTGTTGATAATTTGGTCACTTGAATCTAAAGATAAAATTGGTTCATCAAATTCATTAACAATATCAGTAGTTTCTTCACAATTTTCACCTACTGAATTGAAAACATCCTCATCAAATAATGCAACCCAATCATCTTTAGAATTAACTTTAGCACCATCAACAATAAAATCTAATTCATCAAACATAGGAGTATGATCAATCATTACATCTTTTCCATCTAAATTTGAACTAAAGACGGAATCCAAAACACTTGAATGGATTTGAAAAGGTGATGCAAAACCTTCTTCACTTTTAAGATTATTGTTAGATTTATTAATCATTTTGTTATTAACAATTTCTTTAGATTCAATTGGGAGTGAATCTTTTGGAAATCTATTAATTGTAGTAGTAGCAGTAGCAGTAGTAGTAGACATTTTTGTAGTAATAGTAATAGTAGTAATATTATCTAATAATTTAAATTAAAAATTTGTAGTAATAATAAGCAGTATAGCAGTATAATAGCAGTAGCAGTATCAGTAAATAATCTATAGTTTATGATATAATAATAATAAAATTTATATAAACTCTTGTAGTAGTAGTAGTATAATCACCATAATGGGACAGTAAATTAGGGAATTCTATTTCAACATTTTTAATAAGGTATAATAAGTTTTATAATCAACAAAGTAATTTTATGATTAATTGATCTCTTTTTATTTATATATAATAATAATAAATAAGTTTTAATAATTGTAAAAAACAACAAATAAATTTAAGCACACATTGTAAAATTGTAAGCTAATAAAGTAATAATTGGGGAAAAATAAATTAAAGTAAAGTAATAATAGTAGTTATTTAATTAATTGATTGTTGTTTTTATAATGTTGATAATTGATTTGAAAAAAAAGAAAAGAAAAAAAAATTTTCAAAAAAAAATTCAAATTTAGAAAGTGGGAATCAGTTTGGTTAAATATTAAAATATGAAAATATTGAAAAATTTTTCTCTTATTTATTTGTATTACAAATGTACTGTATATAACAACTTTTTCGTATATTTTTTCTATTGTATTGTATAATTATAATATAATAATAATCAATAACAAATGCTACCAAACAGTCACATAATGAAAATAAATTGGAGTAAAAAATTTGCTTAAATATTGAAAAGTAATCTCTGACTCATAATTTTTCAAACAATAGAGATCGATAAAATAAATATAAGGAGATAAACAAACCAAATTATTAATTGATAATCCAACTTTAAATCAAATTTACTTTCGAGAATGTTCCTGAGCTTAGTATAAGTACTTGACAACCTGTCAATTGAGTTATAAAAGAGGACAGCATTTTCATACATTTTCTACCTGTTCCTGTAGGGCTTTTAAATTATTTTTTGTAATCTTGTATCTAAATTTCATATTTTTTATTGTGTAGGGTCTGAGATTCCGTAAATTTTTAAACCGCTGACGGAGACGGACTGATAAGAGGAAAATTAGGATTTAAGAAGGTAACTTATTAGTACGGCACAATTGAACATGGATCGGAAAAGTACAACGCTTCCGTAATATTTATTTCACTGAAATCTCGAGAGCTAATATTATTATTAAAGATCTAGGGCTCAAATCGATTGATCTAAAAATTTTCGTAATCTAAGTATTACTTAAACTCATGGTAGCAATAAGAAAGTACAGTGATTAATTGACAATTACAATAAATACCAGTAAATGCTAAGCAACAGTCTAAATTCCTGAACTTTAGTTGATCAGTAAACGTATATCTTACAATAATTCTTGAAAAATTACTTAGTAAGAGTTAATTAAGTATTTGTCACTAGGATACTTTCAATCAAGACGAAAATGTGAGGAAAAGCTTGTAAAAGCACGTGACAATGCACGTGAGCAGAATATCTATATTCAAGTAAGTGTAATAAGATTAGATAGGATTCTAATTATCCATGAAAGATTTCAAAACAAATTATAATTATTCTAGTAAAGTTCCCAAATCTAACATTGTCCGATTATTTGTAAAATATTCTTCTCATATAATCTTGTTTGGTAGAAAGCTACACGAATTTGCTAATAAAGTTGACAAAAATTTCAAATTATTGTATATATCTACTTGAAGGCTTCTTTATGATTGTATAATATTCCTCATTATTATCATTTTACAAATATTTTTAATCATCATGCATATATTTGATATATATAATTCTAGATTATACAAAAATAAACCCAAATGCTCTATTTTTTACTGATCTTTAACCATTTTGATAATTTTGATTTCTTTTTATCTTCGTCACCATCATTATCATTTGCACTTGATTTTGACTTGCCGAAAAACAGCTTTGATTTATGATGATTATCATCAGGTAATAATGATCTATTCTTTTCCAATTTTCTTTCAGGTAATTCATCTTTAGCTTTTATAATTAAATCTTGAGAAGTATTATTTAAAAATGGACCTTTTGAAGCTAATGAATTTTCCCAAATTAAAATAATTTGTTCATTTTGAAATTCTTTTAAATTTATGAGTAACTCATTGTTAGTGGTAAATGATTGTGTTAATTTTGTGAATGGTGGATAACCTAATTTTAAATTATAATTATTTAAAAATTGAGGTAATAATAAATCATCTATTCTTTTTATAAATTGACCGAATTTCAATGAATTTATATTTTCTAAAAAATTTAATTGTAAAATGGATCCATCGGGGAATTTAATTCTAATTAAGTATTTAGTAGGTAGTTTGGAATCTTTTGGTTTAGTTCTTTTTGCTGAAGCTCTAATTACATTTTGATAAGTTTTTGCTTGATTTACAGTCATGTTATAATCTTCATCTGGATTTTGATATTGTTGTTGGTTTGAGTTGTTTGAAGTTGATGATGGAATGTATAATTGTGGAGTTTCTTGAAATTCTTCTTCTTTGTATACGTATGATGATGATGATTCTATCAATTCTGCAGATTCTGTATTATTTTGTTTTGATGGTATATCTGAAACAATTAAATTTGGGTTGTCTTGTGAAGTTGGTGGTTGTTCAACATCTGTCATTTCAACATCTTCATTTTCTTCATTTGTAGTAGTTTTTTTCAATTCATCATGAGTTTGTGCATATTCTTCTCTATGTTCTTGTTCTTTCCTTTCTTTAGCTAATTTTTCTTCTTCCAATTTTTTGCGCGCTAATTCTTGTTGTATATATAATTGATTAGCTTCTTCTTGTTTTTTATTTAATTCAGCTATTTGAGTTTTGGATTTAATTTCTTCAATTCTTATAACTACACTATTTGCATTACCTACAATTGATCCCAATGTTGTTTTTTCATAGTTGATAAAATCTATTGTTAAATTTAAAATTCTTAATTGAGTGTTTTTAATGGGATATTTGAATGATTCTACTAATTGTTTTAGGGTGGTTGTTGCATTAAATTTACTTATTGAGGTACCTTTTGAACTTGTGAATTTAACATTAATTTCTTTGTTTATGTCAATTTTTTTCAATTTTAAAGTCAATTTGGAGTTATTGATAAGATTGGTTAATCTAATTGGAGTTGAACTATCTAAAATTTTATCATTGTGATATAAATCTCCAGTGTATGTAGTTGAGTCAATTTTAAAACCAGTTAAACATTGTGAAACCAATTGTGAAATAGTTTGTGATTTGCTTGCAGTAAATTTTTTTGAAGTCGTTAAATAAGTTATATTCAATGATACTGTGGCCATTTGTTTATGTTTACGTTAATTGTTTAAAGGAGTGACAACGTTCTGAGTTTTTGATAAATATTGATGGCAAAATCAATTGATTACAACTTGAGCTAATAATAAATATTATTATATATCTTAATTGACCTGCACACACGAATTGTTTTAAATTTAGTTTGTATGACATAAAAAATAAAATTACGACACCACTAGAATGTATGCGTCACACATTCTTATAAATTTTTTTTTTTAAGCCGAACCACTTAATATAACTCTAACTTTTAAACAAAGGCAATAAAATTTTGATAAACAATAGTTAACAACCACTATCCTTTCGTTTTTTTATATAGTTTCAAAAACAAGCAAATACAAGCAATATAGTTTCAAAAACAAGCAAATACAAGCAATAATGTGTTTATGTCTTTCAGACCTTTGTTTAATAGTATTATCAATATTTTTCCCTCCATTACCAGTATGGATAAGAAGAGGTGTATGTTCAACTGATTCTTTAATAAATATTTTATTATGTATGCTTGGTTTTTTCCCTGGATTGATTCATAGTTGGTATATTATAGCAAAATATCCACCACATTTACAATACGATGAAAATAATAAAATATATTATGTTTATAGAAACGATTTAGAAAATCAAACTCAACATCAACAAGCTCATTGTCATCATCATCATCACCATTGTGAAGGTGAAGAAAGAAGTATTAGAAATGAACCAAACGGTGCACCACAAATTAATTATGGTGCTGTTAATGAAGGTAGTAGTAATGGTAGAGTTGGTCAAGCACCTCCTGAGTATTCAGAATATGATAATAAAACTCAACGTTAAAGGATAAAAATTGGCAAATGAAGAGCTAGAGTAAGGTGGGTTACAAAGTATTTATAATTCTTTAATGGTTAATTAGTTGGGTATTATTTGTTTAGTTTTTCAAAGTAGATAATAATAAGTGTTTTAATTTAAATAAATGTTTTAATAATTTTAAACGATCTGAGGAAAGTAGAGATTATTGTAGAAATAGGTAAAGCTTGGTGAATCTAGCGATCCATCACTACACTACGTCTGAACAGAAAGCAGTCAATATAATGGTTATGGTATTACTACCTATTTTTGTTTGTAAAGTAATAAAATATTATTTAACAGATAAGGAAAAAAAGATAAGAATTACTTTTAACATTCCACCAACTTTAAATAACCGAAGAATTATGTTACTACTATAAACCTAGATTAAATATTCAACAACTAAAGTATATAGATAACTACTCACATCAAATTACAAATGGCATCATTAATAAGAGACTCAATTCAAACAATGGGTAATCCCAACTCTACGACCACCCAAGATCAAGACATAATAAAATCAGAAAAATCAATAAATTCAATATCTTTCTTAAAATCATTAAAAGATTGGTGGTCTTGTCCTTCTCCTTTGATTTATGATTCTACTCAAAATTTACAAATTGATAAATATGAAAAAGCGAAATTGAATAATCGAATTATTGAATATGAATTGTTTAGAGCTATATTACCTGAAGAAATATATATTAAGAACCCAGTTGAAAAAATAACAGAAGGGACCAATTCTGATGAGTCGTCAACTACAGAAACAGAAGATTTAGAAAAGATAAAGCATAAAGTATCTGGAGAATTAATAGATGTTGAATTAGATGATGGAACATTTATACATGAATTTTATCTAAGTAATAATGAAGAAACCACTAAAGAAATTCATATAGTGATAATACATGGGTATATGGCAGCTTTAGGATTTTTTTTGAAAAATATAGAACCATTAGTGAAAATACCAGGAGTGAAATTACATCTAATTGATTTACCAGGATTTGGGAACTCTTCAAGACCAAAATTTCCTATTGAATTTTTAGTTGATCCACCGACAAAGAAAGCTAAAATACAACAAATATTAGATATTGAAAATTGGTTCATTGATAAGATTGAAAATTGGAGGATAAAACGTAACATTACTAAATTCAAATTAATAGGTCATTCAATGGGTGCATATTTATCTTGTTGTTACTTGATGAAATACAATCTCCAATCAAACCGTGAAAATTTAGTTGATCAAATCATTATAGTAAGTCCAATGGGTACTGAATCAAATCCAACAAGTTTAATAAATGATTCAAGATACGACATTAACTTACATTTTTCAAGTAATGCTCTTAACGAATTAAAATTTGAAGATCATGAAGCTAATGGTGAAGAAATAATTATAAATGAAGAATTTACCACGTTATGGGAAAAGTTAGGAGCACCAAAATTCCCCAAAAATGTTATATTGAAAACAATATGGGAGAATAATTATTCACCTTTCCAAATTTTACAAAAAACAGGTCCATTATATTCCAAAATTTTATCATATTGGTCATTTCAAAGATTTAAAAATTTCCAAACTACATCCACAGACAAAAATGAAATAATAGAATTAATATTAAAATTACATAATTATTCATATTCAATTTTTAATCAGTATCAACAATCAGGTGAATTAGCAATTACAAAATTTATAACTTCAGAAATATTAGCAAAATTACCATTATGTGATCGAGGATTAGTTGATTTCTTGGTGGATCATAATATAGATAATTATTGGATTTATGGAGATAAAGATTGGATGAATTATAAAGGTGGTGAATATATTTTTGAAAAAATCAAGAATAAGAATTCAAAATCCATTACAAAATTTGAAATATTGGAAAATGCTGGTCATCATATTTATTTAGATAATCCTACATTATTCAATCAAAGAATTATTGAGTTTTTTAAATTATAGATAGATAGATGCAAAATTTAGATTATATATTGGTTTCTAGATATTAAGTAGATTATTAATAGATTCTTCATTAATTTCACCAGATAATAAATTTTTAACACCCTTTAGAAAATTATAATTTTTATCATCAGTACTAACTTCAATTTGTTTTTTCAACTCTTCAGATATTTTAAAAGCATTTGAAATTACATCATTAGGTATACCTGCCAATTTAGCAACATTTAATCCATAAGAATTATTAATAACACCTCTAACTAAATTATATAAAAAAATAATTTCAGGAAAATTTTGATTTGGGGTTTGAATTTCTTCAAATCCCATATGATAATTTATAACTTCTCCTGGATATTCATCTTCAATTGTATGTAAACTTGGATAATGAGTAATAAACAAGATTAAAGGTTTATAATCAATTTCAATTAAATATTTTAATATAGCAAATGCTAAACTTATTCCATCAGTTGTGCCTGTACCTCTACCAATTTCATCTAATATAACTAATGATCTATTAGTTAATCTATTAATAATTTGACTACATTCTGACATTTCAATCATAAATGTTGATTTTCCCTTTAGGATATTATCAGAAGCTCCCATACGTATGAAAATAGAATCAAATATCCCCATTTTAGCAATAGAACAAGGTAAATAACAACCAATTTGACACATTATTGTAAATAATGCTATTGTTTTGACATAACTTGATTTACCACCCATATTTGGACCTGTTATAATTAATGCTCGATTTGTATCATATGAAATATTAATATCATTAGATACATAACTTGAATCGTTTTTCAATTGTTCTATAATTGGATGTCTTGCTTGTTTTACATCTATTATTAAATCATCAACTAAATCGGGTTTAGTCTTGAGATTATTATTGGAATAATAACTTAATGATAATAAACAATCTAATGTAGATAAATGTTTAACTATAATAGATAAAAATGAATATTGACAATCTAAAATTTGACAAAATTGTAAAAAAGATAAATCACATTTTTGAATTAACATTTCTTCATGATATGATTTTAATTTAATTAACTGAATAATTTGCTTATTTCTAAATCTACTTACTGTTTTTGTTGAATTAATTTTTATAAAATCCGAAGATAAATTTGAAACTAATGGACCATTTCTAATTTCTATAAGATATGGTTCTCTTTGAGCTGTTACATATTGCAATTGTGGTCTTTGTAATAATACTCTGATTTTGGTTAATTCTTTTTCAAATTCGGATTCAATGTTTTTTAAGTTTTCAAATTCCTTTTTAATATCTTCGAATCCTTCTCCATTACTATTTAAATTGAAAAAAGTAGTCTTTTGAACAAAAGGATCTTTTGATTCATTCAATAGGTATGATGGATTAATCATACTTATCAAATTGTATATAACATCAGTTTTGGATAATTTTAACAAGTCCTTTAACATTTCTCTTAAGATATTAGATTTAATTTCAAAATTTGAATCAGTGATTGTTTTTTCAAACAGTTTAACTAATTTTAAAACATCATTAAAACTTTGTAACATTAAAAATATTTGTTTTCTATTAATTCTTGTTGAATGGGTAGTCGCTGAATAATGAATCTTGATGAGTAATTCTTCTAGGTCTAAGTTCTTACCTATTTTGACAAGTTGTTGTGATAATGAATCTATAATATGATTAAACTTACATAATTCTTCTACTGAATTTAATCTTTGTTGAATTTGTTCTTTATCTATTAATGGTCTTGAGATCCATTTATTCAATAATCTATTACCAAATCTTGTCTTGGTATGATTTAATAACCAACATAACGTACCTCTATTTGAATTGGGTTCAGTTGTGTTTACAAATATTTCTAATGCTGTTAATGTGTTTGCTGGTAAAATCATATATTTTCTTGAATCTTTGAAAGTTGAAATATTTTGAGGAATTGTGAATATATTGTTTAATTTAAATTCTGATAAGTATTCAATTAAATGTAATATACATTCTTGAATTGATAATGAGTAATGTGTAATGTAATAATTCAACATTTCATCATTTAAGTATGTATTTAATTTCTTCATATTTTGAGATTTAGATTTATGTTCTATTTTTAAATCATGATTTATAAGCTTTAAACATTTTAAAGTACTTGAATTAATTTTTGAATCATTATTTAAAACAATAACTTCACTAGGTCTTAAATATAATAATCTAGTTTCTAATTCATCTCTATTAATTAAATCATGAAATTCATCATAAATGATTTCTCCAGTTAATGGTTGTACTGCAACCACCGCAAAATCTTTTTCATTAATTTCATTAATACATATAATATAATTTGGATTTTCTTCTTCAATAGAATTAGGTATTAAATTTGAACCAATAAATTCATCACTCATATATGTACCTTTTGTATATACTCCAGTAACTTCTCTTTTCATTAAATCTCCTGATTTTCCAACTTTATCAATTTCTTTTATAATAGCAGATTCCATTTGTTTAACAATTCCAACTTTTACATTACTGTTTAGTATTCTTTGTAAATTGATATGTAATCTATTATCAGGGAATGAACAATATGAGAACCGTAAATCTTCTTTATTTTCAATATACATTATATTTAATACTCTTGAAACATGTTGTGCTGATTTTTCTCCAAATATTTTATACTTATAACCAACTTGAATTAATAATATTTTGTCAGGATGTTGTGATGTTATTTCTAGGATTTGATTTTCTAGTGGTGTTAGTTTCTTTTTGGGGGTAGGTTTGGCTACTTTACGTGACGTGTATGTGTACTCAGTGGTTCTTTTTTGAGGTATTATTTGATCTTCTTTTGAGTTGGTGAATTGAAAATGATCCATTGATGTTGATGTATTAGTCGGTGGTTCTTTCGGTGGCGTTGTGATTTGTTCTGGTTCTATTGGCTGAGCGGTTGGTTGATATATTGGTTTTGATACTTCTTCTACATTATTTTCTACCTCTGATTCAGGTGTATTTAAAGTGTTAGATGATTTTAAATTTATAAATTTGAATTTTTCAATCCCATTATTTGTAGAATTTTCTGGCGAAACTTTAGGAGGTTGTTGTTGAGTAGGTGATTTTGGTTTTTGAGGTGTGAAGAAATGACTTATTGAACTTTGTTTCTTCTTAGGCGTCATTTAATGTACGTGAAGTTTGATTCAGGTAAAGTTGTAATACCAGATCAAAATTTAATTATTTAACGTAGGCGCGTTTTCTAAATGTTTCAGAATTATTTTTTGTAAAATGCAACGAATTTGTTAAATAAAAAGTCTATATAAATACCTATACACTAAAAAGTGAAGAAAAAAAAAGCCCATCCAAATATTCCAAAATAAGCGTCATTATTAAAGTTGTAGTCTCTGGATGTTGAAATAAATTATCTAACTCTACTAAAACTAACTTTATTAATATTATTACTTAATGAATTTAAACTTGAATTTTGATTAATAAATAAAGATTGATTGTTTTGTTGGGAAGTAGTTTGTATTGTTGGTGAATTACTGTGTTTGAATGATGATGAAGATGATATAGAAGGTAACGTGCCTGACGAATTTGATTTCTTCAATATCATTTCATTTTGGGGGTTGTTGTAATTGTTGTTGTTGTTGTAGTTATTATTGTGATAGTTTATCGTAGTGTAACTTGAACTACTATTGTTTTGACTGTTATTGTTATTGTTGTTGTTGTGGATCAAATGTTGAGAATTTGAGCTATTCGAGCTTGAAAAACTTCCACTTGATGAAGTAGTAGCTATTGGAGGGTTTTGATTATATTGGTGATTACTATTGTTTGAATGATTACTATTATAACTATGAGATCTTTGTTTAGTAGGGCTAGTATCTAAATGATTTAAAGAAGTTCTACTTGAATTAAAAGCAACTCTTGCAGCAATAGAAGCAGATGAATTTTGTCTTGTTCTTTGTAAATCTTGAATTCTCATTGATGATTTTAATTGTGGTGATGGTTGTTGTTGTTCTGAATCATCTACAATTGGCCAAAATACTTTTTCGGAATTTATTGATGGTAGTTGATTTGAAAATGAACTTTTCCTTCTTGTTATAATTCTATTATTTGATATGGGAGAAGTATTTGTATCATTTGATAATATAGATTGTGGAGAATTTGGTTCAATAGCTTCTTGATGGTTGTTTAATTCTTCATTACGGTGGTGGAGATGATGGCTATAGTACCCGTTTGATGATGATGAAGATGGTGGCTGTTGTTGTTGTTGTTGTTGATTTGATAAACTACGAATTGAAGGGGATATAGTTACTGATTTTAAAGAAGGTGTTTTATTGATCATCGGTTGAGTAGTTATTGGAGTTAATGGTCCAACCATAAATTGATTATGAATTGATGAACAACCTGAAAGACTTGGAGTTGAAGGTTTTGTATTTGTTGAAGATGATGTTGTAGTTAAATTTAATGCAATTGGCTGTTTATGTTGGTGTTGTTGTTGGTGATTATTGTAAGTAGTATTAGATCTTTGTCTTGCTGTTGTAGTTGTTAACGGGGTTATTTGTGATGAAGCATTTTCCAATGGTAAAGACAGTGAATGTTTACGATTACCATTTAATCTCTTATATTCTTCTTGACATTGTAATGACATTGATACTATTGGACTTGATAAAACTTTATTTTCACCATCTAAATCCAAAGACATTTGTGAATGATTTTCAGTATTTAATCGTAGCATTGGTGGTAATTTATTATCTGTGGTGGTTGTTGATTCAACTGAATTAAATTCATGATGTTGGTGATTGTTGGTTATTGTTGTTGTGGATGATCTTTCAAAATCGAAATTATTTATTAAATTATTTTTCATTTCTTCATATTCTTGAATTAATTTAAAACTTGATGAATAATCTTTTGCAGTCCAATCTTGTAAATTTTTTAAATTTTCAAAATTTTCAATAGTTTGTTTAGCTAATTCTTTATTTATTGAATTTATTAAAATATGATTTATAATTTCTTTTAAACAATCTAAATTACCAAATTGAAAACAATAATGTAAACAAGTATTCCCTAATTTATCTTGAATTAAATAATTAGACCCAAATTCTAATAATAATTTACAACCTTGTTTAAAATTATAAATACATGAATATTGTAAAGGAGTTTGTTCCAATTCTCCACCTTTATAATTTAACCATAATTTACCAGGAAATTCTTGTAATAAATAATGTAAAGTTTGTAAATGATGATTTTCAATACATAAATGTAAAACAGTTATATTATCAAAAGTTAATAAATCTAAAGTAGTATAATCATTTTGTAAATTCCCCAATGTCTTATTTATAAATATAATAAGATTATAACAAATTAAATAATGACCATAATAAGAACTATAATGTAAATTTGACCAACCTTTATTTGAAGAATCAATATTTAACCATAAATCGGGAAATCTGGATAATATTCTTTTTATAATTGGTAAATTACCTTCTATTATAGCATTTCTTAAACGATTTGAAGGATCTAACATTATAACATTATTGATGTATTAATAAATTGAAACATGAAGTTCAAAGTTAAATAAGATGAAGTAATTTAATCAATTGATGGTTGTAAATAAAATAAAATAAAATAAAATATAAATGTTGATAATATAATTATAATAATTATAATAAAATATAAAAATTGAAATATTATAAAATGTCACAAAGAAATTATTTTTTATTTTTATTTTTTATTATTATATTGCGATCTTAAGATTATAGACGTGTTTTTTGTTTTTCTTACTATAAATGGATTGAAAATATACTTTAAATAAATTTGTTTTAATTGATAATTGAGAATAATATGATTCAAGACTGATCCAATAAAATAGATGAAACTGTAAATAATATCAAATTAATCCAATTATGTATATATTCTTTACTACCATATAGTTGTACTATGTTACCTTTATTTGAAATTTAAATTAAAAAAAATTAAAAATAAAAATAAAAATAAAAAATTTCTGCACATAATAAATTATTTAATTAAAGGGAATAGAAAATTTCATCTTCTAAGAAATAGTTACAATAATAATAATAAAAATTTCATACTTCCGTTAAATTCTATTATTTTAATCTTATATTTGAAGTTAATCTTTATTATTATTTATATACAATAATAGAGACCAATTATATATAATATAAACTTGTTATAATTAAGATGAAATTCTCATATTTCTTAAAATACTTTATTCTTAAATATTGTTCATAACAATTTAAACTTAAACTTTTTAATTGTATAAAGGAATAACTCGTACTTTTTGAGGGGGAAATAAAATTTGTCCGTAAATTTAATTTTTATTTTGAATAAAATAAATATAATAATAAATTTATTTTTGCTATTCGCCTTGAAATATAAAAATTAAAAGATTACAAGAAGATTAAATGGAATAAAATAATTCCATCTTGTATTCCAAATTTCAATATTTAATCTTCTTATTATCATCATAAGGTTTTGAGTATATTTCATATTTTGATAGTTTAATAATTCAAATTTCTTACTTAAAGTTCCCTTAATTTCTTTTTTAATTAGATCTAATACATTCTTTATTATTCTTTTTCTAAATATAATAGTATCTTTTCTTGATTACAATTTTAGTTGAATTAAAGATTTACACTTTATGTACATTATGTACGTACAATACTTGCGATGTATATGCGTAACAAGTTTGAGTTATTTTGATGTAAAAATTGTACCAGATAAGATTGTACATTTGTAAGAACTTGAGAATTTTGTTGCTACTTGAGCTAATTTCTTACACTTGGGTAATTTATGAAAATGTAAACACGGACCTTAAGCCCTTTTCTTGGCTATAAAATATTAAAATTTCTGTCTAAAATTTGTTTATGTGTTTACAACCTGTTGTTACATGGACACTTGCCATATTTACTGTCTCAACAATTGATTATAAGATATCTACTTTAATAAAAAGACACTACTTTCAAATATAAACACTTAGACAAATCTGACTAGTTTTAAGTACATTTTATATAGTTTTATAGAACAACTACTCATGACTACTTATTAATTAACAACCAAATTGATATATAATTAACTTGAATATTTTTAATAATCCAAATTAGGTATAAATACGAACAGAAGATCAAATATGTTACGAAATTAAAGATCTTATTGACAAGACACTCTTTATGAAGAAATACTATAAGGAAATAACAAAGTTTAATCAATTACACTTGAGACTAAGGTCAAAGTTAGAATCAAATTTTGATTTTTGGTTTTACAACCTCCTCTTTGCTTCTTCGAAAACGAGGAAATTTTGATCTTTTTAATTAAAACATTATATTATGTTTTTGCGTACTTTTATAAATAATGTTTATTAATATAAATATATCTCTATCAAAAATCGTTAAAAGAAATTTTGAGCTGGATAAGTATGGTGTAGTCTTGAGGATGAGATGAGAAAGTTTGAAAAGATATATGTAAAGTCGTGAATAGATATTTGATAATTAATTGGACATGATTTAATTATTCAAATTTAAGTTTTTGAGTAGTGATTTCATTTGGACACCGCAATGAGTTCATGAATTGAATGAAACTGATTGATTGAAGGAATAAAAGTATAGTCAGTGTTTTTCTTTAATGACGGTATGAATTTAAAATCACTATGTTTTGTTGATATGATTGGACATTATGAGTTAGATGTGAATGAGTTGAATTGGAAATTTGATATATAATGATGATTCTTTATTTCAAAGATAAGTTCAATAACAACTTTAAATCTAATGATGTTCAAAAGGTAATTTCATACCAAATATAACAGGACCATCTTCTTTAATTCTATAAAATATCCAAAACCACATAGTTGCACCCATTAATTTAGCACCCCAATAGATATGAGGAGCAACGTGAGGTTTAGCTACTGGTGCATGACGTATATATTTAGCAAAATGTCCTGCTGCCATTGTGTATGTTGTTGAGTTGGTCTATTTTTTATAGATTTGATTTGGTTTAGACTGATAGTACTTTATATTTTTTTTCCAGTAGTAATGTTTTTTTTCTTTACTTTGGTTGGTTTAAAAAAATTATGTTAGTCGTGTAAAACTTTCAAGACTTTCGGTATGTAAAGTCTAATATACAGTAAAAACAAAATTGTTGTCGTTTTGTGTATAATTGATTTGTCGTTTTAGTTCAAATTGATTTGTCGTTTTGGTAAATTTAATCTGTCGTTCTAATGAAACTAATCTGTCGTTCTGTTGTAAATTGATCTGTCGTTATATAGTCAATATTTTGGCGTTTCTTAACTATGAAAAAACGAAATTAATTAATAGTAAAAGTGCGACTAAAATTTCTCCCCTCAAGCGACAGATTAATTTGATGTAGGGCGACAAAACAAATCTTTCAAAGCGACAGATTAGATTCAAGAAAACGACAAATCAATTTAAACTAAAACGACAAATCAATTATACACAAAACGACAACAATTTTGTTTTTACTGTAAGTATTTACGAACTTTCCAGTTCTTTTTTCAATACAGGCCTAATCGATATTCAAGTCTAATTCCCCAAAGAGTAGAAGATGGAATGAACTACTGGATAGGACTATATTGATGAATCAACTACAAATGAGAGTTTTTCCTGATCTTATTTAATATTTAAAAGTTTTTATTGAGTGTGAATTCGTCTAAAGAAAACTGACTTTGATCTTTGTTTTTCAAAAAGCAAGGGGCATGTAAAACAATAACGTTTTATTTTTTCATCACTCTGAATGTTCATTAGATATCCATCTAGCTAGCTAAAAACAAAGAAAAAATTTAAGATTGAGAGTGAGAAGGTTATTCATGTAATTCACTTACATTTTCGTAGATGTTTATAATCAAAACTTATTTTGAATATCTTCTGTTTTTGTTCTGTTTGTTCTATTTTTGTTGATCATGTGTGATCATAGCGTGCTTGTATGTTAATAACCACCTTTTTAGAAATGGTCAATCATAAATCATCATCAACAATAGAAAATCTAGATTTAGATTATTGGTTATCAATTGATTTACGAAGTTAATTTAATACTAATTAGGCATTCAATTGATAAACTCCGATACCTGTAATTTTACTTAAATTTGAATAGACCAACAAAACTAATGCAAGGTTGCAATAAAACACTTTCCCAAATTGTGTTTATGAAAGGAAAGTAATTTTTTCAATTGGCTTTCCGAAGCATTAATCAAATTGAATAAAGATTATTATGTTTTAACTAAGATCTTTTACAATTCTTTCCCTTTGATCCTCGCAATGCTATTTGATTGTTAAATTACAAAACAGATTTGGATTATTGACAAATTTAGATAAACGAAAGTTACAAATTAAAATTTAGGCTGGTTTTAGTTAAATTGCCTTTAAAAATTTTGGAGAAAATTGGAAAGATCATGATACACTCTAAATATCACTAAAAATTATTTACGAATTTTTCTTCACTGAATGCCTGTTTTCAATATTTCTTTTAACCTATATCTTTTCCCAATAGATTTTCAAAGCTACAACCAAAACAAGAGTAATTGATTTTTTAGGTGCAGAAAGCATGTTTAACATTACGAGTTATGAGAATTTCGGAACTTGTTTAGTTAATTAATTGTGATGATCTCAATACTTTTTATTTTTAATTTTACCCCTTAATTTAACAGTTCCACATTGTGATTAATTTTAATTACAATTAATTGTAGATCTTTAATATAAGAAAATCTTAGAACCTAATTAGGAATCCAATTAGGGTCTGTTTGTCTTTATGTAGAATATATCATTTGATAGAGCCAATAGAGACAAGATAAGTCATTAAAAAAGTTGTAAAAAAAGATAAATAAAAAATGTTTATTAAAAAAGAATTGAAGGTCTAAAAATTAATTATTAGAATTAAAGATAAATAAAAATGAATCACATTTGAAAGAATCTCCTAAGTTCTGTAATTTTCAGAATAATTTATTTGTCTTGGTTCAGAAGATGCAGATGATTGTGATGAAGTTATTGGTTGAGCATTTGTAGAAGTAGTTGTTGTAGAAGTGGGCTGATTAAGATATGGAGTTGTAGTTGGATTTGGAACTGTAGAATTATAAGTGTATTGTTGTGGGTATTGTTGTGGTTGTTGTTGTACCAAAGGCTTATTTTGATATGAAAATTGTTGATGAGTTGCATTTCTTGCATCACCACCTACCGGAACTTGAAAAGTTTGATAATTTACTGGAGGTTGTTGAGTTATATATGTGGTGGTTGTAGTTGGGCCACTAGCATTCTCTAATTGATTACCAGCAGGAGTTGCAATAACCATTTGTTGAGTTCCAGAAGTTGGTAATTGTTGTTGTTGTTGAGGGTTTTCAATATTTGAAGTCGAACTAATGGAATTATTTTGAAATTTTTTAAAATCTCTTTCATGTAATTTATAATGTCTTGTCATATTTGATTTAACACTAAAAAATTTCCCACATTTTATCCAAGGACATTTAAAAATTTTTTCACCAGTATGGGAATAATAATGAGTTTGTAAACTTGATGGTCTTTTGAATTGTTTATTACAGATTCTACATCTATTTCTTTCTGCTGTTTGTGGTGTCATATCATGTACTGTAGCTGTATGTCTTCTTTTCCTATTCTTTTTTGAAGGATCTGTTGTGGTTGATGATGAGCCTGGTTGAGGTTCATTGTATTGTTGATCATTGTTTACTGGTACTGAGATTGAATTTAATGGTGATGTATTTGATACAGGTTGCTGCTGTATTGGTGGTGGATATTGATTATTATTGTTGTTGTTAGGTATATTATTTAACGGTGGTAAAGCAGGTTGATATAAATAATTCATATTTTGTTGATCACTTATATTACTATTATTATTATTTGAAGAGCCTGAAGAATGGGAGGATTTATTTGATGATACAGAAGCTCTTGAGTTTTGATGATGATGTAAATAATAATTTTGATTTAATGAAGAGTTGGTCTTTGGGAATGAAGGTTGACCATATTCTGGAGCAGATTGATGAGAAGTTACAGAAGTTGCATAAGTATTTGGTTGTTGTTGTGGTTGTGGTTGTGGTTGTGGTTGTGGTTGTTGCGGAGGTTGTGGTTGAGCTTGTAAATAATAGTATTGAGGATGTTGTAACTGATGTAATTGTTGAGGTAAATGTTGTTGATTTAATTGAGGTGGTAAAGTTTGCGGTTGATTATAAGTATTTTGTAAATTAAAAGATTGAAATTGTGGATACTCCATAAATTGAGGAGTTGAAGAATAATAATTTGGTGGTATAACTTGAGTATACATATTTGAATTTGGAGAAATATTTAACGTGTTTTGTGGAGTTTGAATCACCGTTGGTGTTGGCTGTTGTTGTTGTTGTTGATTTATATTTCTCAAATCTTGATTAGCAGATTGAAAATTTAAAGTTTGATTTGGAATCGGAGTATTTATATTTGGATTTGGATCCGAATTAGTATTTATACTTGAATTAGTGTTTGTATTTAAATTTGAATTTGAATTTGAATCTAAATTACTTTGATTATTATAATTAATTGAATTATATGATTGATCTATATTATTATTAATTGAGTTTTGGTTATTTGACATTACTTTTTCTTAATACATTATCTAAACTTTTTATTCAAAAGTTATATTCCCATTTTTCTATATCTATAATGATCGAAAAAAAATAAAAATGTATGTATTGAATTAAAATATTATGATGATCCTTTTTTTGAAACAAGTAGTATTTGAATTAAATTTGAACTAAGTGGTAAATTAAAACTTTATATTTATGTATGGAAATTCAAAACTGAGACAAAGTCTGTTTCTTATATATGTTTATAAATCTCCAGATTTATTATCATTCTTTAATTAAAAAAAGTTGATGATATATAAGTATTATTAAATAATATTAATTTTGTCACAAGTAATTAAATAATTTTTTATTTTTTAGTTTTAAAATGATAACACAAATTCAAATTGATCAACATTCAAAAATTATTTTAATAAATTATACATAAAATTATATTTATATAACAAAATTAAAAATATTAGTTGATTATACATAACTAGCTTATTAATATAGATCTTAGTCTTAAAAAACATAGTTATAAAATCAAAACAAGGATTATGAGATTATATTTAAAGATTAATTAGATTGTCTATTTAAAATTTAAAAAATTAAATAATAAGAAGCCGAAGCCTAGCTATTGTAATTAACTCTTGACGTAAAAAATAAACCTAAATTAATTGTCTGAATTGTGTTTCTCGGATAGCAGCTAATAAATAATTTATCAATTAATTAAATAAGAACGTGTATTAAGATCAATCTCAAATTTACATGATGATCTAAATATTGAAAATAATAAATTTAAGGAACCTTTTTTCTGATTAGATTTTTTGAGTAATAAAAAAGACCCTAACTTAATAAATATAACCATAAATAAAAAGGGATTTACAATTTTCAAGTATATGTATAACATTAGGATCCTTTTTACATACAAACTTATTAATAGTATTATAAGTGATTGAAGTTAAGCGGTAATGTTGAATGTGTTACTTGAAACAAAAAAAAATTAAATTTTTTTATTTATTTTATTAAAGAGTGCATATACCAAAAATAGATTTCAAAAGGGAAAACAACAACTAAAAAAATGATTTGCGATTTACTTAAAATTAATTTTAGTACAATTTTTTTTTTAAATTCATATTTAACAAACGAAAATTAAAAAATTGGAGTGACGAAATTACATTAATTCCGGAAATTGCATACAAATTTGAGTGTTTTTTTTTTGGTATAAAGGTCTGGGTCTTTTTTTAAAAAACATATTAGCTAGCGATTTTTAATTTAATTTTAAATCTATTATTTACATACGAAATATTAAAATTTGATTGTATTTTTTAGTTTAAGTCAAATTTACATCAACTAGCCAAATTGATTAATCGTATAGTGAAGCTTAGTATAGGAAATGTAATAAATTAATTGTTACAAGCAACAAACGTACCATTAAATATTAAGTCCACTTTTCACAGGCTTTAAACTTTATTACTGAAGTAAATTAAGTTTGTAATGATAATATTATTTTATTTGAACCCTTTTTTATAAAAAAAAAAAAACAAAACTATTAATTTCATTTTTTGTTACCTGCATTGGTTTTGAATTTTCGTCTAATTTATTTAATAAAAAAAATTTTTTTTTTATTGTTTACAAAATTTATAGTTTAAAATCGCCCTTAACGCTTTATTATTTATTTTAATCAAAATACATCTGGAACTTTTTGTTCTAGTCATCATTTCATCAGAAGCTTTGTTTTGGATCTTGGTTAAATTATTAAACAATATACATCTAGTTGATAAATAAATAACCGCTTTTTTTCGTAAATGAGTTTGTAAATTAATGTACGCACTTATTCATAAAATTCGAATTTTTTGACCTAATTAGTCAAAAAAATTCATCAAGAGTGATCTTTTTTCAGAAAAGATTTTTTTTTGAGGCGTATGAATTATTATTTTACATGGAATTTTCATTAAAAGATCATCCTTGCAGTGGAATATTTGTTTTATAAAGATGTACTAGAATTGTCAAAAAAAGTTCTTTTAAGAATTTAAGTTTTACGATAAGAGGAACCTTTGAACTAAAGTTTCATCGTGGTATTTGAAATATAAAGCTTATTCTTTATTCGGTTGAGTTGACACAATTTTAAAACTTATAAAATATACAGTTTGAATAGCAAAGAAGGAATGGCTGAATTTCTTTGTGTTTCATCTTCAGTCTGAGATGTTTCTCTCACATGTTTTCAAAATTTGTAAATATGTTCGTGACATACGAGAATCAAAGGGTTAAATGTATCGAAATTAAGCCTGATCGACATACTAATATTAGTTAAAGATATATCGAGATCAGATTTATAATTGAGGTGACGATGATTGATCTTTATAGATAATCATTAATTTACAAAACTAATTAATTCGTATCTGATAAAGCACCTGCAATTTGTTTTCTTCGTTAATTAATCGATGATTTTCTATACATCTAAAATTTAGATACTGAAAAAAACCCTCCCCTTAAGATTTACAAAAACGTTTTTAAAAAAGCGACAATCTCTATTTTCCAAATTCACGAAAAATAGAATCGTCTAAAATTGCACTAGAAAGCTTTTCTCAACGTATGAGAAATTTCAAGGAAAACCTATTCCGGGTTCATCAAAGAACCTTTGTTCTAAAGTTTGTGTAAACTTAGAATGTAAGGAAAAAAATTTGAACAATCAGTATAGAAAAGTATGGTCGCTGATCTCTTGTTAATAATAAGTTCATCAAATTTTATAATAATTACATATACGATTTTAAGTTCTTTGTTCTACAAGTATGTAAATTCCACAATTGCTGGCATCTATAAGAGCAATTTAAAATTTATTAATGAATCAAAAGTATATCCTCAACTAGAATATTCATCAACTTTTACCAATTAACTTCCGGAAATATACCGTCAGTTGGCAATTAAAACTTAGGAGGTTAAATGGAAACAATATAATTAATTATTTAATCCTTATCTAAACATATTGGTTATATTAAAATGGATCTGCAAGAACAAATTAATTTAATTTAGCTTTTTAGACGATCAATTTTTAATGTTTTTTATTATTGTAAATCATCTTCTTTTTAACTTTGTAATTAAATTTTTTTCACATGCTAACGCTTGAAAGATGGAGAAATAGAATTCATTTAATAGTATAGAGCGTTTATAGATCCTAAATTCAACTCTGGACATCACTCATTATAAGGACTTGTTGAGAGGTAAGTAAAATATCAGTTAAAAATAATTTTTAATAAAGAAGTTAGTCTTAAATAGCGGGGAGTATTTCATACCGAGCATTGTAAATTTGATATAAATATATCACAAAATCCATAACTAACAAAAACCCTTTATTTTCTTTAACAATTTTATTTTAAATAAATTGCAATACTCAATTTACCTCAACATTCTACTTTAAAACTCCACCAATACTTTTGCCCAAAACAAGTAGCTTAATAGTTAATAACCAAACAAATACTTCAATTCAAATAAACGTTTTAATCTCCAATAGAAAATTTAAAATTAGATTAAAATTACTCCGAATTGTTTATATTCATAAAAACTGCACTAAAACTTTTTTTAACTCGGAATTTCGCTAATAGGTAATAAACATACAGAAAACACTTTCTCTTTGTAAAAAGTTGTGAATTGTACATTGTGCAATATAAATTATTTCTCTACAATTATTGTTGTCTTTTTTTTTTCAATACATAATCTGTATTAAATGTCCATCTAGCTTGCTAAGTATGAAGGATCAAACTAAAAATGAGAGGGTGGAAAGTTATTTATGTAATTCAATTAATTTTTCCTAGCTGTTTGTAACCAAAACCTATTGTTAATTTATTTTGTTTTTGTTCTGTTTGTCGTTCTGGTTTTGATCATTACGTGCTTGTATACATTATTCTAAGTACTAATTACTTATATTCTTCATTGAAGTTGTTAATATTTTCTCTCTTGTTATTGAGGCTAGCGTTTAATGGTCGTTTTGCTTCTGCGATAATCAGAGCTTTGAGGATCGAATGTAGACCAAAAATGAACCACTTGCTCATCATTAAGCTGGACATTTTATGTGAGTTTTTGAATAAACAATTTTTAATTAAAGAATTTCTGAGTAATGAATATTTGACACTTTCTTAATCTTCATCCATTAAGTTGTGATGGTAGAGAAGGCTTATGAAAATAAAACTAATACAAATGTTAATGGGTTTTCGCAAAATTCTACAATCTTGGTGTTAATTTTGTATATTCATTTCACTCAATAACCATGAAATGTGTATCAGAAGTGGCCGATGAAATACTACATTAAATGCCGAGTAAAGGATTTCCAAAACATCGATAAATTTTTAAAAACTGATGTAATTTCAATTTTCTAATTTCTACTAAATCATTCTGTATAATAAAGATCACTTTGGTCAATAGAAATTGATAGTGATTTAATCCATTTTCCAAATTTCTTTATCTATAAACTGAAGTTCTTGTAACTTGTTACGAGAACAAGCTATGAAAAAATTTAAATTGTTTACATAAACTCTCATATCTTCTTGTATCTTGTAGTAACCGTTCACAACGAATGAACTTTGCGAAAAAAAACTTGATATGAAATTTGATTTGGTACTCCAATCTTTAAAATGAAAGACCTAAAATCGAATTTCAGAAAATTGAACTGAATTAAATTTACAACGTAATAAAATATATGTAACAACCGCATATTTGAAGTAAAACAATTATAAAACAAATTTCTTGTATCATTATAATCACCACCTATATACTCATAAAAACTAGTCAAAGTAGTCTTCTCCAATTCTAATAGATTCACCTCTATAAGTACACTCTTTGTATTCAATTACTTCATCTAATAAAGCTAGATTAACCTACATGAAAAAAGTAGTCTTTTTATTTCTAAGACTTTTGGACTCCAGCAAAATAATCAGAATAGTAATCTAAAGCCGCTACTGCTTTATATATCTCCGTCACTAATAGTGAGCTAAAAATTTATATAAAATTTAGATATATCATACATAACGGAATTATAAAAAATAAAAAAATAAAAGACCTGAAATTGATTACCAAAAGAGATGAAAAACTATTGATTCGGCTATGATACCTTAACATCTTGAATCTGAATGATCAGGTTATTATCATAGATAGTTCTCAATTGCATTTAACTTGGTCATATTTGATAAGAGAATAAAAAATACGTACTTAGTAAGATATAACTTACACAAAATCAAAGAATTTCGAGACTACAAAACATATTAAAAACTTCATCGTAAAAAATAAACCTCGAATTATCGAAAGATTTATATATTATTTATTTATATATTTCAGGAATCAAACACCAAGTAGATCAAAGTTAATGAATCCTAAAAAAACTATTGAACATTTAGCTCAAGTTTTAAAAGTTTTCTTTTTATGAATAACTAACAAAAAGTATCTGCTTAGACATTGCAATCTACAAACTCTAATATAACGACAGTACAGTGATTTTGAAGCTCACCCCTTTCCCAATTGAATCAAAAGATATCTTGATTAGATCACAAGGCTTACTAAAATTAGTGTCGGTGAATTTCGAAAAGTAAACAAAAATCTAAAGCATAAAAAAATTTCTATTTATTTGATAAATTTCTGTTTAAATTTCAACTTACCGATCTGCTTGAGAGATTTTTTAGTTTTTCACTCTATTGTCGCCCGTTTTTTAGTTTGAGACAATAAAATTTAAAATTTGATCTGAATTTTTTCAATGCTTATTTGCTAGATCACAAAAATTGAAAAGAATTTGCGGGAACATCAAAGCACTTCCCGTTTGAACCATTAAAAGTTAAAACTCTTCATGCATTGGATGGAGATTGAGCATTATTTTCTACTACAAGAATCAGATCAAAATGTTTTTAAATTAGGTGAGTTTGACCCCTGAAAAAATTAGTTTGTTTTAAAGTTTTTTGTTAAACCTACTACGAATTGATTGCTACTCCAATTTAGGGAGATTACCGACTCAACGAGAAAACATGTTTTATCTTCGAGGTTGTAAAAATTTTGTCAAATTAAACTAATCATGCACTAATAAAATGTAAATTTATTTTCATAGTGTTGAATCAAGTTGTATCTTAAACATGATTAGAAATATAATATCATGGCTGGTTTAATTATAATAAATTATTATTTTTGAAATGACGTTTCAGTTTCTAAAATTAGATTTTCTCTGTTTACATCAAAATATATATCGTTGATTATTTTTTTTTATCTCATTTTCATTGATGTAATTACGGATAAATTAGCGAAAAACACAAGAAAAAACACAGTTGCTTATTTTACGTCAAATCTCATCTTTAGTTGATAAGAAAAAGTAAACAAGAAACTGTTTGATGATTAGAGAATTTCAGATCTAAACTTTGTTTCGGATCTCTAAACCTTGTATAATTATATTTTTCATTTTACCTATTATATTTTTAACTCCAATTAAAATTGTTTTACCCCTTTCGTTCATCTAATTACTTGCATTAAAATATTATATATGAATTATTACGTAAGAATGTAACAAGTGATTACATAATACATATACTTTGAAAATTAATTTTGTGTAACGCATTTTGTAGTTTATTGAAACAACCAGCACAAATCAAACTAACTAACCAGCATAAATCAATTAAAGACATGATCAAGTTTATCGATCTATAGTTTCAACCAGCACAAATCACAATAAGATCATAATTTTCTTAGCAAGTTTTCCCCTTGATCTTGACATAATTGATCATTTATTTCTCGGCCTCAAATGATCAATAGGCTCAAAAAATTTAAAAAATAATGTTACATTTTTTAGTAAAACTAATCTATCTTTCATACACAAAATTTGATACAATGTTTTTTACTAGTGTTTATGATGTGAATATTTATCTGTACTTGCTATGTTTTAATTTGTTTAAATTTTTTTCAATATTATGCAAGTAATTTATTTCGTAATATTACATTTTTATTATTGTCTTTATTAAGTTATTGATTTTTGTACTATTATTTATTATTTATTATTTATTATTATTATTATTAGTTAAAAAAATAAAAAGTGCTGCAAAAAATTATTTATATAAAAAGGAGAACGTTTTACTTATTAATTTATATAATTTTTTATTATTTTTATATTCATAAGTTTCATCTTATTACTTTCATCATATTATCAATTGACAACCAAAGATCAATTGAACTGTAAATAAATAAATAAATAAATTAATCATCAAATCATAAATAGTTTTTCAAATCAAATCAAATAATATATAAAAATGAAATATACTACAATCGCTTCAACTGCTTCATTTTTGACAACCATTTTAGCAGCAACTGTTCCATCTGCGCCATGGTCAACTTTAACTCCAAAAGCTTCAATTCCAACTGATGCTACCACAAATTATTCACAAAAATTCGGTATTCAAATAGTAACTGTTGAAGATGCTTCTGCTTTAGCTACTGAAACTGTTGCAAATTTATCATCAAAATTAGAAACTAAATCAGCCAAATTGAAAAGAGCAGTTGCTCAAATAACAGATGGCCAAGTTCAACATCAAACTACTGCAGCTCCAGTTGCTCAAATCACAGATGGTCAAATCCAACATCAAACTACTGCAGCTGCTGTATCAGTTATAAATCAAATCACAGATGGTCAAATACAACATCAAACTACTGCAGCTGCTGTTGCTCAAATTGGTGACGGTCAAATTCAACATCAAACTACTGCTGCCGCTGTTTCAGTCATTAATCAAATAGGAGATGGTCAAATACAACATCAAACTACTGCTGCTGCCGCTTCTGTTGTAAATCAAATTGGAGATGGTCAAATACAACATCAAACTACTGCTGCTGCCGCTTCTGTTGTAAATCAAATTGGTGATGGTCAAATACAACATCAAACTACTGCTGCCGCCGCTTCTGTCGTAAATCAAATTGGTGACGGACAAATTCAACATCAAACCACCGCTGCTGCTGTAAACCAAATTGGAGATGGTCAAATTCAACATCAAACCACTGCAGCTGCTGTTAACCAAATTGGTGACGGTCAAATTCAACATCAAAATTCAACTGTTGCTGCTGCACATCAAATAAGTGATGGACAAATCCAACATCCAACTACTGCTACTGCTGCTCATCAAATAACTGATGGTCAAATTCAACATCAAAATGGTACAGTTGCAGCTGAATCATTTACTGCTGCACCAACAACTCCAGCTTCAGGAATTCAACAAGCATGTTCATCATCAAACAATTTAGTTATGACATTAAAAGATTCATTGTTAACTGATGGTAAAGGTAGAGTTGGAGCAATTGTTGCAAATAGACAATTCCAATTCGATGGTCCACCACCACAAGCTGGAACTTTAATTGCTGCAGGTTGGTCAATTTCAAAAGATGGATTTTTACAATTAGGTGATTCAACTGTATTTTATCAATGTTTAAGTGGTGATTTCTACAATTTGTATGATGAAAATGTCGCTGCTCAATGTAATGCAGTTAAATTAAGAATTATTGATTTTGTTGATTGTTAAATTTACTTAACTAATTAATAAATCAATACTATAAAAAAAGTTTTCTACGGTTAAAAATATATTTAAAATTTATGGGAGAATTATTTTCTAGGAATTTTGGGATGGGCATTATTTTTTCGGTTTTTCATTACGTCATGTATTCTATACGTTTTCTATATAGATCTATTATTTAAAAAATACTAAGCATTATTAATTATCAAGATACTTTCATTTTGTCTTTTTCAACTTATTAAATTCGTATTCGGTGATTTAAATTATTAACTATATCGAGTATTTTCTCTCGCAGCATCTTGCATTAAATTTGAGTTCGTATTTGAAACATCGAGTTATATGCAGGTTGACAGATTTTACAATAAAACTTTAATCTTTTGAGTATTGCCATTTGTGGATAAGTCTTTATATGCGAGCAAAGTTGATGAGCGAACGTCTTGAAAAAAGGTTGGCTTTCAAGCTGGCTAGGGAATTCAGAAATCTGCAAAATACGAATTGTCAATGTTCCCAATTAAGAATCTAAATAAAATTTTGATGCAAATATGTTGCAATTTTTTGATAATATCATAATTTACTTACCATTTGTATTAATTTTGAATTATTTTGAAGAATTACGAAAACTTCTATATTAAGAGTTATAAAAAAGACACTACAAAAGCAATCGCTCAAAGCAGATAAATAATTTCTTCTACTTCATTCATATAGCCTACATTTAAATCACAGCTAATTTATCTTTCATAGATGAAGGTCTTTTATTCCCTTCTAATGGTTCACAAGCCTTTTTCTCTTTTTCAAAGCTTCATTTCCACCAGTTAACAAGTTCAATTGTTAATTCACACCTTGTTTTAAATTAATTGTGATATTACCGAATGTTATTGTTCTATAACTTTGTTCTTGGTCTTATTTTCTAATCTCGTTTGAGTCTTCTTCCCTTTCGTTAAAAGTTTTTGATAAAACTGGACTGGAATTGTTACCATATTGCCGTTTAACTAGATTTGATGATACATTACCGTCAACTAAATCACTTGTGTTGGTTGATAAATTTGATTCAAAACTTCAATAATTCAATTTTCTTCAACTTCAGTTGAAACTTCTACTTTTTCATCAAAATCTCTATCAGATATGCTTGAACCATCATCACTTTCAGCAAAACCTAAATAGTCTCAGTTTCAAAGTTGATCTGAGGGTAATTGTCTCTCTATTTGTGAAACATGCTGAAATATTCATACTTAATTCAAAATTGTTAGTGATACCAGAATTACTTGATTACGTGATAGTTGACGGTTTATTAAATATCAAATCTTAGTTGCAAACTTTTTGTCAGTTCTGATCTCTCCCAGCTTTCACGCAATTTATTCTAGAAGTAATAAATCATTTTTTATTCTTGATCAACCTGAAACAAATTTATTACATTTATTAATATATTTTTATTTTGTGTTAACAATAATTTTTAAGTCAGTTTAATGTCTACAGTATTAACAACACCTAACTAAAATCTGTGCATTACATTCAATAAGTAAAAGCATGTTGAAGAGGTGAAGAAGTCTTTTGAAAAAATAGTGCAACATGCTAAATGCGTGCAAACAATTCACCAATATATTTTATATAATCTATAAACCCATAAATCTAAGAATTTCTAATTTTTCTAGATGCAAATCTTTTACTTTCTCGCATTGGTTCACTAAATGATCTATGTCTCTTCAATGAAATTTCATTATCACCCAAAGAAATATTTAATTGTAAGTTTTCTCCTGTTTCCAAATTTATTGAAATACCACTGTTCATTGTAACTTGTGTATAGTCTTGATGAGTGTTAGTGTTTGAGTTATTTAATGATGCAACTGATTTAATTGCCAACTTATTATGTTTGCGATCTTGAATTGTTTCTTCTTTATCTAGATTATAATAGCTACTAACTACAGCAGACTCTTCCAGAACAGCAACATGAGCTTGATAATTTCTTGACAATTTAAAACATTTTTGCACTTCATCATAATTAAAAACCAATTGATTTAAACAATGAGGTGAATTACAATTATAAATAACTTGATATCCATCTAAATTTACTAACGAATAAGTTTTATCGTATGCATTTATTTGTAAGTAATTCATTATTTCAGTTTTGGTTTTGAAAGTTTGTTTTATATGGGGTCTACTTGCATTTATGTCGCATACGTAATGATCAGTTGTCATTTTTCTGTGGTGATATTGATTAATGATATGACTTCTATTAGTTGTGGATGTATTCAAGAAAATGTGAATTTTTGATAGACGTGACTTTTTATATACTTTGAAAGGGATGAAATAATTTTTTTTTAGCGTTAATCAATATTTGAAACACTTTATTATATTTAATATTAACTAAATTTCTCGTTCCTTGTTTCAGATTTTTTTATTTTTTAGTTTCACAAGTCCCATAGTTAATATTCGATTTTCCTTTCGATGCCAGCTCAATGAACAGTTAACATAATCTAAGAGATGGTATTTACGAGATTGGTATTTACGTGAAAAAACGCAAAATCATCGATAAAGCTTAACATATATGAGTGAGACTTTTTATTCATTTTTAAATCTAAAATTTACGATACTCTAGTATAATAACCTATTTATTTATATAAGTAACGGTAGTGTACAGACTTCTCTTAGGGTTATAAATACTTAAATTAGTTTCATCACCATATCTTAAAGTAACAGAATTGAATTTTGAAAAAGGATCATTGGGGTCTTTAATAATTTCAATTTCTTTAGATTGAGTAATATCTCCCTTTTCATCAAATTTATCCACGGGGAATGAATTTTTAGATGATGTTTGATCATCTTGATCCTCGTTGGTTGGTAGTGGAGTTTGATGTTTTCTTGATTTAGTTAATACGGGGATCATTGGAGGTTTTTGATGTCTTAATAATGCCCATTGAGTGTTTTTGAAAAATGAATGATTTTTTATTTCTGATGCTCCTGTTTTGGATCCTAATCTTTTTTCTTCTTCTTTTATCAATAACTTTTTTATAAGACTTTTGCAATTTGATGATATCACTTGTGTATCAGGGTACTTTATGTCCTTCTTTAGTACATTTGCAAATGTTTTCTTTCTATCATGACCCTTGAAAGGTGTTATACCAAATAACATTTCATATATGAATATTCCTAAAGTCCACCAATCAACAGCACTTGTATGACCTTTACCTCTTATAACTTCTGGTGCTATATATTCTTCAGTCCCCACAAATGAATTAGTACGGAATCCATCAATACATGCTTTTGTATCTATAGTGGGACCATGCCTTGGAGAATTACCACCAGATGATAAATGCATACCGTTTTTATTGAATGAGATCTCGGGATTTTTTGATCTTTCACTTTGTTTCGATAAATCAAAATCACTCAACATAATATGACCTGATTGATGTAACAATATATTTTCAGGTTTTAAATCTCTATATATGAATCCCATAAGATGTAAATATTCAAGAGCTGCAGTAACTTCAGCTGCATAAAATTTCGCATCATTTTCTGATATGGTTTTACTTTCTCTTGTTTGTAAAGCTCGGAAAAATTCTCCACCCATACAATATTCCATACAGAGGTATAAAAATTCTTTTGATTGAAATGAATGGTATAATGTTACTATAAATGGATGATTTGAAGTTGCTAAAATTTCTTGTTCTGCTAACGCTCTCTTGATCTTGTTTCTTTCTATCATTTCTTTCTTACTGAGAATTTTCATTGCATATAATTGATTTGACAGTTTTTCTCGTACAAGATATACTTTCCCTACATCTCCTTTTCCTAGTAACCTAATTTTTTCAAAACTGTCTGGTCCAACTTGAACTTCAACTTTTTTAGTAGCTGAGTGAGAATAAGTTCTATCTTGGGTTAAAGTTCTTGGACGTGTTGTAATTTTTACTTCTCCTATATGCTCATTTATATCAAATGGTTTTTCAATTTTTTCTGTGCTCTCATTTGTTTGTTTTGATTCATTTATTAATTTGTGAACTAATGGAGCTGAAGCTACTCTCCTTAACGCTCTTTGGAATGGTGATGGAGGTGGTGTTAAGTTGTTCTCTTGATCAAATGGTTTTATCAGTAAATCATCATCTACAGTTGTTGTTATGTTTGGAATGACAAGTGTCTGGTTTTTAGTTGGTGTTTTAGGTGGTGGACCCGGTTGTAATACTTCTTCATATTCTTCTGATTCTTCACCTGATGATATTTGATTATAATGAATTTGAGGGGGTTTTAATATACCATTATCATTTAATGAATATACTGAATCGTTATGTCTTAAAGAGACTGATAATTCTGATTTATTTACATTTAAAAATTTAGGTTGTGGTGGATTAGTAGTTGTATTAAAATGTGGTGGTAAACCTTGATGTTTGAAATAAGGATTTGAATTTATTACAGGACTTGAAGTTTCCGTGATATCACGTTCTGGTTCATTTGTTATTATTTTAGGTAGTTGATTGGAGTCTGCTTTGACACCTGGTATACTTGTAGATTTTTTATGTCTATTATCCTTTTGTGACGGTTGTAAGGGACTTGATGAAGATCTTGCTCTATTTTGAATTGATTTATCATCTGATAATGAAGATATCGATGATGAAGGTAGTCGAAATATATTTTTGAATTTGTATAAACTATTCCCATTGGTGTTATTGTTGTTATTAGTCTGATCATTTATATTTTGTTGTGTCTTGTTATTATCTATTATATCAATTGACTTATTTTGATTGTATTGACTATTATTGTTGTTATCATTGTTGTCTCTATTAAAAAAAAATCTAGTTAATGAAATTGATCTATTTCTATTTCTTGATGATGGTCTCAATTCTGGACTTGCTGAATTAGAAGTTGGTGAATTGTCGTTATTCTTTGATAAATTTAGGTTATTGTTGGTCTTATTAGTATTTTCATTATTATAAAATATATTGACCATAGCCTTGTATGTATTGTAAATGCAGTTACTTAAATGATTGATTTAAAAAATGATTTAAAAAAACAGTTTTGACTAATGTAATATAATGCTATAATTTATGATGGTCTAGTACTAATATGATATCAATAGAAACCTAAATAAATGATGTTTAATAAACTGTAAATTTATGTGAATAATTGTTCCTTTTTTTTTTCAATTTTATAAATTTAAATTTAAATTTTCCAAGTGAGGGTTGGTAACAAAATTTAAAACGGAATTATTTTAAATGTTCAAAGCAAGCAGTTTAAAAAATAATTATAATTGGAAACACAACAGAATGTATATAAGTAATTTTTATAAAAGACATAGAATAAGAATTCAAAATGAATTGAGGTTTTAACTAAAACTTATGTCTGGTAGATCAAGGGTCCTACTACTTAATTCTAGTTGATATTCAAAAGTGTAATAATAGTTTCCTTTTTTAAATAATACTAGGTTTATTATGCAATAATACTTAAAATTATTTATAATAATATTTGATTTCTCAAGTTGAATTAATGTCGGAAAATTGCGAATTGTGACAAGAAATTGTTTGGATTTATCAACCATTAACAAAACTACATAAGGTTTTTACAATTACTTCATGGATTAACTTTGAAGTGTTGGGTTTGTATTATATTGATCTCTATGGAATTAATTACAATTAAAGTACAACTTAAAAAGATGAAAACTACTTAAAGTACGCTATTATAAATAATCTTTAGTCCCACTATTGATTAAAAAAAGTCATAACCAGGTTTGCTAATGCTGCAATGAAGCTCCAGAAGACTATAATTGGTGATCTCGACTCGCCGGACTTTCTATGCCTTTACTTTTACGTAATATCCCATTATCTATTTAACTCTTTCCCCTAGATAATAATTGTATTTAATTTGCAAGATGAGGTGGTAATAGAAAATTAGGTATTGAATTCTTGATATGATAAATATGTTGACAATTTTTACAAATCATTTTACCTTCCACAATTTGAGTTTCTATTAATAATGTATGTAAATCTTTTAATATTATTTGATCGTCTTCCATTATCGGATCTAATCCTTCAGGTTTTGTTGGAGGTAATGATTCATTCCCCAAATCTTTTGCTACTGATATTATTGCATCCCAATCTAATTTATCTAACATATGTGTTATGAATACTGGTTTAAACTCTTGTTCTTCCTGTACTAATTGACATTCTTCATATTTTAATGGGAATGATTCTGTAGATGATTGACATCCTTTCACTGCACATTTGACAAAATTGGTTGTAAGGAATTTCATGATAGATTTGTGAATGGATTCTTATTGCCCAAGTTGAAACGTTGTAATTTTTAATGTATGAAACATACAAAAGATGTGAAAAATTAGAGATGGAATACTTGCATATAAAACTTGGTGTCAAAACATTATTTCATTTTGTCAAAGAATTTTGCGACAAGCTTTTATTTTTCATAAAAACATTTTTAGTGGCAACCAGTTTCAAGACTTAATTAAGCTCAATTCAATTAAAATTTGTAACACTCCACATCAATGTCATTACAAAAGCTAACAGCAGAAATATACTCACTTTTTGAAAAAGAAGATTATGCGAAATGTCAACAGTTATTGCCACCTATAAAATTAGAATTAATTAAACATAATTTATTAGTACCATTAGATTCAAATACACAAACAAAAGATCAAATAAATGATATTAAAATAGCTCAAAGAGTATTAGAAATTGGAGCATTATCATCATTACTCACAAACAATTATAATGGATTTGAAAACTCATTTGCTCAATTAAGACCTTTTTATTCAAATGGTAAAATTCATAATATAAATAAATTACATTTAAATACTGATTCAACTAAAATTATATCATTATATTTATTATATTTATTAAGTCAAGGATTAATTTCAAAATTTCACATTGAGTTGGAACTCATCTATAACTCCAAGCAATATGACGTTGAAAATGACAAATACTTGAATTTACCAATCAATTTAGAAAGTAATTTAATGGAAGGTAATTATATAAAAATATGGAAATTATTAAAAGAAGAAAAGAATTTACCATGTAAAGAATTCAATCATTTCATTGATACTTTGATAAATGCATTGAGATATGAAATATCAAAAAGTATTGAAAAAACGTATGATTCAATACCAATTTCAAATTGTAAAAATCTATTATATTTACCTCAAGAAACAAGTGATTTACAATTTGAAGAAATTTTAAAAGATAATTTAGATACACAAAATTGGGAACTTAAAAATGGAAATATTATTTTTACAAAACCAGAAAATGAAACTAATGTTGATAATGAAACTATTATTAAAAATGTCTTGGGTTATGCTGAACAAGTAGAATCAATTGTATAATGACTATAGAATATTATAAATATTTGTAATGTTATTCATTTTTCAAAGATGCGTAATAACCTTTATAAGCTATGTCCAAATCATTCAAAAAAGAATCTGAATCTTCTTGAGATAATTCTTTTTCTAAATTATTTATCTTAATTAACCAATTAATTAATTTTGACTTTCCTGTAAACTCTATATCCTCATTAAACTCATTTAAATTAACAACTAAATCACTTAGCAAAGGATGTAATTGTTCTCTTGTCTTATAATTCAATTTGATTGCGTCCATACATGTTATGAAATTACCAGTTATTTCTGCAATTAATCTTGCTTTAGCAGTATTGTTGGTGTTGTTGTTACCATTACCATTAACGTTCACAGTTTGACTAGTTTCCGATAAATGCTCAATTGTTGAAGGTACTCCAGACTCCAATCTCTTAAGAGCTAGTGGATAATTTAAATTAAATTTTTGCATATATTCCTTTAGAAAATTAGATAGATCAGGTAATAAATTTGGTAATAAATTTTGTAATATGGGAAATTTTGTATCATCAAAATTCTTAATTAGTATTTGGTACTGACTTATTAATCTGTATGTAGTTGATGTATATTTTTCTTTATCTGTAATGTAGTCCTTTATGAATGAATTCTCCAACATTTCGATAGTTGGTAATATCGAACATATTTCTCCTAGTGCATCATATACTGATTTATGCGTTGTACTTTTGATTATTGATGATCTAGTTATTTCATGATTATATATTGCTGAGTTTGAGGATATAGTGAATGAAGTTGAAGCTGTTGGGGCATATTCTGGTGGTAAACTCATTTATTCATTGATAAGTCTGATAAAATAGATAACAATTTTGTGCTTATTCAGTACATATAATTTTGGTATAATATGTTACGAAACAAAAATTATATTCAATTAATCTATAAACAGAACTATATTTTTACTTCTTGAGTCTCCAAAACTATCTCCATCATAACCCAATCTAATCCAGTCTTCTTTACAATATCTATAAACTATAGGGGGGGATTTATATCTACTCATCAAAGAACAAATATCATTATAATTTCTTGATGCAAAAAATTGATCAATAAATTGCTTACCAAATCTTGCTTTCGCAACTTCACATTCATGAATTATCCATTGTAATAAGAATTCGCTTGATTGACGATTGAATGGACATATTGTTATAGGAAATTTTATATCGAAATCTTTTGATTTTGAGAATTTTAATTTAATTATGATTTCAAATTTTATTGAGAAAAATCTACCTTGGGTTGTGAAACTTTGAATGTGGGTTATTGGTAATCCTTCTACTAATTTTTCCATTAATTTTTGATTTGATACATTTGTTGGCTCTATTATTGTTGTATCATAGTCATAAGTAACTTCTTGTGAGTTTATTGACGGTTCTTCTTGTCGATATATATCTAGAAAATCATGATCTGTTGGGAATGGGAATGTAAAAGTTGTCGTTGTTCCCTGAGTATTTAGTTCTTGATTTGAATGTGTCGTAGTTGAATAAATTTTATTCTCTCTAACTGGTGGTAAACCGCCATCATAACATTCAAGGTATTCTTTAACTTGAAAAGTTTGTTGCTTTAGTGAAAGGTGCTTTTTGACTTTGTTGTTGGATGAATTTGTCATTAGTTTACATATAAGATTTAATTGATCTCCAGGACCTATTGAACTATTTGGTATTGTAACTTCTGCTATAACTTGATTATCAGGAGAATTTCTTAATTCAACAACTGGTTCGTTAAATTGTCGATATAAAGGTAATGTATCATATAATTTAATAACAACAGGAAACATTTCCATATAAGAAACTTCGGTAGTGCTACTTTCTCCAGTTGTCACCTTCACAGTTAAATAATGTGTTGTAATTGAGCCAAAAGTCGTCAGACATCCAGATGATATAACGTCACGGGGAATAGGTATCAAAATAGGTAAATCTAACCCCAAAACTTTCTCACTAAATCCATTTATTGGTTTAAAAGCTAATGGATCTTCAAAAATCTTAAATTCTTTAAAAGCATCATTTGATCCAAATTTTGTGGGTACTGTAACTTTTTGTCTGGTCAATAAAACTATAGAGACTGAACGTATTAAAAAGGGTGATCCATTGCTTGATCTAATTTGAATATTTGCTTCTATTCTTGGTATACTTCTACTAATACCAGGACATCCATAAACTATTGATGAGGCTGTTGATTCTAGAAAAATATTTATTGGATATTCTTGTTTTTGTGCTGATGAGTTTGATGACACTTGAAATAGCATTGGGTGTAATTCATTGAATCAATTATGTTGGTGACATTAAATAGATATAGAGTTTGTTAGATTGAGTAATTTTCGTGTGTGTTTATACTTTATCGAGAATATACTTACATATATTTTTTCTTATGAAACTTGTTTCAAATATAACATATTTTAATTATATATTATCTTTTTACATTTATACATAGCAAAGCCTATTTCTTATACAAGAGTAGTTCATAGAATCCCAGGGAATATAGCCCATTGAATTTTAAAGTCCTCTTTATATTTCAAGTGGTAATAGTTGTAGGTTTCCAAAGCAGTAATTGATAAATTAGTAATCACAAATAGCCATCCAGCTATAAACATGAATGAAACAGTATTGAACCCATTTTTGAGACTAAATAACATCAAAATTGTATAAATTATAACTTCATAAGTATAATGTGGTGATGAGGAATACTTAAAGTTAGGTAACGAATATTTTTGTAAATTAGCTAATTGATAATGAGTAACAAATTGTTGAACTGAAGCAATTCCAAAAAACGCCATTAATATATAATCAACTATAGTTAATGCAGCACTTGTTCCACAATTACCTTCCAACCCCAGGTATGTAGCTGTTGAGATCAATACATAATGAGCCATACCAACTAGATAATGACTTACATTCATTTTAGAAGTTGGTGAAAATTTAGTAACAAAAAAGCTTTCAAACATTCTTCTTGAACCTTGAGCCAATAGTAGTTTGTTAATAATTTGTAAATTTTTATAAGTAGCTGAATCATTTAACCCCAACATCGATTTATGACATTCCTGAAAATAAGTAGCAGTAGATAAAGTAAATAAACAAATATAAAAATGAGTAAACCACAGCTTTTGAACAACTGCATTATCAGCTATAAATTGAACTATTTCTGATGAAGGTGATGATGGTGAAGAATTGGTCTTCAAATCTGCATTTTTGCCATAGTCCAATAGTTTATTCAACGGTTTAACAAATTTAACAATTAAAACTCCCAATGTTAAAGCCAAATATGAAATAATAACAAATATTTGTAAATGATAAATTGTTATATACATGTTATATTTGAAAAAAAAATTGATATCTTTGAAATATAATGATCTTGTTCTATATTTTTTTAATTTAATCAAATACTTGTACTTTTCAGATTCCACTACGACATATCATAAAAGTTTGTTAATTGTAGTTTAATTTTAATTTGAGATATATGTTAAGTTTATTTTGTCTCGTATATTTTTCAATTTATGAAATTTTTATAAGAGAGTTAAAATCTGTTTTACAATTATATTAGGGGGTATTGGTCAAAAGTTATGGATTAGATGTAATTATCATTAAAGAACGAAAAATATAGAAATGAATATTTTTAATAGAACATTTTAATATATTAATATAAATATATCTACTATAAAAATAAATACTTAAACAAGAATCGAATGATAGTCATCATTATGATAATGAACAAATTGTTATGATTAAAAATAAACAATGAAGAAATGAATAATAATTTTTTGTTTGAAATTAATACCGAAACATGAAGAACTTAAATAAAAAAGTCTTTTAAATTTTGAAAAATTGATTTTCTAATCAAGAACAGGGTATGAAAATTAAATTAGGTAATATTACCAATGACTCGCTGAGCTATTGTGAAATCTTTTTAAAATATTAACTCATTATTAATTTCAGTTAAACAATAATTGATAATAAAGCAAATAATCCAGCCAATATTGATGAAACCTTAGTTGATGAACCTGAACCTTCATAAGCTGGGACACTAACTGCTGAAGACGAAGGAGCAGCATTAATTGAAGTAGAAATACCTGAACCAGAGCCACTACCTGATCCAGTACCTGATGATCCACTACCTGATCCACTACCTGGTGAACCACTGCCTGATCCAGTACCTGATGATCCAGAACCTGATGAACCACTACCTGAACCACTACCTGGTGAACCACTACCTGATCCAGTACCTGATGAACCACTACCTGATCCAGTACCTGATGAACCACTTCCTGATCCAGTACCTGATGAACCACTTCCTGAACCAGTACCTGATGAACCACTACCTGAACCACTACCTGATGAACCACTACCTGAACCACTACCTGATGAACCTTCACCATTATTAGAACCTTGACCGCCATTATTTGAACCGTTGCCACCTGAAGGAGTTGAAGTGGCAGTACCATTACCATTACCGTTGCCAGTACCAGTACCAGTAGGATTACCGTTTCCATTTTCTGTTCCAGTAGCATTTCCATTACCATTGGTGTTTCCATTTCCATTATTGTTTCCACCGGTTGGAATTGAAGTAGCAGTTCCTGAGCCAGTTTCAGTAGTCTTACCATTGCCTGAGCCAGTTTCAGTAGTTTTACCATTGCCTGAGCCAGTTTCAGTAGTTATACCATTACCAGTACCTGTACCTGTATTTCCATTTCCAGTGCCTGTGGCTGAAGAAGTTGAATTTTGGTAAGGAGCTGTAGGAATTATAGATGATTGATGTGGGAAAGTTGTAATAGTAGTAAGGTATGAGTTTGATTGACTAACAATTCCTGATTCAGTTTCAGTAGAACCATCTGAGTTAGTTGTAGTCCAAGTAGTTGTGTACTCGGTTGTAAATGGAGCTGATGAAGATTTGGATGTTGATTGATGTGGGAAAGTAGTAATAGTAGTAAGGTATGAGTTTGATTGACTAACAATTCCTGATTCAGTTTCAGTTAAACCACCTGAGTTAGTTGTTGTCCAAGTAGTTGTATATTCAGTTGTAAATGGAGCTGATGAGGACTTGGATGTTGATTGATGTGGGAATGTTGTAATAGTAGTAAGGTATGAGTTTGATTGACTAACAATACCTGATTCAGTTTCAGTAGAGCCATCTGAGTTAGTTGTAGTCCAAGTAGTTGTGTATTCAGTTGTAAATGGAACTGATGAGGACTTGGATGTTGATTGATGTGGGAAAGTAGTAATAGTGGTAAGGTATGAGTTTGATTGACTAACAATACCTGATTCAGTTTCAGTAGAACCATCTGAGTTAGTTGTAGTCCAAGTAGTTGTGTACTCGGTTGTAAATGGAGCTGATGAAGATTTGGATGTTGATTGATGTGGGAATGTAGTAATTGTAGTTAATGAAGTATCTGATTGACTAACAATTCCTGAATCAGTTTCAGTTAAACCACCTGAGTTAGTTGTCGTCCAAGTGGTTGTGTATTCAGTAGTAAATGGAGCTGATGAAGATTTGGATGATGATTGATGTGGGAAAGTAGTAATTGTAGTAAGGTATGAGTTTGATTGACTAACAATTCCTGATTCAGTTTCAGTTGAACCATCTGAGTTAGTCGTAGTCCAAGTAGTTGTGTATTCAGTTGTAAATGGGGCTGATGAGGATTCAGATGAAATAATACCACCAGTTGAGCTTGCGCTTGATGAAATTGGACCGGTTGAGCTTTCACTTGATGAAACTGGACCGGATGAGCTAGCACTTGAAGAAGAAGGAGCTGATGAACTTTCACTTGATGAAGATGGTACTGATGAAGAACTTTCACTTGATGAAGCTGGTACTGATGAAGAGCTTTCACTTGATGAAGCTGGTACTGATGAAGAACTCTCACTTGATGAAGCTGGTACTGATGATGAGCTTTCACTCGATGAAGATGGTACTGATGAAGAACTTTCACTTGATGAAGATGGTACTGATGATGAGTTTTCACTTGATGAAGCTGGTACTGATGAAGAACTTTCACTTGATGAAGCTGGTACTGATGAAGAACTTTCACTTGATGAAGCTGGTCCTGATGATGAGCTTTCACTTGATGAAGCTGGTACTGATGATGAGCTTTCACTTGATGAAGCTGGTACTGATGATGAGCTTTCACTTGATGAAGCTGGTACTGATGATGAACTTTCACTTGATGAAGTTGGAACTGATGATGAGCTTTCACTTGATGAAGTTGGAACTGATGATGAGCTTTCACTTGATGAAATTGGACCAGTTGAGCTAGCACTTGAGGATGTAGGAGCTGAAGAGCTTTCACTAGAAGAAGTTGGGATAGATGATGAACTTTCACTAGAAGAAGTTGGGATTGATGAACTTTGACTAGATGATGTTGGGATTGATGAGCTTTCACTTGATGATGTAGCTGAAACGGAACTTATAGATGAACTTGATGAAGATAAAGTTGAACTAGTAGCAGTAGTTGAAGATGAAACATCAGTTCCTGGAGCAGGTGGTAATTTTTTACAAACACAATTACTTGGACGAAGTGAACCGGCTGGAACAGGACCATTATATTGTAATGAACCTAACAAAGTAGTTGGTAAACCAGCACCTGTATCGGTAACAACTTGGAAATTTGAATTAATGTAACCAAGACCAATATCAAATTTTTGTGATAAAGCTAAACCAGCAACATTAAGACCTCTTAAAGTTAAAATACCAGTACCAGCATTATAATCCCAAGCTGGAGCACTAAGGAATGGAATTGCAAGTAATGGAATACTAATACCAACTCTATTTCTATTACCATAACCATAAACCTTATAAGTACGTCCTGGAGTACTGACAGCTTCAATAACAATGGAACTTTCTGAATCATCTAAATAGAAAATTTGATTAGGATCAATTGGTGAAACTAAAGTAGCTAAATAAATAGTTGAATCTTCATAAGCAGCAAAACAACCATTACCAGAAATACCACTTGTTTGTTGATAAAAACTTCCATATAAACAAATTGTACCAGTATTTGAGATAGATGTAGCAGGTAAACCAAGAGTAACAGCTGCAGCACTTCTTTGAGTTTGATAAAATACAACTAAACCAGTATTTGTCCATGAAGCAGCAGTTAAACTGAAAATTGAACCAACAACTGCACCATTGGCACCAAAATATATTTCACCATTATTAGTAAATGATAAACCAACTAAATTATAATTAGCAGGAAGCAATGATTTAACGGCGTTAAATGCAATAATTCCATCATTTTGAATTTTATTTAAAACACCTAATAAAGTAACTTGTAATCCAATTAATGGATTAACTGATGAAATATATAAACCAGCATCTGGTTGAACAGTTAAATCACCAACAAAAGCGGAAATAGCATTATCAATGATTGACCAATAAGCACCTGAATGAATAGTTATAGCACCGACATTTAAATCAATAGTATTTCTTGAAATAGTGTTTGTTGTAATATCTAAACCAGCAATGGCTTGAACATAAAAGAACAAAATTGGGTATAAAATTTGTCTTAACATATTTAACTCAACTTATTCTATAATTTTTAACGAATGATTTTATTATTTAACGAATGAATTGAATTGATGAATGAGTCGAAGTTAAAATATGATGATATATAAATAAAAAATAACCGAAACAAATCATCTTGAAAAAGTATGTGGATATTGATATATATTTATAAATTTTTTAGATATTCCTATTCTAAAATTAATTTCACCAAATAATCTTAAGAATATTAAGGATATTTACAATTTGCCTTGAGATTTCAAAATTTGTATTTATGATATACACATATTGCAACAATTTTTAGCATTCTTAACGTGAAATACACAATCCCAAATAAGAAAACAAATATCCACAATTAAACTTTTTTAATTCCTTATTTAATCAGTATTTAAGTTTAATAATATTCGTAATTGTTTCTTTAGTAAAAAGCAATTGTATATTCTGTAAATTAGATTCATTATATTTTTGTTGGTAATACAAAATTAGTTTCATTTATTTTGCAACCTATATAATAAAAACATTACACAAACCCAAAGAAAAAAAAATGTGATATAAAAAAAATTTAAAATTTAAAATTATTACACAAACCAAGTGAACCCTACAAATTTAAAAAAGTTTATTGTTTCAAAAATATATTATAAATAATAATTGTTAGAAAATTGTACATTAATTCCTTATTTTATGATTCTTTTAATTCTTATAGACTTAAAACTAAAATGAAAGACTTTTTACTTAATATGGAGATTCGTCAAATTTCGCCAATATTTATTCTGTATAATGCATTACAGTATATCATCCATATATTTAAGATCGAAACGTTTAAATGTATAACAAATTCAAGCGTTCGTTTCAATGCAATTCTAAACAAGAATAACAATAACAAAATAGCCTAAAGGGTTGTTAAGCCATACCACAGTTTGGAAAACTAATCATCAAATTGAATTTGCTATCTATATTGTCTTTCATCTGTATATATATTTTTTTTGAATATGAGGTGAAACTATACATAATTGAATAGAGAGTAAACTTCCTAAAAATAAAGGACAAAAGAAAATCGCTCATAAATAAAAATCTCACTAATACTTAAGAATAGTCGATGCTGCATACATCCTTTGAAGAATTTGTTTTATTCAAGTATCCAGTAAATAAATGATTTTCCATGATCGACGACCTGCCAAAAAAGAATAGTTCAATACCTAAAGTAAATTAAACTTTCTCTTTTGTTCTTTATTACAATACACCATGAACAAAGTAAACATCAATAAGGTAAACAAAAACTACAACATTTTTCGTGTTTTGTACTTCTTGCTTAGCCATTAATGATTATTTCTATTATTTTACAACCATGAATTAAAAGCTAATTCAGAATTAAAGTTAATTTTAGACACTTGTTAAATCTTTAGCTTTTACTTGATTGGGAAAGATTTAGTTGTTCGATCGATCTTGTAACAAATAGTTGCATTAAACGAAAAAGTTCTTGACTAAGTATGTATTATAAAGATGAGGTTTAATTTCAAACCAAAACTTTTTGCAATAATACGAAAACATAAAAATGAAATTATCTAGGAAGTAAAAACATTTTCAAAGACAATACAAATAAATCAATTTGTTGAACAATTTATTTTTTGACGGTAATTGGTCGAAAAATTAATCTGAACACAGAACTGAAATATGCATTTTTTAATTACAAACTTAACAACTCAAAACCCCAGTTAATACAATTATATTGGTTGTGAGACTTTAATTAGTGTCTTAATTATCATCGTATTATTAACATGTGCATACTCATAACTATAGGGTCTTAATTCGTTATAAACAACAAAAGCAGAGTCTATTCAAACAAATTACAATTAACATTTAATCGACGATATACTACTTTATGATTTTTGTACTCAAGTCGAGTTTGAAACGTGGATCAGCCTTTTCAATGTGAAAAAATTCGAGATTCCAACATAAATGAACGTTTGATTGTGTATGAAATTAGCATCAGTGATTAAAATTATGCATAATTTAAATTTTGCCTTACTTGAATTCTTTGTTAGGAGTTTATGTTTAATGAGTTAAAATTTCTTACTTATTAAATTATTTTCTTTGTTCTTTATCTTATTTTTAAATTTTTATTTTTATTTTTACTGTTGAACCAATAAATTGATATTCCTGAAAATTGAAAATCTTGAACTTACAAAAGAATATTCCAAAAAAATTGATTTACTTAATTAAAATGAGTCGTATATTTTGACTTAACATAATTACGGGATATTAGATCTTGGATTGCATTACTCAAAGCTTTTTAATGAATCGCTTGCAATAAGTTTGAAGATTTAAATTTAAGTTAAGAATCAAACGACATGTATTTTGAATTCTATTAAGATATTAAAATTATTAACAAGAAAAATTTTAAAGTAAAAAAAGGGTTTAATAAAAATTAGACGAAAATTTAATTGTTTTACAATTTTAAACTTTTTAATAAAAAGTTTAATTATTTATTTATTTATTTATTTATTTATTATTTAGATTAAATTTTTTAAGCATCAAATGATTTGGGGGGTGTTTTTTTTTTTTTTGTCTATTTTTCATCATAGAATATATTTCAAGATTAATAGCAATGAATTATATAAGTGATTCTCATTCACGTAGTTCAATTAAACTTTGTTATTCAAAAACGGCAGTCCTTACCTTGATTTTTGAAATTAAGGTTATAACTGTTGATCAAAAAGTTTAATATACCAATTTACAAATTGAACAAATTTTGAGCAAAAATGAGAGACAAATTTGCACATGAAATATTGTACTTTAATACTAGTTACATGAAGAGTACAGTGTGTTAAACAATCGATTGTAATGCATTTTTTAAGCCAAAATTGAAATTATTTTATTGATGATATAACGTCACTAGTACTACTTTACATTCATTTGATTAATATATTTAAAATAAAGCATCAAGTATTTTCAGACAATACATTGATTCGAGAAAGTTTTATCTCTATAATGTGATGAAATTACTTTTGTTTTTAAATATTTACTATCGTAAAAGTATAAAATCTAAAACAACCAAAATATTTCATTTTACTTTTAAGAATTATTACTTTAAAAACTGATCTACAATTTGAGCAGAAAGAAAAAAAAAGGTAAAATTGAGTGTTCTAAAGAATATGTACGAATCGAATACATTCTGAAAGGTTTTTACGACACGTTTGCATTAATTTAGTAAGTACATTGTTAATCCCTAAAGTTACCTCAACAAAATAACCAGTTAAGTCAGGGCTCGATAATAACGTATTTCTCTTACAAACGTATTATTCTTGCAAACCCAGTCTTGTTAAAAACATTAAAAAATGGGCTGATTTCCTCTTCAGATTACTGTTAACATTAGATTTATCTCCACTGAAACTGATTATGATCGTGAAGTTTATCGCTAAGTAAAATTTTAGCTAAAAGTGCAACATATAACACAAAGTTTACGCATAATTACTTGCCGATCACTAAGGAATTATTTGTTTGAGAAATAAATATACTAATCACAGGGAAGAAAAGAGAGTTGGCTCTGCTGGATGTATTTCTAATGATTTCTAGAACTTGATCAATATTGCATTTCTTACATTAAGTACCAACAAAATTGCATTTTTCATTCGGTTTCTTTTGTTCTTATTTGGGTCTATTAGTTTTCTCTTTTTTGGGTCTTGATGAACGTTTGCTTTTGTATTATATCACTTAAGAATTTTCTTCACGACGATAACAAAAGTCAATATGCCCATTTTTTCATTAACATTGGCATTGTAGATTTAACCTAGATTTTGAGTATTTACTCGTCTCAGACTTGAAATCTAGATCTAAGATTTAAATGGTTAGATTTAAAAAAGTCTAAAGATTCCAAAAAGTTACTACTTTGGGGTATGGGGAAAAAAATACACGGCCCAAATCACAAAACTTTTTTACATGACAAGTATTTACTACAAGGGCGAAAACTGTCACTTTCATTTTCTTCCTGTCGATGAGGTATATACCAAGAATTACTCAACAATAAAGAATGACAATTGCAAAGAATCAAAAGATGAACTTTCTAATTCAAAAACGCAATCTCTTCATTAATTTTATTAATAAATTACACTCGGGCGGGGTTATCAGAAATTTCTAAAGTACTAAAGGTAGGGAAAAACAATAGGAGTGAAAATTTAAGATTTAGCAAACTGTTGATTATACCATTAGTGACTATTTCTAAATATGGTATCTAAAACAACTCAACTGAAATTGTAAATCTTTTTTCTTGTAAATAAATTTATGAGATATCACATTTTTTGATATTGTTATATGCAGTATAAATGCATAAATAAAAATGTATTAGATGTAATTGCTTTTGGCATTGTTCTAAGAAATATTTTGTTAATACTATAAATAAATTAAAATATACTTTCTTTAGTTATAAGACCCTTCTCATCATATGTGAACCAAACATTACACAAATTTAGTTCTTTTTTGAATAATTGAGCAATAAAAAATTAAATTCATCTAAGATAATACAATTTAAATAAATTAGATCTTGCAGTGGTTATAAGCAATATCTCAATTTAAAATCTTCAATTTTTTTGATCTGCGTTTACATAATGGAAATGTAAGTCAATATATGTATACAATATTATTTAGTTGATCTTTCTTTCTTTTACCTTAGTCAATTCTTATTTATTGTAATTACGGAAAGACGTGGAACCTTTTTTTATTTTTTTTAATTTTAGGAAACCAATGTCCCTTTTTAGAAAAAAATGGTATTTTTGTGCTTCGATTTCACTATTTTAAAATGTATTGATCACAATATAATATAATAGAGACATAATTTAGGGTAAAATTTTATAGAATGGTAAGACAATTTAAAACATATTCTTACTAGCCATTCTACTAAATTGTTAAACTGAATTTTCTTTCAATTTCTACATGGCCATTAATTTAGATATGTGAAATTTTTAGTTAATTAATTTAATTATTGAAAGGCAACGATTCTGCGACTTAGTATATCTAATCAAAAATTCAAGTTTAAATGCTAAATTTATTTTATTCTCAAAAGCATTTCTTAATGATGCCTTTCAATTCCTCGAGAAGTTTCAAGACGTGAAATTGAAATGAACGAATTTTAGTATGTATTTATTATTCATGTAGAACTGACTATTTCTTTTTTATTTTACAATATTACCTCGTACAACAGAAAGGGAACTCATCAATTCTTAACCTTTGCATAAAAAATCATAGGGAATTAATGTCCCTTTTTTAATACATGCTGCATAATTTTTTCTTGCATATAATTTACTCTTAAGATAATTTTTTCTACACAAAAAAAGCCACCATAGTTAAAACTTAGTAGAAAAATTACCCTCTAATTTTCATTAGCGATAAACTAATTTTATAAAACAAATAAACGAATAATTTGACAAGATTAATCTAAGTTGCTTTAATCACCTTACAGTTAATTCATTCTAGAATCGATTAAGGCAAATTAAAGTTCTTCGGAATAAAAAAGAACTACTTGAAAAGTATTTTAAATTAAAAAAAAACATAAACCAGATTACAGGAAATTTCAAGAAGTGTTTTTACTACCCAGACTTCCGTACAGTTAGAAAATATAATCTATCACTTTCATAAGCAAAACACAAATTATTTCCAATCTGAGGCAATAGAATTATAGTCATTATTAGATTAGATGATCTCGCTAACCGGGACATGGTTATAGACTTTAACTTCCAATCAAAGAATTTCCAGGACTCGATGGTTGTGATATTTCGGAAAGAAGGAGAGGATTCAATCTATGCTAGAGATTTACAAAACAATTAGATTTTAATTAAAAAGATTAATCCCTTTTTTAATACCTCATTTCTATTGTCTAAAAAATACCATAAAGGATGTTAACAAATATTTTACCGGATATATGTAGATGCTATATATAACTACTACATTTCGTAAAATTGTTAGCTCATTAATCCAGATTGTTGCTCTATCCTTTTTTTTCCTTATGCATGTTGTTAAGCATAACATGTTTCTACTTTTCGAACCACATAATTTTTCAATATCCGCATTTTTAATCACAACCCTTATTTTCACCTAAAAAAATTTTATACAGTGTCAAATTGCAATAATAATGATAAAAGAGAAGATAGAACAATTATATTGACTTCACGTTCGTTTCCAATCAGTGATCCCAAATTGTTGAAATTGAAGTTTCAAGCACTAGGAGCTATTCGGCATTTCTGTTCCTATCATACAAATGTATGTAAAATAAAAGGGTAGAATCATAAGAAGCAAAGCAATCTGACGAGCGGCCAAATTATTATCTAGTTGGAGAGTTAATCTTGATGACCAATATCGTTTATTTCACTGTTAGCTAATTTTAATGACCAGATAAAAGATAGTAATTGTAAAAATTGAGATGCAGATATTTTTGTAGGAATAATATGACTAGGTTTGAATAGATTAGAACAAATTTTAATCAAAAAGTTCATTTTCATTGACCAGATAGCTAATTCATACAAACTATGGAAGTACTTTTGAATTTAATTACATTAGTGTAATTGTGATCTGTTTCAAACAATAAATCTCAAACTTGAATTTTAATCTTATTTTGGTGCAAAATTATTCGTTTCATAATTTTTTTGGAGCAAAATTATTCATACCAACCACTCTCTCAAATGCATATGGTGATACACTGAGTCATTTATTTGCTGGGACTAAAACCGAAACCCAAAGCTAATTCTGTTTGCATATTCTGTAGTTATTATTATCGGATATGTTGTATATATATTATCAATATGTTAGGATGTGCTACTCGGTTTTTGTGTCATTAATTCTTTGTAAAACATTTTATATTTTTGTTTGGTATTTGACGTTTTAAAGTTTAATTTCGCGACAAAGACTTGAAAAACAATCATCAAGAGGACTTAATATACGCTTTATGTTCACTCTATTACTTTGCAAAAACTTTTGCAGATTCAATTAAAATTCAAGCATGCTCAATTAACATGATTTTGAACATAATCTATCTCATCTATAAACTTTTCTATAAGATTAATAAACTTCTAAAATATATCTACCATCTTCTTTCAAATCTTCGATTAATTTACCAACATCTTTAATTTCTTCACCAACTTTCTTAGCAGCATTAATTAAAATGTCTGATAAACATTGGGTAATATCTGGAACAGGCCAAGTTGGACCACAAAGATAGAATCCTCCCTTTTTATTAACAAATGCATCTGTTAATTCTTCAAGTGATTCTCTAATTCTATCTTGAATATAAATTTTTTGTGGTTGATCTCTTGAAAAAGCAGCACCAATATGAGTTAAAACACCAGCATCCTTATAGGCTTCCCATAATTCTCCATAAAGATACTCTTCTTTTCTATGTCTTGAACCCATAAAAAGATAAATTTCACCAATTTCCATACCTTGTTGCTTTTGCCAAATTTTTTCCTCTAAGAAAGCTTTGAATGGTGCCAAACCAGTACCTAAACCGGACATAATAATTGGTTGCTTTGGTGATGGAGGTAATTTCATAACTGATGGTTTAACACTAACTACTAATTCATCACCAATTTTCAAATCTGATAAATATTTAGAACAATGACCATATCTTAATCTACCTTTTGGATCAATCCAATCAACAACGACAATTAACAAATGAACAGAATTTGGATGCATTTTTTGAGAGGATGCAATTGAATATTCTCTTCTTTTTAGAGGTGCAATAATTTTAACTAGTTCATCAAAAGTTGGCCTTGCTGTAGTGAATTCCTCCAAAATATCAAAGTATGAATCGAAATTAACATCTTGTCTCTTTTTCAATTCTTCAGCACCTTCACTACTACCTAATTTTGTTAATTGTTCTTTTTCTTTTGGATCTGTTGCAAATTCTGCTAAAGCTTCATAAAATCTTTTCGGTGGTTTACCCAAGAAATCAATTGATTCTGATAAAATTTGTCTAACACTTCTAATTTCATTTAATTTAAAGTTTTCTTTATTGGTCATTTCAATAAATGAATCACCATCAAGTCCATAAAATTTGATGAATTTTTCAACTTCTTCGGAGTTATTTCTACCATGGATACCCAAAGCTTCACCAAGTTCATACCTCAAACCAGTTCCAGTTATGTCAAATTCAATATGGAAAATGTTTCTTGAATATTCTGTTGGTGTTAACCTTTTATTTTCTTGAACTTTAACAACAAAATTTTTAACTGGTAAATCAGGTCTTAAATCTTTCTTGACATTAAATGCATCTGAGAAAGCAATTTTTTGAGCAATACTATTATAAAAGGTATTATTGACTTCTTCTGATTTCTCAATTGGAACTCGAGGATTGGCAATTAATGAATTTTCATTAATGAAAAATGGAAGTGGTTCTGTTTCTTCTTCTGGTACCTCTGTCGAACCATTTTGATTTATATCTTTCACGTCCGATTGCTCTTTAGCTTGATTTTTTTCATCTTTGTTCTCAACCTCTTGTGTTAAATTTTCCCATTCTGGTGAAACCTCGATATCCACAATTGCTTTTTTCTGATCAGCAGCTTTAATGAAATTATCTAATACAGTAGCTAGTAACTCAAATGATCCTCCATTGGCTTGTAATAATTTATTCACAATAAAATTACCTAATTCTGGTAATGTTGCTCTCCAAAATGCTAATTGTAGTAAAAGTTCAGCAGTCAATCCTTTTGTTCCGTTATTTGTTTCATCTAAAGCATCGACAACAGTGAAATCAACAATAATTAATTTGTTGTGATTCGAGGCTAAAGTCTTCTTGAAATCAATTGGTAATTTTTCAATATCAATTTGTTGTTTATTATTAACCAAGATTACTTTACCACCAGGCTTGACAGTAGCTAAAATGTCATATGAATTTAAAAGAGAAATATCTTCGATTAAAATAACATCAGCAGCATCAACCGAGGCGTATTCCCCATTGGTTGAGATTAATTGAGATTGGAAAACTCCTCCTGATTTGGAATTATCGTATTTATTTCTAATAGCAACATTTTTGCTATTATCTAAAGACAAAGAAAGTGCTAATTTATCAGCAGTATCAACGACCAATGTATTGTCTCTACCCCAAAACAAATAACTTCCTTCAGGTGAGGAGTTTGCATTAAGAATTTCATCTTTAACACCACTTTGATTGGCCAGTTTTGATAACAATTTATCAATGTCAATATTTTTATCAAATTTGTTGATTGTTTTGGCAATTGTAATTCGAGTCCAGTTGAAATTGTGAGGATATTTAAACTCTTCAATACTAAGGGAATGATATCTATTACCCAAAAATAAAGAAGCACTTAAATCTGCTTTTAATTGATCATTTTCAGTGGATAAAACTACCAATTTACTAGTTGAATCAGGAACAATTGCTAAAAATTTTTCTTGATTAAACGGTACTGGAACTCTAATTTGAATTAATCCAAAATCATCATTTACCAAATTTTTCCATTGCTCACTGATGTATGTTCCATAAACAACAAAAACTGTCTTTGCATTTTCATTACCGAGGTATTCAAATTGTGAGTAGTTTTTACCAGTAACTTTACTCAATAAGCTAAAAGCATTATCAATCGAGCTGTCTAAATTTGAGGCCGAGTCTAATAAATTTTGATATAATTGTCCAATATCCTTAACAGATATCAAGTCGTCAAATTTTCTGAACTCTTTTGAAAACTCGATACCATCAAACAAAAATATTGACGGTTTACCTGAAAGAAAAGCATAAAAATGATTTAAAATTGCTAAATGTTGTATTTCATTACTAAAACTTAAAGGTGTAAAAACTGGAAAATTCAAATCTCTTGCAACATTTAATACTCTGCCATAATTTGATACTAATGAATCATCAACAAAATCAATAGCAGAAACATTTAAGGATAATGGAGCATTTTGTCCATACAATGAATTTCTCATATAATCAATACCATTTGCCCCAACAATAGCTGAAACTGGTTGACCATTCGTACCATTTTTTTTAAAGTAACCCAAAATTGCATTTGAAGCACCTGATCTGACTTCAAATTTATTATAAAATGGAACAATTTCGAATGCATTTGGTTGTTGATTATGTAACCAAAGTTGAATATATGAATCAATTAAATTTTCAACACCAATAGTTTCGTAACTGAATATTTTAGAAGCAATAGAGTATATAGCTTGATTTATAATGGTAGTAGCAGACGTGTAACTAACTCCTTTTATCAGGGTTGGATCAGTTGTTATTCCAAATGGATTTGATTGAATTATACTTGAAATATTTGAGCCGATAAAGCTTGAACTTTCTCCATTCTTATTTAAAGAAGATAATGATTCTTGTAAGGCATGAGGAGCCATGATAATTTTGCTGAGTTAACCTTATCAATAAAAAGTTTGAGGATAAATGATGTAGTTAAGATTCTTTCCTTCGTAAAATATAGAATTTTTCATATTCCCAAACTATTTACTTACTATAATCTTTGTATTAAATCACGTGCTAGCAGCAAATGGTAAAAAGCTTCAAGCCCCCTATTTCCCCTTAAGCACAAGAAGAGAAAAAAAAAGGTAGCACAGTCATATAATAATTTTACTCACGTAAAGTTGATTTACTAATTTCACAACTCGTCTATAAGTTGTTTCATAAGTTAATTAACAGGTTTAATCTTTTTATTAACTCTCTTTGATTTTATTATACGGGACAAGTAAATTTGGTCCAGTACATATATAAAATCTTTTTTCGAAGTAATAGATGTTATGAATGAAGACAAATTATGCAAATAATTAAACAAAAAGTTCATGAATTATTTCTGGAAGTAAAAATAAGTTAAAGTCAATATCTTATAATTAACTGTTTATACATGACTATAACATTAATCTTTAACGACTATAACAGTTTTTATTGGTATAAATGTTTGAATCTACAATGATGTTAAATCAGACTCTTAGTATTAACTAAAACTAAAAAAACACTATAATGATATAAAAAATTTACTATTAAATCGATGATTTAATGACCGAAAATAAACTAAATGTCGAATGAATGAAATTGAAAAAATTATTAGGTATAGATTTTCATGAATCAGCAAAAATTCAAGCTTTCTTGTTGATTTTGAACATTATTTATGGAAAAAGCTCTCTCCTGACGACTCAAAATAAAATCATAAGCAAGGGTATGAAAAAAACTTGATTAATTTTAAATTTAAAGCATTATGGAAAGTATAGTAAAAATTATACTTAAGATTGATGAAACTTTCATGACTGCACCTGAACCTTGATACGTACTAACAGTTAATGCTGATGTTTGAAGGCTGATGGATTGTTCACTCAAAGTTGTTGAGAAGCTCGAGCTGATAAGTTGTTGAGCTGAATGAATTGATTCTGAAATTGAGTCACCAGCAACAGTTGTATAAGCTGAATTAGTTGAAGTACCAGTGCCTTGATTTTGAACTTGGTTTTGACCATTTGTTATTACAGTATCGGTAGATTGATTTTGATTATTTGCAGCTGAAGTGGCTTGAAATTGACCTTCACCTTGACTATTTGAACCAGCAGTGTTGGTATTTGCATTTTGAGCAGCAGGTCTACTAAAAGCTGGTTGATCAGTAGAATCAGAAGAAATTAAAGTTGGAGCAACTCCACCTCCGACAGCGGATGATAATTGAGGAGCAAATGTTGAAATTGTAGTTAAAGGATTACCAGATTTTGAGACTATTCCTGACTCTGTAGCAACGGATCCATCTTGGTTAGTGGTTGTCCATGTAGTAGTGTAATCCCCACCTCCAACAGCGGATGATAATTGAGGAGCAAATGTTGAGATTGTAGTTAAAGCATTAGCAGAGTTTGAGACTATTCCTGACTCTGTAGCAACGGATCCATCTTGATTAGTGGTTGTCCACGTAGTAGTGTAATCCCCACCTCCAACAGCTGATGCTAATTGAGGAGCAAACGTTGAAATTGTAGTTAAAGCATCACCAGATCTTGAGACTATTCCTGACTCTGTAGCAACGGATCCATCTTGATTAGTAGTTGTCCATGTAGTAATATAATCTCCACCTCCAACAGCTGATGATAATTGAGGAGCAAATGTTGAAATTGTAGTTAAAGCATCACCAGATTTTGAAACTATTCCTGACTCTGTGGCAACGGATCCATCTTGATTAGTAGTTGTCCATGTAGTAGTGTAATCTCCACCTCCAACAGCTGATGATAATTGAGGAGCAAATGTTGAAATTGTAGTTAAAGCATCACCAGATTTTGAAACTATTCCTGATTCTATAACAACGGAACCATCTTGATTAGTGGTTGTCCATGTAGTAGTAAATATACCAACACTAATACAATCAACATCATCTCTTCTACAAATAATTGGTCCTGAAGTAATTGTAGGGAATTTTGATATAGTCGTTAATGAGGTTCCTGATTGACTAACTATACCTGATTCTGTTTTAACTGATCCATCTGAATCTGTTAAAGTCCAAGTTGTAGTATACTGAGTAGTAACTGCTGGTTCAGCGGAAGCTGGGAAAGTAGTGACAGTAGTTAATGAAGTTCCTGATTGACTAACTATACCTGACTCGGTTTCGATTGAGCCATCTGAATTTGTTAAAGTCCAAGTTGTAGTATACAGAGTAGTAACTGCTGGAGCAACAGAAGCTGGGAAGGTAGTAACAGTAGTTAATGAAGTTCCTGATTGACTAACTATACCTGATTCTGTTTTAACTGATCCATCTGAATCTGTTAAAGTCCAAGTTGTAGTATACTGAGTAGTAACTGCTGGTTCAGCGGAAGCTGGGAAAGTAGTGACAGTAGTTAATGAAGTTCCTGATTGACTAACTATACCTGATTCTGTTTTAACTGATCCATCTGAGTTCGTTAAAGTCCAAGTTGTAGTATATTGAGTAGTAACTGCTGGAGCAATAGATGCTGGGAAGGTAGTAACAGTAGTTAATGAAGTTCCTGATTGACTAACTATACCTGATTCGGTTTCAATTGAGCCATCTGAATTTGTTAAAGTCCAAGTTGTAGTATATTGAGTAGTAACTGCTGGAGCAACAGATGCTGGGAAAGTAGTAACAGTAGTTAATGAAGTTCCTGATTGACTAACTATACCTGATTCGGTTTCAACTGATCCATCTGAATTTGTTAAAGTCCAAGTTGTAGTATATTGAGTAGTAACTGCTGGAGCAACAGATGCTGGGAAGGTAGTGACAGTAGTTAATGAAGTTCCTGATTGACTAACTATACCTGACTCGGTTTCAACTGATCCATCTGCATTTGTTAAAGTCCAAGTTGTAGTATATTGAGTAGTAACTGCTGGAGCAACAGATGCTGGGAAGGTAGTAACAGTAGTTAATGAAGTTCCTGATTGACTAACTATACCTGATTCGGTTTCAACTGATCCATCTGCATTTGTTAAAGTCCAAGTTGTAGTATATTGAGTAGTAACTGCTGGTTCAACGGATGCTGGGAAAGTAGTAACAGTTGTTAATGAAGTTCCTGATTGACTAACTATACCTGATTCGGTTTCGATTGATCCATCTGAATTTGTTAAAGTCCAAGTTGTAGTATATTGAGTAGTAACTGCTGGTTCAACGGATGCTGGGAAAGTAGTGACAGTTGTTAATGAAGTTCCTGATTGACTAATTATACCTGATTCGGTTTCGATTGATCCATCTGAATTTGTTANAGTTGTTAATGAGGTTCCTGATTGACTAACAATACCTGATTCTGTTTCAACTGATCCATCTGAATTAGTGACCGTCCAAGTACTTGTAAATTGAGTAGTTACTGGTNATACCTGATTCTGTTTCAACTGATCCATCTGAATTTGTTAAAGTCCAAGTACTTGTAAATTGAGTAGTTAATGGCGGTGGGAAAGTAGTGACAGTAGTTAATGAAGTTCCTGATTGACTAACTATACCTGATTCGGTTTCAACTGAGCCATCTGAATTAGTGACTGTCCAAGTACTTGTAAATTCAGTAGTTACTGGTGGTGGGAAAGTAGTAACTGTTGTTAATGAGGTTCCTGATTGACTAACAATACCTGATTCGGTTTCAACTGATCCATCTGAATTAGTGACTGTCCAAGTACTTGTAAATTCAGTAGTTACTGGTGGTGGGAAAGTAGTAACAGTTGTTAATGAGGTTCCTGATTGACTTACTATACCTGATTCTGTGGTTGTAGCTCCATTTTGATCAGTTGTTGTCCAAGTTGTAGTATACGAAGTTGGAGTTGAAAAGAAGCTAGTTGTACTAACAAATGAACCTTGACTATTAGTACTTATATCAACAACACCAGTTTGAGTCCATGGTTGACCATTTGAGTTGGTTGTAGTTATTGTTGTTGTGTATTCTGTTGGTTCTGAGCCTGGAATTGGTGGTGGTGCTTTACAAGCTCTGCATTGTGCTGGTTGACCAGGGTTTGGTGGTGGTCCATTATATCTAACTGATCCTAATAAAGTTGATGGTAAACCTGCTCCATTATCTGTTACAATTTCAAATTTTGAACTATCATATCCTAATCCAATATTAAAATTTTGTGATAATAAACCTGCATACAAATGGTTAGTAAAAATAAACTCTCGTAAAAAAAAAATATGTCTTGCGAAAATTTGCAACCATTAGAAATGGACAAGTACAAGTTAATCACGTGAAAGTCATATATCAAAAGTTGGTTCAACATACCTGCACCTCTCAATGTTAAAATACCAGTATTGGAATTATAGTCATAAGCATTACTAACAAATGGGATAGATACCAAAGGAATACTTAAACCAATTTTATTAGCTACTCCGTTAACTTGACCAAAATTACGAACGTTGAAAGTTTGAGGCGTAGACAAAGCTTGAACAACCATTGATGAAGCACCGTCAGCTAAATAAAAAGTTTGTCCTGTTGAAACTGATAATAATGCATTGAAAATATAAATTGATGAATTGACATCAGCAGTGAAACAACCAGTACCTGCAATTGTGGTTGTTTGTTGATAAAATTGATTGTGAAGACAAATTTGACCATTATTATTTATAGTTAATGCTGGAGTACCTAAAAGAACGGCTCCTGAGGTTCTTTGATTTTGATAAAAAACTAATAATCCATTGTTATTCCAAGTAGCTGATGTAAGACTGACTGCACTTGGTACTACCCCTGATGATGCTAAATACATTTCTCCGTTATTTGTAAATGATAACCCAACCAAAGTATAAGTTGATGATGTCAAAGAAGCCAAAGAATTTAACGAAATAATACCATCATTTCTGATTGAATTTAATACACCAGCCAAAGTAACTTGTAATGCTAGTAATGGTGATATACTTGAGATATATAAACCAGCATTTGATTGAACATCTATACTTGAAACAAAAGCTGAAACAGCATTATTAATAATAGACCAATATGCTCCTGAGTGAATTGTGATATCCCCCACATTCAAATCGATAGTTCCTCTATCAACTCTATTCAGTGTAACATCCAAAGCTAAGGTCGAAGTTATAAGTAACCAAAGTATTAAATAAACTTGTTTAAATAACAACATTTCTTAAGTTAAATAAAAATTATTGTTGAATTTAAGTGGTTGGGATTGAGTGAAAAGACAATTTAATTTGGAAGATGAAAAGTTTTTGAAAAAAACAAAATAAAGAGACAATTTATGAATATAGGGATATGTATTTCATATATAATAATTAGTTTTGAATTAAGACTTTGTACATTATTGAAGTAATTGTAGAAGANAAAAAAAAAAAAAAAAAAAAAAAAAAAGTAAAAACCACCTTAAAAATTTAAGTTTTATAGATTAAAAATAGAAACTAAAACATAAAACAATTGAATTTAAGATACTTCACATTTACAAGTTGGAAAAATTACTAATTTCTTGCCCACCACCGTAAATGCTTAAGAAATTATAATTACAAAAACAATAATAATCAAAATGCATATTATTACCTATGAAATTAGTCTCAAAATTTAGAGCAAATTTTTTTTTTTCATCGAAAAATTGAAAAGGGCTTCAAATTAAAATATCAATTAAAATCATATTATTTTGGATGCAAGTAGCTTTGCAATAGCTGGAGTTGTTATGAACAGAACAAGAGTCTTGAACTCATCATACAAGAACCCTGACGTTGTGAAAGTATGATAGTTCTCTTTCAACTTGACCGGAAATGTACCCTGAACATCAAACTCAAAAATTTCTTTTGTTAATTTTAGGCGGTTAAAAATAAAAATGAAAATAATGACAACAAATTTATCAAACTGAAAGCAGAAAAAAATCAGGTTGTTCTTTTACAAGGTAATTTATATATTTTGGAAGAGCTAAAAAAATACGATGAGCAGCTTTTCACAGATAGAATAAATTAAATAAAAGTGTCAATGTCCTCACTGATGACTTGAGAACATCTTAGTAAGTAATTTCGTCGCTCATTGAGGAAGGCTGAATTGTCTCTATGAAAATTGACTGAAAACTTTGACTTAATGGTGAATTATGATTGGATGCCGGAAAAGGAGGGGCATACTCTTTGGAATAGCAAAATCGCTTTCATTCATTGTACTATTCTCAAGTTTCATCTACATTTCCATTTTTAAACTTTTAAATCTAGAGGCGAGATTTTAGGTTCAAACTTGTTCTACTAAAAGGAAACTCCAAAGTTTAAAGTTAAAACCAAAAAATTCTGGTTGATTAATGTTACATTTTTTTGGGGTAAAAACCCTGGATACAAAAATTTAAACTTTAGCTGTTTTAAACTTTAATTTCTATTTTGTTTTATACTTTTTTGTGTAACGTTCAAATCAGCAATAAAATCTCTTGAAAAAGACAGAAAGTGCCTTAATTAGACAAGCTTATGAAGGGTCATGAGTGGTTATTGTGCTTCGATTCTGCATAAAACAGACTCTTATAATATAGCTCTCCCAAAAATTGTATTTCTTTGTTTCAAAAAGGCTAAAACTAATAACCCACTAAATTATAAAGGATTACTCATTATAGTTATTGTGTAACTAGTTCAAAACAATACTTTTATTAAAAGAGGATTCAAAAACCAGTAAATAATATACGAACCTCGTAACTTTATCTATTAATGGGGTTAGTACTCGGATCCCTAAACTGAAATCTTCTAGAAGCAATGATATAATTTTAACTTTCAAACCTACATTAACACGCATGAGATCAATGTGTCAAGTACGCATTAAAGATCACTGCGATCTTCAAGATTAAATTGGCAAATCTTTTCATTACGATGTATCGATTAAAAGGGACATTACCTTTGCAAGAAAATTACTACATATATAGCAGTCGAATTCCTGAAAATGCAACACCAGTACATTGAAAAGATTGTCAGCCTATATTCTAAATAAAAGTAGGATAGTCACAGAGAACTATTGAAGTTGCGAAAAAAATCTTTCCCAAATAAGTAGTACTGAACTTAAAGAGTACTACTAAAATTTAAATTTGATCCTAAAAGATAAAGCTAATACTAAATGTTGCAAAGTTAAGAACCAAAAACTCACCCAAATTATTGCCCCACAATAACAGATATTTTAATTTTTCTAATTTTCTGAGTTTCATAACAACAATGATATAATTTTCATGCCGCATGTGCATGTTGGTTCATCAAATTTCAGTTCACTTTTACTATATAATTCATATAAAATTTAGATTTTAGTATCTGCATGATCTAATTTTTCACTATCTAAAATTTTAATTTCAGGTGGTGTAAACCCCATTTATTGCTACATGGTTTAATCAAGATGAAGATCCTGTTTGAAAAAAGTTAGTTGACTTACTCAAAAATAAACTTAAAATAACCATGTTTCATCTTGAGATTTACTTTAAGATCTGCTGATATCAAAATTTGAAGAAAGACAATATAATTGTAAGGTTTTAAAAGACTTTTATGTACGCGATTAAAAGCTTCAGCATTCGTTCACTAGGGACTCGTGGAGTGTAATTAGTTACCATAGCTGTTGTTAGTCTCGTCTAAAAACAAGCAGTTTAAAATCAAGCAAACAATATTAAGTAGTATCAAATTATTTCTGGAAGAGAAATTATGTATGAAAACTTTTCAATTAATGACCTATTTTTTGAACTAAAAAATTTAAAATCCACAACCTTTGGAACCAAAATTTCCGTTTAAAAAGGTAATAAATTATTATTTCAAGTTGCTTTATCATAAATAATATAATTGAAGAGACTAGAATGAAAATAGTGGAAGAAAAAGGAAAAAGAAAAAGAAAAAAATTAAAGTTTAGATCTGAAATTTCATTAAATTTACACAAACCTAAATTTTTTTAATCAAGGGCGTATATTTACTCATTTTACGAATTAATATTTTAATTATTTTCTGAATAAAGGGCTCAGTTGGCTTATTTATTTTAAATTTGTGTAATGTTCGTAACCAACAACTAATTAATTTGAATTTAATATTATAGTCTCTAACATCTGAAATTGGACCATAAATTTTCAAACCCCTCCCGTATCATTCATTTTTATTAAGAATTTCTGTATCATTTACATTTAATAAAAATTCATGCTCAGAAAGTCAAAATATGAAATATGATTTTAGCTAAGAGTTACCTAGGATTTAAAGATAAAAAATTTTCACCGTGTAATTCCATTAGTAAATTTTATAGTAGTCATAAAAGCTTCACTCATGTAATGTTGAATGTAATTGAAAGACTTCTTTCATCTAAACTTTTCAAAAACATAGTTTATAAGACAATGAAACCTCAATTTTTTGTGGTTTCAAGTGAGATCAATTGTTCCTCTTTACAGTTTCCGTAAAAGATGAGCTTTCATAATCGCAACTACAAATTCTCCTATTTGATCCCATGTTTTTGAGCTACTACTCACCAAGAGTATAACTCAAGTTAATCATACCCAAGTTTTTCAACTTAAATTCTTCTAACTAGAAATAATTTGAATATATTGTTTTGCATGCAAAAACTCGAGACAAGCTAACATATTCGAGGTTTATTCTTCATAAAAAATTTGGTGAAAATTTCATTTGAAAATGTTGTGATTATAAAAATTTTATTAAATCTTTGTGTCCATTTCCACAGCCTTCAATATTTAGTTGTCCTTTTGGATTTATTGCTCTTTTGCCTTTTACTTCAATAAAGCGGTAATTAGTATAAAGTTTCGGTTGAAAAAGAATAAAAAATTGATAGCACAATTGTTGTTAAAATGAGGATTTCCCAAAAAGTATTTACTTAGGTGATTAAGAAGTAGCTTCTGAAAAGTTTTGACTCTAAATTTTCTATACTTTGCTTTACATCTTAAAACCATATCTGGAATTTCATAAACTTTAAATTTTAAACATAACCTTTGAAATTCACTTCTCTGGTATTATGCGTAAGTAAGTAAAATCTGGTCATTGAGTTTACCACGTAATACTCAGCAAGCTCCATTGCTCACGCTGTTTCTTATTGACCTCTACGCAAATTGAGCAAAATTTGCATGAAACTCGCTTATAAATTATTAATTCGCAAAAATTTCGTCTATGATGGAACTAGACTTGCTCTTCTTTAATGTTCAAACTTATGCTTTTAGACTTATGAGCTGTTGTCTGTTCTTATATCCACTAGCTGTAAACTCGATTTCGATTAGGCTAATTGTAAAGCTGAAGAGTCTTAATTACACAAAAGACCTCAAATTTTCTTTATGGATTAATAAATTTGCAGACTTATGAACAAACCTTAAATTTTTGACTATAATTTCTAATGGTGTGTCTTGTTGCAAAAGTAATTAACTAGAGTTGTAATATAGATGATACACATTTCTACTTAGAGATTTAAAAGAAATCATTAAATTTTTTAAAACAAAACTAAAAATATTTTAAAACTTATAAACTAATACACAAGATATAAATAAAAATAATTAAAAAAATAATAAACCGAAATGAAGAATATAAAAATTCTTATAAATGAACAAAGTTCAACGATAGAATTTGAAAATTTTATGAAGTTTTAAAATTGAATAACGTAGATTGAACTGAAAATAATTGTGTGGTATGTTTTTTATTACCAGAACGGCAACAACTTTTAAAAGCTTAAGTGTGGGGTATTAAAATGCTAAAAAATTGTTATATTTTCTAAAGCATGATTGAAATGACAGTAATAAATATAGTTAAAATGGATGATATCTTCAAGACTGAACCCGATCCTTCATATGTAGTAACAACTGGAGCTGTTGATTGAGGAGTACTTGATGATTGTTGGCTTAAAGTTGTAACAACAGCTAAGCTACTTGATTCGCTACTGGGCTTGCTACTTGATTGCCCATAAGTGTAATATACTGATCTCAAACTTGACTCAATAGTTTCGGATTGAACACCAATCGATGACTCTTTACTTTGGTTGGTAGTTGAAATAGAAGTAACTTGGGTCACACCTTTAGTTTTTGCATCTGCTACGGAGGATGTAGCTTGACTCTGACCATTTACTTGACCATTTTCTGAATAAGTAGCTTGAGTTTGGCCTTCGTTTTGACCACTTGCTACAGCAGAATTTTCACTTTGAAAGCTGTATACAGATAATGTTGGTTTCTGTGCGTTAGATCCTGTTGAAATCAAATTGTTTGTAGCAGTGGCTGATGAACCAAACTCTTGACTCGAAGTTTGTGTTTTAAAACTATGACTGGCTATCTCGGTGGTAGTAGCAACAACAATTTCTGTAGACCAGGCACCTGTTGCATGTTCAATGCTTAATTTACTCTCATTGTCAGTGTTAAAGCTTAATTTGGTTGATTCCGGAACAGGCGTGTCAATATAAGTTAATTCAACACCTTCCACACTAGAAGAAAGCAAAGTAACCGATAAAACAGTAGATGATGAAGAATTCCAGTATGGACCATAAGTCGATTTGGTTGGTATTATTGAAGCTGTATTAAATGTACTTTCTGTAGTGATTGAAGGACCAGATTTTGAAATAATTGTCGATTCTGTAGTCATTGACCCATCTAAGGTGATGATAGTCCAAGTAGTAGCTGCGGGTTCTGCATCGACCGATGATGATAAAGATGGGAATGTGGTAATTGTAGTTATCGAAGAACCTGATTTTGAAACTATTCCTGATTCCCTTGCAGTTGATCCATCTGATTTAGTGGTTGTCCATGTAGTAATGGATTGAGTTGTAACCGTTTGATCAATGAAGGATGAGATTGTAGATTTGATTGCAGAAGACTCTGTGGAAGAAACTATTGTTAATTCTTCCGATAAAGTCGTTGATGAGCCAGCTGAAGCAAGTAATGAAGGTAATGATGACATATAAATTGAGTTTGAGATTGATGATAAACTAGTAGACAAAATCTCTGCTGTGGAAGTCAATCCACTTGATACTTCTACTGATTGAGTTGTAAGCACCGATGAAGCACAATCTGTATCATCTCTTCTACATATAATTGGGCCAGAGACGTTTGGTTGGAATGTGGCAACCGTAGTTGATGAGGTACCAGATTTTGAGATCATTCCTGTTTTTGTTGCAATTGAACCATCTGATTTAGTAAATGTCCAGGTAGTAGCCACAGGTACTGCATCGACTGATGAGGATAATGGTGGGAAAGTTGGTATAGTAGTTAATGAACTTCCAGATTGACTAACAATACCTGAATCTGTTTCTAATGAGCCATCAGATTTTGTGGCAGTCCAAGTTGTAATATATTCTGTGGTAAATACTGGTTCAATTGCTGATGAAATTGCTTCAATCGATGATGAATTTGCTTCAACTGATGATGAGGTTGCGTCAATTGATAATGAAACTGCTTCAATTGATGATGAAACTGCTTCAACTGATGATGAACTTGCTTCAACTGATGATGAAATTGCTTCAATTGATGATGAACTTGCTTCAACCGATGATGAACTTGCTTCAACTAATGATGAACTTGCTTCAACNTCCAGATTGAATAACAATACCTGAATCTGTTTCTAATGAGCCATCAGATTTTGTGGCAGTCCAAGTTGTAGTATATTCTGTGGTAAACACTGGTTTAATTGCTGATGAATTTGCTTCAATTGATGATGAATTTGCTTCAATTGATGATGAACTTGCTTCAACTGATGATGAACTTGCTTCAACTGATGATGATAATGGTGGGAAAGTTGTAATGGTAGTTAATGAGCTTCCAGATTGACTAACAATACCTGAATCTGTTTCTAATGAGCCATCAGATTTTGTGGCAGTCCAAGTTGTAGTATATTCTGTGGTAAACACTGGTTCAATTGCTGATGAATTTGCTTCAATTGATGATGAATTTGCTTCAATTGATGATGAACTTGCTTCAACTGATGATGGTAATGGTGGGAAAGTTGTAATGGTAGTTAAGGAACTTCCAGATTGACTAACAATACCTGAATCTGTTTCTAATGAGCCATCAGATTTTGTGGCAGTCCAAGTTGTAGTATATTCTGTGGTAAACACTGGTTCAATTGCTGATGAAATTGCTTCAATTGATGATGAATTTGCTTCAATTGATGATGAACTTGCTTCAACTGACGATGAACTTGCTTCAACTGATGATGATAATGGTGGGAAAGTTGTGATGGTAGTTAATGAACTTCCAGATTGACTAACAATACCTGAATCTGTTTCTAATGAGCCATCAGATTTTGTGGCAGTCCAAGTTGTAGTATATTCTGTGGTAAACACTGGTTCAATTGCTGATGAATTTGCTTCAATTGATGATGAATTTGCTTCAATTGATGATGAACTTGCTTCAACTGATGATGAACTTGCTTCAACTGATGATGATAATGGTGGGAAAGTTGTAATGGTAGTTAATGAACTTCCAGATTGACTAACAATACCTGAATCTGTTTCTAATGAGCCATCAGATTTTGTGGCAGTCCAAGTTGTAGTATATTCTGTGGTAAACACTGGTTCAATTGCTGATGAAATTGCTTCAATTGATGATGAATTTGCTTCAACTGATGATGAACATGCTTCAACTGATGATGAACTTGCTTCAACTGATGATGAATTTGCGTCAACTGATGATGAAATTGCTTCAACTGATGATGAACTTGCTTCAACCGATGATGAAATTGCTTCAACTGATGATGAACTTGCTTCAACCGATGATGATAATGGTGGAAAAGTTGTGATGGTAGTTAAGGAACTTCCAGATTGACTAACAATACCTGAATCTGTTTCTAATGAGCCATCAGATTTTGTGGCAGTCCAAGTTGTAGTATATTCTGTGGTAAACACTGGTTCAATTGCTGATGAAATTGCTTCAATTGATGATGAATTTGCTTCAATTGATGATGAACTTGCTTCAACTGATGATGATAATGGTGGGAAAGTTGTAATGGTAGTTAATGAACTTCCAGATTGACTAACAATACCTGAATCTGTTTCTAATGAGCCATCAGATTTTGTGGCAGTCCAAGTTGTAGTATATTCTGTGGTAAACACTGGTTCAATTGCTGATGAAATTGCTTCAATTGATGATGAATTTGCTTCAACTGATGATGAACTTGCTTCAACTGATGATGAATTTGCGTCAACTGATGATGAACTTGCTTCAATTGATGATGAATTTGCTTCAACTGATGATGAACTTGCTTCAACTGATGATGAACTTGCTTCAACTGATGATGAATTTGCGTCAACTGATGATGAAATTGCTTCAACTGATGATGAACTTGCTTCAACTGATGATGAAATTGCTTCAATTGATGATGAACTTGCTTCAACTGATGATGAACTTGCTTCAACTGATGATGATAATGGTGGGAAAGTTGTGATGGTAGTTAATGAACTTCCAGATTGACTAACAATACCTGAATCTGTTTCTAATGAGCCATCAGATTTTGTGGCAGTCCAAGTTGTAGTATATTCTGTGGTAAACACTGGTTCAATTGCTGATGAAATTGCTTCAATTGATGATGAATTTGCTTCAATTGATGATGAACTTGCTTCAACTGATGATGATAATGGTGGGAAAGTTGTAATGGTAGTTAAGGAACTTCCAGATTGACTAACAATACCTGAATCTGTTTCTAATGAGCCATCAGATTTTGTGACAGTCCAAGTTGAAGTATATTCTGTGGTAAACACTGGTTCAATTGCTGATGAAATTGCTTCAATTGATGATGAATTTGCTTCAATTGATGATGAACTTGCTTCAACTGACGATGAACTTGCTTCAACTGATGATGATAATGGTGGAAAAGTTGTGATGGTAGTTAATGAACTTCCAGATTGACTAACAATACCTGAATCTGTTTCTAATGAGCCATCAGATTTTGTGGCAGTCCAAGTTGTAGTATATTCTGTGGTAAACACTGGTTCAATTGCTGATGAACTTGCTTCAACTGATGATGAACTTGCTTCAACTGATGATGAACTAGCTTCAACTGATGATGAACTTGCTTCAACTGATGATGATAATGGTGGAAAAGTTGTGATGGTAGTTAATGAACTTCCAGATTGACTAACAATACCTGAATCTGTTTCTAATGAGCCATCAGATTTTGTGGCAGTCCAAGTTGTAGTATATTCTGTGGTAAACACTGGTTCAATTGCTGATGAAATTGCTTCAATTGATGATGAATTTGCTTCAATTGATGATGAACTTGCTTCAACTGACGATGAACTTGCTTCAACTGATGATGATAATGGTGGGAAAGTTGTGATGGTAGTTAAGGAACTTCCAGATTGACTAACAATACCTGAATCTGTTTCTAAGGAGCCATCAGATTTTGTGGCAGTCCAAGTTGTAATATATTCAATTCTGAATGGTGGTGGGAAAGTTGTTATAGTAGTTAATGAACTTCCTGATTGACTTACGATACCTGAATCGGTTTCAATTGAACCATCTGATTTTGTTGTAGTCCAAGTTGTAGTATATTCAGTTCTGAATGGTGGTGGAAAAGTTGTTATAGTAGTTAATGAACTGTCTGATTGACTAACTATTCCTGAATCGGTTTCAATTGAACCATCTGATTTTGTTGTAGTCCAAGTTGTAGTATATTCAGTTCTGAATGGTGGTGGAAAAGTTGTTATAGTAGTTAATGAACTGTCTGATTGACTAACTATTCCTGAATCGGTTTCAATTGAACCATCTGATTTTGTTGTAGTCCAAGTTGTAGTATATTCAGTTCTGAATGGTGGTGGAAAAGTTGTTATAGTAGTTAATGAACTGTCTGATTGACTAACTATTCCTGAATCGGTTTCAATTGAACCATCTGATTTTGTTGTAGTCCAAGTTGTAGTATATTCAGTTCTGAATGGTGGTGGAAAAGTTGTTATAGTAGTTAATGAACTGTCTGATTGACTAACTATTCCTGAATCGGTTTCAATTGAACCATCTGATTTTGTTGTAGTCCAAGTTGTAGTATATTCAGTTCTGAATGGTGGTGGAAAAGTTGTTATAGTAGTTAATGAACTGTCTGATTGACTAACTATTCCTGAATCGGTTTCAATTGAACCATCTGATTTTGTTGTAGTCCAAGTTGTAGTATATTCAGTTCTGAATGGTGGTGGAAAAGTTGTTATAGTAGTTAATGAACTGTCTGATTGACTAACTATTCCTGAATCGGTTTCAATTGAACCATCTGATTTTGTTGTAGTCCAAGTTGTAGTATATTCAGTTCTGAATGGTGGTGGAAAAGTTGTTATAGTAGTTAATGAACTGTCTGATTGACTAACTATTCCTGAATCGATTTCAATTGAACCATCTGATTTTGTTGTAGTCCAAGTTGTAGTATATTCAGTTCTGAATGGTGGTGGGAAAGTTGTTATAGTAGTTAATGAACTTCCTGATTGACTTACGATACCTGAATCTGTTTCTAATGAGCCATCTGATTTTGTTGTAGTCCAAGTTGTAGTATATTCAGTTCTGAATGGTGGTGGAAAAGTTGTTATAGTAGTTAATGAACTGTCTGATTGACTAACTATTCCTGAATCGGTTTCAATTGAACCATCTGATTTTGTTGTAGTCCAAGTTGTAGTATATTCAGTTCTGAATGGTGGTGGAAAAGTTGTTATAGTAGTTAATGAACTTCCTGATTGACTTACTATTCCTGAATCAGTTTCAATTGAACCATCTGATTTCGTACTTGTCCAAGTTGTAGTATACTCAGTTCTGAATGGTGGTGGGAAAGTTGTTACAGTAGTTAATGAATTTCCTGATTGTGAAACTACACCTGAATTTGTTCTGGTTACTCCACTTGCGTCTGTAGTGGTCCAAGTACTAGTAAATGATGTTGTAACTGGTGGTGGAAATGTTGTTACAGTCGTGAATGAACTTCCTGATTGTGAAACTATACCTGAATTTGTTCTGGTTACTCCACTTGTGTCTGTAGTGGTCCAAGTACTGGTAAATGATGTTGTAACTGGTGGTGGAAAAGTTGTTACAGTTGTAAATGAACTTCCTGATTGGCTCACAATCCCAGATTGAGTTTTAGTAATACCTCCTGAAATTGTTGTCCAAGTACTAGTAAATGAAGTTGTAACTGGTGGTGGAAATGTTGTTACGGTTGTAAATGAGCTTCCTGATTGTGAAACTATACCAGAGTTTGTTTTTGTTGCTCCACTTGCGTCTGTAGTGGTCCAAGTACTAGTAAATGAGGTTGTAATTGGTGGTGGAAATGTCGTTACAGTTGTAAATGAACTTCCCGATTGGCTCACAATCCCAGATTGAGTCTTTGTTGCTCCACTTGTGTCGGTAGTGGTCCAAGTACTAATAAATGAGGTTGTAACTGGTGGTGGAAATGTTGTTACAGTTGTAAATGAACTTCCTGATTGTGAAACTATACCTGAATTTGTTCTGGTTACTCCACTTGCGTCTGTAGTGGTCCAACTACTAATAAATGAGGTTGTAACTGGTGGTGGAAATGTTGTTACGGTTGTAAATGAGCTTCCTGATTGTGAAACTATACCAGAGTTTGTTTTTGTTGCTCCGCTTGCGTCTGTAGTGGTCCAAGTACTAGTAAATGAGGTTGTAACTGGTGGTGGAAAAGTTGTTACTGTTGTAAATGAACTTCCTGATTGGCTCACAATCCCAGATTGAGTCTTTGTTGCTCCACTTGCGTCTGTAGTGGTCCAAGTACTAGTAAATGAGGTTGTAATTGGCGGTGGAAAAGTTGTTACTGTTGTAAATGAGCTTCCTGATTGGCTCACAATCCCAGATTGAGTCTTTGTTGCTCCACTTGCGTCTGTAGTGGTCCAAGTACTAGTAAATGATGTTGTAATTGGTGGTGGAAATGTTGTTACAGTTGTAAATGAACTTCCCGATTGGCTCACAATCCCAGATTGAGTCTTTGTTGCTCCACTTGCGTCTGTAGTGGTCCAAGTACTAGTAAATGATGTTGTAATTGGTGGTGGAAATGTTGTTACAGTAGTAAATGAACTTCCTGATTGGCTCACAATCCCAGATTGAGTCTTTGTTGCTCCACTTGCGTCTGTAGTGGTCCAAGTACTAGTAAATGATGTTGTAATTGGTGGTGGAAATGTTGTTACAGTAGTAAATGAACTTCCTGATTGGCTCACAATCCCAGATTGAGTCTTTGTTGCTCCACTTGTGTCTGTAGTGGTCCAAGTACTAATAAATGAGGTTGTAATTGGCGGTGGAAATGTTGTTACTGTTGTAAATGAACTTCCTGATTGGCTCACAATCCCAGATTGAGTTTTAGTAGTACCTCCTGAAATTGTTGTCCAAGTACTAGTAAATGATGTTGTAACTGGTGGTGGAAAAGTTGTTACTGTTGTAAATGAGCTTCCTGATTGGCTTACAATCCCAGATTGAGTCTTTGTTGCTCCACTTGCGTCTGTAGTGGTCCAAGTACTAGTAAATGAGGTTATAACTGGTGGTGGAAAAGTTGTATACGTAGTTTTTGAAGTTCCTGATTGAGAAACAATTCCAGATTGAGTTTTAGTAGTACCGCTTGAAGTTGTTGTCCAGGTTGTAGTATATGAAGTTGGAGTTGAGTATAAACTTGTTGTACTGACAAATGAACCTTGACTATTAGTACTTATATCAACAACACCAGTTTGAGTCCAAGGTTGACCATTTGAGTTGGTTGTAGTTATTGTAGTTGTATATTCAGTTGGTCCAGAACCGGGAATTGGTGGTGGTACTTTACAAGCTCTGCATTGTGCTGGTTGACCAGGGTTTGGTGGTGGTCCATTATATCTAACTGACCCAAATAAAGTTGATGGTAAACCTGCTCCATCATCTGTTACAATTTCAAATTTTGAACTATCATATCCTAAACCAATATTAAAATTTTGTGATAATAAACCTGCACATAGACTGTTAGTAAAAAAAAAAACTTTATTGGAAGTTTTTGGCTCTCGAGATTTGCAACCATTAAAATTACTTAACAATCACGTGACCGATAAATTGATAATGTAATATAAATTTAAAATAAACATACCTGCACCTCTCAATGTTAAGATCCCAGTACTTGAACTATAGTCATAAGCATTACTAACAAATGGAATAGAAAATAATGGAATTGATAAACCAATTTTATTTGCAACTCCATTAACTTGACCAAAATTACGAACATTAAAAGTCTGAGGAAGTGATATAGCCTGAGCAACTATGGAAGATTGACCATCAGCTAAGTAGAAAGTTTGTCCAGTTGAGACAGGTAATAAACCATTAGAAATGTAAATCGAGGAATTTACATCAGCGGTTATGCAACCAGTACCTGCAATAGCTGTTAATTGTTGATAAACTTGATTACGAAAACATATTTGTCCATTATTGTTGATTGTACCAAGTGGTGCACCTAAATTTACAAGTCCTGATGATCTTTGATTTTGATAAAAGACTATTAAACCATTGTTATTCCAATTTGCTGAAGTGATGGTAATTGCACTTGGTACTACACCTGATGATGCAAAATACATTTCTCCGTTATTTGTAAATGATAACCCAACCAAAGTATAAGTTGATGATGTTAATGATGCTAATGAATTAAAAGATATTATTCCGTCATTATTGATTGAATTTAATACACCAGCTAAAGTAACTTGTAATGCCAATAATGGAGAAATACTTGAAACATATAATCCTGCATTAGGCTGAACATTTATGCTTGAAACGAAAGCTGTAATTGCAGTATTTATGATTGACCAGTAAGCACCTGAATGAATTGTTATATCTCCGACATTCAAATCAACTAATCCTCTATCAACTTTATTCAGTGTAACATCTAAAGCTAAGATTGAAGTAAAGAACCAAAATATTAAATAGAAATGTTTGAGAATTAACATGATTCAAATAAATTCTTATTGCCCTTTAAAAATCTAATTAATGTTAAGTGATTGGATGAAAAATCTTGAAACTAGTTAAAATATGATATAAAGTTTCAATTAAAACGTTTAAAAAGTCTGGAGAAATTGAGATTATTTATAAAAACTATAATAGATTACATTGGGTCAATTCTATATACATATACTAATTTTTTCCCAAGTTATAAACGTTTAATATTTTGGTTTGAATGGTATAATTATTAAAAATCTATGATCCCTTAATTACAAAAACCACCTTATTTTAGATTAAAATAAATAATTTTAGCCTAAAAAAATAAATTATTTTTTTTTAATTAAAATTAAATTTTTAAAATTTAAGACAAGTTACATTTACTGAGAAAAAAAAAATATTTTAGTCAAAATTTTAAACTAAAAGAAATAAATGAATTTAAATCATCAACTAAATTTTACGACTAAAGTCAAATTAAGTTAAATATTTATTAAAATTATAGTTTGTTAATAATTCAAAAAATTTAAATCCAAAATATGCGAGATTTGTTAATTTCTTTCATGTGAATAATAATTCTATATATCCATTAAATTAAGCATGGAATCTAGATTACTTACTATAAGTCTGTTTCAAATTGTTTAAATGAAAAAATCATTCACACAAACTCAAAACTTTGAAGTAACAAAATTTGAAAAACATAAATATCGGATTGGTAAAAAATTGATCAAAGAATATAGAACTGTTTTTCCAAATGTCCTACGCAATATAATAATTTATTTTCCAACACTTTTAACTTGTTGAGGAGAAAATATAATAATAGGTAGGGTCCGTATTATTTAACAATAGAACGGCACAAAATTATTGATGTGATGAGTTTATTTTTGTGTACGAGTTTTTATATTTGATTGAATTTTGTAGCATCAATTGCTAGAGGTAAATTTAAGTAATATTGCCTGATGGTACAATACTTCCATTGAAAATTTCTGTGATGGTAAACCTCATGTGAGCTCAATTATGAAATGATACTGCTAAGGTGAACAATAGCTTAGAATTAAGTATCAATTGACACAAGTAATGATTTTAGGATGTTGATTGCCAATTTTTTTAATTGTAAATGCGAGTAACCATACATCAGTTTGCGAACCACAAAAAATTTTATTGTATCAATCTCTTGGAAAAAAACTTTTTAGAACTGAATGTGCTTCACAAGTACACATTTTATGAAATTAGAGGAAATTAAGGTTTCTTTTTGGATAAGCGAATGTTTCTGAGTCTAGACACATCTTGTGATCGTAGTAGGATCGCAAATCTTGAAGATTTGAACTGTAAATTTACGATTGTGGTTGGATCAAAAGTTAAAATTCGTAAAGAAGAACAAGAAGAATTAAAATTTATAGTTGATTTGATGATCAAAGATTTACTATTGTTTCGACATCATAATTAGAAAGAATAATAAATCTCAGAGAATTTAAATACTACAAATTTACTGTTTAAAGTAATTTTAAAGCCAATTGTAAATCAAGGTGCTAAAGTTTAGGTTAAAAGCGATTCCTGTTGAGGTTTTAAAATGTTTAAGACCCTAGTCTCCTATTTAATTGAGTCCACCTTAGAGCTGTAATGACATAAGAATGTGAATTGGTTAAAATTTGCTGCACTAAGTCTAAAAAAAATTTATATTTAATGTGCATCAAAAATAAATTTCATTGCTTTATTTTTGAATAATGTATAAACTGTGGACTAATAATCATGATTAAGGTCCTTTAATTAGAAAAACATTCCCTCAAGCAATGACTAAACTATCTTTCTTTTCATGTGGAAACACAATTAATATTAAAGGGAGATTTAAAGTCTTGAAATTGAGTAGAATTAATCATTTACTCTAAAAAATTGAAGTTCTAGTTTAGGGGCTTTTTATGTTACACAAAATTGAATCACACTAATTTAATAATGTACACAAAACAAATCAACCATGCATTTTGTGTTAAAAACAAAATTATACTTTTTGTGTTGCAGATATGCAAGGGTAAAATTAAAAGGGTAAAATTACTAAAAGAAATTTGGGTCAGATTTTTAAAATTATCGAGCTCATAATCTTCCATACGATTTAAAGTATAGAAAACTACTCAAAACAGTATAAAGACTAGAAATAACTTAGGTTTTTACCCTTATTACTCATTCTTATTAAAAAAATTATAAATAATATTAAATAAAAAACTTAATACAATGATTCATTTTGGTTTTTTATATATTCTCTATTTAAAAATGTACTTACCTAAATAGGACAAGAATTTCAAAAGAGTGCTATGAGACAAGTAGGATTAATCTTGTTCAAAATTGATGTATTATAATTACAATTACAATTATATCAAGAATCATGGGAAAACTTTAAAATTTATTATTTTATTCTTTTTTTCAACTCTGTATCATGATTGAGCTTTCCATAAATAAGTTTTTTAATTAAAATTTGATAAAGTTTTAAAGCTTATCATTATATCATTAAGTGCTTCTTAGTAACAATTTGATCAATTAATATCTTGCTCTTCTCACTAAAATATGTTCGTTTATCAAGAATTTTACCGATACATTGCCCCACTTTTATTTATGTATTTTTGATTAAAAATTATTCTACATATTTAACAAATTTGTAATTATTGTAAAATTAACTTTCATAAAATCCGATTTATAAAAATTTTACGAAATTTAAAAAACCTTAAATTTTTTTTTGAAATTTTTTACACCTTGAATAATTTGTGATAATTCATAACCAATTTTGGTTTTACCTTATGTGAGGTTTGTAGAGTTTATTGGGGTAGAGGGTTTGTTTTGTAATTGAGGAATACAATTTACTTACCTAAATTTTTTCCAGATCAATGCTTTGAACATTACTAATTTGATCAGCTATTTTTCACTTGAATTTTTAAAGTTTTAAACGAATTTTCAACGGTTCATTGAAATAAGCTTTTTCTAAATAATACGTCAAATTTAGAAATGTTAAATTAAAATAAAATAAAATATTGAAAAATGAACAAATAATATTACTACCGTTAAGAGAAATTTAGCCAGAAAAATTCAATCTAAATTTGAAATCTATAAATCTAAGTCTGAGATTTCAGCTAATAAATAATCATGCATTGGAACTTTTGTAGGTTTTTTAGTAATGTTCTTCCGGAAATGAAATTCCAGAAAATTTTTAAAAAGAAGGTAAGTCCAAGTTCTAGCAATTTGTCGGAAAGAACAATAAGATTTCTTTAAAAGGGTATAAACGAAATTCTGAACTAAAATGTTACTGTAGAGAGAATAAAGTCCATAGAACAATTTTAATGGCAATTGAGATCTGCAAAATTTCATATTAAAGTGACTAAATTATTTTATGATACTTAGGCTAAGAAAATAAACGAAAAATATTATATGAATATATCATACTATTAATATTCTTTATATTCTATATTCTTATCATATTAAAGAATATTACAGTACTTTGAATAGTCTGTAATCTCAAGGTTTTGCTAACTTCTAAGTTACCTGAGTCTGGATGAATAGTTTAACGAAAAACATCAAGTATTCGAAATTTATATCTCTAAGGCGGTCAGAAAATTTAAAGTACTCATACATAATTCCACTTATCGTAATTTATTCTACTTTGCAAATCTCCTCGTAATTTTTTTCTACGCGCACAATAGAAAGTTAAAAAGAATAAAAAAATCTATTATTTAAAAAGAAGTACCCTATATTTTATTACATTTCCAACATTTACGAATATAAAATTCTCAAAAATTTCGTCATTTATGAGATTTCATAATTTTTGAGATCTTTCGTCATATAATGCTTTACTTTTTAAGCCCATATTAAATGAAATATTAATTAGGAAAAACAGTTATCTATAAAACGTGCGATCTTTTCTCTATCTTTTTTCATAACTAAACGATAAGGCGTTCACAATCAGTCAATATCTTCAAAAGTCAGCACTATTGCATATTCAACAAGTAAAAGAGCAGGTATTAGTCAGAACTATCTTATTAGTAGCACTAACCAGTTTTGTCTCGTAATCATATTACTTAAAACAGAAAAATTGTAAATCTAGTGTAGATCCATGCATTGTCAAAACAATACTAGTCTAATTTTAGCGATTTACTATGTTTGTTTCAATGTAATTCTGACGTGATATCTGCAAATCTGTAAAGTAAAGTTATAAGCCATAAGGGAGTGGGCTGGTAATTAATATCAGTACAAGTGACGAAATGAAGATTAGATAAAACTATCTTCTCATATTCGAACGTAGAGATTCAATCTAGACTTCAACAAATTATTTTTCCAAATTCTACAACCCTTGTTGTTTTAATTTAATGAGTGAATACCTTTACGTATATTCTTCTATAACATAATAATACATCATTCATAAATTTTTTCTATTTTTTATTTATTGGCTGATTTCTATTCTGTGGTGGTTGTTGTTGTTGTTGTTGAGGAGGAGGTTGAGGTGGTCCATTTGAATTATTAAGTAAAATTTCTAAAGCTCTTTGAGGTGATGCAATATTATTCAATTGACTAAATTCCATTAATTGTTTTAAATTACATAAAGTATCATTAATTTGTAGATTTCTAATACTTGATTTATTTAAACCAAATGTTAATTCATTTTGTTTTGTTATTGAATTTTCATATATTTTATTTATCGGTTGTTGTGATGATGATGAAATTTGTGAAAAATTAAAAAGACTTTCATATTTAAGAAATTCTAAATCCATCCATTCTATTCTAAGATCTCTACTCATTAATACTTTGAAACCACCAATTAATTTTGTTATTGATTCGTCATTATAAGTGAAATGTAATTCTAATTTTGATATAACTATAACTGATCCATTGTTTAATACTTGGAATTTTAAATTTGGTAAAAAGATTTGAAATTTTTTAAGTTGTGAGTTCTCGATACTTTTTGTTAGAAAATGAGGTAATGATGATACACTTAGTTCAAAATGATTTGGATCTGAATTTGGTGGTGAAGATGAGTTAATGTTGTTATTTAGTGATTTTAAAAATGAGAAATTTAATCCGGTGATTTCATTTAATGGTTTTTGATTATTATCTTTTAATTTGGTAAAATTTAATTTCAATGTAGAATTTGATAAAAAATAAGCAGGTATAACTCTTTGCCAAAATTCTAAATTTTTTATATTTTCAAAAGTTTCATTCGTTATAAAATCAATAAAATCTAACACTCTCATTGCTGCTGCATTACCTAAATTTCTTTTTATTATTCTAGTGTTAAGTTCTTGTTGTTGTAACATCTCGTTTGGTTTAGGTTGTTGGTTTTGTAGTGGTGGTCCTTGTTGCATTTGTTGAGGAATTTGTTTTGGAATTTGTTGTTGAGGATGTATTTGTTGTTGAGGTGGTTGTGTTTGCTGTAGCTGTTGTTGTTGTTGTTGTTGTTGCATTTGTTGTAATTGTTGTTGTTGTTGCATTTGTTGTTGTTGAACTAGCATTTGTCTTTGAGCTGGTGATAGATTAGCTAAATTTATATTTGGAGGTATTGCAAAATTATTAAATTGGTTTGGTGGTGGAGGTTGTTGTTGATACATTGGAGATTGTTGCATTGAAGGGTTGATTCTATTTTGTTGTTGATTTGGTGGTGGTGGTTGGATTTGAGTTTGAGGTTGTATTTGTTGTGAATTTTGAGGTGGAGGTTGTTGATTTCCAATTATTGGAGTATGACCTTGAGAATTATTATTTGATTGATTTGGATTATTTGGTTTTTGTAATGTATTTCCATTTTTTTGTGATTGTTGTTGACCATTAGTTTGAATAGATTGAGAACTTGTTGGACTTCCACTAAAATTTGCATTTCTTTGTAAACCAGGTCTTGTATTATTTGGTAACTGATTGTTGAATGATTGACTAGGAGTCATATTGAATTTTGTAGGTCCTTGTTGTTGTTGTTGTTGAGGATTATTATTTAAGTTCCCCGGGGTTTGTTGATTATTTATGACTGGTGATTGAAATTGTTGCTGTTGTTGAGATTGTTGTTGTGGTTGTTGTTGAAATGGTATACCATTGAAATTCCTCTTATCACCTGAATTTGGTGGTTGTTGAAATTGAGTTTGAGGAGTTTGATTAAACATCTGCTGCTGTTGCAGCTGTAAATTATTCATATGAATATATCAATTTGTCGATAAATCTCCTTTCTCGTAAATTGATTATTGAAAACAAAATGATTTAGTCTCTTGTTTGGAATTTTTTGATAGTTTTGAATTAATTTGTATCTTGTTTAATACATTTAAGAAATTGAAAATTGAAATATTATTTTTTTTGTTTATTATTTTTTACAGTTTTGTAACCCTTAATGTTTAATTATACGAATTCTTTTTCAAATTGTAATCAAGAAGCTATTAAAGAAAGGACTATTCTACAATATTTGTATAACAAAGATCATATCATTCATTCATTATAAGCTAAAACAGAATTACCTTTTAAAGTTGTAGTATTATTAACATATCGTATAAAAGCAGGATGTTTTAACATTGGTCTTCTTTCTTTATAAAAAGAATTTAATTCTTCACCTGGTGTACCTTCTCTATCATCAGTTATAATTTCTCTTGATTTAGTAGCTCTTCTTTTCAATAATTTATTTAATGTATCTCTTTTCTCTTCTTCCAACATTTTATTTTTATAATCTAATCTTTTTCTTGCATTTTCTGCTTTTCTTAAAGCTACTTCTTCTTCAGTTTCAATTTTTGTTTGTTTTTTAGCTTTTGATTTTTTACCACTTGCATCTAATTCAAGATATTGATCTTCTAAACCAATTGATGTTTCAGTATTATATCTTGCTCTTTGTCTTTCTGTCATTTTTGATATATCATTTGCTGAATTTATATTATATTCATTTTCTTCATCTGTTAATATTAAATCAGGATCTAAATCTTGTGGTTGAGTTTTAGGTTCTGGAATGGTTCTAATTTTAATTTTTTTAATTGGTGGTGGTATATCATCAACATCTGATAAATCATCTGAAAAATCTAGACCATCGTCTTGATAATAATTTACCTGTCTTTTCCTACTGCTTCTTGTATCGTCTTCTGTGGTTGTGGTAGTTGTTGTTGTCGAAGAAGTAGGTTTTGAAGTTGTGTCAGGTTTCATTGTTGGTGGTTTGATTTTAATTTTAATTGATTTATGTGGGGCTGTTTTAATTGGTTCAACAACCTTAACTTCTCCAATGTCTTCATCATCTTCTGCTTCAAATTCATCCTTCGGCTCTAAATCTTCTTCTATGTCGTCTATATTGAAATTTTCATCATTAGCTGGATCTTCTTCTTCACTCAGTTCTAATAAATCGTCTTCTTCTTGTTCATCTTCTTCGTCTTCATCCTCGTCTTCTTCTTCATCTTCATCTTCATCTTCCTCGTCTTGTTCAACCTCTTCTGCTAGTTTTGATCTTCTTCTTTCTCGAGCAAGCCTTGAAATTGAATCTTCACCATGATATGGTTCATCAGTACCTTCGTCTTCATCATCATCATCATCATCATCGTTAAATTCGGAGTCTACTGCTGGTGATTCAGTGTAATTATTATTCAGGTCATTATCTTCTTCGCTGCTATCTACTATCTTTGGTTTAGCCATGCTAGTTGATATGGAGTTAATAATTGATTTCGTAGTTGGTTAATTGAATTTGAATTCTTGAACATTAAATCAAATGTCAGAATATGTTATTAAATTGTGCGTCTTTATATTTTCAGACACTAAATTTATTTTTGATTTTTTACCACGGCAGTCAATCTCCACAAAATATATTACTTTTGATAATCCAAAACCAAAGATCATTAATTCAACTTTACAGCTCTAATGTCATCAGTGCCTATATTAACCATTCCAGAATCATCATTTGATCCATCAGTATACAACTTGCGAAACCCAAACTCAAAATCACAACTACTAATATATTTAATAAAATTAACTCATGGAGCATCATTATCATTAATTATTACATACGCAATAGGATTATTCATACTAAAACCTTTATTAGAAACAAAAAATGAAAGAAGATTAGAGTTGTTAGAATGTATAAGAAACAATCTAAGAGATTTTTACTTAAAAGCTATTACAAAAATAAGTTATATCCCTATAGTGGCAATAAGAAGATCAAATAAATTATATTCAGACGCTATATGCCAAACAGAATCATCATCAAAAGATAAAGAATTAAATGATAAATTATCTCAAACTGAATTACATCTCAAATTGAAAAAAATGTCAATATTATTAAATGAAAACGTACGTACTTATAAAATGCAAGATATGTCAAATTATAAAAGTATCAATTATGCAATCAAGGATTTACAAAATAAATCTGACTTAGTTTATTTTGATGATACTGAGGTTTTCATGATTGATAATGGATATGATAAATTGGGAAATAAAATAAAAAGGAAAAATATTGTTGTTGATACAAAAAATGAAATTAGAAGTATAAAAGGTTTGTATATGAGTGGACAAGTTTAGATAGGTCTGCTATACATTAAATATGACTGATATGCACTAAAATTTACTTTGTATTCTATTATAATTTGAATTGAACTCTTCATTATCTCTATCTGGTTTTTTATTTCTGTGATTAGTTGATAATGACAGTCGATTCGAGTTTCCAAACCTATTTATTTTTCTAGCACTTTCATCTCTTTTAGCTTCTTGTCTCTGAATCATTTGTTTTTCTTTTCTTTTCATAATTCTATCTTCATCAACATCATTAGGTACCCATTTACTCTTTAGTATTCTTCTAACAGCTTCAGGTGATATATGAAAAAATTGAGCTAAATCAATAGTTCTATATTGGGGAAAAGTTTCTTTTAGTTCTTTTAATTTAATCATTTCTTGTCTTGTTAATTTTTTTTGTGGATTCCATCTTTCATATTTAGATTTTTGAGTTAAATCTCTCTTAATCCATGGTGGTAAATTTGATTTAAAATTATTGATCATCTTTTTGTGTTCTTCCATTCCTTCTAGTAGGGTTTTTGGTTGATGTTTTAAAGGTTTTTCTGGTTTGGTTTTAAGGTTGGTTGATTCATTTTTATCTTTATTATTATTTACAAGGTTGATTTGATTAGATTTTGTGGAATTAGGTCTTATTTGAAGATACAGTAGTGTATAATTTGGTTGAAGCCGTATTGTATTCTTCAAAAGTGACCGTATTTGACTTGATATGGGTATCATTATAAATTTTTGGTTGCCAAAATTATACTATAATTTGAATTAAATATAATATAGATGAGTTGCAAATAATTTATCTTAATGCATATAAATCTAATTAGTATGTAATTTCTACTATGCAGTACTGTCGGCTTAATTTTTACAACAGAAAAAAAAATAAATTATGAAATATGAAATGTCAATTAAAAGACACGTTAATTCTATCAAAGCTACAAATCAACTTGTTAAATTATCAGACTAAATAGATCTTTTCAATCCAATTGTTTCAAATTTAGACAAATATACAAAATGATAACGGATGATCAATTAAATACAATAGCATTAACTTTTGGATTTGCTTCAATAATATTAATATTAATATATCATGCTATATCAACAAATCTTACCAATTTACAAAATAAAAAGACTCAATAAAATTCAAACGGATAAGCTGGAACTTATTTAATGGTAGTTTAACATAGAGACTGGGTAGTTACAAAATTGGGTAAGTCTAATTAGGATCTAGTTGACTATATAGAGATAAGAAAATAGTATAATTTGTATAAAATGGATATATGATATAAAATGATTGTTCCTAAGCACAAGACTTATCAAAGTTTATAACTCTTATTCACTTTAATACAAAAGGTTAGATCAAATAGATTGATTGTATAATTAAATGTATAAGATAAGTAATATTATAATATAATATCTAATAATTTCGTAGTAATAAATTTGGTAGTCCAAATTTTTAGATTATGAGACATTAAAAAAGACACATATTGTTAACCTTAATTTTAAATGGATTAATGGAATAGAAGGGAAAAAATGTTACATAAAATATATAATCAGTAATAATAATTCATTCTGATCTTTAATGAACTTTGTTGTATCTATTTATCATTTTGTAGACCGATTAAAGAAGAATGAGTATAATTGATGACTTATTATCAAGATCTTTAAATTATAAAGCCTCATAATATATTATATAATACTCTCCTAATAATAATTGTTTGGCTTAAATTAATTTTTAACAAATTAAAAAAAGAAAATAAAAAATTTAAAAAAGAAAAAATTAAATTAAAAATAACAACAACAAAAATAAAAATATTCATCAAAGAAAAAAAGATCAAAGATTAACTTTTATTAATTAAAATTTAAAGAGAAGTAATTAAAAAGAATCTATAGAAGAATACTTTAAAACTTTACTATTATTAAGGAATCAAGGGGTTTATTAGGATAATCATTTCTATTATTACTTTACATTAATCATATTACTATCTCAAAATTATTTGATAAAACTACTGAAACATAAATACATTCACTTTACATTTCAAGATTCAATAACAATTTATTTAATATAATCTAATAATTTATCTTAGTCAATCGCTTCTTATGTCAATTCTTAACACAATAATAATTACAAATAACTAATTAAACTAGAAAAATGACTACAACTGAAGGAATTGATCTAGACCGAATGAATATAGACACTAAAGATACAAATAATTTACAAAATCACGATATAAGCAATAACATTAATAATAATAACCAAGATGTACCTGAAGAAGATAAAATGCATATAGATAGATCTTTATCAAATTTAAATCAACATAGTCAACAACAACAAGCACAACAAGCACAATCATCTTCAAATCAAAATGAAAGAAATGGACAAGATAAAGATCAACAACAATTACAACAACATCAACAACAACAAGCTAATATACAACCACATCAAACGCAACAACAGCAGCAACAACAAGTACAACAACAACAACAAATACAGCAAAATCAAATAAATCAAAATCAACCTCCTCCTCCTCCACCAGAAGCATTTACAGTACCAGTTGATATAAAATGGGTACAAGGTGGTGAAAAAGTATATGTTACTGGTTCTTTTACAAATTGGAGGAAAATGATTGGATTAATTAAGCAACCAGATGGTAATTATCAAATTACTTTAGGTTTACCAGTTGGAACTCATAGATTTAGATTTGTTGTAGATAATGAATTAAGATTTTCAGATTTTTTGCCAACAGCAACTGATCAAATGGGGAATTTTGTTAATTATATAGAAATTACTCCAGAAAATGTTGAACATCATTTAGAAGAACAAAATAAATTACAACAACAACAACAACAACAAACAAAAGAAGAATCAACTATTGAAGATTCACAAAAAGATAATAATGAAAATAATAATTCAAAAAGTGGATTTTCAAGTAGAAGATCATCAACTTCAAGATCAAGAACAGATTCAATGTGGAGATTAACTAATGATGATGATGATATGGGTAATGGATATTCAAGATATCATGATTCAGAAGAAAATGATGGATTATATAAAAATTATGAATATATTAATGATATACCACCAATTTTTACAGATCCAAAAGTAATGGAACAATATTATGTTGCAATAGATAAACAATCAAGATCAAATAATGGTCAACAACAAGCTTGGTTACATCCACCTCAATTACCTCCTCATTTAGAAAGTGTTATATTAAATAATTTTAATAGTAATGAAAATAATTCTGGTGCTATTCCAATACCAAATCATGTTGTTTTAAATCATTTAGCTACTACTTCAATAAAACATAATACTTTAGCTGTTGCTTCAATAGTTAGATATAAAAGAAAATATGTAACTCAAGTTTTGTATGCTCCATTATAAGGTGATGGAATGGGTTTTTGAATTAATTATTAGAAAGGTTTATTAGTTATAAATTATAAATGTTTTTATGTTTTTTTTTTTCATTTTTTTTTTGGAAATACTTTATATATTAATTGTTTTAATTAGAGTAATGTAAAAATAAATAATTTTTAAAATTTATGGCGATTGTATAACTCTTATAGTTCAAACCTATTCATTTTGCTTGTTGAGTTACAAAAGTCTACAATTTAATAATACTTACTACTCAATTATATTTTTTATTATTTCAAAAAAGCTATAAAACTAAACCCAAAAAATTACAACTTCTTAATAATCTGAAGAATCGTTACCTCTTCTATTTGAAGATTCATAAGAATCATCATTATCATCTTGGCCATAAGATGAAGATCCATATGAATCATTACCACCTCTTCTATTTGAAGAATTTGAACCATAAGAATCATCATTATCATTTCCATAAGATGATTTTTTATTTGATGAACCATAAGAATCATCATTATCTTGACCATAAGTATTTGATGTTGATGAACCATAATTATCATTACCACCTCTTCTATTTGATGAACCATAAGAATCATCATTTGAATCACCATAAGTATTTGATGTTGATGAACCATAATTGTCATTACCACCTCTTCTATTTGATGAACCATAAGAATCATCATTTGAATCACCATAAGTATTTGATGATGACGAACCATAATTGTCATTACCACTTTTTCTATTTGATGAACCATAAGAATCATCATTTGAATCACCATATGAAGATTTTTTATTTGATGAACCATATGAATCATCATTATCTTGACCATAAGATGATGAACCATAAGAATCTCCTTTTTTATTAGAAGAACCACCATAATTATCATCATTAGTATTACTTGAACCATAATTTGAATCACCATAAGTATTCAGTGATGAAGAACCATATGAATTATCATTATCTTTGTTTCTTCTTTGAGTGGTTGAATCATCATAATTTGATGATCCATATGAATCATCATTATTGTTTCCACTTCTTCTTGAAGAATCTTTATCGTCGTCTTTACCAAATCCGAAAACCATTTTTTTTAGGTTAGTTAGTTAGTTATAAATTGCAAAAAAATAAAGCTAATTTGAGGATTAAAAAAAAAAACGAATTACTAAATAAAAAAACGTGGAATTGACTGAATATTTATAAGAAAGTCTATCCTTTTAATAATTTTGATACATGTCATTAAATTGTTATGCTTAATTCATACTTAATTTCACATTTTCCATGTATGCTAAAATTAAATTCGGTTATGAAAATTTCAAAATTTAAAATATAATCCCTTAAACTTCAGTTACACAAAAATAGAATTATTATTTTGTTTCAGGAATTTAATTTTTTTAATTTGACGTAAAAAAGTAAGGAACTTTATTTTTTTCTTTCAAATAATTGGATCCAAATGGTTCTATTTTTTTTTCATGAAGCTACTGACGTGTTGGTTGATACCAATTGAGCATGGTCCAATGATGTTACTGATACTTATAGTACTTTAAACACAATTAAATTGGGAATAGTCAAATCTAAATTAAAATTTCAATTAAAACTGACTGCCACACAAAAACGTTCGGTACTTAACAAAATTCCAATTTAACCACCACATAAAAATTGACTCAAAACGTGTACCTTACCTCATATTAAATTTTCGTTCTTTACTTAAGAATTAATAGAAGATGAAATTCTTTTAATTGTTTGGAATTATGAAAAGAATATTATATTTTATATGCACGAATGATAAAACTAACAATTGAAATGTTTATGTTTGGACCAAAATTTAAGTTTCACTTAACTACTACACGACGACGTGGAGTTTTATATATCCGTGATAATTTTTGATTTGGACAACTTGAAATGTGGAGACTTAAGTAGTTTCTTCAATTGTATTATCCCAAAATTATTTTAAATATTCGTAGCTATCTCTCTATGAGGATGACAAGCATCTTCTTTGCAATCTGATTGATTATTTTGTAGTAAGTCAATTAAATTAGTTTCAATTTGAATTGATCAACCAAATCCAAATATAACTTTATAGTGTACACAAAATTACTAGGTTGCTTTATCCTTGAACTATAATTATATCAATTGATCTCCTTTTTATCGGAGAATCTCATATGTCCATTTTTATCATTCAATACGCGTCTAATTTAAATAATAAGCCTTGTTTATAAATTTTGTCACTTCTCAACATCAATATGTTAAATTAACTTTTATGTTTGAAGTTTTGCATTAATTGATTATTTATCCTAGTACTATGTTAAATGATTAATAAAATTGCACGTATATAAATTGAAGATACCTTATAAACATTTCCATATCTTTCATACTGTAAGCATTTATTCTCTAACGTGAAGGAAAGAAAAATTTAAGGTATCTAAATAATTGATTGCATCACAGTTCAAAGTAAATTTTTGGTAAGATTTTGGCACAAATTTTGAGAAAATCTGAAATTTTTTGAATAGTATCAAAATGGTAATTCATTTTTAAGCACAGAAGTTGTTAATTCTTTAAAAAAATTTGTATAATGCTCTCGGTTACTCAGAGCCAATTATTTAAGAATGAATTGATACTTCTCTATAAGATTTGGTTGCAAAACTTATAAAGATTTATCAAATTCGCACGCAAAATTTTATTAAGAAGATCAAAGAACAAAAAAAAAACTAAAAGATGAAAAAGTCAATATCGAGATACAAAAGATTAGTACTACAACTCAAACAAAATCTCAATTGATTGTCAACACCACCAAAAAATTGATTTTTAAATATGTCTGTAAATATTTTCAAAGATCAAGTTGAGGAAGATAGAGCTGAGAATGCTCGTATGTCAGCATTTATTGGAGCTATTGCAGTTGGTGATTTAGTTAAATCAACTCTAGGTCCAAAGGGAATGGATAAATTATTACAAAGTGCAAGTAATCCAGATCATGCATTAGTTACGAATGATGGAGCAACAATATTAAAATCTATACCATTTGAAAACCCAGCAGCAAAAGTCCTTGTGAATATATCAAAAGTTCAAGATGATGAAATTGGAGATGGTACAACATCAGTTACAGTATTAAGTGCAGAATTATTAAGAGAAAGTGAAAAATTAATTGATCAAAAAATCCATCCACAAACTATTATTGAAGGTTTTAGAATTGCAAGAAAATATGCTATTGAAGCATTAGATAGAAATGCTACAAATAATGGATTAAATCCTGAAAAATTTAAAAAAGATTTAATTAATATCGCTAAAACTACATTATCATCGAAAATTTTATCACAAGACAAAGATCATTTTTCAAAATTAGCAGTTGATGCTATATTAAGATTAAAAGGTTCAACAAATTTAGCAAATATACAAATTATAAAAAAAGTTGGTGGGAAATTATCAGATTCTTATTTAGATGAAGGTTTTATATTGGAAAAAAAATTTGGTATTGGACAACCTAAAAAAATTGAAAATGCCAAAATTTTAATAGCTAATACATCAATGGATACTGATAAAGTTAAAATATTTGGAGCAAAATTTAAAGTTGATTCTACATCAAAATTAGCAGAATTAGAAAAAGCTGAAAAATTAAAAATGAAGAATAAAGTAGATAAAATAAAAAAATTTGATATAAATGTATTTATAAATCGTCAATTAATTTATGATTATCCAGAATCATTATTTACGGATTCTAAAATAAATACAATAGAACATGCTGATTTTGATGGTGTTGAAAGATTAGCTTTAGTAACAGGTGGTGAAGTTGTAAGTACTTTTGATAATCCAGAAAATGTTAAATTAGGTCATTGTAAAGTAATTGAAGAAATTTTTATTGGTGAAGATAATTTTCTTAAATTTTCAGGTGTTGAAGCAGGTGAAGCGTGTACTATTGTATTAAGAGGAGCTACTGAACAAGTACTCGATGAAGCAGAAAGATCATTACATGATGCATTATCAGTATTATCACAAACTACAAAAGATACTAAAACAGTATTGGGAGGTGGATGTGCAGAAATGTTAATGGCAAAAGCAGTTGATCAAGTAGCTGCTAATGAAACTGGTAAAAAGGCATTAGCTATAGAAGCTTTTAGTAAAGCTCTTAGACAACTACCTACCATTTTAGCAGATAATGCAGGTTATGATTCAAGTGATTTAGTTACAAAATTAAGATCAGCTATATATAATGGTATATCTACTTCAGGTTTAAATCTTAACGAAGGTATTGTTGATGATATGAGAGAATTAGGAATTGTTGAAAGTTATAAATTAAAAAAAGCAGTTGTTAATTCTGCTACTGAAGCTGCTGAAGTATTATTGAGAGTTGATAATATTATACGTGCTAAACCTCGTACTGCTGATAGAAATCATTAAAGTTAATAATTTTTAATATATACATATACATTCTTGTAATTTTAGTATTGTAGAATTTTCACGATAATTCTTAGTGTAAACAAACCACAAAATCAATCAAAACAAAAAATAATCAAGATTAATTGAAACAAAACCAATATAATGTTTAACAACTAATGAGTCAACTACCAGAAGACACAATAGAAACAATAACACAAACCCTCAAATTATACAACTCAGTAAAAATAAATGAAATAATAATATTCACTAAAAACTTACAATATATAGGAACTTACCCTGAAACCAAATCCAAAAAAGATGAAGATGTTAAAAAATTAAAAGAGTTAATTGAATCAATTGGTACTAGTGAGAAGAAATTGGTTAGTTTCAAAGTTAATAGTGATGCCGATGAAAATACCGAAGAGAGTGGGGAATACATTACTCATTTTATGGAAAAATTTATTATGGTTTATAAATTAGAGAAGTAAATAAGTTCATTTATTGGATTATGGAGTGTAAGCCCAATCTAAAATGTCAAATGTCAGCTTCAACTAAAGGGTGTGATTGTTTACGATGTTCTGATAGTTTTAATTAAAAGAAGAGCCCATTATATTTACTCAATTGGTAGGAAAGAGAATATTTCAGTTTTCATGAAGTAATTAGATGGTGAAGTTTAATCATGGTCATAAGGAAATACATAATTAGTGATTTGTTAACAAAAATTGACATTCAGTGTCTTACAATATTTTGTGTCATAAGCATAAAGTCTTTTGCAACCAACTAACTTTTTTTGATATGGAAAATTACCAAAGAATATAAAAAGAAAAAAAGTGATCTAACAAATATCAATGTTTATATTCAATGTCCCTTAATAAGAACTTCAAAAAATGAGGGTTGAACCAAATACTCCAATCTCAAAAGAAAGTCCACCAGAAGTTAGCTTAAAATTAATTAGGTCATCATCATCATCAACTCATGATTCCAAAAATCAAGATCAACAAAACTCAGAAACTCATGAAGACGATTACGAAACTAAAGACATTATCTACAACCCAGACGAAGAGTTGTTTAATTTCAATACCATCGAATATACGAAAAGAAAAAGAGCATATACAAATTACAATTCATTTTCAAATTTTAAAGAATTAGCAGCATTTTTTAAACTAGAAAATTCAACACTTGAATATTTAAATAATAAAATAAATCAATTTAATCAATACCAAGCTATAATTATTCCTAATAAACAACTTTTAGAATATATTGATAGTGTTGAAAAAACCAAGTTATTTTCTCCTGCTTCTGCTATTGATTGTTTGATTCCTGCTAGTGATGATATCGAAACCGAAAATGGTATGCATGATGATGGTGTTGATGCTACAAAGAAAAATGGTTCAGATGATGTTGTTAAAGAAAAAATTAGATTACCATTAGGAAGTATAACCCAGTACAAATATGGTAAGTCTACTGATGAATCCATTGAAAGCAAGAAAAGAGATGGTGGTTCAGCTGATGTTGATGTTCCTCGATTAACCATCAACCCGTCAGTTAAAGCCCCAAAAGATGATGATTCTGTATCGAAGGAAGATAAACTCCGGAAAGGTAATGAAGATAGAAGAATTGATGCTAGTCCAGTTGATACTAAGAAGATAGAACCAATCAAATTACCATTAATTGACATAACTCATTCAACAACCAATTCATCAGTTAAAAAGGAATTAGATAAACACAATCAAAAATCACTAGATAATCATCCACTTTATTGCGTAAGTTCATTTAAAGCAAGTCATTTAAGAAAAAAAACAAATCCTTATAAGGGATTACAAAATAATGATGAAATTTCACCAAAAGTTGATCAAGAACGGCCATTATTTATACCACAAAGAAGATCAAGAAATTTAAAAATGACCAAATCAAATAATTTAAATGGTAAAGATCAATTTAAAAATGAACCAATTAATAATCTTTTAAGGGATAATTCATTAAATTGTTATCAATTACATATGGATGGGTATAATTCTTCAGTTGATCAAAAGTCTTCAAATGGTGGCACTTGTGATGTTGATGGAAAGTTGCAAAATAAGAAAAAATTTATTGAAAAAAAATGAAGTCAAAAGCTTGTTAAAAGTATCAGTTTTCCTGTTTGTAATTATCTCTGTATAATAAAACGAAATTTCATAAAAGCATTAACTTTCTTTACTCAATCTACAATTATTATAAATCTAAATTAAATAAAGTATATTCTATAAATACATAACGAAACGAACTATATATAAAAAAATTTATAAACGATGTAGAATGATAAAATTGTATGAAAAAGATGTTTGATGTAATGGTTTGATCAGGTTTAAATTTAAGGAAACCAAAAAATACTTAATGAAAAATAAAAATATGCTAGATTAAAATTCTAAAGTTCTAATGAATAATTGAAGTTGATGCAAAAAAAATCAGTTTACATTTTTTTCTATTTCTTTTTCTCAATTACGAAATCATAAACTTGTGATACTTTTTTCGTAGATGTTGATGGTGGTGGTCCATTAGGTCTTTCAAAATCTTCATTACCTGATCCAGAACTTGATGTAAAAATTGTATCTGTTTCTATTATTCTTTCACCTATTACTTCATTATTTTGTACATTATTATTGTTGTTGTTGGTTGTTGTTAAATTACTATCTCTTCTTTGACTTATTGAATTTCTTCGTGAAGTTGGTGGAGGTCCAACCGGTCTACTTATATCACCAATATCATCATTACTATGATTTTGTCCTTCTAAGTCACTAGGTAAATTAGTTGCACCACCACTACCATTATTTAAATTATTATCACCACTACTTGAACTATTAGAACCATGTCTTTGATGAGTTGCAGGAGGATGTTGTAAAGCATTTTTAGCATTTGGATTAGGATGAAAAGTTCCAGAAGAATCATAATAACCCATATCAAATTCATTAGCATGTTGAGTATAAGTAGGTACATAAGCAGAAGGTAAATCAGGATCTCTTAAATGATCAGGTTGATCATATTGATTTTGTGATTGTCTATAAGAAGGTGGTGTCATCCATCTTGTACCATACAATGGTTGTTGACCATGTTGACTTCTTTTTTTATTTACTCTTATAGTTCCTAATATTACTATTATTACTAATACTATAAATATTGCAAAAAATGCCCATCTTGCTGAATTTGAATTTTCCCAATAATTATCACCCCAATCTCTTTTTGTAAAATTATTTGCCGTTGATGATATTATAAAATGATTTATTATTGCCATTATTTGTGAACTTTGAGATTATTTTATTTCGGATATAATAAGTAGTATGAAATAGGTTATTAATGAAAATTACTGAATAAATTTAATTTAGTATTAATGATAGTTATTGAATATCGATTTTATTCAATAAAAATATAGTTGTTGAAATCTAAATTTTTCCGATCTAATCTAAAAATTAATGTTTATTGGATCTTAGATAAATAGGGTTGATTTAATAAGAATAACTTAAACTTTAATCAGTATAAAATTTAATATTGATTTTATGATATTGATTATTAAAAGTTGATTAATATTTGATATAAATATTTGAATTCCGAATACTCTTTTTAATTTAAATAAAAGAAAAGAAAAAAAGTTTAAATTTTATAAATATTAAAATTAAAGAAAAAAAAAAAAAAATGTAAGAGAATGAAATTAATAAAAAAAAAGATAGGAGTTATAAATAAATATATTTATAAGATTAAATTTGTATTAAAGGATAGAGAGATAGGTTTAGTTTAGTTTAAAGATTTATTAAATGAATCGTATAAGATTTAGATGATGATTATAAATATGATTAACGATTATAAAGTAGATCGTTTTTAAATATAAATCAAATCATCAGTGTAAACTTTTAATCAGAAGAGGCTTGTGCAAAAATGTCTTAAATAACAATAAACTCCATTTTAATTCCATGACTTTACAATACAAATTTTTTTCATACCAAATGGAAGTTTGAATCGTATCTTAAATTTAATGTTTTCTTGAATAGTAATAGACAAGGCATTAGACATTATGAAAATTAATTTTACGGTACGGATAATATAAAATTTAAATTTAAATTGACAGTATTTTCTTGTTTAAGATCATTTCATATGCATATTAAAGGAATAAATAGTTTTCTTTATTCTTATAAGGGTTTTTATTTCTTATTTAATTTTTTATATTTTTGACTATTTACTCCCAAGAAAAAGCAAAATAAATTTTAGATTAAACAAGTTATACAATTAAATTCAAATAATTGAACGTATTAATTAATTATTAATTTGACTATTGATTTACTACATCGAATATTGGTACCAATTTAAGTAATTTTTAGAAAAATGAAAGATCAAATTTTTGAAAAAATGTGTTGATTAAATATTTTTTAATTTTTTAACTTCAATTTTAAACGGATTTATTATTACTAAAAATAAAAATTTTAAATCCGATCTATTTAATTTAGTGTAATATAATGATTTTCTCTATACTTTTTAAATTTTCTATTTTAAAGTTTTGCAACCAAATTTTTAAACTATTATTAGACAACTCATATACTTTTAATTTGAGATGAAGTTGGTTGTAAAATCTATACAAATATGTATTGAAGACAATGATTCATTGTAAGTATATACGGGAAGTAGAGATTAAGTTTTATACATTTGAAACTTTCTAACTCAATATAAGATCTATATTAGAAGTGCTTAATAAAATTTGGCAACAAATTGAAAATTGCATTAAAAATTATGATCACTTTTGTTTGATTTTATTCAAGAATCAATCAAGAAGGAAAGTCAAAACTTATTATTCAATTTCAGATATACCTTATGAACTTTCACATTTAACTGCAATTATAAAATTAATTAAAATTGTAATTAATCATTTAAGTCAACCAAATAATTTAACAACTATAAGAGATATTTATTATCAAGATGTTGAAATTTTCAACAAGAAACAACAAGAATGTAAAAAATTATTAATTGATGTATTTGAAGATTCATTAAATTGGTCATTAATTAATGATTTAAATATACATCCAACTCAAAAAGGATTATTTTTTGATAGTTTTAGTAATGAACCAATGCTAATTCCAATTAATTTTGAAAATTATTTTGAAAATAAAAAATTTTGTATTAATGATTTAAAAATTGTGGTTGTTGAAAAAGATGCTGTTTTCCATTCATTTTGTCAATTTCTTAATCTTAATTCTAATAGTGTCAAGGAATTAAATTATATTATAATTACTGCCAAGGGATTTGCTGATAAATTGACACTTAGATTCTTGTCATTTTTAAATTCAACTTATAAACCAATTGCAATTTATGGTTTCTTTGATTCTGATGTATATGGTATAATGATTTATAAACAATTTAATGAAAATTGTGGAAATAGTAACTTAAATTTTAATGGTATATTTTTATTTGACACTAATCCTATTAGTTGGTTGAATATAACCAATAGAGATTTTAAAATAATGAGTAAAATGTCAAATGACATAAATTCATCAACTCATAGAGAGTTATCAAGAGGTATGTTTTTCCATAAAAAAGTTGAAATGAATGTTGTTTCAAATAAAGATGGTAAAGATGAAACAACAAATTATAATCAATATATTTTTAATAAAACCTTTAAATAAAATTGTCTGTCTGAAACACGTGAATTGAAAATATGTCAATCGAAAAAAAAAAATTTCAAAGATTTCAACAAATTTTTTTGATTAATTGTACGTTTTTGAATACACATATTTTTTTTTTTTTTCGAATCAATTTCATTTCAATTGTTCAATTGATTTACTAATTATTCTCAATACCAAAATGTCATTCACAAATCGTCAAGTAGGTGGTAAAAACACTTTAGATTATAAATTATTTTTTGAAAAAGATGGTAAACCAGTTTCACCATTTCATGATATTCCATTATATGCAAATGAAGAAAAAACCATTCTTAATATGATTGTTGAAGTTCCAAGATGGACAAATGCAAAATTAGAAATTTCAAAAGAAATTAAATTGAATCCAATTATTCAAGATACTAAAAAGGGAAAATTAAGATTTGTTAGAAATTGTTTCCCACATCATGGTTATATTCATAATTATGGTGCTTTCCCACAAACTTGGGAAGATCCAAATTATACTCATGCTGAAACTAAAGCAAAAGGTGATAATGATCCATTAGATGTTTGTGAAATTGGTGAAAGAGTTGCCCATGTTGGTGAAGTTAAACAAGTTAAAGTATTAGGAACAATGGCATTATTAGATGAAGGAGAAACTGATTGGAAAATCATTGCAATAGATGTAAATGATCCATTAGCTTCAAAATTAAATGATATTGAAGATGTTGAAACTCATTTACCTGGATTATTAAGAGCAACAAATGAATGGTTTAGAATTTATAAAATTCCAGATGGTAAACCAGAAAATCAATTTGCTTTTAGTGGAGAATGTAAAAATAAAAAATATGCAGAAGAAATTATTACTGAATGTAATGAAGCTTGGGAAAAATTAATTTCTGGTCAATCTGTTGATTCTCATGGTATTGATTTAACTAATACTACTCTTGCAAAAACTCCTAAATTTGATGATAATGTTGATATTCCAACCGCTTCTCCTGCTGAAGCTGCTCCAATTGATAAATCTATTGATAAATGGTTTTTCATTTCTGGTGCTCATTAAATTAACTATATAGTGAATTAGTAATACTAAATAATGGTTTTAGTAATCTATGATATAAATTACATAAATTGAAGGACTTAAGAAGTTTATTTTTTAAAGATCATTATACCCTGTTTAAATAAGCAATTACAATATCTGCATAATTTTAATCAGCCTCATTACCACAATTAATTTATAACATTTAAAGATTATCTACTTGTAAGTTAACTAATATTAATCGGTTTGTAACTTAAATTGGATTAAAGTCCGTTATTCAGCCTTTCATTAATTCTCTTAGATATGGATAAAAGTACAAAAAAATAATATTATACTATTAACCGGAATTAACAAAATATTCATAACAAATTTACTAATCTCAATTATAAATCAAATATCTTATCAGAAAAAAAAAGATGTATATATAAATATTATCAACAATTCATCACATATCTGAAAATTTCATTTGATCATTATAATACAATTCATATAACAATGTCATTAGAAAAAATCATCATAATTGGTGGTTCATATGCCGCAATTTTAGCATTAAAAACAATATTATCATCTAAAACCAAAAAGTTCGATATAACAATCATTTCCCCAAATGAATATACTTTTTTCAATGTTAGTGTACCAAGATTGTTAATAGATAATTCATTAATTGAAAAAACTTTATTTCCAATTAAAGAAGTTGTGGAATATTTAGCTAAGGGAACAGGTAATAAAGTTACACATATAAGATCAAGTGTTGAAAAAGTTGAATTTGATACTAAATCAGTGATTGTTGCTAATGGTGAAAAATTAAATTATGATTATTTAATAATTGCATCTGGTTCAAGATCAACTTCTCCATTATGGAAATTAGATTCAACAAAGAGTAATGATTATAATTTAGATTCAATTAAAGAATTTACTGAAAAGATTAAAACTGCTAAAACCATAGCAATCATTGGTGGTGGTGCAACTGGTGTTGAAACTGCTGGTGAATTAGGTACTGAATATTATGGTGAAAAAGATATAACTTTATATACTGGTTCATCAGGTCCATTATCAGAAACATTACCAAACCATGTTGATTCAGCCACACAAAAATTAAATAAATTAGGAGTTAAAATTATAAACAACGAAAGAGTTAAACCAGAAGGCAATACTATTATATTACAAAATGGTACCAGCGAATCATTTGATTTGGTTATAGAAGCATTTAAATTAATTCCAAATACTGAATTTTTATCAAAAAATTATTTAGATGATCAAGGATATATTAAAACAAACAATTATTTTCAAATCCCCCAAATAAAAGATGTCTTTATTATTGGTGATGTGTTATCAATTGGTTTACATTCAATAGTAGATTTATCATATAATCAAAAACCAATATTTGAAAAAATTATAGAAAAAGAAATTTTTAATAATAATAGCATAGTATTAAAAGAATATCAAAGACCTACAACACCTACCTATTTAGTACCTATTGGAAAAAATGGAGGAGTTGGAGCTTTTTATGGTTGGAATTTTCCTAATTTTTTAGTTTGGTATTTAAAATCAAAAGATTTTATGATTCCTAAAGCAAAAAAATTTTTAACTTAGTTTACAATTTAGTTCATTTATGGAATATATTTTCATATTTTTTTTGGTTTTTATAGCTATTGTTAAGCTTATTTTTAGATTAATATATATATGACCAAATTTAAGTTTATTTTATTTGTAATTCTTTTTTAATTTACTTTTATATGATTTCGAATGTAAATTTATATATTTCCGAAGAAGTGACACAAAATCAACCCCACCCTCCCTGTAAAAAAGTTTTTCTTATTCAACTTGGAAATTTGGCAAATTTTTACACACAAATTTTCAAAAAATCTCGAACCAACTTAAAAATTGGATTGGTACCTATTTTAGTTTATTTTGAATGTTATTCGTATGTGATTTTTTTCACCAAATTGAGCTGAAGCAACAGTATATCGGAAATCAAGAATTGCCGACACTTGAAATATTTTGGTGAACTTTGAAAATCTAATTTTTGAGAATTCTTTCTTATTATTGGTGTTTCACATACTCTTATGTATATCATTCGAATCAGGAGAATTTTCTCTTTCATATGAGGGTCTTATCTCAAAAATGAAAAATTTAACCGCTCTAGTGCCTGCTATATAGGACACTGGGGACGGCCCAACATTTCACAATTTTCAAAAAATTTTTTAGATGTCAAAGAATGAGACTGCAATATTAATGTTCGAAAAGTAAATGTAATTTGTATGAGACTTTTTGTTCCAACTACTCCGTGTTAGTCAATATTTGAGCATAACGACAAAGCAATTTTCATAACTAATCTGGGAAAGGAAAAAAATTTGAAAGTTTTGGTGAACACTCAAGAGTTATACTAATTAATACATCTAGTTTAGGGAACAACTTGTGTGGTCGCTAGTCAGGGAAGTTTTATTATATAAACCAACTTATATAATCCATAAAGTAACTTCCGTAGGTATTATGCCGATATATGCAAGGTTGGCTATAAAAACTTGTGGCTAGTAAAAAAATAAGGTTTTCGGTCGATAAATATTATTCCTAATTCCATTAGGATTATTAAACAAAACTTCCTGTTCAAATGTCAGCAATACTTGAACTAGCATGTAGTTGATAATGCTTATTAATTATGGATGACATACATGCAGCTGCTGAATGGGCTTACTAATCACACAATCCTGACCATTTAATATAAAAAGAGATCAAAATTGCAAATGTTAAATTTAATCTTCTTAGAAATCAACTGATTCAAGCAATTGCCAATTTAAACTGCTATTATTGATTCGCATTAAAAAATTGAAATGTCTGCTCAACCAGAATCTGTTTTTGTCACCGGTGCTACTGGCTATATTGCTCAACATATTGTTAAACAATTACTTGAACAAGGATATAGTGTGATTGGTTCAGTTAGATCAGAAGAAAAAGGAAAAGATTTAAAATTAACAATTGCAAAGACTGATTTAATTTCAGATTTGTTTCATTATGTTGTTGTTCCAAATATTATTGACAAGAAATCCTTTGATGAAGTGTTTGATGAACATCCAGAAATTAGGGTCGTATTACATACTGCATCTCCAGTTGATTTTACTGCAAAAGATGCTCAAAAAGATATTATTGAACCAGCAGTTCTAGGTACAAAAAATATTTTACAATCAGCCAAAGAACATTCAAATATCAAACATGTTGTTATTACCTCTTCTGCAGTTAGTGCTATTGATATTACTGGATCAGTTAAACCCGATGACGTTGTGACTGAAAATTCTTGGAGTAAACTAGACTTTAAACATTTAAAGGGTCCAGAAGATGCAAGTGTTGGTTATGGTCTTAGTAAAACTTTTGCCGGTAAAGAAGTTGACAAATTTATTGAAAATGAAAAACCAAATTTCACTATAGCTTCAATTTTACCACCTTATGTATTAGGTCCACAAGCATTTGAAGTTAAAGATAAATCTCAGTTAAATTTCTCAGCTGAATTAGTCAATAAAGTTTTAAAGTTGAAACCAGATGATAAAATTCCTGAATTTGTTGGGTTTTTTGTTGATGTAAGAGATGTTGCTCATGCACATATAAAAGCAATTGAATCAAGTAAAGAAACAAATGGTAAAAGAATAGCCACTGATGCTGGATCTTTTACAAATGAAATTATTGCTACTATAATTAATAAACATTTTCCACAAGTCCATATACCTGAAGGATCAGTTAAAAAATCAAATGAGCAATTGAAAGATAAAGATTTTGCAAGAAATTTTTCAAAATCTGAAAAATTATTAGGATTTGATTATATTCCTTTGGAAAAAACTATTGTTGATTCCGTTCAACAAATTCTTGTTGCTAATTAAATTTTATGGTGGTTTAAAATATGAATAAATAGCCTCTTAATATAGCTTGTGAGTTTTGTTTAATTTCATTTGATTGTAAGTTCTGAAACTCTGGCATGAAAGTTTTCCTGTCTTAAATCTCTACTTTAAACAGTCACTCATATTGCCTTTGGTCTATATATACTATACAAAGAAAAAGAGTAGGGGTATTCGAAAATGCAGTTGAAATAACGCTAAAAAAAAAAAATTGACATGTCCTGGCTCAAATAGAAAACCCTCAAAATTTTTAGGGGGTAGTTTTACAGACTCTCTAGCATCAAGAACCAATAGGCAACATGTATGCATCACTAAAGCTTATATTTGTGTTAAATTATGTAATTGCTGAAGCTCTGCTGGTACATGTTATTACTTTTGCAACAATAAATTGTTGACAGCTGTAAAGTCCCCCATTTGAGAATTCTTTAAGGTACCTCATGGTAGTTAAATATTTGTGGTTGTACTGGCAGATAAATAGTGTAACTCCAGTTGCTTTGAAGTAATGATTTTTCATATTTATTCATTTCTTTTCTAGATTTAATTTACAACTTAAGGTTTTATTCAATAGATCTTCAAAAAATCAGTAGTTGAAAATAATTCGTAATTTTCTTCTCCCAAAGTCTTAGCTGTCAGTCTCTAAATAATGTATGTGTAGGGTTCTAATGATCTGTTTTGTAAACTTTATTTGTGAGGCTTTGGCTTGGTCTGGGAGTTGTTTTGTTTGGATCGACTATGGACTGCATTTGTCTTAAGTCTTTGTCAAGCCACAATCTAGATTTATTCTGTTCCTTGTACCAATGCTTAGTTTTAGTCTGATCTTTTGAGTGATATGTTCTCAAACTAATTGGATCTCTCATAGACCAAATGTAGCTGTTGTTGTATTGAATTCATCAAACCAAAGTTGAGTTAGAATCAACTATCTACCTTTATCAAAGAACCAGCCCACTCACGATCATGAATCTCAAGTATCAAAGTCAAAAAGGGTTGTCAGTTAATTATCCAAAACACCAAAGATCTTACTTGCTTCATTCCAGTGTCTAATCCATATCAAAGTCCAGTCAATTAGTCAAGTTTGTCTCCAAAGGTTGAGTCCCAAGTTTGATAAAATCGATAATTTGTTCAATGGGGTCGGAAAAGCGTCTCAGTTAGTCAACTCAGGTATTTCCCATACTTAAGTGGGTGAAATGTCTCACAAATATTTCTCAATTGATGATAAAGCTAGAATTCTGAAGTTAGTAGAATAAATAAATATATCTACATTTGCATGGATAAAAGTAGGTTTCTGTGATCAATTGGAGAAGAAGAAGGTTTTCAAAATGTCCAAAAAATTGTTTTTTTTGTTTGTATTTAAATGGCAAAATATTTGATATGCTAATCTTTAGCTGCAAAATATTTTGCACCTAGTAATAAAGTTGTAAACAAGATGTAAAAATTTCTTTTCACTACTAGTACGTCTCTCGCAAACAACTAAATACAACGAAGCTCAATGTTCCGCTCAAATAATTTCTAGTGAGACTGACTACCTGAGAAATCCTCTAAGTTACAAATTATCTCATTATTTGCTTTAATGCAGTTTGAGTTCAGAATATTTGACCAATTTTCAGACTTCGAAGACGCACATTACACAAAAACAAAATGATAATAGAATTGAAAAGATAAAATATTCTGTCACTGTTAAACTCAAACAATTAAGTTACAGAACCAAGTTCAATTATTATATGGATGATTACAAACAGCTAGGTCCAAATGAGATAATTAGCTCTCATAGAAATACATTTTTTTTTACATTATTACAAAATGAAGGATTAACAATAGTGGATTTATTGCAGAATCAAGAATTATCACTAAATCAAAAGAATTCAAATTTAGCTGAATTGTTCAACAGACCAGAACTAGAAGTTGATGTTTATTATGATTTATTGAGAAAAGATTTTAATGTTGAACCTACCGATATTGATGATATCTTTGGTGATGAAAATGAGAAATATATCAAGACTGGGATTCAGTCAATTGATGAAGATTTAGGTGGTGGATTACCAATTGGTGAAGTTACAGAATTATTTGGAGCAAGTGGATGTGGGAAATCTCAATTAGTATTTCAATTTATCAAAAACTGTCTAAATGAATTGGAAGATTCCAAAGTTGTTCATATATCAACTGAGACTAACCTAAATTCTACAAGATTAAATGATTTTTTGGAGAATGATCAAACAAAAATGGAAAAAATCTCATGTATATATTGTCCAGATTTGATATATCAAGATCATATACTATATACTCAAGTGCCGATTGAATTAGAGAAAAATTCAAGTACAAAATTATTAGTCATTGACTCAATATCTCATCATTTTAGAGGAGATGATTCAATATCAAGCAGTGATATACTAAAAGAAAAGATGGAGTCAATTGTGACAAATTTGGAAGATGATCCAGATTTTGAAGAGTTAAAACAAACTGAGAAAAAGCAGTCGAAGTTCAAAAACTACAAGACTGAAAAATACTCCAAGAGAGTTCAAAAATTATATTACATGATTCATTTGTATAGACATTTAAACAGATTAGCTAAAAAATATCAAATTGCAATTGTTGTTATAAATCAAGTTAGTGATTATGCATCAGATATAAATACAGACTATGGTCAATACCTAATTGAAGATATAGATGATCCATTAAATTATGATTTTCAAATTCCAATATCAGCAGGATGGGATCAAAAATCTATATTTAACTTACTACCTAGACATTTTATAACTACTGATTCCCAAAATACATTACTGAATATTCAAATAAATGAAAGAGATGTAGAATTATTAGATTTAGAAATTGAAAAATCAATGGATATATCAAACAAAAGATACAGGACAACCAATGAATATGATCCAAAAAACAACAAAACCAATGTGGTTAATTTACTCGAAAATCAAAAAGAATTAATTTTAAAATCTTATAATTTAAGAAACAAAAATTCAATAAATAAATTAATTCCAACTTTAGGTTATACATGGTCAATGAATTTACAAAACAAGATAATGGTACTGAAGAAATATAAACCAGATCTTAAAACCAAAAAGGAAATAGAAGAAGAAGCAGAAAATTTTAACTCAATAGATTTAGAATCAGGTATATCTTTTAATCAACTAATGGAAGAAGTAAATTCAAATGGTAAACGACCTTCAAGTTCTTCTTCAAATCCTCAATCTATAGACCTAATCAATAAGACTACAAATTCTTTATTAAAAGGTTGGAAAGTTCAAAGATTTATAAAAGTTATTCAAAGTTCTAATAATTTCTTAAATGAAAGTAATTTTGAATTACATAAATTTGTTATAGAGAAAGATAGAATCACTTAGCTGTATAGATATATATTTATTTGTATTATTACGTTATATAGAAATTGCTGCAATTCAATTGTTTCATATTTGAACTACTCACCAATAATAATAGAACGTGATTTACACAAAATGTAAGTAAGTAATAGAACGTGTTTATCAGTAAAATAGAGTAGTGCAATCAAGAACAAAAATTACGATACTTTGAAATAATAAATTATAAGTTCATAAGTTTAATAAATATAGCACAAAGTAATCACGTATAATAAATAGTAAATATTTACAACCAGCTTTTAATTATATATATCAATAATTTGGCAACAACAACTTCAAATACCAATAACTACAGTCTACAACACGGTATATCAACTATTCAATAAATACGCTTTCTATAATTAAAAAAGATGAAGGTACGAACTTAAACTGATGACGGAATTTATTTCTCCATGATTTTACAACCAGATTTAATACTAACGAATTTACCTAAAGTATATTGATGAAATTGATCTAGAATTAGTAAATCAAGAACTAAATTTTATAGTACCTGAAAATAATCTAAATATAAGAGGAGGATGTGAATTATTTACAACAAAACCAATTGGTTCAGATAGGAAATTATTCAAGACAATAGATAAACATTTAAATCAAATAATAGAAGATAATCAATTATCAAGATCATTAGAAAAAGAAAGACAGAATTCATTAGGTTCAATGTATGGAACAAGTGGTAGTCCAATTGATATACGAATAAATAATCAAAATTTTGCAGAAAGGAAAAGAAGGTCGAGTTCAAATCTGGGGAAATTAAATTTTCACAAAAGTTCAGTAATATCAAATACAACAGATGATGAAAATAGTGCAAATGTAAGTACATCATCATTATTATCAAAATCTTTAAATGACGATAGTATAATAGCGCAAGAAATACCCATTGATGAATCACCATTTGGACCTTTAAAAAGTACAACAACAAGAAGAACTTTTGCATATCTTATAGCTATTTTGAATAATACATTTCCCGATCAAGATTTTTCAAACTTACAACCAACTTTTGAAAATTTTTACAAGATTGAATCACCAGAAGATTTAATACAGAAGTTCAATAATCTTTTAGTTTCATTAGGTAAAAAAGAAGATATTTTAAATTGGATTTGGGATATAATAAATTCTTACATGGAAGTATTACCACTTAAGAATTCATCACCTTATTTATCAGCTCAAGGCTCTGGTAGTCCCACTAATAATCAAGGTTCAAGAAAAAACAGCTTAAACATAAGTAGTAGGAATGGATCAACTTCAACATTAAATGGAGCATCAAGTAATAATTCACCACCAGGTTCTACACCATCAAGTTATGAAAACTGTCAAATATATCAATTCCAACCATCAGATGAATCAATATTTGAAGATTTAACGTATCCACATCAACCAATGTGGTCCTACTACTGGTTTATCTACAATCGAAAAAGAAAAAGAGTAACTTTTTTACATTTAACAGCAATACAAATATCTACAAAGGAAAAAAAACGAAATTCAAAAGATCTCAATACGAATGATGATAAATTAATTCATGAAGATTATGATGATGAAGAATATGATGAAAATGATGAATATATAAATAATGGAGAAGAAGATGAATTAGAGGAAGATGATGAAGATGTAGATGATTTAACTAAGGCTACTACTTTAACTGAAGAAAATGCCGATGTTGTTGGTGATCTTGAAATTTGAATACCCTAATTTTGTATATACTCAAATATGATATGTTTTAATACAAAAAAGAAATTGATTTTCTTCCTCGTTGCTGACTTGAAGAGACCAAATCTACAAAATTTAAGAACTTGTAGCTGACAAATTTATTCTTTTATTAATTCACTACTTTTAATTAATTTTTCATCAATAACTAAACAATTTCTCATATACTCTTTACTAGTAAGCACTAATTCATAATACATGATAAATTTCGGCTTTTTTGAGTTATGTTGAAAATTACCATTATTGTTTTCCTGTGGTTGTTGTTGTTGTTGTTGATATTGGTTTTGTTGTTTGGGCTTTTTATATAAGACAGAAGATGGATGAATATAGCATGGAATTTTCAGTTTGGATTTGGTTATATTCTCATAACAATTTCCCATTGGTGATAATTTGACAACGTTATTGAAAAACCCTTTAAGAAGTACTTTTTGAATTTTAGTAATTTTTTCATCTGTTATTTCAAAAAAATCCGAATCTTTTGTTTTGGTGGAAAGACCAATTTTATCACATTTTTGAATTAATTGAGTATATATGTTTTTTATCCTTTTCATCGTTTTGTGTTGAATGAAATTATCATTACACCATTCCTTCGAGTAATCGTTTTTAATCCAATACAAGTATATGTTGAGTAAAGTTATATGATCACCTTGTGAATGATTGAATTGATTGAACCTATTTTCGTTGAACTCATTGGTAGATTTTTTAGGTCTAAATCTTAAATTGGAAGATTCTGTCAACATTGATATTATTATACATATTTCCTTCGTTATTGCAAATTTTTCACTTTCGATTATACATTTTGTAAGGACTGGATCTAATGGGAATTCATTCATTTTGAAACCAGTTTTGGTTAGTTTACCACCAGTTGTGATTGCGTTTAAACTATATAATAAATTTAAAGATTTGATCAAGTTGGGTTTTGGTGGAGAATCCAAAAATTTGAAATTTAACAAGTCATTAATACCTAATGATAATAATAACAAAACAATTGAATTTAAATTTAATCTTTGAATCTCTGGTTTAGTTGATGCTTCCATATCATTATCAAATGAATATTTTGTAAAAATTCTAAAACATTTACCAGGTCCAACTCTACCTGCTCTACCAGCTCTTTGATCACAGTTAGCTTTGGAGCATGGTACAACCACTAAGCTTTCCATACCTGTTGTTGGGTTATATTCATTTTGTTTTACATAACCTGAATCTATTACGTACGATATTCCATTGATTGTTATGGATGTCTCTGCTATGTTTGTAGCTAAAATTACCTTTCTTGTATCGGGCAATGTTGGCTCAAAAATCTTGTATTGTAAATCATTTGGCAAATTTGCGTAAATCACACAAACATTCATTTTCTTATCTTGTAATTGATCTTTTAATCTTACAATTGATTCATTTAGTTGAGTTTCTAATTTTTCAATTTCCTCTTGTCCTGTTAAAAACACTAATATATCACCAGGTAACGGTTGAGTCAAATGGATTTGGAAAATAGTTGTCATTATAGCATTTAAATAATTAGCTTCTGGTTGTTTTGTATAATGAATCTTCACGGGAAATCTTCTACCGGGTATATTCAATATTGGTGAGTTGTTGAAAAATTCTGAAAATTTAGTAGCATTTATTGTAGCACTTGCAATAATCAATTTTAAATCTTTTCGTTTAATACATAAATCCTTTAGCAAACTTAGTAGTATTTCAGTAGATAAAGTTCTTTCATGAGCTTCATCAATAATTATCGCATTGTATTGAGACAAATTTGGATCATTTAAAAATTCTCTTAATAACATACCATCAGTTGAAAATTTTATAACTGTATTTTGTGAGGTTTTATCATCAAATCTTATGGAATAACCTACTTTATCACCCAACTTTGCATTCATTTCAATAGCTACTCTTTGAGCAACTGATGATGCTGCTATTCTTCTTGGTTGGGTACATCCTATTAATTTTGTATTGTTATTTGAATATCCAGCTTCATATAAATACTGAGGAAGTTGTGTTGTTTTACCAGAACCTGTTTCTCCTACAACTATTAAAAATTGGTTTTCTTTCACTAGTTTCAAAAACTCTTGTTTATATTGGAAAACAGGTAGTGAACTTCTAACATTTTCAATCTCTTTTTGTTCAATTTGTGCAGGTGACTCTGTTTCATCTTCATCTAATATTTCATCCTCATCGAAATTAACGTACTGTGATTCATCGAAGACATACTCATATTCTTTATCTTCTCCAATATGAATTTTATCATCTGTCTGTAATGTTAGCTGTTGAGCTTTTTTAAATTGATCTGTTTCCCAATCTATTTTTGGTTGTTGTCTTTCTCTATCATTGGGTAGCCTTCTATGTAGTAATTCTTTTTTATTTTGTGGATCCGAGTAGTTGTTGTAGTTGTTTCTATAATTGTCTCTTTGGTGTTGGTGTTGGTGCAGTTGACGTTGATAATTGTTCCCATTATTGTTATGATAAGTTTGTGATCTTTGATGGTCTTTAAAAGGTTTAGCCAATTCTGCTTCCGCATCACTCTTTTGTGCAGAGTCCGAGTCTCTGTCATTTCCATTTTGATCTTCCTCTATTACTTCATCTTTTATTATATTGTTCTCCTCGTTATTACTATCAAATTCGAAATGTGTTCTCTTTCTCCTATATCCATATTCTTTGTTTCCATTTGATGAGACCATCTATTCTTGGCCTGGTTTATGTCTATCGTTATCCAGTTGTATAATGGTTGTTTGAATTGATTAGATGATCATCCCTTTAATTGTTGTCAGTTTTGTGATATTTCTAAATTAATTAATTGTTTCATAATTTAGATCAAACTTTTTACATTCCTTTATCTCATAGAGGAATTTGCAAATCAACTTAAAACAACCATTGATTAACTAAATTAGATTTATAAATATTCTTTATGTTTTAAATTATGTCATTGAAACCAAAAGCTAGAAGGTATTCAAGAATTTCTCCAAATCACAGCGATACTTCGTTTATCAGTCCATCAATTGAAGAAAACTTACAAGATGTTACAAGCCTACAAGAGAATTTTAAATCAAAATTAGATCTAGATAATTTAAACATATCAACCGACTCAATTCCAAATAGATTATCTACCGATTTACCTGTAAGGTCACCACTATTATCAAAATTTAGCAATTCTTTATCGGACATTCCAATATTATCCCCTGATCTGCCCTATTATAGTCCATCACCTCAAATAAACGAGCATTCGAAAATGAATACTTCATCATATATCCCACCATGGACAGAACCTTATATAATTGGTATAGCAGGAAATTCTGGAAGTGGTAAAACTTCTATCTCGCAACAAATAATTCAAGGTATAAATCAACCATGGACAGTTTTACTTTCATTTGATAATTTCTATAAATCATTAACTCCAGAAGAAAGTAAAAAAGCATTTCAAAATGAATATGATTTTGATACTCCAAAATCACTAGATTTGGATGCCATAGTTGAAACTATACAAAGTTTGAAAAAAGGTGGGAAAGCGACTATTCCAGTTTATTCATTTGCTAAACATGCGAGAACTGATAGAACTAATACTATATATGGAGCCAACGTTGTTATAGTGGAGGGACTTTACGCATTATATGATGAAAGATTATTATCAATGATGGATTTAAAAATTTATGTTGATACAGATTTGGATATTTGTTTATCAAGAAGATTAATTAGGGATATTTTGTATCGTGGGAGAGATTTAAGTGGGGCCATAAAGCAATGGCAAAATTTTGTAAAACCAAATGCTGTAAAATACATCAATCCAACTAAAGAAGTTGCAGATTTAATCATACCTAGAGGTTTAGATAATTCTATTGCTATAAATTTAATGATTAGACATATAAAGAATCAATTGATAGCAAAATCAAGAAAACATTTGCAAAATTTGAAAAACTTAGGTTTAAGCAATACTTTCCACGTTAAAAGTCTACCAAATTTGAAAATCTTACCAGTAACAAATCAGTCAAGAGGTATAAATTCTATTATTTTAGACGTCAATACCTCCAGAAATGATTTCATTTTTTACTTCAATAGACTATCCGGTATACTAATAGAATTCGCTCAAATGAATTTATTTGACTTTGAGTCAATGGATGTTGTAACTAAAGGTAATCATATATACAAAGGATTAAAATCAAAACAAAATCAACAAGTAGCAGTAAGTATAATAAGAAGTGGGGATTGTTTTATGTCACCTTTGAAAAAGACTTTTCCAGAACTAACAGTGGGTAAAATGCTTATCCAAAGTGATTCATCAACAGGTGAACCTCAATTACATTTTGAAAGTTTACCCAAAAATATAAATGAAATAGGTAAAATAATGTTATTTGATTCACAAATTATAAGTGGAGCAGGAGCAATAATGGCAATACAAGTATTGATAGATCATAAAGTTGAAGAAAAAAACATCATATTCATAAGTTATTTATCAACAGAAATAGGTATAAGAAGAATATTAAATGTTTACCCAAATGTTAATTTAGTAATTGGTAAATTATCATCAATGGAAGAGATTAAAGATGATTGCGACCTAAAAGATGTTCCTTGGTATAATGAAGAAAGATTTTGTGATACTAATTGGCATTTTAGAAATAGATTTATAGATAGTTTATATTTTGGAACTGATTAGTTAGTTATAGTTGGTTTCAAATTAAATTTGCAAATAAAACGCGCATGAGATCTTCAAAGATAAAAATAAATCGCAATCGGATCTCTGGATAGATATGACGTACGTCCTTGCGACTTTCACGACATATCTGGATAACCGAAAAATAAATTTATTATTTCTTTTGATTTTGCAACATCATTTTCTAATAATAGTCATACATCAACTTTCAGTTTGCTAGATCGAACACGAATTAAAATATGAAAATTGTTCAAAATGTTTCATATCGAATAAAATCATATCTATCACAACATATATCGACAACGAATTTACGACTTTCAGCATTTTTAATATCATTAATATCATGTTTAGTATCTGGATCAATTTTATTATTTACATTATTTACCCCATCATTTCATGATATATTGGGATTGACTTATTTACAAATAAATTTTATAGCTTCATTATCAGCTGGTGGAATGTATCTATGTCTACCTGTTTTGGGGTATTTATCAGATTGTTATGGACCTTCAATATTATCGTTTTTATCAGTTTGGTTTTTCGTTCCTAGTTACGCATTAAATAGTTATTTGGTACAATGTGGAAATAATAATGTTATTTTGTATTGTATTACGTTTTGTATGATTGGATTAGCTACTTCATCATTATATTTTTCGAGTTTATTAAGTTGTGCTAAAATTTTCCCCAAACAAAAAGGATTAGCTATTTCTTTACCTATTTCATGCTATGGATTAAGTTCATTAATGGGACTGCAATTGTTGAAATTAAATTATTTCCAAATGAAGGAAAGGGATGTTTTGAATTTAGTTCGAGTTTTCAGTTTTTTTGCTTGGTTATATTTAGTAATGGGAATTTTTAGTTTTATTTCAAGCTCGATAGTTTTAGTGGAGCAAGATGTGTTGTATGACTTAGAAGAAACAGATGTTGAAACCACTCCATTAATTAATGAAGAATTAACTCCACAAAGATCAATAAGATCAGTTGATCCACCAAATCATAGACAAAGATATATTAGTTTTTTAAAAGATTATTCTGCATGGATTATATTATTCTCATTAATTTTAAATATTGGACCTTTGGAGAGTTACCAAAATAATTTGAGTTCTATTACAGCAATATTGGAACCAGTCAGAATGAAATCTAACCTTTCTGATAAAGTTGGATTATTAGCTTTATCATCAACAATAACAAGATTAGCAGTTGGTGGATTAAGTGATATTTTCCACAAGAAGCAAATAAATGCAGTTTGGATATTAGTAGTTGTAATAGTGCTTGGGATATTTGGTCAATGGAATAATAACATAATATTAAATGGTGTATCATATGGCGGGGTATTCACTACATATCCAACAATAGTAGCATCAGTTTGGGGAATAGATATTATGGGATCCACATGGGGTTCTTTCATGGTTGCACCAGCTGTAGGATCAATAGTATTTTCATTATTTTATGGTAAAATAGCTGATCGTCAAGGTGATTCTCAAAAAAATGTTTTAACATATTTTAGAATTACATCATTTGCATTATTTTTAAGTTGTATTTTAGTATTATTAGCATTTCGAATATGGAAAAAAAGAGGACAAGTTTTGGTATAAATAGTAATAGACTTTATGTATTAGAATAGACTTTTTGTATTTATTTATTAATTAAAAAAATTTGGTTCAAAATTTAAGAAATTCAAATTTGAATTTGGATTTAATTCTAAATCTTCTGCTAATCTGTTGAATCTTTTGGTTTTATCTATCCATGAACTAGTTACCATTTCTTCAGTTTGAATTTTTTTGAGTTGGTTCCACATATTTTCTCTTCTCATTTCCATAATTAATTCACCATCACTTAAATCAAACAAATCTCGGTTTTTAGGTGGTAAATTATTAGCTAACAATTTTTCAAATTTCTTTAAAACATCTATTGGTATAAGTAAACATGCTTTTTTGATATATTCATTATTATTCGAACTCAATATTTGTGGTAGATTTTCATTTAATTTCATACCTAGCATATGCATACGACGTAACATAATTGAATATTTAAATCTAGATGAAATGTCACCCAAAATTAATGCTTGTGCATGACCATATTCTCTTAATAATTCGTTAATTCTGTGTAATGTATATACATCACTCATATCTGTCATGACTCGAATATTACAGTTCACCCGTAATCTAATAAATGTAAAAATCAAATTGTTGAGGTGAAGATATATTTGAGTCAATGGCATAATGAATAATGGAACTGAATTTGGTGCATGTTTTTGGAAAACATAAGTATTCAAAAATGATAAATCTTCTGTTAGGATAGTCATTGCTTTCATGAAATAATTTGATTGTGCTTCTATATCTTTTAATTCTTCAAAATATACATATAATGTAAAATAAGTGTAAACTAAATTACACTTGACGTGAATGAAAATTTTTATATCAAGTAATGATACTGGAGTTAATTCATATTGTTGAGTTTTGACATTTATATCTCCCACTGTTTCTTTCAATTCCAACTCTAAATCATCTAATAATTTAGTCAAATCATCAATTTTAACATTTTGGTCAACTGTTAATTGATACTCTGATAATCTCCTACACAATTTGAATAAATTTTGATATTTTTGAAAACTCGTAATAATCTGCTGTTCAACTTTTGAATCAGAACAATTTGCAGAATCAGAATCTAATGTAGGTATTGAACAATCATAAGTTTGTAAATTCGTTGATAAAGTAGTATTAAAAATTAAAGAATTTAAAATATCAAATCTAACAATAAAATGCCATATCTTTCGTCGAAGATTTTGAATTTTGGGTAATTGATGATTAAAACAAATGGGATCTCTATTTAAACCAATGGAATAACACAACTGAACTATTGCACCCATTGTGATTTGTATTACACTTCCTGTGTTGGTATTCTCTGGCGATAGTATTAAATATATTCGAATCATTATCCCTGCTTGTAATGCAGTAAAACTTTGCTTTCTAGTAAAGTCAAATTCTTTCATTATTGTTTCCGCTGCTCTGAAAGCATCGTATGAGACAGGATATTTAACTAATTTAGATTCACTTTGACCATTCATATCTAATAATGATAAGTATGTTAACCTAAGTATAATTAAGTGCATGGCTAATATTGCTAAATCATTTGATGAATCAACATTGGGGAAAGTATTCATGTAATCATCACTTATTTCTGGTCCCAAAATTCTATTTAATGATGATCTAAATTCTGATTCATCAATAATTGGCATTAATGGATATATGTCTTTAAAGAAAATATTCAATAATTTCTTGTTAACCCAAGCTGGTGGAATTAAATTAAAATATGAAGATATTGGATCATTAAAATCAATACCAGGAGAAGCAAAATGCAAACTTTTTTCATTTATACCAATTATAGTTTTTATTTCATTAATATCAATATCTTCTTCAATTTCAGGTATATGGGACGCACCAAAAATAATCCTAGATTGTGTTTTCAACTCCTCAATTTTTTCAGGTTTCAAATCATTTAATATAGCAGAAATATCAAAAACATTAGTATTACCTTTAATAGACAGTGCAATATGATTCCATAACAATTTAGCACCAATATCTCTTCTCATTAACAGCAAGTAAGGAAATGGTCGGTGTGACATTATTAGTGGTTTCCATTCTTGAAAACAGTATTGAAAATTTATTTCACCTGGTGGGATTTTTGAAAGTTTTGATGATTTTTCTTCTAGTTTTGATTCTAAATCTGCTATTTTCTTTTTGATTTTGAGAATCTCCTCTAGTTGTTGACTTTCTGATGATATGTTGGGTATATTTGTGGGTATATTGTTAGATATGTTTGTTGAAGTATTTGTTGTAGGTATATTATTATCCAATTTTATCTTCTTTTTAACTTGTTGTGGTTTTATTTTAGATATTTTAAGACTTTTCATAGATTCAGTATATAAACATTCATGTTTTAATTTAATACAAGTTTCACAAGGTTGTTGTCTATCACATTTTATTTTTCTACCTCTACATCTATCACAACTTAAAACTTTTCTATTTCTTTTTTGTAAAGTTTTGGGTTGTAGGGTTTTGGTCTCCATTCTTGTGTAAGGGTGTTGAGATAAAGCTTTGAAGTTGAAAGTTTTAACGAAGTAAATTCAATTCTTTCTGAGACCTTTTGATGAGTTATCTATGCGTATTTTTGACTTTATATAAATTGACCTGTAATAAATGCTGTATAAATAACAAAGTATTTAAAGTGTGTATTTATTTTATTTTATTTCTTTACATAGCCGTTACAAAATGAATCTCGGATATATATTTAGATTACTTGTGAATCAAGTTTTAGCCGTTTAATTAAATTTATAATTATGTTATTTTAGTTTTATTCAAGACCAAGTTTTATGTTGGCTTAGAATTGAGACTCACTTAATCTTAATTCACATTCATCACACAATCTTTGCTTTGAATGCATAAATCAACTTGATTTGTTACATTTTACATTCAAGGTGATCCTTATGATTTAACACCGATTAAGACCGAGACCAACTCACTTTTCTTTGAATCAAGACTATCAACCTTTGACTCAAAAAATGGTTTCAGGCACTTCAACATAGTTAAGGAAAAGAGCTCTGGCTAGATTTCAATGCGTCACATACAGATATTCAAGACATGCTGATGGTTAAAAATTTAAACTCAACAAAATGATCGTAAATTGTAAAGCATGTTGTTGTTATTTCTGTTTCTGATGTAAAAACAAACAAGCATAATAATCAGAGAATTCTTGAGCTTTTTTAAAATTTACATTTACTAAAAGATAGAAAAGTTATAAGTATTTAATATTGTTTCAAATTTTACATTGTATAAATATGAAACTTGTATCAAACTAAGCTACCAATCAATTTTCAATTTTTTATGACACAAAATTAAGGTTTTGACAATTTAATTAAAACTGTCAAAAATTGAAGAATATTCTTTGCATTACAAACTAATCAATAAACTACTATACAGCATCAGAAGGAACCAAAATTGTTGAAAATGTCATCAACTATATCTCCATCAGCACTACAAGCACTAGACGAACCCCTGAGAAAACAAATAATGAAATTTATAGAATCAGAACAACAAAAATCAAAAGTTCAATCATCAATTCATAATTTTACAGATATGTGTTTTAAAAAATGTAATGCAAATAAATCTATTACTAGTCCCAATTTAGATTTACAAGAAGAACAATGTTTAGTTAATTGTTTGAATCGATATTTGGATTTAAATATTAAAGTTGTTGAAGCATTACAAGGGAAATAAATTTAGGAAGGTGATTTTTTGTAAATAATTATTAAGTAGATTAAAATGTTGTAATATAGGTTGTTTTTTGGAGTATTTCATTGGTCTATATATGTACATAATTCATCAAATTCATTCAATTTATCATATTTTAAAGCTAGTCTTTTTAGATTTGTTATACTTTGTTGAATTAAACTAATATCAATGCTTTTGATCTCGTATTTTTTAATTCTTTTTAAAAGTATTCCATAAGCTCCAATTATATCATAAACAAAAGTATATATCATTGGATTATCAATAGATAGTATTTCATTTACCACATCGATTGCTTTTATAATAATTTTAGGTTGTTGCTCTAAGTAGTTGATATTTGTGATTATATTATTTAAAAGGTAAAATATTTTGGATATATTTATTAATACATCTAGTTTGATTTCTTCAATACATATCGATAATTGATTTAATAAAAATATGACTATTTCAGGATAGTTGTTAACATAAATTATTGATGATAAAATTTGACCTATAATTTCTATAAAATTCAAATTATTTCCAAATTTTCTATCAACTTGATAAAGACATGGATATGCAATAGTAAGTAATTTTAAAGATTCATCTTCTTGAGTGATTGAAGGTAAATGAGTTAAACACTTGATTAAATTTTGTCTTAATGGACCTATTAAATTTTGAATGGATGGAACTTTTTGGATCTCTTTTGACTGTAAATACTCTAGTAATTTACAAGCTTGTAATTTAGCATCAATGTCAAATTTCAAAGTATCAATAATCAACAATAATACAAGCATTTGTATCTCTGAATCATTTTTTACACTCACCAAAAACCAAGCTTGAGCTAATATAGAAGGATCAAATTTTTGTTCTCGAAATGATAATCTTGGTCTTAATGTCAGTTGCTTTTTTTGACCTAATTTAACTAATTTTTCAATTTCTAGTAATTTCGGACGAAAATATACGTTGATGTATTGAGGTAGTAGTGAACTGATGTTTGATTTGCCAATAATTGATATCACTAGTTTAGAATTTTGTACTGAACTCCATGACAAATTTGGATTTGAATGTAGTGATAATATTTGAAGTTGTTGTAGATTTAAATTGATTAAAGAATCATTAAGGTTAGCTAAAGCTTGAGTATAGTGGTTAGATGGATGTGAAAGTTCTTTTAGCTTATCAAAATTTTCAGCTATATTGTCTTGATTTGGGTTGACATCTGGCAATTCCTCTATCTTCATAATTTGATTTATTCTAAAACAATCCAAGAGATATCTCAAAACTCAATTTTTCTAAATTTTACAACCAAATATTCAAATAAATGAAAAACATACTAAAAATATCAAAAGAAGTTCAAAATGCTATAAGACTAAAAAGACCAATTGTATCATTAGAATCAACAATTATATCTCGTGGTTTACCTTATCCTCAAAATCTAGAAATGGCAAGATCAGTTGAATCCATACTAAGAGATCAAGATGTTGTTCCAGCTACTACTGCATTTATAAAAGGTATACCTCATATAGGTCTAAGTGATTCACAACTTTCCGAATTTGCAGAAACTCCTCAAGATCAAATTCACAAAGTATCAAGAAGAGATATGGGGTATGTAATGGCTAACAATTTAAATGGTGGTACAACGGTTTCTCAAACTATGATTTTATCCAATATGGTAGGTATAAATTTTTTTGCAACAGGTGGATTAGGAGGTGTTCACCGAGATTTACCAGGTCAATTTAATATGGACATATCAGCAGATTTAACAGAATTAGGTAGAACTCCAGTAAGTGTAATTTGTGCTGGTCCAAAATCAATATTAGATATTCCCAAAACATTAGAATTTTTAGAAACTCAAGGTGTATTTGTAGGAACATATAATGAAGATCATTTACCACCACAGAAGTTATATTTACCGGGATTTTATTGTAGAGAATCTTCAACATTATCACCTTTTGGATTTTCAAATTTTAAGGAAGCTGCTAATATTACTTTTAATCAAAATTTAATGAATTTACAAAGTGGTAATGTCTTTTGTATTCCACCACCAAAAGAAACAGCATTGAATAGTGAGTTTATAAATAAAATCATTGATGAAGCTAATGAAGAAGCTAGAATTAAAGGTATATCTGGTAAAAAATTAACTCCTTTTTTACTTAATGAAATAGCTATTAGAACTAAAGGTAAATCTGTTGATTGTAATATTAGTTTGGTTAAAAATAATGCTAGTGCTGCTGCTGAAATTGCTAAAGAATATCATAAATTAGTATGTTAATCATAAATTTGAATTGAGTATCATTATACTGACAATTGTAGGAAAATCAAAGTCAAACTCCAGTTTCAAGCCTTACAAATATAGATATTAAAGACTTAAAACCAAAACAATCACCAGCTACAACTTCGTCTAAAATCGATTTATTAGTAGTTGGATCAGTTGCATTAGATACAATAGCATCAATAAAAACACAAACAAAATTTAAAGATTCAAATATAGGTACAATAACAAATTCAATTGGAGGAGTAGGTTATAATATTGCATTAGCAAGTAAATACGTCAACTCCAACACTATAAAGTTTATTTCTAGAGTAGGTGATGATTTTGCTGGAAAATTAATATCAAACAACATTGACATAAATTCAAATTTAAGTATAGGGGATGGAAATACTGCTCAATATGTATGTACTCATGACTCGAAAGGTGAATTAATTATAGCTTGTGCTGATATGTCAATAATCGAAGAACCGGAATTTGGTGAAGATGTTGTACAAGAAATAGAGAAGACTGAACCAAAAGTTGTTGTATTAGACTGCAATTTATCATCACAAACAATAAATCAAGTACTAAATTATCCATATAAATTACAACCAAATTTCATTATTGAGCCAACATCATATATAAAATCAACAAGACTTTCTCAAACTAATTTAAAAGTATTCCCACATAATCAAATAAAATTAATAACACCAACAATAGAAGAATTAAATACTTTATTTGAATCATTCACAACTGCTCAAAAATTTGAATTAGATTATTGGTTCCCCGTATTAGATTCAATGAATATCAACAGTACATTTAGGGAGAAACTTGCAAGTATTAAAGAATTAAAAGATTTACATCAAAAAGGTATATTTCAACAATGTTTCCATTTATTACCGTTTTTCCAAAATATTTTAGTGAAATTAGGATCAAAAGGTTGCTTATTAGTTAGTTTGGTTATAAATCATTCAGATTTAAAAAGTATTCCAACTACTTCAACTTATAAACCCAGTAGAGTTGTTATCAATGATTATAATAGTAGAATCGGAGTATTAATAGAATATTTCCCAATACCAAAAGAAAATGAAAATTTACAAATTAAAAACGTAACTGGTGCTGGTGATACATTAGTTGGTTATTTATCTTCAAAATTATCATCAACAAGTAATAAAAATGAAAATTGGCTTAATTGTGAAATAAATTCAATAGAACAAGTTTGGTCCAAATGGGAAACAATATATAAATCTCAATTAGCTAGTGGATTGAGTTTAACTAGTGAGAAATCAGTTAATGAAAAAATAGGTGATATATAATTGTGTAAAAATGTTATGGAAACGTTTATAGATTTAAATAAAAGTCCGCTTATGTTATATATTTTTTACCTATTTAGTCGCTTAATTCCTTGTAGAAAAAAATATACAAGGGTTTTGAGAAATTGCAAAAAAATTACATCAGACTATTCTTCACCAACCAAATACCATCCAGAAATGTTCAATTCATTTAGATTTTTCAGGGTAAGACCATTAAGAGTATTACCAGTCGTTGCTATATCCTCGTATGCTATATCACATCAATATTGGAATCAAAAAATATACTTAGATACACAACAACAAGTACAACAGCAACAACAACAAAATAGTATAATTGTTGATTCATCAATATCTCCATTTCCTAAACAAATTTCAAAATCAAATTTAATAAGTCAAAATTTCACATTATTAGGTCATGGAATTAGATCAGTTACATTTATAGGTTTTAAAGTTTATGGTATTGGTATCTATATTGCAAATTCAGATATATCAAAAGCATCACAAATTTTAAACTCATTTGAAAAAAATAATCAGAATCCTGAATTTCCAGCATTAAATAATCCAACAGAATCTGATCATATAATAGAAACTCTATTAGATAATAATATTAAATTCTTGATAAGATTATCACCAGTAAGAAATACTGATTTTAATCATTTAAAAGATGGATTAATTAAAAGTATATTAGCTCATCCAAGTTCCAAAACATTAAAGGAACAATTAAGTAAAGGATTAGAAGAATTAAGAGCAGTTTTTAGTAAAACAAGAGGATCAGTACCAAAAGATGATTTATTAATTATGGAAATTTTATCAAATGGTGAGATGTCAGTTAATTATATTAATCAAAAACAAGATAAAATTAAAGAGATGGGGATAGTTAATGAACCATTAGTTGGTAAAATATTAATGCAACAATATTTAAGTTCAAATAAACCATTAAGTGAAAGTTTGAAAAAAAGTTGTATTGAAGGATTAAATAATTTAATTTAAAAAAAATCAAAGTATTTATTAATTATTTAATTGTTGTTTTATTATTATTGACTAAACTTGTAAATTCTCTCTTATTTTTTTTTCTATGAACTAATTCTACATAATAATTGATTCTTGTTCAACATTTGCTGAAATTGATTTATGTGGTAAAACTTTTGCACCATTAACATAAATTTCATTTTTAATTTCAACATCATCACCTAAAACAGTAACACCTTCAGTTCTTGCCCATTTACCAATTCTTGAATTCCAACCAACTATAGTTGATTTAACCCATGCATGATCTTTAACTTCTGAATTTGCTAACAAAACAGATCTTTGAATTCTTGCACCTTCACCAACAACAACATTTGGACCAATAGTAACATTTGGACCAATTAATGCACTTGGATGAATCTTGGCGGTTGGATCAATTAAAACATTACCTCCATGTACAAATTTTTCTTTTGATAATCTTTCTGGATGTTTTTTTGATAATGAAGTTAAATATAAACAAGTACCACTTAAAAAATCTTTTGGTTGACCAATATCCATCCAATAACCTTCTAAATCAAAACTATATAATTGTCTTTTTTCAACTAATTGTGGAAAAGTTTCTTTTTCAATTGATGTTGGTCTCATTTCAATTAAATCAATAACTTCAGGATTTAAAATATATAATCCTGCATTAATTCTATTACCAACAAATTCAACTGGTTTTTCAACAAATCTATCAATTAAATTTGGAGTATCTCTATCATGAACAATAACACCATATTTACTTGGTTCATCAACTTTTGTTGCAACTATAGTACCTTGAGCACCATGAGCTTTATGAAAATCTGCCAATTCTTTAAAAGGATAATCACAAATAACATCAGAATTTAAAACAAAAAATGGTGAAGAATCTTTTTTCAAAACTTTTTCAGCTAATTTTAATGGACCAGCAGTACCTAAAGGTTCTTCTTCAACACTAAAAGTAATTGATACACCATATTCTTCTTCATATTTTTTTAAAGTTGAAACCATAACTTCAGGTCTATAATTAACAGCTAATACAATATCTGTTACTCCAGCAGAAGCTAATGCTTCAATTTGATGTAAAATCATTGGTCTATTACCAAATTCAACTAATGGTTTTGGTAATGTTAAAGTTAATGGTCTTAATCTTGTACCATAACCTCCTACTAAAATTAATCCTTTCATTTTATATGTATATATGTGTTTGTAAAATGTGATTAAAAGTGAATGAATTAAGTTAAATTAATAAAATGAATGTAATAGTATCTTTTATTAAATGTTCTACCTAGATTTAAGGTCAAAGAAGAAAAGAAGAGAAAAAAAGATAAAAAAGAAGAATTCATTAAAAAAATTAATTGAAAGTATTTTCAATTGATTATATATTATTAGTATTATTATTTTTATTATTTTTTGTTGATTTCTTCAGGGGAGTTTAAATTTTTTTTTTTCGAAAAAGAAAAAAATTTATTTTTAAATTAAAATAAATAAACAAACAAAATCGCTATTAAGTAAACTCCAATTAGGTGTCAATTAACAATCAATCATCGATTTATTGTATTGTACAATTACTAATTAATAACTTATTCAAACGTTACACTAAAGAAGAAATTAATTTATTATCTTGTATAAAAAAAAAAGAAACATCAAAAAGGTAGTGTGCTTTGTACCGTTTTGGATTTAATTTAAATTTTATTTTAAGACGAAGACGTGTTTAATGATTAATGTACCATGCAATAAGAATAATAATATATTCATTGAACCACATGTTGATTTGTTATAAGATATATTATAATTCTTAATGACATTTCTTTTGTTAAAATTATCAATTGAATGACAATTTTATTTCAATTAAATAGATCTTTAATAAGAAATTATTCAATTAAATTTATTTTAATGAAAATTTCTCGAGGATCTTACAATTAAATTGAATATTTTTTAATTTATACTTTTAATTGCAAGTTCTTACTTACCAAACAGATTTAAATTAATATTCAATATAGATTTCGTAAAATTAAATTAAAATTAATAGAATTTATTCTTTTTATATTTTTGTGTTTATTCCTAACTCATGGCTGTTTCGTATATTAAAATAACATGGGTAGTAAATTTAATTGATTTGATTCTAAAATATTGATTAGTTAGTTATTAAGAACTAAATATAATACGTGTTATTTAAATAATTATTATAATAATATAATATCCTGTATATAGTCAAAGAATAATTATTCCGAAATTATTATATTACTTTAATTTATTTAATTACCTTTTATATACAGTACTACTATTAATTTGTAAATAAGAGCTGGCTTTAAATTAAATATTTAATACATCTTCACAAACAATATTAAAATTTAGTTATTGATTTTCCAGGGCTGTACAATCTTTGAAAACTCATTGAATTATAATTTTCAAGGCCAATAGGTAACCAAAATGTCTTAGTTAATCCAAATTAAGATTGACGAGATCTATCTCAAAGATCATTATATACAATTTTCTTATAAAAAACTGATACAAACAATAGAATGTAAATCTTTAATTAAACTTTTTATAAAAATCTTCAACATATAATAGTACAAAAACGTCTAAATTTGTTTCAACTTCTATCAAAGATTTTAAATTTAATCAAAAGACGTGTTCCAGACGGCGTGTTCTATTGTTTGAATTACAAAACTAAAATGGTTCCATCGATAATCTTATGCAACATGTGTATGACTTATCAACTATTTAACTGAAAGTAGAATTAATCAAAGTTATTATAGCTAGTAAAGAAGATTTTGCATATCAACTTTGAGACTATTTACACTCTATTTTTAATATACGAATTTTGTCGCAACATCAAAAATTTTGCAATCAATGTATTTTTTTCAATAGTTAATACGTTTACCAATTCTGATGTATTTATTGTACAATTTTCCTTGAGCCCTCCGGTAGTTAGAACTCAGTACGATTGTATATCTATTAAAAGGTACTTAAGGAAGAAGACGGTTTTATCGAAAATGTAAAAAGTAATAGATAAGTATGCGTAGGTTTACATTTTTTATACAACTTTGATACAATTTTAATGCCAATTTTCTACAAAATTCAATTAAAAATTAATACCAATCTTCTGTGTTTAATTCAGTCACTTAAATCACTTACTGATTAAGGTCAGCCAAACAGTTTCCTCAATTAAGATATGAGAACTACTACATTCACATGGATTCAATGAGATAACTCATATTAATTAGTCAATTGAAATTAAATATAAATAGAAATAGAATTGAAGTATTATATAAGTCGGTTGATCCAAACTATCCGAAAAAATAAAGTTTCACCCATTTGAGTTGATATTTTTCTAAACTTCTAACAAATTTCAATGCTACAAGTTTTCGAAACATCAAATAAAGTAAAGCTTTGAATAACATCACATCAATTGATAATTTTCAATCAATCTTTAACAAACGTACCTTTCATACCTAGTTGGTAATGATCAGGCGGATTTGATCAAGTTTTTTTTTAATAAATCAAATCTAAAAAATTAAATCTTTTGCAACTATTAAAAATATTTTTTAATCTAATTGCAATCACATTAAAAGCAACAAGATATTCATTTTTAATAGTATATTACAATATTTATAATATATGAATATAATATTAAATTAAATGATATATTATATAAAATCGATCACTATTATTATTCAAAATTATCAATAATATAATAATTAATAGGGGGCGGGAAAGCTACCAAATTCTCGGCACCTTATCTTTACTACGCTTATTAAATTAACTCTTAACTAAACTTTTGGGTTTAATTTTTTTTTTCTTATCTATATTAAAAATTTTTCTTTATCATACTTTGACTTTTTAACCATTATTGAATAATTATTTAATCAATCAATCAATCAATCAATCAAAACTATATTATGATTGTTGAAACAAAAATTATATATATCCATATAATATAATAATTTAGAGTATTGATAATAATAAAGATAGTTTAACATTATAATAACAAAAATTTAAATTTAGTATCAGATTACATTATATCACATAATTAACAAAATATATAAATATATTCAACGTTAAATAATTATAAGATGAGCCATCCCGAAATACGATCAACTCCAAAAAGGTCATTATTATCATCAAATCTAGCCAGGGAACATAATCAATCTAATCAACTTGGGGATCAAACATCGCTACCTCAACAACATACTTTTTTCAATATTCATGAAATTATAAATAATAATAATAATAATAATAATGATGAAATTATACTAGATCATCCTGAACCTCAATTACTAGCAAGTTCCGTAGGAAAAGATATAAATGGGAAGTTAATACCGTCATCATCTACAATCTCATTATTATCATTAGGTCAAGATTCTCAGTATAGTCAACAACAACAACTCCAACAATCTCAAAATCAACAAAATCAAGCACCAATACTAATACGTCAAAATTCAAATAATAGATCATATTTAAATTTACAAAGATTACAACAATATCAAAGAATATCACAACTGGAAAATTTACCTACAATAAATTCAATAAATTCAGAATATATATCAATACCAAACTCACCAAGTTTAGATCCAACTTCAGTAGGTAATTCACCTTCTAGATTCTGGTTATCTTCACAAACTCCACCTTACAAAATAAAACCAATATATCAATACGTAACTCATAGAAATCCAACCACTAATAATAGTACAACTACACTAAATAATATACAAGGAGATAAATCACCACAATTAAACCCAGTTCAAACACCTTTGGAAGATCCACCTATGACTCCCCTTTTTTTGAACTCACAAACTAGAATGGATTACTTTGGACAATTGACTGAACAAGTTGAAGAAGAAGAACATGAAAATGAAAATGAAAATAATGTTGATAATGATGAAATTTTGGAAATGGAAAAGGTTAATTAATGATTTGTTATATTGAGGTATTATAAAAATATATAGAGTTAAATAATGCATTCATTTTAATATCCTATAACTGAAGAAATATACTATATATGTAGCTAATGTTTTTCTCAAAAATTGGTTGTAAAAATCTCAGAATTAAAGTTCGAGTAATGTCAAAAACATCAAAATTAAGAGGCGAAAATATACGCACAATTATTTTCAAAGAATTCATTAGAATATGTCAACTTATGAAGGTATGAAGACCTCATATTCTACAAATTAATTCAAATTTCTATACTAACATATCAATTAGAGGAGCATAATATATCTCCCTCTCAAAATCCTGAAAGAGGTAGAAATCATCAAACATTAAGTAGAATAATAGACTCATTCATACATCAAACTCCAAATTCTAACAATCAAAGTCAAAACCATTCCCATCTAATTGATTCAAATAATATAGCATCAACAACATCAATAGAATCATTAACAGCAGCATTAAATCAATTACGTACCCTTGAACATTCAGATATTGCAAATTCTTTAATTAATATTTTAGAAAATGAACCAAAACATGAAGGTGTTAATTCAGAATTTTTAGATACATTAGAACGTATTCCAATCAATCAATTATCAAATGAAGAATTTTGTCCAATATGTACTAATAAATTTAAAGATGATAAATATCCTTTAGTTGTAAAATTACCATGTGGACAAAAAAGAAAACATTATTTTGATTTAGAATGTATATCTCCTTGGTTAGTTCAAAATAGTACTTGTCCAATGTGTAGGACAAATGTATTAGAATTTGAAAAAAATAGAAGAAAACTTATTGATGAAGAGATTAAAAAAGCTAAAGAAGAAGATTCTGAAGAAGAATTAGAAGAAGAAGGATGGGATATTTATGGATAGAATTATTTAATACATTTTTTATTATATCTATTTACAAGTTTGCCAATTACAAATGTCTTTTAAATTCTGCTGATTGTAATAATTCTTTTACTTTTAAAGCAACAGGATCTTCTAAATCCTCGTAAGCTTTAGGTAAATTAAATTCTTCAGTAGCTAATAAATCTTCATTGTATGTTAATTTTTCATTAGTTGTAATAGTAGCTTTTAATTCAACATCTGATAATCTATATTTATTTATATAACTCAACCATAAATCAATAACTTCAGGATTAGAATCATATGCTATTAATTTCTTATTATAAGTAGTTCTATGAAAATTTTGTTTTGTTTTAGCTTGAGCAAATGGTGATTTAATAACAGTATATAATCTTTTTTCAGTTTTTAAAGTAGTTAAAGAAGATAATGGTATACCTAAATAATAACCTGATCTTAATGCAAATTCTCCCATTCCAATTAAATCATCTTCATTATAGCCTCTAAAAGTTAATGTTGCAACTTCATTATTATGTGTTGGAGGCAATCTCAATGGTTTGTATTGTAATAATTCTACGTTTATTGGAATGGGACGTTGGTTTTGAAGGTTATGTGAACTTAATGTCTTTGGAGTATATGGGATTTGATTTTGAAGTAAATTTTTTTTAAATTGTTGATTTTCGAGTTTTTGTTGTGTTGATTGATTTACTAGTTCATTTGGTGATATGAATTTTTGAGATATACTGCTGCTAGTGGTGAATGATCTTATTGATGACTGTAGTCTTGTACGAATCATTGTGAATGGGTTTGATTGAATTAACTTTATTGATAATTGTAAAAATATTTTTCATATTAATTTTTTTTCTTTTTTGGTTGTAAATTTTCAAAAAACTATAATGGGTAAGACAAGTAAAGATAAGAGAGATTTATATTATAGACGAGCGAAAGAAGAAGGATGGAGAGCTAGATCAGCTTATAAATTATTACAATTAGATCAAGAATTTAATATTTTAAAAAATGTTTCAAGAGTTGTTGATTTATGTGCTGCACCAGGTTCTTGGTCTCAAGTATTAAGTTCAAAATTAGGTTCATCAGCTAAAATTGTTGCTGTTGATTTACAACCAATGACTCCCATAGATAATGTGATTACAATACAAGCAGATATAACACATCCAAAAACATTACAACAAATATTACAACAATTTAATGGAGAATTAGCTGATTTTGTATGTAGTGATGGAGCACCAGATGTTACTGGATTACATGATTTAGATGAATATATTCAACATCAATTGGTATGGGCAGCTATGCAATTAACTACATGTATATTAAAACCAGGTGGTTGTTTTGTTGCTAAAATTTTCAGAGGTAAAGATATTGATTTAATGTATTCACAAATGAATAAATTTTTTAATAAAGTAATTTGTGCAAAACCAAAAAGTTCAAGAGGTACTAGTTTAGAAGCATTTATTGTATGTTTAGGGTATAAACCAATACCCAATTGGGTACCACAACTAAATTTAAATCAACTGACTGATGAATTTTTTGAAGGTGTTTTAGGTGGTGAAGAAAGATTAATGGTTGAATTTATTAGTTGTGGAGGTGATGATGCTATTGATTCGGATGCTACATATAACTTAGATTTGGATAAAGTTAGTCTAGATCCTATTCAAATGCCAACGGCTCCACCTTATAAAAAGGCATTAGAATTAAAAAGAAAAGGAGAATTAGTTAGACGAGAGATTAAATAATGTAATGTAATGTAATGATAATGTAACTTTAAATTAAAAAATTCTATTTACAAAATTTATCTCTTTAATTATCTTTTAATGGTTCTTCACCTTTCAAAACTAAAGCATCAGGTTTTAAAGTTGGAAACAACAAGACTTCTCTAATAGTATTTGAATCAGTTAAAAACATAGCTAATCTATCAATACCACAACCCCAACCAGCAGTTGGTGGTAAACCATATTCTAAAGCATTACAAAAAGTTTCATCAACCATTTGTGCTTCATCATCACCTTGAGCTTTTTGTCTTGCTTGTTCTTCAAATCTTGCTCTTTGATCAAAAGGATCATTTAATTCTGTATAAGCATTACAAATTTCTTTTGTAGCTACAAATACTTCAAATCTTTCACAAAGTCCAGGAATTTTTCTATCTTTTTTAGCTAATGGTGACATCATTTGTGGATGACCAAAAATAAAAGTTGGATTTATTGAAGAATCTTCTAATTCACCAACTAATTTATCCAACATTCTTGCATTAGTTAATGGTGGTGAACAATCTAATTTATTATCTTTTAATACTTTTTTCAAAAATTCACCAGTAGCTTCTGTATGTAATTCATCACCAGCTGGGAATTTAACATTATAAACTTTTTCTAATTCTTCAATCATATTAATTCTTTTCCAAGGTCTTGTAAAATCTAAAGTTAATTCTTTACCTTGAGGACCATCAGGATGATATACGACTTTATAATCACCAGTAATTTCTTTAACCATTTCAGAAAACATTAATTCAGTCATATCCATTAAATCATAAACATCAGCATAAGCTTGATAAAATTCACAAGTTGTAAATTCAGGATTATGAGTCATATCAATACCTTCATTTCTAAATTGTCTACCAATTTCATAAACTCTATCCATTCCTCCTACAACTAATTCTTTTAAAAATAATTCAGGTGCAATTCTCATAAACATTTCCATATTTAAATCATTATGATGAGTTGTAAAAGGTTTTGCAGTAGCACCACCAGCAATAACATTTAAAATAGGAGTTTCAACTTCAACAAAATCTCTTGTATCTAAAAATTTTCTAATAAATTGTATAATTTTTGATCTAATTTTAAAAGTTTCTCTACTTGATTCATTCATAATAAGATCTAAATATCTTTTTCTATATCTTGCTTCTTGATCTTTAAAACCATAATGTTCAGTTGGTAACATATGTAAACATGGAGTTAATAATTGAATTGATTTTGCAAATATGGATAATTCACCTTCACCACCTTTTGCTGGGGCAGTTCTACCTGGATATCCAATAACTCCAACAATATCACCTCTTTTTAAAATTTCATGCATTTCTTCATATGATTCAATCGATTCAGCGTCTTGAGCTTGTGCCATAATTTGAATTTCTATACCATCACCTTTTAAAACATAAAATTTTAATTTTGAACCAGCTTCTCTTTTAGTCATAATTCTACCACTTACATTAACAATTTGATCTTTTAATGATTCACCTCTACTTAAATGTTCAAATTCTTTTTTAAATTCAGGTAATCTCTTGGTGACTTCAAATTTATGTGGATATGGATTAAAAGCATTTGGATCTTTATTGTTTTTTTCTCTTAATTCTTCAATTTGACGTGATCTAATTTCATGATATTGATTTGGATTTAAATCTGCTAATTCATCTTTTTTTTTAGTAGATTTTTTTTGCTCTGGTGCTGGAGTTTTGGATGCTTTTTTAGCCTCAATTGCTCTTTGTTTTTGTCTTCTTTTTAATTCTGTTTTAGATACTTGTTCTCCTGTAACATCATCTAAATAAGTTTTTTGAACTTGTTCAGTAACTTGATCAACTCCGTCAGACATTTTTATGGAAAGTTGTTGGTTGGTTGTCAAAATGAGTCTTCTTGATAAATTTGAAATTTTTTTTTTTTTTCTTACTCTTATTGTTATCTTTTAACAAAATTATTTTAGAGTGAAAAATTTTTTTCAGATTAAAGATCAATAGCAAATCACCAACCAAATATGCCAAATAATAACCACAAGTATGAACCATCAACCATCAACACAATCTCGATATCATCATCTGTGTTGTTATCATTACTCAGACACACTTCAGAACACTATCCAGCCTTATTTTCAGGTGCATTATTGGGATTTGAAGATGAAAAAACAATTGATATAACTCATGGTTTCCCGTACCCTTACCCAGATCAATATGAAGGTGGATCTTTTAAATCAAGATCAGGTAGTCAATACCAAAAGGATTTATTAGAAAATTTCAAAAAATTAGGCTATGGAGTTGAATTTCAAGGTTGGTTTCAATCAACAATTTCAGGAAATTTTGTAACTACACAATTAATTGAAGGATTAGCACAACAACAATTAAATAATTCAAATATTTTTATTTTAATTCATGATATGTCAAGTATAGGACAAGAAGTAAATTTAAAAGCTTTAAGATTATCAACTGGATTTATGAATGCTTATATTGATGGGAAATGGAAATCAAAAGATTTAGAAAAAAATAAAATATCATATTTAAATATATTTGATGAATTAGAAATAAAAATACAGAATCAAGCATTAACTGAATTATACCTTACAACAACAAAAGAACCAAAAACAACAGAATCAGAATTACAAATTTTAAATTTATTATCAAATTCAAATTCAACATCACAATTATTAGAATCATTATATTCTCAAGTAGATTCTTTTAATTATGATCAAAATAATTTTAATTATTATCAAAGACAATATCAAAAAGAAGGTTCAAAAATACAACAATGGAAACAACAAAGAAAATATGAAAATTTAGAAAGAGCTAAAAATGGAGAAAAAGAAATTGAAAATAATGATGAATGGAAATCACTTTTTAAATTACCTGTTGAACCTTCAAGATATAATAATCTTTTACATAGTCAATCTATTGATTTATTAGCTGATGATATATTAAAAAAATGTGATGAAGAATTACAAAAATCTTTTGCAATTAATAGAAAATTAACTTTATAGATTTTTGAATAAATGTTAGGTTTTGTCAACTATATTTCTGAAATATTATATCAATGGAAAAGACTTTGAAATAGCAGCTTATACAGACTATTTAGTAATGAACGTACGTTGTCTAATTTTAATAAAATCCAGAGTAAAGAGATAGCTTGTTTATCAAACATTGTATTTGTTCTTCTATAATTTTTTGAAGATACTTCATAATCTCAATTTACAATTGGAAACATACAATGTATTAATGTCCTTGGAAATAGAATTTATAATATGTATGTGATAATATACGAGTTTTTTATATTAAATGATTCCCACTTATATGCAGTAAAGTAAGTTAATAAATTTTTTATTGTTTAAATTTTTGTTTCAGATTTTTAAATTATTTTTGTTTTTTAATTAAAAGACCAACAAATTTAAAATATTTGGATTATTACGGGTAACAAATTAATATTTGTTTATTTCTATTAAAAGATTACGTAAAAAGGAGTATCCTGAAATTTTATAAATAGAGACAAAATTTTCCGTTAATTTCAGAATTATTTTGAATTTATAATAGTTGATCGACTATTAAACCAAATTTTGACAAGCTGAAGCGTAGTTTCACCTAATAATTTACTGATTACTACATTCAATTAGGAGATTAACTTTTAATCATTCTTTACAAATATATTATAATTTTATAATATTATTTGTTTAGTTTGTGGAATAGATTTTATAAATGTTTCATTATCAAGTTGTATTTTTCAAATAATAGCATTTCTTAGATTCGACAGTTAATTTGTCTATTTGGTTATCATACACCGATTCGTTCAAAACCTAAGTTTCGTGCTGCAGCTTATTTGAAAATATATTCGCATTCAGTTATGATTTTTGGTGAATACCCTCACATACTACTACAATGAATTAAATTATTAAATTTTGATCATTCTTTACAAATCTATTTTAACTTTATAATATTATTTGTTTAGTTTGTGAATTAGAGTTTATGATTAGTTCATTATCGAGTTGTTCTTTCTAATAATCTGTCATTTTTTGGATGTATAATAAAGGTTTCAATTTTCATCCAAAGACTTATTCGTGTGAGAAATGTGTTTAACTTTACATACTTTACCTCTTAATAAATGTATTTATATTGTATTTTTTGTATTTAAAACATTTTAAAAAATGTAGTTGATCTCTTTAAGTATTGATGTATAGAAGTTTGAAATGGATTATAACAATAAGCTCATGGTTTCCAGAGGTCTTCTTTATTAGTAAATCTAAAACAATTTATTATTGTCATAAAATAAGGCTTATTTAAAGCAGATAATATTTTTCACCGAAATCTTATATATTTATTATAATTTTCAATAGTTTGATTCAAATAGTGTTCATAGGTTTGATCATTTAAAATATTTTATGATACAAATAGTAGGACTAAAAAACTTGTTTCATATGATTTTAGTAATTTTTATTCAGTGTATAACTTTATTTTGATTTTTTTTAAACGAAGATATCTGATGGTAATTTTAAACTATTTACTCACTGTTTTTTTAACTTAATCCATTGATCACCCTTTAAAATTTATTGGACTATAAGAATTTTTAAATTTAAAACAAATTGTATCCTGTGTATAATATCAATTTTATAATTTAATTGAAAAGTTTAATTTTTTTTTTTACATTTTTAGATTTTGAATTTTAAAATCCCCACTAAAAATTAGACTCAAATAATATTTTTCTATATAAAAAGAGAGAATTTCTCAATTTTTTATTTACATAATTAAATTTTACAACCAACTAAAAAAAATTTCTGATAGAATTTTCTTTTAAAATTGGATGAAATATAGGGTAAACACTATTGATAGCAACCTCATCAGCAGATTCATTTATGAGTAAAACAAATTATATCATTTTTTACGAAAATATTATAATCTTATGATATTTATTTGTTCAAAATGTGACCAAAAGTTCTCAATTTCTTATCATTAACCTATGGTATGAAATTATGAACCTAAAGTTTTTGTTTTGAATTGTGTTGATGTTTGGAATTTATTCGAACTGAAAAAGTGGGAGGTTTTATCAGGTTTGCGAAGTCTCAAAAAGTTATTATCATGTTTGTTTTCATGACATATATTAATGAAGTTTAGTTTATGAGGTAACTTGGCTTTAAGCTTTTTATGTCTCGGTTTCAATATGTGCAATTCATATAGCTAGGGTATTTTTGGGTTATATGTAAATGATCTAATATATTTTAATGTATAATTTTATGATGTATTTTGTATTCTGAATAAAATTCACTTGATATTGTAGCTCAACTCTTCTACTTACTTTCATTGCGATTCAAATCTATTACTAAATTCAAAATATCTTGTCTCTCATTTTGTTGTAAAATTGACTATGTTCAATACTGATAAAAAAATTCAATTCTGCATATAAACTTCTATTGTTTTAATTTTTGTTTCAGAATTTTAAGATTTTAATTTTATTATTTTATTTATTAATTAATAAATTTGAAAATAAAATAAAATTACTCTATATAAATTTAATTACTGAGATTAGATTCTCAACAAAAGAAAAAAAAAAAGCGGAGTAAATTTGAATGTAAATAATCCTGTGAAAATTATATTTAAATTGATTTTTAAAGAGGTTGAACTACTAGAATAACTTTACAAAATAATAATATTTATAAATTTTATAGATAAAGACAATATTTTCCATAAATTTTAGAATTATTTGAATTTACAATAATTGGAGACCTAATCCTTTGAGTTCTTTTGCGAATTAGCTGTGTATTTTTGGTGCTAGTTTATTTCACTACAGTTAATTAAAATATTAAGTTTTGATCATTCTCTACAAATACATTATAATTTTATAATATTATTTGTTTAGTTTGTGCAATTGAGTATATAAATGTTTCATTATCAAGTTGTATTTTCCACATGATAGCATTTAATAAATTCAACAAATTAGTTTTTCTTTTTATTTAGCATATACTATTGTTTCATTTTAACATTTGCAACGCAAAAATTGTGTTTAGGATATACTTTAGACTTCGGCTTTTGTGAATATGTTCACTCACTACTACAATTAATTAAAAAATTAGTTTTTAATCATTCTTTACAAATATATTATAATTTTATAATATTATTTGTTTAGTTTGTGAAATAGAGTTTATAATTATTTCATTATCGAGTTCTATTTTTTATATGATATCAATTTTTCAATAATTTCTAAATTGGTTCTTTGTTTTGATGTTACCATTGTCAAATAATTAGTGTTTAACGTTATATACCATACCTCTTAATAAATGTATTTGTATTGTATTTTTTGTATACAAAACAATTCTAAGAATCGTAGAAAATTTCTTATCTAACTATAAATGCTTAGAAGAAGGAAATGGATTATAAAAATAAGCTCATGGTTTTTTCAGAGGTCTTCTTTAATAGTTATTGTAAATCAGTTTATTATTGTCTCAAACGTTAAAAAATACCATTCTCTACCGAATTCTTATAAATATATAAGAATTTTGAATAGTTTGATTTAAAGTGAGTTTATAGATTTGTAACATTTGTTTGATATAGATAGTTAAACTAAAGATATAACTTTATTTTATATCTCCTCTTTAAACACAGATTTTTAAATGTAATTTTAACTATTTACTCACTAGCTCTGCTAAGTTAATACATTGATCGTTTCTTTAAGTTAATTCATTGACCAATTTCAAAGATTAACCGACGAAAAGGATTACTAAATTTAGAACAATTGTATCCCTGTATAATAACAATTTTTTATAATTTAATTAAAAAGTTTAATTCTTATTTCTTATTTTTAAATTTTAAAATCTCCACAAAAATTAAAATTAGATTAGATTTTTCTATATAAAAAGAGAGAAATTCTCATTTTTTTATTTACATAATTCAATTTTACAAAATTTACTTAGCAACTAGATCCCATTTGAAATTTTAGTATAGTTTTTTTTTTGAAGATAATAAGTTGGGTCATTGAGTTTATCAACAGAATAAAAAAATCAAAATATATCTTTTTTTACGAAAATATCATAATTTTATGATATTTGTTTGTTTAGATTGTGATCAAAAGTTCTTAATTTCTTATCATTTAACTATGGTATGAAATTATGAACCTGAAGTTTTTGTTTCGAATTGTGTTGAATTTTAAAATTAATCCGGATTGAAAAAGTGGGAGGAATTACCAGGTTTGCAAAATCTCAAAAAGTTATTATCATGTTTATTTTCATGACATATATTAATGAAGTTTAGTTTATGAGGTAACTTGGCTTTAAGCTTTTTATGTCTCGGTTTCAGTATGTGCAATTCATATAGCTAGGGTATTTTTGGGTTATTTGTAAATNTTGATACTTTTTTTTTTTTTTTTTCTTAATTCGACATACATTTAAAAACTTAGCTTAATACAGTTTAAATTTAATTCTGCATATAAAACTTCTATTGTTCTAATTTCTGTTTCAGAAATTTATTATTTAAATTAATTAATTAATTATTAAAATTAATTATTAAAATTACTATGTATAAACTTTGACTACTTGGATTCTCAACAAAATGAAAAAAAAAAGAGGAGTAAATTTGGAATTAAATTATCCTGTGAAAGTTATATTTGAATTAGTTTTAAAAATTAAAAGAAGTTGAATAACTATTTTATAAATCAATATATAAGTATAAATATTTAAAACTTTATTCTTAATTTTTTTTTTGCTTCATTGTGATCTTTAGCTGCTTTTTAATTATCAATTGTTGATTGTCTGGAAACTTTTCTATATTCACAAGTTCCAAATGATAATCATTCTTCACGAATAGATTAATTCAGTTCTAATTTTATTTGTTTGGTTTGTGTTGCTCTTTTTACTATATGATATTGACTTCACATCAATTTATACACGTTAAAGAGAATATCAATTTGTATGCTTGATGTTATAAGAACTACTTTCAATTTTACATTTTCTCATTCATTATTCAGATCATCATTAGAACTAAAATCTTCAATTTTCACCTTGAGGTGTTACTAAACTTTAATGACTATTAATAAACATATAAAGTATTGAAAAATAAAAAAAACTTGTTTAAGAACATCTTGTACAAGTTTAAGAACATCTCCAAATGCTAAAAATTCTTCATCTACTAAAGTCAGGAAAGTTCAATTAATTCTGTTTATACTTCAATTTAATGTATGTAACTATTTATTTGTATTTTAATTTTTGACTTGTAGAGTTCAACTCTTTCAACAGTATTGTTTCGCATACTGACTATTTCTTGTTCAAATAAATTAATCATACTGACTTTTTGATGTATTCGCTTGGTAAGAAATTTCCGGGTTGTTTGACGAGGGAGAGGTTAATTTCATAGATTTTTGTTACGTTAAATGACAACTAAACAATTCATGTTGAAGATCAACAAAAAATTTCTTTTATTGTTCAATCAATTGTTGCAAAAAGAAAACAGCGAAAGTTGAAGCTAAATTTTTATTCAGAAAAATAATGAAGAGAGTATTGATTCTTGGAGGTTTTGACTGCTTACAAACTATGGGATCATTATTACTTTCTTTCATTTATTCTGAACTACGAAAAATTTGATCTAATGTATCTTCTCTATGTATTGCAACAATACTTATATATTGGCAAGAATTTCTTACAAAAAAAAAAAGAACAGAAAGAAAATAGCAAATTAGTTTTTCTACACTGACTGATTAGATCATTTTAAACAGCTGACTACTAATACTTAGTATATCATCATTATCAATGAAATTTTTACCAACCAAATTTCTGACATATGATATCGATGGAAATGATCTATATCCCAGAGGAAAGATTTTGAAATGGTATTATCAACAAGCTAATTAGTAATACACTTATAATTTATTCTCGAGAGTTTCGGTAAATAGAATCTGACTTTAGGAAAATCTAGAAATACGTGGTTCATTTAACGAACATTTGATTTGTTCCTAGTCTTGAAATTTTAATTTACAATTGGAAACATACCGATTAATAACTTGTGTTGTTGACAATAGAATTTCACATTATGTGATACTATAAGAGTTTTTTACATTACGTGATTATCATTTATATGCAGTAAAATTTTATTTAGTAAATTAGAAAATTTTTTATTGTTTAAATTTTTGTTTCGAATTTTAGATTTTAATAATAATATAAAATTTTCTTTTGCATTAAAGATCAACAAATATATTATTTTTGGAAAATATCGAGTAACAAATTGATAATTGTTTATATCTATTATTAAATATTACGTAATAAGGATTAATTTAAAATTTCATAAATAGAGACAAAATTTTCCATTGAATTCAGATTTTTTTTTGAATTTAAAATACATGATTGATAAATCACTTCATTGAATGATGGTTTTGGATAAAAATGACACATAATATTGTAAATTAGGAAATTAATTTGTTATCATTCTTTACAGATATATTATACTTTGATAATATTATTTGTTTAGTTTGTGGAATAGAGTTTATAAATGTTTCATTATCAAGTTGAATTTTCCTCATGATATCATTTCATAAATTCAACAAATTAGTTTTCCTTTTTGATTAGCATACAGAACTGCTTTATTTTTCAATCTTAGTAGCTGCTCTTAAGGTATTATATTCTGATCTATGAAAGACCCTCACATAACACTACGAATAATTAGAATATTAAAGTTTGATCAATCTCTACGAATATATTATAATTTGATAATACTATTTGTCTAGTTTGTGAAATAGAGTTTATAAATATTCTATTATCAGATTGTATTATTCACATAATAGCATTACATAAACTCAACAACACAGTTTTCTTTTCAATTTTCACACACTGTTCTTTTTGTAACTAGTTAATGAATCATACAATTAATAAAAAAACAGTAAAGTAAGAATAAGAATGACAAATATTAATAAGTAACTACAATGTATTGAAAATAAGTGTAAATAAGAGTAGTATATGAAAAAAATAAAACAAATAAGATAAAAGTAGGAATATTAGGATATGAATTTAATCTTAAGGATATAAAATAAATCCTAATAGATGTTTCATAAAAAACCCTTTTAATTCCTAATTTGGAATTGACAATAAAACGAAATGTCGTGTAATAACAACTCAGACTTATTCATTTAAGAACTATATTTAATGTTACATACCATACCTCTTAATAAATGTGTATATGTTGTATTTTTTGTATTCAAAACATTTCTAAGAATTGTAGCTGATCTCTTAATTAACTATTAATGCTTATAAGATTGAAAAGGATAATAACAATGAGCACATGATGATTTCAAAGGTCTTCTTTAAAATTTAATCCAGAACGGTGTAATATTGTCAAAATCTAAGGTCGATTCAAATCACTAATCATTCTCTGCCAAAATCCTATATATTTATGATAATATTGAATTTTTCGAGCTAAAGAGAGTTAATATATTGTATCATCTGAACTAGTATATGATACAAGTAGTAGAATTAAACGACTTGCTTTATATGGTTTTAGTTGCTACATAAAGACCCTAGGCGTTAGAACAAGCAAAACATACATTCTATTTTCTTATTTGTATGCCTCGTTGCCAACAAGCTTGATCTGATGAATGTGATTCAATTTAGTTTCAATTCATTGTGTATCTTTATTTCGTATTTATTTGAACAAAGAAAACTAATTAAAATTCTAGACTATTTACTTACTGGCTTTGTTAAATAAATTCATTAATCATTTTCAAAATTATTCGACTAAAATTAAATTTTTTATCTAGAAAAAACTTATATCCTGTATATAAAATGAATTTTAATAATTTAATTAAAAAGTCACATTCTTTTTTATTATTATTCTAAATTTCAAAATCTCTACAAAAATTATAGTCTACTTACTTATTAGATATTAATTTATTATAAAAAGAGAAAATTTCTCATTTTTTTTTTAATTAAAATTTTCAAAATTTACCAACCAACTATGTTATAAGTTTTTAATCTTGAAATTTAGTACTAATTTTTTATTTAAATATTCCAGGTTGGATTTTACCATTTACCAACAGAATAGAAAATCAAAATAGATCATTTTTTACGAAAATATCATAATTTTATGATAATTGCTTGTTTAAAATGTGTTCAAAAGTTCTTAATTTCTTATCATTTACTTATGGTATGAAATTATGAACCTGAAGTTTTTGTTTTGAATTGTGTTGATGTTTGAAAATTATTTGAACTGAAAAAGTGGAAGGTATTACCTTTTTTATGTAATCTTGAAAAGTTATTATCATGTTTGTTTTCATGACATATATTAATGAAGTTTAGTTTATGAGGTAACTTGGCTTTAAGCTTTTTATGTCTCGGTTTCAATATGTGCAATTCATATAGCTAGGGAATTTTTGGGTTATTTGTAAATGAATTAATATATTTTAATGTATAATTTTATGTTGTATTTTGTATTTTGATAAAAATTTATTTGATATTGTAGCTCAACTCTTTAAATTACTTCCATTGCGATTTAATTTTATTACTAAAATCAAATATCTTGTCTCATACTTGGTTGTAAAATTGACTATGCTCAGTAGTGATAAAGAAATTCAATTCTGCATATAAACCTCTATTGTTTTAATTTTTGTTTCAGAATTTTTAAAATTTAATTTAATTTAATTATTATTTAATTTATTAATTATCACAATATAAAATATTAAAATTACTATATATAAATTTAGTTATTGATATTCTCAACAAAATACAAAAAAGAGGGGTAAATTTATATTTAAATTATCCTGTGAAAATTATTTTTAAATTGATTTTTGAAAGAGGTAGAACTACTAGAATAACTTTACAAAATAATATTTATAAATTTTATAAATAAAGACAAACTTTTCCATAATTGTTAGTATTATTTGAATTTACAATAATTGGAAACCTAATCATTTGAGTTCTTTTGCGAATTAACTGTGTATTTTTGGTGCTAGTTTATTTCACTACAGTTAATTAAAATATTAAGTTTTGATCATTCTCTACAAATACATTATAATTTTATAATATTATTTGTTTAGTCTGTGGAAAAGAGTTTATAAATGTCTTACTATCAAGTTGTATTTTCCACATGATAGCATTTCATGAATTCAACAAATTAGTTTTCTTTTTATTTAGCATGTACAATTGTTTCATTATTAATATTGTGCTGCGGCTATGTTTGAAATTAATATTCACCTTTGACTTTTTTTTTGGTGAATATCTTCACTCCTATTACAATGAAATAAAATATTAATTTTGATCATTCTCTACAAATATGTTATAGTTTTATAATAATATCTGTTTAGTTTGTGAAATAGAAATCATAAATGATTCATTATCGAGTTGTATTTTTTACATGATTTCAATCACTGACATTAACGTAATGGATTTTTTAATAGATTTTTATTGTGGCCAGATTTTGGTGTTTGAATAATGTGTTTAATTTTACATACCATACCTTTTATTAAATATATTTATATTGTATTTTTTGTATTCAAAAAATTCTTACGAATTGTAGTTGATGTCTTTAACCATTAATGCTTTTAAGATTGAATTGAATTATTACATTAAGCTCATGATGTCTTCAAAGGTCTTCTTTGATTTTAATCTAAAACAGTTTATTATCGTCAAAAAGACTAAATTAAATATCATTCTCTACCAAGATCTTATAAATTTATGATACTTATCAATATTTTGATTTAAAAGGAGTTCATAGATTTGTATTGTATTTTTGATACAGACAGTAATCATTTTTTTTTCAGTTGCTTCATAGATTCACAAGAGATTTGTTTTCTAACAAGTATACTTTGGGGTAACAAATTGGCAAGTACGATTTTAATGAATTGTATAACTTTATTTTGTATTTCTTAAAACACAGATTTTTATACGTTTACTCAAACTATTTACTCACTAGCTTTGCTAAATTAATCCATTCATCGTTTGTATATAATTAATCCATTGACCATTTCAAAAGTTATTCGACAGAAACTTTTGTAATTTATAAAAAATTATATACGTGTATATAATATCAAAATTATAATAATTTAATGAAAAAGTTTAATTCTTATATTTTTTAAATTTTGAAATCCCCACAAAAAATTAAACTTAGATAATATTTTCTATATAAAAAGAGAGAATTTCCCATTTTTTTTTTTATTATATTTTACAAAATTTACTTACCAATTAAGTTGAAGTTTTCTTGTTTCAAATTTCTCATTTCAATTTTGATTTAATAGCAACATTTTTCAATTTTTAGTTAAAACATAGGAAAATTTAATTGATAGCATCAGCTACTTCATCAGCAGATTCATTTATGAGTAAAACAAAATCTACCATTTTTTACGAAAATATCATAATTTTATGATAATTGTTTGTTTAAAATGTGACCAAAAGTTCTCAATTTCTTATCATTTCCTCATGGTATGAAATTATGAACCTGAAGTTTTTGTTTTGAATTTTAAAATTTATTATGACTAAAAGATATGGGTAATATCGCGGACGCGATGATATCCTTAAAAGTTATTAATATGTTTTATATCATGACAAATACTGATAAAATTTAGTTTATGTGCATAACTAGGGAAATCTTGATATATTTGTGGAGAAGAATATTATGTTTTTAATGTATAATTTTATTTTGTATTTTGTATTCTGAATAATATTCACTTGATATTGTAGCTCAACTCTTTCAATTACTTTGATTACAATTCAAATCTATAACTAAAATCAGAATATCTTGTCTCATACTTGGTTGTAAAATTGACTGTGCTCCATACTGATAAAAAAACTTAATTCTGCATATAAATTTCCTGTTGTTAAATTTTTTGTTTCAGAATTTTTAAAGTTTAATTAAATTAATTATTTAATTAATTATCACAATACAAAAGAAATAACAAAATTAGAAATAAATAAAATAATATACAGTAATTTATTGAGATTCTCAACAGAAAATAAAAAAGTGGAGTAAATTCATAATTAGATTATCCTGTGAAAATTATTTCAAATTAGTTTTAAAAAATGATGGAGGTTGAATAACTAGAATAATTTTTTAAAATTATAAATATAAATAACAATTTATTCTTAAATTTTTTTTGCTTCAATGTACTACTTAGCTACTTTCTACTGCTTAATAAATTACCAGCCGGATACTTATCTATCTTCATAAGTCCCCAAATGATAATCATTCTTCACAAATAAGTTATTTCAGTTTTAATTTTATTTGTTTGGTTTGTGTTGCTCTTTTACTATATGATTTTGACTTTACATCATTTCAATTTGTATGCTTGATGTTATAAAAATCATCTTCGCTATTTCTACTTAACTTCAGAATTTATTACTAATTCAACACATCACCAACTTAAACTGGTCTTCATTTTCAGCATCAGGAATAACCATTTTTAAGAAACTAGTTGCTTGTTCAGGAATCATCTTCTCCAATTAGATTGGTCAGGAAAGTCTTGAATATTCTGTGTATACCTCAATTTAATGCATGTAACTATTTATTTGTATTTTAATTTTTGACTTGTAAAGTTCAACTTCTTCAGCATTACTGTTGCGCTTACTGACTATTTATTGTTTTAATAAATTATACATATTGACTTTCTGATGTATACGCTTGGTAAGAAATTACCAGGTTTTCTGACGAGGGAGAGGTTAATTATTTGACAAATTTAATGTGTTACGTTAAATGAGAACTAAACAATACATATTGAAGATCAACAAAAAATACTGTTGTTTAATCAATTGTTGCAGAAAAGAAAACCACAAAAGCTAAAGCCAATTTTTTTTTCAGAGAAAATGGTGAAGTAAGCATGATTTTTGAAACCATCTTTGTCTGCTTTCAAAACATGATTTATTTTAGTTTCTGTAGTTTATCATTAATTATTAAAAGTATTATTAACTCTTTTCAAGTCAAACTCTTCGGAATAATCATAAATTGACAATATTTCGGTAATTAATGAATAATATTTGATTTGAATTAATCTTAATCTGTGACAATAACAAACTGCTTTTGATAAACTATAAAAAGCGATTTTTAAGAAACATCGTGAGCTCAGTGTTATAATTCAATTCAATTTTATAAGCTTAAATAGTTAAAGAGATCAACTACAATTCTTGAAAACATATGAATACAAGAAATACAATATAAATACATTTATTGAGAGGTAATGTATGTAAGATCAGACACATTCCTTACACAAATAAGTCTGTGTAAGGAAATTGAGAATGAAAAATCCAAATTTGTAAATGCAAGAATCGAGCCATGTGAATTTCAACAGCTTTATTATGAAACGTTTATGAACTCTCTTCCACAAATTGAACAACTAATTTTAAAAGACTATAATTTATTAGCTGAAAATGATCCAAAGTTGATATTATAATTCAATGTAGTAGTGAGTGAAGATATTCTCACAATTTAGTTTAGCAGAACATTCCTTTAACATCTGCACAAGGTTGGAAAGGAATTTTCAATGTTATGGATAATTTTTAATTTCAAAGATGCTGCTGATCGAAACTTTAAAATGAAAAAATCAGTGTATGCTAATCAAAAGGAAAACTATTTTATTGAATTTATGAAATGCTATTATGTGGAAAATACAATTTGATAATAAAACATTTCTAAACTCTACTTCACAAACTAAACAAATAATACCATAAAATTATAATATTTTTCTAAAGAATGATCAAAAATTGATTTCCTAATTAATTATGGTAGTGAGTCAAGGCATCACTGAAACTAAAGTAATTTGCCAAAGGAAATTAAAATGTTGATTAAGTATTGTAGATTCAAAAAATTCTGAAATAAATAAAGAATTTGTCTCTATTTATTAAATTTCAGGATACTTCTTTTAACGTGTAATCTTTAATAGATATAAAAAATTGTTAATTTGTTACCCGTGATTTTCCCATTTTATATTTTTGTTAATTTAAAAAATAATTTAAAATTTGAAACAAAATTTTAAACAATAAAAATTAAATTATTAAATGAAATTTTACTGCAAATAAATGAGAATCACATAATGTAAAAAACTCTTATATCACCACAAAAAATAAATTCTTTTGCCAATAACACTAATTTTTAATTGGTATTTTTTCAATTGTAAACTGAAAATTTAAAATTAAGTTCAAAGCAAATGTTTGGTAAATAAGCTACCTCTTACCTTGATTTACCAAAAGTCTCAAGAAAAATTATACGTATAGTTCAAATTGGTTTGTAGACTCTACTATTTCGAAATCCTTCCTTAGGGATATAGATCTTTTTCATCAATATCATATGTCAGAAATTCGGTTGGTAATAATTTCATTGATGATGATGAAGTACTAAGTTTCGGTGGTCAGTTGTCTAAAATTAATTGATTAGTATGTGTAGAAAATTTAATTTGTTATATTTTTGATTTCTTCTCTTCTTTTTTGTAAAAAATTTGTACCAATTTATGAATTGTTACTACACACTTCATAGGGAAATACTATATTTTAGTTCATAGGATTGTGTCATTTTTATTATTATATGATACAAATAGTAGGATTGAAAAACTTGTTTCATATGATATTAGGCCTCATAAAACCCGGGGAATTTGTTACAACAAGCAAAACATACAGTTTATTTACATAGCTTTGAGCCAACAAGCTAAATTTGGTAAGTGTGATTCAAGTAAGTAATTTTAATTTAATGTATAACTTTATTTCATTTCTTTAAATACAGATTTTTAAATGTAATTTTAAACTATTTCCTTTTGGTTTTGCTAAATTAATTTATTGGTCATTTTGAAGATTATTTTACTAAAAGAATTTTTAAATTTAAAAACAAATTGTTTATCTGTATTATATCAAAATTATTATAATTTAATAAAAAAGTTTAATTTTTTTTTTTTCTCATTAATTCTTGAGTTTTAAAATCCCCACAAAAAATTAAACTTAGATATTAATATTTTCTAAATATTTAAAGAGAGAGAATTTCTCATGTTTTTTTTCAATTAAATTTTTTGATTTTAATTTTGGTATATTTTAATAGCAACATTTTTAAAATTTAGTCGAGACAACAGAGGAATAATATATTGATATCATCAGCGACTTCATACGCAGATTCAATCATGATCAAAACAAAATATATCATTTGTTACGAAATTATCATAATTTTATGATATTTGTTTGTTTAAAATGTGATCAAAAGTTCTCAATTTCTTATCATTTACTTGTGGTATTAAATTATGAACCTAAAGTTTTTGTTTTGAATTGTTTTAATTTCTGAAATTTATTTGGAAGGTATTACCGGGTTTGCAAAATCTCAAAAAGTTATTATCATGTTTGTTTTCATGACATATATTAATGAAGTTTAGTCTATGAGCATAACTTGGGAAAGCTTGATTTATTTGTAAATAAATTAATATATTTTAATGTATAATTTTATATTGTATTTTGTATTTTGATTAAAATTTATTTGATAATGTAGCTCAACTCTTTTAATTACTTTCATCATGATATAAAACTATTACTAAAATTAAAATATTTTGTCTCTCATTTTGTTGTAAAATTGACACTTTGCTTAATACTGATAAAAATATTTACTCCTGCATATAAATCATCTATTGTTTTAATTTTTGTTTCAGAATTTTAAAAATTTAATTTTTATTATTTAATTATTACAATTTAAATTAATTATTTATCACAATACAAAATATAGAATTACTATGCATAAATTATAGTTAGTGAGTTTCTCAACAAAATATGAAAAAGTGGAGTAAAATTGTATTTAAATTATCTTGTGAAAATTATATTTAAATTGATTCTAAAAATTGAGAGAGGTTGAATAACTAGAATAATTTTTCAAACATATAATATATATATAATATAAATAATAATTCATCTCAGTTTTTTTTTGCTTCAATGTACTTCTTAGCTTTTTTCTAATTTTCAGTTAAGTATGAATAGTGTCATTACTATATTCACAAGTCCCAAATGATAATCATTCTTCACAAATAGATGAATTTAGTTCTAATTTTATTTGTTTGGTTTGTGTTGCTCTTTTTCTGTATGATTTTGACTTTACATCAAATTTTATATGTTAAAGAGGATTTCAATTTGTGTGCTTGAATCATTTTCGTATTAAGTAATCTTTCTTACTTTAATCTTCATTTTATTGACTAGATTTTTTTTATATATTTTGCCTGGAAAAAATAGTTTTTCAAATTTCACTTCAAGAATAATTTTAATAATTAGTAATTTGGTTTAGAAAGTCGTTTTTCAATTAAAGTGGTTTTTAAATTTTTATTAATTCTGTTTTTGCTTCAATATAATGCATGTAACTATTTATTTGTATTTGAATCTTGTCTTGTAAAGTTCAACTCTTTCAACATTACTGTTGCGCATAATGACTATTTATTGTTGAAATAAATTGATCATTTTGACTTTTCAATGTATTCGCTTGGTAAGAAATTTCCTAGCTGTCTAAAAAGGAAGAGGTCAATTATTTAACAAATTCTTGTTACGTGGAATGTTAACTAAACAATACGTATTGAAGAAAGATTATCTTATATTGTTTAAACAATTATTGTAGAATGGAGAACGACAAAAGCTAAGGCTCAAATTTTGCTCAGAAAAATCATGAAGTAGGTATGACTCTTGGAACAATCTAAGTTTATGACTGCTGTCAAGCCTCTGATTTGTTCTAAGTTTTTGTGGTTTATCATTAGCTATGAAAAAAATTATTTATTCAAGTATAGTTTTTTCTTGTAATGTTTTAAAAATATATATCTTGATCTGAATTTCTTACAAAAAAGAAAAAAATAGATCAAAAAAATAACAAATTAGTTATTCTACACTGACTGATCAATCCCTTTACAACAACTGATAACCATTGCTTAATATAATATCATCAATGAAAATTTTACCATCCAAATTTCTGACAAATGATATCGATGGGAAAGATCTATATCCCTGGGTCAAGATTTTGAAATAGTAGTATCTACAAACTAATTAGGAATATACGTATAACTACTTCTTGAGAGTTTTGGTAAATAGCATCCGCTCTTAGATAATTCAAGGAGAGAGGTGGCTTGTTAACCGAACACTTGATTTGTTCTTAATTTTGAAATTTCAGTTTACAATTGGAAACATACAATGTATTTATGTCCTTAACAATGGAATTGGTATTATGTGATACTAAATGTTTTACATTGTATGGTTCTCATTTATATGCAGAAAAGTAAAAAAAAAAAAAATTCTTTATTGTTAAAATTTTTGTTTCAGATTTTAAATTATTTTTATCTTTAATTAGGAGACCAACAAATATAATATTTGGACTAATACGGGTAACAAATTAATATTTGTTTGTATCTACTAAGGATTACGTAAGAAGAAGTACCCTGAGATTTTATAAATAGAGACAAATTTTCCATTAATTTCAGAATTTGTTGAATTTACAATAATTGAAAACCCAGTCCTTTGAGTGCTTTTACAAATTACCTATAATTCTTTGGAGCAATAATTTCTACAATTAAATAGAAAATCAATTCTTGATCATTCTCCACAAATATATTATAATTTTATAATACTATTTGTTTAGTTTGTGAATCAGAGTTTAGAAATGTTTTATTATCAGATTGTATTTTCCACATAATAGCATTTCATAACTTCAACAGATTAGTTTTTCTTTTCGAATTAATTTCATTCATTGATATATATTTATTTGAAAATTTTTGTTGATGTTAAAATCCTTATTTCTTAATAAACGTATTTATATTGTATTTTTTGTATTCAAAACATTTTCAAGAATTGTAGTTGATCTCTTAACTAACCTAACAAGAACGAATTTGTTTATTAAATCATCTATAAGGTATAGAATACTAACGATTAATCAAGATCAACTGATAAATAAAGTTTAATCCCTTAAAGTTATTTTCTACCTTATAAGTTTACACAGGATTGAGATATTAAACTATTTATTGTCTTAATATTTATGTTTTAAGAAATAATGCAAAAATCCCCAACAAAAGTATAGAGCAGGTTCTGTATATAATATTTTATTATTCAAAAAATTGTTTCAGATTTATAAATTAATAAAATGTATATAAAATTATTTTGAAATATAAATAAAATTAATTAATAAAAAACAATTAAAATCCCACTAATAATTTTGTTTAAAAACGTATTAATTCTAAATTTTGTGTTGTGTTTATGGAATTTGAAAGGGGTTGAATTTGTATTTTGAAAAATTATAAATACTTCTGAGTTTCACCAAAAATTTCTCAAGTTCTTCTATAACTATAAACTAATTTTGTGTGTTTTTAAGTGTTCCAGTGCTGGCGATATGTGAAATATAAAAGGTAAATAACGGGCACAGTAAGATTATTATACCTTACGAATGTTTCATTGAAGATTGATTCATTTGTTTGGTTTGATATATAGAATTTATATAAAGTTTGTCATACATTCTTTATATTTTTCATTCCTACTGCATGCTTTTTTATTTACATATGCTCTAGCTTTTTGAAGTATGAATTCTTCTCCTTTGCTTAATTTGAAAACAATAAGTTTAAGGAAAGAGTTTCTTTGTGCGGACGACAAGTGACACTATTATTGCATCCCTTAATATTGATTTTCATTTTGAATTAATAAATGTTATATGTATTTTGTATGTTAAGTTCCAAAAATTTTGAGTTGTAGACAGTTTATCTCTTTATTTGTTCATCTGTTATTTTGACTCTTTCCCATAGCTTAATCTATCGTTTTCTCAACATTACGAACAGTTTGAAACTTTCAGAATGCAAATTTGCACTTCCTTCTCATTACATCTCATTGATTACAATAATAAGTATATTACAATAAGCAATTTTTTCAATTATCTATGTAGACTATTGTAATAAAAATTTATTATTACATATTATTTTAGTGCGAATTTCTTACAAGAAAACAACAGAAAAAAAAATATAACAGACTACTTTTTCCATACTGACTGATCATATTCAGTTATAACAGTAGATTACTATTACTTAGTATATCATCATCATCAATGAAACTAATATAATGTCAAAACCAGATAAACCATTATCAGCTACAGTTGAAGATCTAGTACAACTAAGAGCAATCATCTCACAATTTCAAGCAACTTATAAATCAATTCTTGAAAAATCGCCAACTCCAGAATTATTTGAATACTATTTAAAGTTAGGGAATGCTAAAATTGAAACAGGTGAAGCAGTAAGTACATTGGATAGATTAAAAGGAATTATTGAAACCCCACAAATCAAAGTAGCTGTTAGAATACGTCAATTAGGTGAAGCTGAAAAATTACCATTTTTAACTGGATTATTAAATGTAAATTTCAAAGCAGCTGCAGGTACTGATCAAACTTTACAAACTTTCTTAGATATAATTCCAACAGTTGATGATAAAACTAAGAAGTTGTTGAAATTTAATGATGAAAGCACCAAGTTATCAACTGATTATTATTCATATCCACCTACATTACCATTAATGGCAAATGATTTATTATTAGTCAGAATTTGTACAGATAAGTCATATAGACGTATTAGTGACTTTGTTGAATCAAAATCAATCAAGTATAATAATTCACATAATGCAAAATTGGCAATAAGAGGTAGATCGATTATGGATTTCTTATTACTAGAAATATTGGAAGAAAAATTTCCAAATTTATATGAAAATGATTTGGTGGTTATAAGAAGTAGATTGATGTCTTCTGAACAATTAGCTAAATTTGCCTTTGGGTATAATTTAGTTGACTCAATGAAGTATAATCTATCTTCAGATGCAAATATTGAAGAAAAAATGGTCATATGTGGAAATATTTTCTTATCTTATATAGCTGGTCTACAAATGGAAAATTATGACTTGAAAGAAATTAAATTGTGGTTGAAAAAATTATATGAACCTTTGGTAATTGATTTAAAAGCATCTACAACTCCAATTGGAAAAATTGCATTAATTGAATTAGAAAATTTATTTAAATCTATAACAAATTTAACAAAATTACCATTCGATAATATTAAATATGAAATTGTTGAAGTAAAATCAGATCCACATCTTGCTCATGTTTTAGTTGGTGGGGAAGTTTTGGGAGTTGGAGTATCTAGTGTAAGTTTTGAAGATGCAAAAGATCGTGCAGTTTTAGATGTTATGGATAATCAAAATAGTATAAACAAGATTTTCACAATTATGAAAGAAAGTTATTTAAGAAATAGAGGTGAACTAGTTCCGGTCGATCATAATCAGCAACAATCCATGGCAGTAGCAGTTCATGATAATTACTCTGATCCACATGCATACCAAACTAATTCAAGAGATGCTAATACAGCCCCAAGATCACAATATAGAATGTCTCTGGTTACATCAGAAGTATCACAAGGTATACATGAACAATATCCATATCAACAAAATTCAATGTATCAAAACCAAATGCCTCCTCAAAATGTCGGTTATCAACAATCTCCACCACCAATGCAAAGATATGGTCAACAACCTACATATCAACAACAACCACCACCACCACAACAACAACAACAACCAATGTTTTCACAATTTGGTCAACCACAACCACTACCACCACAAATGCAAATGTCAAGAGGTTCACCACACAATTCATATCAACAAATAAACAATCAAATGAATAGTTTTGGAGTTCCAGAACCAGTAAGTGCTTTCAATCAACCAATAAATTGTCCAAGAGTTCCATTATCAGTAAAAGAAATTAATATGCAAGCTAAAAATGATTTGTATGCCATATTAGGACCATTACAATTAAAAGCTGATTATGATGTTAATCAAGTTGGTACTGAATATCATACTATTTGTTCATGTAATGGTATTCAATTAGGATTTGGTGTTGATACAAGTAAAAAGAAATCAAGTCAAAAATCTGCTATGGCAGCTTTAGATAATCATGGTGCTTTACATCAATTAGGAGTACCAAATCGTTAATTGGAATAAATTTATTAATTATATACGAATACATACTCTATAAAATGTAACTACTACTCAAATTTATAGTTTATATTTCATAGCCAGTTGCTATAATAGTAAATCCCACAAAGCGTTTTCCTCAGGAAACTCATGATGAATTAAACTAACCAATACATAATTTTCATAAACTGAATTTAATAATTTAAAACTCTCAGATTGTTTCTTATAACATCTTGACCATTCTAACCATAATAAAAATGCTTCTTCATTCCAAGCTTTAAAAGATTCATAATCTATTACTGTAGGTTGTATAACTTCTTTTGATGGAAAAACTCCCCAAGTTACTGCATTTTTAGATTTAAAATTATGACTTTGATTTATTGGTAAATTTGATTCTATTTCTCCCTTATTATTACCTGCATAAAAAGTAGTTGATTCATCTAATTGGGGTTTAAGTTGTTCCCAGTCCTTTTTAGGTATAAATAACTCAACAAATGATTTTTGATAAATTATACCATTTGGAGGTCCCCAACCAAAAATATTATCTGTTGATTTACATCCATTTACAGCAGGTTGAGAAGCAACTGAAAACCAACCTTTCTCATTCAATTCAAATAATTGTTCTTGTATAATAGCAGTTTCTGGAGATAATGAACTATCAGCCCATGGAACAACATCAATTTTACCAGAAAGATAATCTATAAAAATTGAACTTAATTGTTTTGTAGTTGTTGGTGAACCCCATTTTGTTATTGCTTCCTTGGGGTTATGAATTTTTAAATTTGGTCCATACCCATCAATTTCTCCATAAGCTGGTGAATTAGAATCACCAAATCTACCATTGGGAAAATCGTCCCATGTTGCATCTTTACCTAATGCTCCTTTACCTCTACTTATTTCAAATAATGCCTTTTTATTACTGTATAATAATTTAGTATTCATTGATTTACCTACTACGTTTTCATTTATTGATGATTTTCTTCTTTGTTGTTGTGGTTTTTGACCATTTGGAATTTCTTCATCTTCGGAATCTGAAGCTAATGCATCTTCATTTTCAAATCTTGTTGATGGACCTTCCAAGATTGGATGTAATACTTTTGATTCATTTATTATTGATGCTACTGCTTTTTCCAAGTTTAATGTATAAAAATGATAACCTTTTAAATTTGTTGATTTATTAATTTTATCAATTATATCACAAAGTAATTCAACTCCTAAAGATTTTACTGCATCATCATCATTTTTTATATCTTCAAAATTATTATATATGGTTGACGGTATTGTTGCATGTGATAATTTTGTAGCTCTTGTGAATACTTTATGGGTTGTAATAGGCATTAGACCAGGTATCAATGGTATATTTTTGAGTTCTGGTTCTTGTTTAATTAATTTTTCAAAACTTATAAATTTATCAACATCAAAAAATAATTGAGTTATTATGAAATCAGCACCAGCTTTCACTTTTTCTATTAAATAAGGTATGTCCTTTTTAGGATTTTGATTTGAATTATCAGATCCATCAACATGTCCCTCCGGATAAGCAGCTACTCCAATACAAAAATAATCACCATAATGTTCTCTTATATATTTAACTAAATCAATTGCGTTTTTGAATTCACAATTTGGTGTCCAATATTCTTCTGTTCTTGCTAGATCTCCTCTTAATGCTAATATGTTTCTTATACCATTTGTTTTAGCTCTTGCTAACGCTTCATCAATGACTTCCTTGTTGGTGTTTGTACATGTCAAATGTAATACTGTGTTAAGACCAATTTTCTTTTGACAAGTAGCTGCTAAATCTAAGGATTTTTCACTAGTTGAACCACCAGCTCCCCATGTAACTGTAATAAATAATGGATTAAATGCTGATAAACGATTTAATCTTGCTAATAAATTTCTAAAACCTGAGTCTGTTTTTGGTGGGAAGAATTCAAAAGATACAAATTTTTCATCTGGACCTAATGAATTTATAAGATCTTTGACAGTACTCATATTTGGTGGTTGTTGTAATGAATAAAGGTTATTGTGGAGTAGAAAACTAATTTACATGTTGCAGCGTATGTATTAATTATTTTTTTTTTTCACTCGGGAATCTATGCATTAAAGTTAATTTTTCAATCTGTTTCATACAAAGAGCATAAGATCTACACAGATACTTGAATGATAATTAATTGATTGATCTATATACTTCAAATTACATAGATCTCCCAATACAAGACTATTTAAACTATTGTGATTCTAAGTAACCAAAAATTATACTGCACTGTAATCACCTCTATTACTACTATTCCCAGTAAATTTTTCAATAATTTCCCTAACAAAACTTGGTAAACTTTTCAATAATTCAATAAAATTTTCAATTACTTCTTTAAGCGCACTTTGAAAATCAATTGCATTACCTTTATTATATTGAAACCAAGCACCACCAATAATATAAATACTTAAAAATAAAACTAAAAAGATAAAAATCCAAGTAAACCAACCCCATGATTCTCCATTGTCATTTTTCTTCTTGTTGTTATCTTTATCATTGTTTTTATTGTCATTATTTTTCTTTTTATCTTTATCACTTGTAATACATGCACCTTTTGACAGTATTGCAATTCTTAAAGTTTCACCATTCCATTCATTTGATTTTATTTCATAATTATCAATTTTTTTATCACAATTGAAACTTAATTCCGCATTTATTAATTGATCACCCCAATTAGCCCCCTTTATACTTACAATTACTCCATTTTCACCATTTTTACCTAGTGTTGAATATGATTTTTGAATATTTGAATTAAAACCAAAAATTTCTGATACTATTGGTTCTTTATTATCTAATAATATTGAAGTTATACCACAAATATCTGAATTTTGTGGACAATCTTTTAAATTGTTATTATTATTATTAATTGTTTCACATATTCCAAAATTCCAAGTAATATTAGTTTTTGATGGTGGTGTATTTTTTATTGTTGACACTGTATGAATACCTTTAATTAATTCCAAATTATACGGCTGAAGTTCTTTTACTGAACAGTCAATTGCATTTGTTAATGCCAAAGTACTTGATAAAAGTATTAAAATTGATTTAAACATTGCAATCCTTAGATTTTGATGATTTTGAAGATAAAAGTTTGAATATTTATAAAGTCCGATAACTAAGCAAATCTAGAAAGCGAAAAACTTGAATTTATCAATCTAAGAAAGTAAATTGATCCTTTGAATTAAAAATTATTGAATAGATTGATGTATTATTATTTCGATAAAACCTATCAAATTGATTCAAGTTTTTTATGCCTTAATGATCTATTTGTAATATTAAGTTTATTATATTTCGTCTCTCTCTATCTTTTTAATTTTTTTTTTGTCGTTCGGAATAAAAAAAATTTTGAGACATCTTTTAAGTGTCGGTTAATTTCATCATGCGACACCAAAGATATTGTGGTTTTTTAATATTGTGACCTCAATGAATCGAACAATTTCAAAAATTTCATCATTTATCCCCGGTAAAAATGGCCAAAGGTTTATAAGGTCAAATTATAACTTAGCTACCTAAGTAAGAAATAACTAGCCCTTATCCAGCGAATTATATAGATAGTATTCTCTAATTCTTACATACCATACCTTTAAGAATTAAATATTCACGTGAATATTTTTGGTAGTACAAATAATATTAATTTTTACCCCACGATCTTTTTTTTAATTTGTAAGGAGATTAAACAAATTAAATTGAATATTTCAATACACAATTTTTGAAATTTTGTTACATTTTTCTTTTCTTTTCTATCAAGTCAAGTTTTACCACAACAACTTATTTCATATACTCATTTCAATTACACTTATCACATACATTTATAGAATCTTAATCTTACAAATATGGTAAAAGTTACAGTAGCTGGAGCAGCAGGTGGTATTGGTCAACCATTATCATTGTTATTAAAATTAAATCCTCAAGTTTCAGAATTATCATTATATGATATTGTTAATGCAAAGGGAGTTGCAGCAGATTTATCACATATTAATACACCAGCAGTAGTTACAGGTTATCAACCATCATCCAAAGAAGATAAAACTGCTATTGTAGAAGCTTTGAAAGGTTCAGATATTGTTGTTATACCAGCTGGTGTACCAAGAAAACCAGGAATGACAAGAGCTGATTTATTTAATATTAATGCTTCTATAATAAGAGATTTAGTTGCTAATATTGGTAGAACTTGTCCAAATGCTGCTATTTTAATTATATCAAATCCTGTTAATTCAACGGTACCTATTGCAGCACAAGTTTTAAAAAAATTAGGAGTTTTTAATCCAAAAAAATTATTTGGTGTTACTACTTTAGATAGTGTTAGAGCTGAAACATTTTATGGAGAATTAACAAATACTAATCCTTCTTTATTAAAAGGTAAAATTTCAGTTATTGGAGGTCATTCAGGTGATACAATTGTTCCATTAATTAATTATAATACAAATATAAGATTATTAAATTCAGATAAGGAGTATGAGGGATTTATTCATAGAGTTCAATTTGGTGGTGATGAAGTTGTTAAAGCTAAAAATGGTGCAGGATCAGCTACCTTATCAATGGCTTATGCTGGTTATAGATTTGCTGAATATGTTATAAAATCATTAACAGGTGGTGATTCTATTGTAAATAAAGTCCCAGATTCAGCTTATATTTATTTACCTGGTATAGAAGGTGGTAAAGCATTTTCAGAAAAATATTTAGGTGGTATTGAATTTTTTTCAGTTCCTGTTTATTTAACAAATGGATCTATTGCTGGTTTTATTGATCCATTTAAAAAATTAAATGTTAGTGAAAAAGAGAAAAAATTAATTGATGTTGCTTTGAAAGGTTTGAAAGGTTCAATTGATCAAGGTATTGAATTTGTTAATGCTTCAAAATTATAAGTAATTGAATTTTTGATTTTATAGATTTGAATATAATGGATGATCAAATATAAAATACTCAGAGCTTTGTAGAAATTAAGAGCTTGTCATGGTTCTAAATACTTTTTTGGCAACTCCTATAAGTTTTGCTCTCTAATGGCCTCTAGGAACATGAGACGATTTGAATAATGATTGACCTTTTAAGACGGAAGCCTTTTCTTCTAATAGTATGCAGATAGCGAAGAAGTATAAAAAGAATAGAAATCAAGAGTAAACTTTACAACCTGACACTCGGTCAATATTAGTTAATACAAAATACATAATACAATTAAAATTTATTAAAAATTCATCAAATATGACGAAGTAAAATCTTACCACTTACACATTGACACATACATACGTAGACAAAAGTAATAAATATGTAAATTTTCTAAAAATAATGGAAGTAGACGACATTATGAAATTAACCAAACTCAAGCTCTGTAAGTTAAAAATATGAAACAAATATTATCCACAACTGATACTTGGCTAACATCGAGGGTGATGATTATGTTACTAAAGTAAACAATCTCACCTATCATTGGAGCATTCAAGATTCTTCACTACTTTACGTTAGAAGAGTTATAAACAATCTTTTGCTGATATTGCCAAATTTAAGTTATTCTAGACCACAACAAAACACCAATTTTTAACATTATACATAACCGACATATAATGTTGAGAATTAGTAATTTTGAGAACTCAAACAAATCAAAATAACATTAAATAAAATATTTTTCGTAATGAATGAATCTTGTGTAAACTTGAACATAAACATACTTTAAACACTTTAAATTTTAAATCTAAAATGGAAGAAAAACAAACAGTAAATTATAGCTATTTTTAGATCCACAAGCTATTTGCTGACAATAATATTTTAACTCATTCCAGTCCACAGCAAAACTCCAACTTTCTAACATTATTAAATTATCAAAATGTAATGTTGAAAATTAGTAATTTTGAAAATTCAAACAATTTAAAATAATATTAAATGAAATATTTTTGTAAAGAATGAATCTTGTGTAAACTTGAACTCATACTCACTTTGGAGATTGTGAACTTGCCGAAGAAGAAAGCTGCAAGAACCAGCCTTGCTTTAGAATCTTCAGTGGTATCACATGCTTGTCTTAAGTGTATATCATTGATGAAAAGAAATTTTTTTAGATAATATGTGTCCAGATTAAACCAAGAGGAAATTTCGTGTCTATTTATATAATTTTTAGTGACATATTTTTTTATACATTTAAAACGGACAGTAATAATTAAACTTTTTTGTTATGAAATTTAAGGGGTGAAAATAAAATAAAAATAATTTTAATTTAAATCGTGAAAAAATTAATTAATTAATTAAAATTCTGAAACAAATTTTTAAACAATAGAATTATAGTAATAATCCTCGGAACTGTATTCAATGGTTGTTATACTCTTACAAATTAGTACCTCTTTGAAATTTCGTTTAACAAAAAGTAATTAGATTTAAATGTGTTTGTGATGAACGGATGATGGATATAGTATTATTGTACATTAATTGGTGAGTTTGATTTAAATTTAGTATCTTGTGGCGGATAACAGTCTAATCGAAAATAAAGTGACTTCGATTTTAAACAATTGAAATCTAAAAGTTTTCTCAATTGTCTAATAATACTTTATTATAGTCTCTTAATAACCAATTTTAAATTAATAGATTTTATTCCTTGTTTTAGAGATCATCTACAATTTGAATGTCAAAATAAAATTAAAGAATTATAAATATCTACTAATTTAGAATCATTAATTAAAAATGTATACGTACGAACAACGACAATTGAATTTTAAAAAAACAAAAATTTAAAACTTCAAATGTATCAATTAAATTTTACAGATTATTGATTGAGGAGTATGTCAAGTGACCCCCCATCCAAGATTGTTGTAATAAACAAAGTAGAGCACGAAGTAACAACCTCTATTCAAAAATGTTTGCTAAGAGATCAAAATCTACAAATCATAGTTTTAACAAATTAAAGATACACATAATATAATAATAAAATCGTTTATTAAAAAACATATTTTTTGAAATTTAAGAGTTCAATCAAAAAGTAATATCCAGTTATTGAAAATTCAAAATTAAAATTCGCTAGAATATTTCTCTACCTTTCATTTAAAAAAAAAAAACAGGAGAACATTAGTAAAAACTCATAAAATATCATAGTATGATCATGATAAATTCTGAAATTTCAAAGTCACAAACTAAACAAATGATATTATTAAAAATATAAATTATTCGTAAAGAATGATCTCTTCCCTTTTTTGACAAATTTGATTCAAGTAGCAAAAAAACTTAAAATACAGTTACCTTGAAAAATCCTCAGTCAAACTTGATTGAAAATTAACAATAAATTGAAAAAATATAGAAAAAATCATTTCTATTTATAAGTTTTATTTTTTCAAATATTTTATTTTCATCCCTTTCTGAAATTAATAATTTAAAAATAAATCACAAAATCAATAAGTATTTATTTTTAGAGATATTTGAATTTATTATACAGATAAATTATTTTCAAAGTTTTGAATATGTTTTTAAATGATTCAATACTAATTAGTTGTTATTAAAACAACGTGAAGACAAATAAAAGAATGGATTTTGGTTGAAAAGCTATACTAACTCAAGTTAATGCTCTAAAATAACTTTTTACCTCTCAGATTTAGTTTGTTACACTATATCTTGCAATTTAGATGGACATTTAATAAGCAATGAAAAAAATATAAACATATATATTAGTGTATTGAATTGAAAGATGGACTTTGTCAAATCAAGAGTCTTTTGTATTGTCTTCAAACCATTCATTCAAACAAAAAAATTTCAATTTTCATATTAAAGTTAACTCCTACAAGTTTTTACTCTCAAATGGCCTTTTGCAACTGAGAAAATCTGAATAATGAATGGCCTAATAAAAAGAAGCCTTTTCTTTTAGTATATGAGAAAAAATCGATGAAATATAAAAGTATTGAAATCAAGAGTAAACTCTACAAACTGACACTAGGCCAATATTAGTTAATACAAAATACAAAATACAGTAAATATATATTAAAAATTTATCAAATATGATGTAGTAAAGCCTTACGACTTACACATTGATATATACGTACGTAGATAAAAATAACTAAATTTAAATGGTAATAAACTAAGGTTTTTTATAAGAAAATGTCTTCCTAGTATTGTATTCTGAATCAATGGTTTAACATCTGACAATTGAAATATTTACTACCAAGGCTGGTTCAAAATAAACACACTGGTTTGATGACATAAATCCTTTAACTTATTTTAAGTCCACAACAATGCACCAAGTTTTTGACATTGTACATTATAAAAGTAAAATGTTGAAAATTAGTAATTATGAAATTCAAACAATTCAAAATAATATTAGATAAATATCTTTCGTAAAGAATGAATCGCGTGTAAACTTGAATAAGTATGGGAGATTTTAAATTTTCCAAAAATTCATTCCTTGATGATTTGTATTAAATGCATAAATGCATGTTAAAGGCGTATATAAAAGATAAAAAGAAGAATTTTTGAAAAGATTAAAAAGAGAGGAAAATTTGTGTCTATTTATAAAACATTTTCAAATTAATTAAAATACTAAATATAAAAATATTTCTTAATAAATTTATAAAGAGATAGTAATTAAATTAATGTGTTATGGAATTAAAGGGGTGAAAAATAAAAAAAAAAATTGTAGTTAAAATAATTTAAAAAAACTCTGTAACAAATTTTTAAACAATAGAATAATAATAACAGACCCTCGGAACTGTATATGACGGTTGTCATACCCCTCAATCATATAAATTAGTACCTCTTCAAGATTTCATTAACCAAATGATTTTGTGATGAATAGATGATAGATTTAGTGTCATTGTATGTGAATTATTTGGTGAGCTTGACTTAAACTTAGTATATTGTTACGAATGACAGTCGTAATTTGAAATGAAAAACTGAGTCCAATTTTGAGCAATTGAGATTTATCATTTTTCTCAATTGTACAATAAAACATAATTATAGTCTCTAAATAACCAATTTTAGATTAAAAGGTTTTGCTGTAGAGATCAATTACATTTGAATGTTGAAACAAATTTAAACAAATGCAAATACTAATTTAAAATCATTTTTAAAAAAATTATATGTACGAATAATAATTAAATTTTTACGAACGAAAATTAAACTTCACAAGTTTATATTGATATTTTATAAATTATAGAAGAAGAAGTGAGCCGAATGACTTTGCATCTAAGACTGTTGCAATATATAAAGTAGAGCACGAACTAACCACCTCTTTTCAGAAGAATTTGTTAAGAGGTCAAAATCTACAAATCAAAGTAATTTAACAAATTAAAAATACACATAATACAATAATAAATTCGTTTATTAAATTCACAGTGTTTAAAATGAAAGAATCAAGAACATAAAATAAATCAACGCAAATGTTTTTAAAGCTCTAACAGTTACAATATGTTTTACCATGTCAGTTAATAAAAATGGAGAAGATTAGTAAAAACTCATAAAATATCATAATATGATCATGATAAATTTTGAAATTTCAAATTCACAAACTAAACAAATAATATTGTTAAACTATATTATTCGTGAAAAATGATCTCTTCCCTTTTTTTTAATGAAAAATTTATGCCAAATAATATACCAAAAAGAATGGATAACCCATATAATCAAATGAACTTGATTAAAAATTATTTCATCGAATTTAAAAATTTAAGAAAAAATCATTTCTATTTATATTAATTTTTATTTTCAAAAATTTTTGACCCCTCAAAAATTTTACTTATAAAAATAAATCACAAAACCAATAATTAATTATTCGTGGGGAATATCTGATTTATCTGTAAATAAATTATTTTCAAAATTTTGAATATGTTTCTAAATGATTTAATATTGATAAATATTTATTGAAACAACAATCAAACAGATAAAAATAATGAATTTTGGTTGAAAAATTATGATAACTTAAGTGAGTGCAATGAGAAAACATTTCTTCCTCTTAAATTTAGTTTATTACACTATATTTGGTAAAAAAGATGCACATTTAATGAACAATAAAAGTATATAAGAAATAAATATACCTTTTGATGTACTGATTTCAAGGATGTATTTCGTAAATTTCGAGCCTATAGTATTGTCTTCAAACCAAAAATTCAAACAAAAGAGCTTTAATTTTGTTTTGTAACTCCTACAAGTTATTACTCTCTAATGACCTCTCGGATCATGAGACGACTTGAATGATGATCGAACCTTAAGAAACAAGTCTTTCGTCTAGTATATAGAGAAAAAAGCGATTAAGTATTATAGGATTGAATTCAAGAGTAAAATTCTACAACCTGACACTCGGCCAATATTGGTTAATACAAAATACATAATACAATTAAAATTTATTAAAATTCTATCAAATATGACGTAGTAAAGTCTTACCACTGACACATTGATATTTACATACGAAGACACGTTTAAACAGTGATAAACTAAATAAGGGAAAGTAACATGAAAAATCTCAAATTCATATTCTTGAAAAACAAACAAAACTGAACTTCTCAAATTGTTTACGCAATCAACGGTCCACGACTGATTTTTGGCTAACATCGAGTGTGATAACTATGTCACTAAAATAAACAATCTCAGAAACAATTGAAGCATTCAAGATTTGACACAAATAAAGATAGAATTCTTCATTGATATTATTAAATTTTTATTATTCTAAACCACAACAAAACACCAATTTTTAACATTATACATAATCGAAATATGATGTTGAAAATTAGTAATTTTGAAAATTCAAACTATTCAAAACAATATTAAATAAAATATTTTTCGAGAAGAATGAATCTTGCTCTGTAAACCTGAAGTCATACGTACTTTAGACATAACATACCTTAAATTCAAAAAAGTGGAAAAACTAAAAATCAATTCTATTTTTGATGCTTACTACACTGCTTTTCTAACATGAATAGTTTAATTTATTCCAGTCCACAGCAAAACTCCAACTTTCTAACATTATACATAATCAAAATATAATGTTGAGAATTAGTAATTTTGAAAATTCAAACAATTCAAAAGAATATTAAATAAATACTTTTCGTAAAGAATGAACCCTGTGCGAACTTGAACTCATACTCAGTTGGGAGTTTGAAATTGAACTCGCAATGCCAAAACTTCGTGCTTATTCACACGTCCAATAATTGGAAGATACATCAATTAAAAACCTGACCTCATAATTGAATTACGATACATCAAGTAAGAAAAAAATTATTTGTCTAGAATAAACTTAGAGAAGATTTCCTATCAATTTATAAAAATTTTGTAAATTAATTAAAATACTAAATATAGAAATATTTTTCTGTAAATTTGAAAACAAGTAGTAATTAAATTGATATAATATGAAATTTAAAGGGGTGAAAAATAAAATAATTTTAATTTTAATTAAAATTGTGAAAAAATAAATTAATTAATTGAAATTCTGAAACAAATTTTTAAACAATAGAATTCTAATAATAATCCCTAGGAACTGTATATAACGATTATTATACTCGTAAATACACAAATCTCAATCTTGCAAATTAGTACTTCTTAAAAAGTAATTAAATTTAAATAAGTTTGTAAGGAATGTATGATAAGTTCAGTTATCATTGTATTAATTGGTGTGCTTGACTTGAATTTAGTATCTTGTGGTGAAAGACAATCGTATAAAATGAAAAAGTGAATTAAATTTTGAACATTTAACATTTAAAAGTTTTCTCAATTGTCTAAAAAAACTTTATTATAGTCTTTAATTAGTCAATTTCAGATTAATAGGGTTTGCTCTAGAAATCGTCTACAATTGACTGTTGAAGTTTAAAGAAAGATTGATACAAATTTAAAATCATTTATTCAAAAACATACGTACGAATAACATAAATAAATATTAACAAACAAAAATTTAAAACTTTTTATGTACTAGTTAAATTCTAAAGATAATAGATTAAGAAGTAAGTCAAATGACCTCCCGTCTAAAATTGTTGTAATAAGTAGAGCACGAACTAACATTCTCCTTTTTAAAAAGTATGTTAAAAGATTAAAATCTACAAATTATAGTAATATAACAAATTAAAAATACACATAATACAATGATAAAATCGTTTATTCACAACATGGTATTTAAAAGAAAGAATGAAAATCATCAAAAATGTAAAACAAATGATTTAAAGACAATAACAAAATTTTCTATTTCATTCAATAAAAAAAGGAGAATATTAGTGAAAACTCATAAGGCATTATAGAATGATTCTAATAAATTTTGAAGTTTCAAGTCACAAACTTAACAAATGATATTATCTAAAATAAATTATTCGTAAAGAATGATCTCTTCACTTTTTTTCAATGAAATTGTCAAAAAAAAAATACGACCTTTACACAAAATCTAAATCATACTTTGATTATTTGAAAAAACTCGATTGAAGATTAATTCATTGAATTAAAAAATTCAAAGAAAAGTTCAGTTCTATTTATAATTTTTATTTTTTCAATTTTATTTAAACTCCTTCTAAAATTTAATAATATTTCAAAATAATTCACAGGATCAATAAATATTTGTTTGTGGGGATATTATTTAACTTTATTATAGTGTGTTAAAATTTGCTATAAGAAATTAAATTCATTTTTTGGTTTAGTCGAAAAAGAGGGGTTGATGTACAATAATTATTTTACACAATACACAATACACAATACACAATACACAATACACAATACAGAAAAATATAAATTATCCTAATTACCTATTCAATCCTAAATAACCTCTTGAATTTAACATGGCTTCCATTAATAAAATATTAATTTAATTTTGAGATTAAATGAGAAATTTAATGATTTACTCTTTGCAATCAGTTAATTTCCTTTTTTCTAATAATAAATTACATAATTACATTATTTACATTACTCAATATCTAATTTAAAATTAATAACATTTAATAGAGTACTTTACAACAAAAGATAAATTTGTATTAAATTAAACTGATCTATCTTATTCTCATAGTAAAAAAGTAAGTTCAAACAAACTTGAAGTAAAGATAAATTGGTTTTCAAGTAATTTGAATTCTTGTAGTTAAATTTAATACTTTTTAATTGGTAATTTGTTGAATGATTAGAATTAATTAATAAAACGGCCTTGGCAAATTAAAAGATTTCACCAGTTGAATTCATAAATTCTAAAAGTAATTTAACAAATATAGTAGGTAAACATTTTAAATTTAAGAGGCTACTTGGATTGAATAGGTAATTAGGTTAATTTTTATTGTAAGTAATTTGTAAATTTTTTGTATATAAAATTGTCGAATTAATTAGAACACTGAATATATAAACAATAATATTTCATAAATGTAAAATGGATAGTAAATTAAATTAATGTATTATGCATTGAAGGGGTGAGATTAAAATTAAAATAATTCAATTGAAATTGTGAAAAATTTATTAATAAATAAATTCTGAAACAAATTTTTAAACAATAGAACTAAAACAATAACCCTTGGAACTGTATGTAACGTTTGTAATCCCCTTATGAAGTAGTACCTCTTTGACAATTCATTTATCAAATAGTCATTAGATTTAAATGAGTTTGTGACGAAAGGATGATTGATTAGTATCTTTGTATGTGAGTTCATTGGTTAGTTTGACTTATATGTAGTATCTTGTGGCGAAACACATTCTAAAATGAAAATCTGACTTCAATTCTCAACATTACAGACTTGAAAGTTTTCTCAATTGTTCAATAAAACATTATTATAGTCTCTAAATAACCAATTTTAGATTAGAGGGTTTTGCAGATTAGAAGGTTTTGCTGTAGAGATCATTTACAATTGAATGTTGAGATAAAACTTAGAAAAATACAAATACAAATTTAAAATCATTTAATCACAAAACACATGTAGGAACAGAATAAATTTTGACGAACGAAAACTTAAAACTTCACATGTATAAATTAAATTTTATAGATTATAGACTAAGAAGTAAGTCAAAGGATTTATCGTCTAAGATTGTTGTAACAAGCGAAGTAGAGCACGAACTAACAACCTCTTTTCAAAAGAATTGTTAAGAGATCAAAATCTACAAGTTATAGTAATTTAACAAATTAAAAATACACATAATACAATAATGAAGTCGTTTATTAAAAAAATGCAATCAATAAGACCAAACAAGATCATCTTTGGAGATAAAGTAAATTTTATGAAACATCAACAACACTGGAGAAAACCGTATTAACACTGGAGTATTTCATAATGTTTTGTTATTTAATAAAAAAAAGGAGACCATTAGCGAAAACTCACAAAATATCATAGTATGATCATGATAAATTCTGAAATTTTAAAGTCACAAACTAAATAAATGATATTATTGAAAATAACATTATTCGTAAAGAATGATCTCTCCTCCTTTTTCAATGGAAAATTTGAATCAACATCAAAAGACATGGTTAGCAATCAAAACTCTAAGACATCCAAAGTATTTTGAAAATTATTTTATTAAATCAAAAAAACTTAAGAAAAAATCAATTCTATTTATAATTTTTATTTTTTCAATTTTATTTCACCTCTTTTTAACAAATTAAATAATAATTAAATCACAAAATTAAATAATTATTCAAATGATATTTAATTTAATGTAGGGAATATTTAATTTATTATACAGATAAATTATTTTAAAGTATTGAATATGTTTTAAAATGATTTAAAGTTTATATATTATTATTAAATCAACGATAAAACAAACGGTAAAAGGAAATTTGGTTGAAAAGCTATGGTGATTTAGATGAGTGCAGTTAGGTAAAATTTATCCTTCTTGAATTTAGTTTCTTTAATTATATTTAGAGTATTAGATGGACATTTAATGAACAATTGAATTATTTGATATATTTATTTATTTTATTGTATTGATTTAAAATATCTATTAAGTCAATTACGAGCCTATTGTATCGTTTTCAAATCATTAATTCAAACAAAAAAGTTTAGTTTTTGTTTTGAGGTTAACTTCAATTTTTAACCCTCTACAGACCTCTTGAATCATGAGACGACTTGAATAATGATTGACCTTTAAAAAAGAGACCTTCTCTTTTAATAAACACGGAAAGAATTTTGAAGAAAAGGACATAACGTAAGAGTAAAATTCTACAACCTGACAATCGGCCAAAATTAGTTAATACATAATACAAAATACAACAAAAATTTATTAGAATTTATCAAGTATAATGTAGTGAAGTCTTACGACTCACACATTAATATATATATATATATGTATAAAAAAGTAACTAAATATGAATAGTAATACACTAAGGTTCTTTATAAGAAAAATAACCTCCTGGTACAATATTTTGGAATGAACGAATAAAATCCAAATTGAAGAAACACCTCTAATATTAGCCTAGGATAAGTAATACACTAATTTTGATGACATAAAAACTTTAACTTATTTTAGTTTACAACAAAACACTAAGAATCTAACATTTTACATTATTAAAATATAATGTTGAAAATCAGTAATTTTGAGATTCAAACAATTCAAAATAATATTAGATTAAATATTTTTCGTAAAGAATGAATTTTGTGTAAACTTAAAATCATACTCACTTTAAATTCAAAATTGATTCATCAAAACAAAAACTTCGCCCTGAAGAACGCTAACGTCAACTTGAAGTGTGATACATCTGGTTAAGAAAAAAAAATTTTGTCTCGAATAAACTGAGAGAAAATTTCGTATCTATTTATATAAATTTTTTAAACTAATTAAAGAGCTATTTTATTATGAATTTAAAATGGACAGTAGTAAATTAAATTAATTAATTTGTTATGAAATTTAAAGGGGTGAAAATACATATAAAATAAAATAAAATAAAATAAAATAAAATTTAAATTATTAACTAATTAAATTCTGAAACAAATTTTTTAAACAATAGAATTTTAATAGTAAATTCTCGGAACTGTATAATACGACTATTATACTCGAACATACACAAACTCTCAATCTTATATATTAGTACCTCTTCGAAATTTCATTTACCAAATAGTATTTTGATTTAAAAGATTTTGTGATAAAATGATGATAGATTCAGTATCATTGTATGTGAGTCAATTGGTGAGCTTGACTCGAATTTAGTATTTTATGGTTGAGAGACACAGTCGTGTTCGAATGAAAAACTGAGTTCAATTCTAAGCATTTGTGTGAAAGTTTTCTCAATTGTCTAATAATACTCTATTATGGTCTCTTATAGCCAATATTAGATTTTGCTCTAGAGTACAATTGAAAGCTGAAACAAATTTAAAGGTATACAAATACATATTCAAAATCATTTATTGGAAAAAAACACGTACGAACAACAATAAATAAATATTAACAAACAGAAATTCAAAACTTCTTATGTATTGAATAAATTTTATAGATAATAGAGTAAGATGTAAGGCAAATGACTTCTCATCTAAGATTGTTGTAATAAACAAAGTAGAGCACGAACTAACAACCTCTTTTCAAAAAAGCTTGTTAAGAGATCAAAATCTACAACTTATAGTATCTAACAATTTAAAAATACACATAATACAATAATAAAATCATTTATTAAAAAACATATTCCCAAAAACAATACAATATTTAATTTTGAAAAACAATGACATTGAAATTATTTTAGGTAGAAATATATTCACTAAATTCAAATATTGATAAGCATAAAAAAGCATTAAGGTGTATGATGCTGCACTAAAAGAGTTCATAAATAACTGGCGTTTTATAAAAAGGGGAGAAGATTAGTGAAAATTCACAAAATATCATAGTATGATCATGATAATATTTGAAATTTCAAAGTCACAAACTAAACAAATAATATATGTATTAAAAATATATTATTCATAAAGAATGATCTCTCCCCTTTTTGTAATGGATTTCTGGTCCGGAAATACACATAAAACTATCAAACATCCTCGAAATAATTTTCCTAATAGACTTGATATAAACCTGATTAAAAAAAATATTAAACTAAAAAAAATTAAGAAAAAATCATTTCTATTTATAATTTTTTTTTTTTCAAATTTTCTTAATTATTAATACATGAACTTTCTACTATTTTTTTTCTTAAATCAAAATACATTTAAATTATATTAACTATTATACAATTTAAAATTAATAACTTAAAAATTATATCACAAGATCAATAATTAAATATTTATGGGGAAAATTTAAATTTATCTGTAAAATAATTTATTCCAAAATTTTGAAAGTTTTTAAATGATTTAATATTAATTTATTATTATCGAGACAGGAATTATGACTTAACTGATTATAATTAGATAACTTTTCTACCTCTTAGACTTGAATAATGTTTGACTTGTCCTTTTTTGTTTTGGTTTATGAAGAGCCAGAAGGCATGAATAGATAGAATTCAAGAGTAAAACTCTAAAACCTGACACCCGGCCAATATTAGTTAATACAAAATACAAAATACAATTAAAATTTATTAAAAACTTATCTTATATACGATATAGTAAAGCCTTTTGACTTACAATTTGATATATACATGCAGACAAAAATAACAAAATATAGATTTTCAAAAATCAAGGCTGGTGACATATCAATTAAATTAACCCCCACTAAAACTATGTAATCAAAATCACAAAAAAGATTATACGATCTATACTTGGTCAACATTGAAGGTGATGTCTGAAACACTACTTTGCTGACATAGATTCTTAACTAATTTCAGTCCACAACAAAACTCCAAGTTTCTAACAATATAGATAATTGAAATATAATGTTAAAAATTAGTAATTTTGAAAATTCAAACTATTCGAAACAATATTAAATAAATATTTTTTGTAAAGAATGAATCTCGTGTAAACTTAAACTCATAATTACTTATGAGATTTCAATTTTGCAAAAGGACGAATTGACATAAATGACTTTTCTTTATTATTTTCAGTGATATGATGAACTCTTTAAACTTTTTATATATGAAAACTATATAATTGATTTTAAGAAATTTTTGCAAGATTTCGAGTGTAGCTTAAATTGAGAGGAGATTTTGTACCTATCTATATAAATCTTTCAAATTAATCAAAATACTGAATATTTTTTTATAAATTTAAAAGGAGATGGTAATTAATTAAAGTGTTATGAAATTTAAGGGGTGAAAAATAAAATAATTTTAATTTTAATTAAAATTGTGAAAAATTTACTAACTTCTGAAACAAATTTTTAAACAATAGAATTATACTAATAAACCCTCGGAACTGAATATAACTATTATTTTATCCATAAATACACAAACTCTCAATCTAGTATCTCTTTGAAATCTCACTTGGCAAGTAGAAATACAATCAAATGAATTTGTGATGAAAGATTTAGAAGCATTGTATGTTACGTTATTGCTGAGCTTTGGCCTGAATTTCATGTCTTATGATCGAAAGGCAGTGGTACTCGAATTTAAAAAACTGACTTCAAGTTTCAACTTTTGAGATCTGAGAGTTTTCTTGATTGTCTAATATACCTTATTATAGACTCTAAATAACCAGTTTTAGATTAGAAGTATTACTTATATGGTCATCTACAATTGAATGTTAAATCCAACATTATAGAAATTTGAATACAAATTTCAAATCTTCTATTAAAAAAACATCCGAACGACAATAATAATAAAAAAGGTAAAATTTTTCCAAATTTCTTCCTCTACACAGTACAATAAACATAAGTCCGAAAACATTCCAATCCATGTGTAACTTTGTTGACACTGAATCGAAATGGAGTCATCATGTAGATAGTAAGAGAGCTCAAGTTTTCTTAAAAACCAATTCAAACGAAGTATATAATAACTTTGCTAATCTAATCGTTTAAAAGAAATGTACTTCTGTAACGAGTTTCAAATTTCCATAAAGCAAAAAGCACCAACAATAGAAAGTCTTAGACTTGAAGCGCTTTGAAGCATAAAAACGAAGAGTATCTTTGCTTAAGATTAAGACTTTTGAAAAGATGTCAATAGTAGATATCAATTTATAAAAATAACAATTCTAAATTTTTAATTAAATTTTTAAGACTTCACAAGTGTTGATTAAATTTTATAGGTTCTAAAATAAGGAGTAAGTCAAATGATTTATTATCTAAAATTGTTGTAATGAACAAAGTAGAGCACGGCCTAACGACCTCTTTTTGAAAAATTTTGTTAAGAGATCAAAATCTACAAATTATAGTAATTTAACAAATTAAATACATATAATACAATATTAAAATCGTTTATTAATATCACATATTATCAAGGAAGGAATATCACCCAGCTCCAGAAAAAATATGAAGCAATAAAAAATTGGACACTCCCCACCACTATCACTGAACTAAGAAGTTTCATATCCTTTATATCATTTTAAAAAATTTTATTCCAAGGTTAAGTCGTTCACTAAGATAGAAAAATGAAGATTCGTGAAAACTCATAAAATATCATGATATGTAATTATGATAAATCTTGAAATTTCAAAGTCACAAACTAAAAAATGATATTATTTAAAAATAACATTATTCGTAAAGAATGATCTCTCCTTTTATTTTATTATTATGAACTTATATCTAAGAAGAAGTACCCCGATCCAGCAATCACATTTATTACCAATAGATTTCAATATGAGCTGACTATCAAAAAACAGTTAATTTCAAATCTTGTGATGGTATAAAATCGATTTCCGCAACATACTTTATCACTAAACATATTTGAAATTGTTAAATCTTCATGAAATCTTTATTAGAGATTAAATTATAAAATTAAAAAATTTAAGAAAAAATCAATTCTATTTATAATTTTTATTTTTTCAAATATTTTTTTAACTCCTTTTTCAAATTTAATAAAAAATAAATCACAAAATTAAATAATTTATTTATTTAAGGGGAATATTTTTGATTTTAATGAAATATTAAAGTTTGTGAACAATAGATATAGCAAGATTAAAATCAAGATATTACAGGAAAGATGGGAAATTTTCCAAGTAGAAAAAGAAAAGCATAATGCAAGCAAGATAAGAAGAGACTAGTATATAACTGTCAGAACAAGGATATATAGAAAATAGGAATTGAGGTAACAAATTAAATTTCGTACCTAAAGTCTAACAATCGTAATACAAAATTTCCTCAAATTTATCTGTAAATAATTTATTTCTAAAAGTATTGAGTATGTTTCTAATCAAGTCAACATTATTTAAGTTATTACAACGACGGAGAAAGTGAAAACATGGAATTCGGTTGAAAAGTAATGATAACTTAATTGAGTCTAATTAAATAACTGTTCTACCTCTCAGATTTAATGTATCACACTAAATTTGGCAAGTTGGATGGACGATCAATATACAATTGAAAGATTTTTTCAATGTATTTTATCAATTACAAGTCTATTGTATTCTTCCAACCATTAATTCAAACACAAAAAACTTTGATTTTTATTTTGAAGTCAACTCCTACAAGTTTTTACTCTCTATTAGCCTCTTGGCACATGTTGAATAATGATTGACCTTTAAAAAAAAGGTGCCTTCTTCTAATGAACAGAGAGAAAAACGAAGAAGAATAAAAGGATAGAATTCATAAAACTCTACAATCTGACACTTGGCCAATATTAGTTAATACAAAATACAAAATACAATAAAATATATTAAAAATTTATAAAATATGATATAGTAAAGTCTTACCACATACACATTGATATATATTATATGTTAAATTAAAGACATATTCAACAATCCATAAATAGTACTCAACTAACATCGAGATTAATACAATACACCTAGACTTCGCGGACAGAAATAAAATAAATAACATAACTTAACCCAAACCACAACAGAACTTCAAGTTTTTGACATTTTACATTATCAACATTATCAAAATATGATGTTGAAAACTAGTAATTTTGGAATTCAAACAATTCAAAATAATATTGAATAAATATTTTTCGTAAAGAATGAATCTTGTGTAAACTTGATCTAATACTTATTTTGGAACATTAAATTTACCAAATTCAGATAAAGGAACCGTTAGAAACAAAGTTTTAGTTTTTTATGATCAATAAAAATGCAATGCTGATACAAATCGTTTGAGTTATTCCAGTTCACAACAAAACTCCAAGTTTTTAACATTATACATAACTGAAATATGATGTTGAAAATTAGTAAGTTTTGAATTCAAACAATTCAAAATTATATTAAATAAAATATTTTTCGTAAAGAATGAACCTGTGTGAACTTGAACTCGTACTCAGTTGGAAATTTGAAATTTAACTCGTAAAACAAAAACTTCGTACAATTAACTAAATTGAGTATCAATCAGCACGTCCATCAATTGAAAAATACATCAATTAGAAAAAAAAAACCGGATCTCTTAATTGGATGACGATACATCAAGCAAGAAAAAAAAATTTTGTCTAGAATAAACTGAGGGGAGATTTCCTATCTATTTATAAAAATTTTTTAAACTTATTAAAATACTATATAAAGAAATACTTATAATAAATTTAAAACGGGCAGTAGTAATTAAATTAATATGTAATGAAATTTGAGGGGTGAAAATAAAATAAAAATAATTTTAATCTAAATCGTGAAGAAACAAATTAATTAATTAAATTCTGAAACAAATTTTTAAACAGTAGAATTATAATAAAAATCCTCGGAATTGTATATGACGATTATCATACTTGTAAATACAGAAACTCACAATCTCACAAATTAGCACCTCTTCGAAAGTTCATTCACTAAATAGTAATTACAATTAAAAGAATCTATAATTGTGAAAATAGATCTAATATTCTTGTATATGAGTTAATCGGTGAGCTTGACTTAAATTCAGTGTCTTGTGGCGAATGACAATTTGATCGAAAATAAAGCGACTCCAATTTGAAACATTTGAGATTTGAAAGATTTCTCAATTATCTGATAGTACTTTGTTATAGTCTCCAAATAAACAAGTTTTGATTAAAAGGTTGTAGAGACCATTGAATGTTAAAATAGATTTAAAGAAATACACATACATACTTGACATCATTTGTTAAAAAAACATACGTACGAACAATAAATAAATTTTAACAAACAAAAATTTACATCTTCACATGTACCAAATAAATTTTACAGATTATAGAATAAGGAGTAAGTCAAAAGATTTTTTATCTAAGATTGTTGTAATAAACAAAGTAGAGCACGTCCTAACAACCTCTTTCCAAAACATTTTGTTAAGAGATCAAAATCTACAATTTATAGTAATTTAACAAATTAAAAATACACATAATACAGTAGTAAAATCGTTTATTAACGACATATCCACTAAAAGTACATATAGAAAAGCACTTCCCAAATACATATCAATTCCTGAATTTTATGCCACAAAAATATTCCATGATGTTTCTTCATTCAATGAAAAAAGGAGAAAATTGGTTAAAACTCACAAAGTATCATATCTAGATCATGATAAATTTAGAATTTCAAAGTCACAGACTAAACAAATGATATTATTAAAAAAATAATTTATTCGTAAAGAATGATCTCTCCCCTTTTTTGAACAAAAACTTTACAATGAAATCAAACTCAATTTAAATAATAACTCACATGATCAAAAAAACTTGATTGGAAACTATTATAAAATTAAAAAAAAATTGAGAAAAATTCAAGTCTATTTATAATTTTTATTTTTTCAATATATATTGGACCCTTTTTTATAATTTAATAAATTAAAAATCACAAAATTAGTAATTACTTATGTGAGAATATTTAAATTTATTATACAGTTAATTTGTTTTCAAAATTTTGAATATGTTTTTAAATGATTTAATATTAATTAATTATTATTATTAAAACATCGATATAACAAATAAAATAGATGGATTTTGGTTGAATACCTATGAAAACTTAATCGATCAAAATTGGATAACCTTTTTTCCTCTTAGTATTTAGTTTATTTCATTATATTTAGTATATCAGATGGACATTTAAATAAACAATTAAAATATTGAAAAAAAAACAGCTGTTCGTAGTATTGATTTGAAAAATAATTTTTTATCAATTACGAGCCTGTTCTGTTTTCAAACCAATAATTCAAACAAAATATTTGTAATATTTATTTGAAAGTTCACATCTTCAAATTATATAAGTTCCTAAAATGATCCATTTAATTTTTTCTTCTCTACAAGTTTGGTTTGTCTACCTTGTCATAATTTATTTCAAACCCTAGCTGGATGCATTTCATAATCAATTAATTTTAATAAAATTTTTTTTTATTAATATTTTTATATATTGCACCTGAATTATCCTGTACATAAGATTTATTTGACAGTTTTGAACCAACACATTAAATGATTTTAAAAAAACCATCAGGACATACTTCACTATCGAGTCGCCATCTAATGAATTATTTAGTTCAATCTGATAGCTTTGTTGATTCTAAAACATAACATATCAAATAAAAAATTTACGAAATTATAACCATATTTTTAATGTCGAAAGTAGTAAAGATAAATTTACGACAAACGTTAAAGATACATAAAATTTATCTTTAATCTCGTCTAATTTTTTTACGATAATGTTAAGTAAATAATTATGTAGTTTTATTTCTTACTTGATAATATTTGTTTCATATTATAAAAAATTGAGACCAAATACATTTATGCAACCAATATACTATAACCTGGCTCAACAATCAGAACTAATATAACCTTTCATTTCAATTATCATCATTCATTCACATTCGTTCAATTAATGCACAGAATAAAATGCCAAGCATTGAATACATAATAACGGCTGAGTTTCATATTGATAAAGGACCTTCATTAATTTTTCAATATCCTCATCAATTACCTGGATTACAATATTTATATTTTTTACCAGAATTAATGTTACCAGATCAAATTCATAAAAGAAATGAAGATTATACACTTTTTTTACTTTATAGAAATTTAACAACTGGAGAATTCCAATATCTTTATAATAAAAACACATGTGAATCAGAACCTTATTTTTTATATACTATAGTATTGAATTTACATAATGATGAATATAAACGAGGGTCACAAGTTAAAAGTTTATCAATTGTTACTAAATTATCATTTTTCAAAAATTTCAAACCAGTCATGATGATTTGTTTGGATTTATATTTTAAAGAAAATGATTATAATATTATTAAACAATTATATACAAGTATAAATGAAAAGAGTTTTGTAGTAAGTCGTGACTCTTTAAATGGAACTGAAAATGGTGATATAAGTTTAATTAAAAAATTATTAATTACAAGTATATTGGATCTACCTATTAATGATAAAATTTATTATGATGAAAATTTTAGGAATAAAATTTTGGGAATTGGTAAGAATCAAATTATAAATCCTGATTTATTTATAAGAAAAGATTTAAGTTTTAATTCAATTTTAAATTTTAATGGAATGAATATACCAATTAGAATTCCAATGATAAATTTACCTGATACTATTGGTGATTATTTAAATCCAACTGATTTGAATTTCAAACCAAATTTAATAAATATTTTAAATAGTAAATTATCAAGCTCGGTACTAAACAATGAATTGACAATATATGGATTACAAACACCACCAATAATTATATTAATTAACGCTATACTAACGGGGAAAAGAATATTATTAATGAGTTATGAAAATAGTTCAGGATATATAATTGATCATATACTACTAATACTTAAACTTATAACAGGTGGTGGGATTTTGAGTGGACTTTTAACTAACTATAATGTGTTCCCCATTATTGATGTTTCCAAAATTGAATTATTAGAAGAATGTGATAGTTTTATTGCTGGTACAATAAATCCATTTTTCAAAAACAATGATAAATTATGGGATTTATTATATGATTTAGATTCAAATGAATTTATAATAAGTTCAAATATTGAAACCTCAAGTGATGGACTAATCAAAAATTCAATCATTTCTGAAGATGCAAGATTTTTATCAAATTTACAATTATCAATTTTTAATTATAATGATGATTTAACTACTATTCAATTAATTTTTAGAAGACATATTAATGAAATTATTAGAATTTTATTAAGTTCTAAAAATTTTAATAATAATTTAATTCCAAATAATAAAGATTTAATCTTGTTGCTTGATGGAATAGGATATTTTTGGCCAAGTGATAGTACAAAACTTTTAGAAATATCATGTTATCAATTAATTTCAAAAAAATTTCAAGATTTATTATATAATGAAAAATTAATTTATAATTTAATTTTACCCAATTTATCTAATGAGTTAAGTTTAATGATTGATTTACATTATCATTTACAAAGTTTAAGTAATGTATCAATAAGTACTAAAATAAATGAAAGAGAAATATGGTTTAATATTTTAAAATTTTTAATAAGTGGGAAATCTTTGGAGATTTTTTTATTAATTACTTATTTAATCCCACCAAGTAGTTCAACAAGTTTACAAAGTTCAACAGCTCACGGAGGTAATTTAACAATATTTGATAAAAATAAAGGAATTGAATTATTATTAATTAATTTATTTAATTTTGATGATCAAATTAAATCAAACATTATTATGATATTACAAGAATTAGAAGATAATTTCTTGTGTGGTTGGTGTATTGATTTATTTTTGAAAAATAATTTGATTTATGAAATTGCATTTAATGAATTAGTTAATTCATAGATACATTTTTTAAATATTTACTTGGATATTTATTTATTTACATGACTTTTTTAATAATAGGTAACTTCTGGGCATTAAAATTCTGATCTTTTCTTGTTATTTATTTATAATTTCCATCTCATTATTTAATAATTTTATCTTCCAGAGTTGGTGAATAATATTGAGCTTCTTTTTCCTTATCATCAGGCCAATATTTTTGTTTTAATATATTATATAAACTTAATCTATCTCCAGGTCGTCTAGAACTATAAGCATCACCACTTCCAATATATTTACTTTGTCTATTAATATCATCATAATTTAAACTTGGATTATTTTCTGGAAATCCAGGTCTCTTATAACCAATACTAAATTCATTATCTGAATTATCTATATCTGAATCACTTTCTAATTTATGACGTTGTTCCTTTTTGTATGCTATATGTTTTTTACCTATAAGAAATAAAGCTATTGCTATTGATGCAAATAATCCATATCTTCTTAAAATGGTGGATCTTGTATCTGTTGGTTTTTGAGCTAATTTATTCATTCTTGATTTGGTTTGTATTATGGGAGTATAAATGAAAATATAATTTGAATCTTGAAAATAATTGTGATATGATTAAAAATTTACTAGCGTGATCCAAAACGTGAGGATCACGTGATACTCTTTTTTAAGGGGTATTTTTGTGAGGAATTGGCTGGTGCGGGGCTGTCTAGTTTGGGTCGATTTTGGTATGCTTCTAAGTCTTGGTCTGCTATAGTCTAGATTTATTCTGCAGATATCAATGTCAGTCTGTTTTTGTCTCGTTCTTTGTATCATTGCTATGTTCTAATCTGATCTTTGATTGTTACATTGATAATATCATATTAGTTGGATCTCTTATTAATCAATTGTTGCTGCGACTTCGTTGAACTCATCAAATCAAAGTTGAATTTGAATCAGCTATCCGTCTCTCCCAATCAACCTGCCCACTCACAGTCATGTATCTCAAGTATCAATGTCAAAAACGGTTGTCAGTTAAATATTCAAAACTTCAAAACTTTTACTTGCTTCACCACAGTGTCTAATTCAAATCGAAATCCAGTCAGTCAGTTAAATTTGTCTCCTAAGTTGTGTCTCAAGTTTGATAAAACTGTTATTTTGTCTCTTTGGTCGGAGGTATGTATCAGGTAGTCGAATAGATAGTCCCCAATTTTAAGTGGGCGAATTGTCTCACAAAAAATTCTCAATTGATGATGAAACTAGAATTCTGAAGTTAGTAGTAAATAAATAAATAAATAGTTCTACATTTGTATGGATAAAAGTAGTATTTGTATGGATGAAAGTAGAAGTTGGTGATCAATTAGAGAAGCAAAAATAGTAAAAATAAAAAAATAAAAAGATTGATTTGTATATATTTAAATGGCTAAATCTTTGTTATGCTGCAAAATATTATTGCAAAACGAAGTCGTGAATTTTAGATAAAAAATATAAATATAGAGACTTGAAACGACCTACTTTAGGTTGAGTTTGGACTAAACTAGCCTCGTTCAGAGCCAGGTTATATTTTAAAGTCACTTAAGTCAGGACCTACCTTGATTCTTGATCTGATTATACGTGTAATTTGTTGATAATCCAATATTTGAGCTTCATAATTAAAAATTATAGCACGTGAGCGGAGCTATAAACAGGGTTTTGTGTCATTTTGACCTTAAAATTGGCATTTACTAAAACAGCCTATATCTCATAAACCGCTGCAGTTGTTCACAATCTGGCATGTGGATTATCTTAGCTAAATTGAGATCTAACTTTTGGTGCTGCTTTCAAACCTGTAGCTGCTCAATTGAGCGAGTTAGACGTTTTGTTTGATATCTCAACGACCAGAGGAGATCCTTCAATAAGACCTATTGCATTATAAAGAGAAGGGGAAAGGGTATCTGAAAATAAAATAAAAAACAATGCTTGAAAAAAAGTGAAATGTCCGGGCTCAAATTAGAAAACCCTCAAATATTTTTAGGGGGTAGATTTACAGACTTTCTAGCCATATTGAGAACTCTGAGTACCATCAAGAACCAATTGGCAACATGTATGCATCACTAAAGCTTATATTTGTATCATATTATGTTACTGCTGAAGCTCTGCTGGTACATGTTCAATAATTTTGCAACAATAATTTGTTGACAGCTGTAAACTCCCCCATTTGAGAATTTTTAAAGGTACGTCATAAAAATTAGGTATCTGTTGATCAAATACTTGCTAAATTATTTTACTTTAGTTGTTCTAATGTATTAATTAATCATATTTACTATTGTCTATTTTTTAGCTTGAATTTATAATTTATAATCCTATTCAATTGATCTCCATGACATTAGTTGTTGCAATTTTCTCAATATATACGAAAAATTTTTCATCAACTCTGAAATCTATTAGTTATTGTTGATAAATTCGTAATGACTGAGTTGTTGTGCTTGTTAATTTACACTTCACCTTTTTGGTTGTAAATATCTTAATATGTTTTTATATTTGCAGTGTTTTTGCGTGTAAATTGTACAAAACTTTAAATAATAGTTTGGTAGCATCTCCTGAAACAATTTGTAATTTTTCTTGTCTTAAAGTCTAAGCTGTCAGTCTTTGAATATTGAATGTGTAGGATTCTATTGATCTTTTGCTTTTAAATATGAATTTTTTGACCATTTCTTTGAGGGGAATTTTTGTGAAGCTTTAGCTTGGTTCACGACTTCTTTTGTTTGGGTCGATTTTAGCCTGCTTTTGTCTCCAGTAAAAGTCTGCTACAGTCTAGTCTTGTTCCGTGGAAATCAGTATCAGTCGGGTCTTGTCCTGTTCTTTGAACCATTGCTATGTTTTAGTCTGATCTTTGATTGATGCATTGATAATATCAAATTAGTTGAATCTCTTATTGATCAATTGTAACTGCAGATGTTTTGAAATCGACAAATCAAAGTTGCATTAGAATCAACTATCCATCTCTACCATTCAACCTGCCCACACCCAATCAGGTATTTCAAGTATCAAAGTCAAAAAGGGTAGTCAGTCAATTACTCAAACCACCAAGAAATCTCATTTGCTTCGCTCCAGTGTCTAATTTAAATCAAAGTCCAGTCAGTTAGTCAAGGGTTGAGTCTCAAGTTTGATAAAATGATTAATCTGTCCATTGGGTTGGAAAAGCGTCTCAGGTAGTCAACTCAGGTAAATCCAATACTCAAGTGGGTGAAATGTCTCACAAATTTTTTTCAACTGATAATGAAACTAGAATTCTGACGGTTGTTAATAAATAAATAAATAGTCCTACATTTGCATGGATAAAAGTAGTTTTTGTATGGGTAAAAGTAGAAATTGGTGATCAATTACAGAAGAAAAAGGTATACAAAATAATCTTGAATGGAAAACTTTATCTGCATATAATAATGGCAAAATATTTGTTATGCTAGACTTTAGCTGCAAAATAGATTAAGTAGTGTATTTGAGCACAAAACATTGGTATGACGAGTTTAAAATTCTACTTTGGACACGATTTGACCAAATATAGTCTTGGCAGAACCTCAACTGTATTTCAATGTCTCTCCGACTACTATCTAGCTTATTTATTCAACTGGGTCACACGTATTTTGTGTAAATATTCCACCATTCATACTATTTAGTTAAAAGAAAGTAATGTAACTTGTTACATTTACGTATATGCAGGAACCAAAGGTACATCATATTCAGAAATATTAAAGTACTTATTATAACCTAAAAGTTGCAAATAAAAAGGATTAATAATGATGATTAAAAAAGCACAACCACAAAGCAAACAAGTAAACAACAAAATTATATTGACCAAAAGTTTCAAAAAACTTTTTTTAAGTCAATGAACAAGTAGCCTTTGTTTTATTTGAAACAACTTATCAAATATAAATTGTTTTGGAAAATTTTGAGTTACGATCATGGAAAACTGTAACTCAATTAAATATTCACACAGTTTTCAAAGTTAAGTTGATACTAAACGGTAAAATTACATTTTCTTTTCATTGGTTGAAATTAATTTATTCTCGACTATCTTATCATTGATGAAATTTAAACTTTTCTTAACTATTTTACATTTTATTATTGGCGGAATTTTATCTTTTCATAACAAATTTATAATTGGTGGAATTTGTTCTATTCTTAAATAATTAATTTCTTAACGTATCATTTTTAAGAAAATTTAAGGTTAAAATATATAGGAAAATATAAGGTTAAAACAAATAAGAAAATATAAGATTCATATTAGTAGAAGAAAAAAAAGGGATGTAAATATAAATATAAAAGAAATAATCCAATAATAATTGTAAAATTGAGAATGAAATAAGAATGATAATAAGAATATATATATTACTTGATTTCATATGAATACAGAGTTACAAAATAATATTAAACTAAATGATTATATAATAGTAGAATGCAACGAGTATTATTATTGATGAATTTAAAAAAGATACTAGGATTATTCCAACATCAATTCAATTTATAATTATTCCAATAATTATTTGATGAGTTCAATATAAAAAAAAAAAAAAAAAAATCAATTCAATTGTGATAGTTAATAATAAATTTAAAGGTACGTTATTTTGTGTTTTGTATTTCATTATAACCTCGATATTTAGTATAAATCTAGGTAATCTTGTATTTCATGATAGTTTCTATGTTTAGTGTATCAAAACATGGTAGTGTTTTGATTAAGATGTCCAATTTTATTTTAAAACAATCATTCGATCCATCTTCAAATCAATAGTAATGACTAATTTCATTAATTTAAATATACGTTATTTTGTATTTTGTATTTAAATTATATCATTCTTATTTAAAATCATTATTCCCTTATTCTCTAATCTAAAATGAAGATTGAGCTTTCATGTTTAAATTTTTAGTCTAAGAGAACAAATAAATGCTAAAATTTGTAAGATCAAAATAACATTAGAGTATAACTCTTCTAAATCTCTACTCTATGATACAAAAGGGAATATAAAAATGTTGAGTCTTACTATTTATATATTTATTTTAATAGTCTATATCTGGCTTTTGCTGGTAGATAAATATTTAATATTTACTTTTTGTTCGTCTCATTTCTCCATCGTCTCATTTCAGAAAAATTGAAGGAAAAATTTTAACATATACATGTTAGAATAGTGAGAAATATATCAGCATGTTTGTTGTAAAATTTTGAGTGTAATTAATTTGAGACTTTTTTCTCCTACTCTTCTAAGTGTGAAGTTTACAAGTATTTTTTAACTTTGTTGCTCCTAACATTTTACCATTTTTGGTTGCAAAAACTATAGAGAATAATCCTAGACAAAAATTTATAATGCAAGTAATTGAATACGAAAGCTATAGATTGTATTATGAAAAGAAATTTCAATCTTTTTATCATCCGTCAAAAATCAGACGTAATAACAGTCCAGAACAACTCAAGTCAATTATTAGTGAAAGAATCACCAATAGAGTCACATTGAAAGTATACCAGCTAGGCTCTTTAAATTTTTGACAGAATATCTCAACTTGCCTCAACCAAAGCCCCAAAGAGTTATGAACATGCTTCAAGTCAATCTCTCGTTCAAAATAAGTGGAAATCTGAGGATCAATTATGATTATTCATAAACTACCGCAAGTATCTACATTAGAATTTCAACTACATTCGTGAAAGAGAAGACCAATTTATGACATAAACTGATATTACACACGGTACTATAATCAATTATTTCTCGAATCACCAAAAGATAACCATTGGATCATTTATAATCTCAAACACAATTAATCAAAATGCCCTTGTTTTATGTTAAGATGTCTGAATTCATGTGATATACGGTGTGTAAAGCACGTGAAAATGAAGGTTCTTATTAAACCTAGCATATATTTTTACAACAAATTGAATGATTTGGAGCAATTGTAAAATTACTTAGCCTGGCTAGCTCAATCGGCTAGAGCGTGAGACTTTTAATCTCAAGGCTGCGGGTTCGAGTCCCGCGTCGGGCTTTCATTTTTATTGTATGCTATTTTTTTTTGAGCTCCATCAATACTCTGTTAACTTTAATGATTAGACGTGATAGACCTATGACACTTATAGTGCTCTACAATTTTGGCAACATGATCATAGAGGGGCGAAGTAGATTCTGAGACAAAACGATTGACAAAAAAGCAAGATCAGAAACATTATGATACATGTGGATCTATAGATCTTTGGACATCTTCGTCATAGTTCATATTTTGAACACTTTGATAATCTCACTTTGAAGTGTTTTGGCCAATACGGGTAATATAGAATTATAAATGTGGTTAATTTATGTTTATTAGGTCTTCCCAATATAGTAATCCAGGCGCTTAAATATTTTTTCAAATCATTGCAACAAACTTTATTTCTTTTTTTTTTTTGAAGTTCCAAATTTTTTCAGATTTTTCATAAAACTAAAAGGTACCAACTATAATAGATGGAACATGATACAAAACAGCATCAACATGATAAGATCCATCCTATAAAAGAAGTCACATATGGTGCCATATCAGGTATGATTGGTAAACTTGTGGAATTTCCCCTTGATACAATAAAAGTTAGATTACAATCTAATAATTCACAACCAATTTCAACTTTTCAAATGATTGAAAAAACATTTAAGAATGAAGGAGTGTTGGGGTTTTATAAAGGTTTAAAAGCTCCATTATTTGGTGCATGTTTGGAAACTTCTATTTTATTTACTAGTTATAATTTTGCAATGAATTTTTTAAAACTGGAAAGTTTAAGTAATCAATGTATTAGTGGTGGGTTTGCTGGATTTATGGCTAGTTTTATATTGACTCCTATTGAATTAGTTAAATGTCAATTACAAGTTGTAAACATGCAATCTCCACCTTCAAAAGTTAATCACACATATTCATCAATTATTAAAAATATACTAAAGAAAAATGGAGTTTTGGGATTATGGAATGGATTAAATTCTACAATGATTAGAGAAGTTGTTGGATCATCTATATGGTTTGGTACTTATGAATATTTAAATAAAAAATTTGAAAATTCAAAAGATCCATTTATAAAAAATAAAGATTTACAATTATTATTTAGTGGAGCAATGGCAGGTATAACTTTTAATTTTTCAATGTTTCCAGTAGATACAATAAAGTCAAATATTCAAACTAATGATATTTTAAACACTACTCAATATAAACATCAAAGTACTGATTTTTTTAAAGAGTTTAAAAAATTAATCACTAAAAAAGGTGGTGTTTTGAATTTATATAATGGGTTGGGTATTACTATGATTCGTTGTATTCCTGCTAATGCTTTAATTTTTTATACTTATGAGATGTTGAAAAAGAATTTTTAAAAGTTTGTATAGATTATGATAATAGACTTAATGATAGACTGATTGATAATTATTGTTTTTCTGATTATTGACTATTTCAAGCAATTTAGAGGTTAAATATTTTAGAGCAAGGAAATATTTTGACATTAAACCGAATTTAATCCAATCTATATTTTCTATATAAAATCTCTAATTTCTAGTAATAGTCCAAGAAAACAAATCACTTGCTCTTTTTAAATCATCAACATTTAATAAATCAGTACCAGCTTGATATAAATCCAATAAATGAGAATCAACTAAATTCCAAGGCCATGTAATATCACCCCATATTCTAGTTTTCAAACCATATGTATGAGCTTTATCAAATACTGACTTAAGTTTGGTTTTTTGTTGATCTGTGAAATTATTCTTGATTGTGGAATTGTAATCGTCTCCCAAAAGACTTTGTAAAGATCCACTAGCTACTTGAGAGAGTTTTGACCAGTTTTTTAATTCGTTATCACTTGCTGATGTGTTGAAGTAAGATAATGGTCCGTCTAAAAAGGTATACCTTATTTTTTCTTCACTAACTTTTCCAATTGGTAAATTTCCTGTGATGGTTAATACTAAGGGACCTTGATGTAATGAATCATCAGTTGTATTATAATAAGTTAAGAAATTTGAATCTATAAATGGTTGTAATAAAGGTTTTAATGCGTCATAAGTATCATTGGGAGAAGTTTTAAAATCAAACCATAAATAAACTTGTTGTTCTGGATCATTGTAAAATAATGAATGTTTTTGTTGTGATCCTAATAATGGGTTCCCATCACCATCAATAAATTTAAAATTTGGATTTGAATAACTTAAAAATTGATAAATTGGATTTAAATATAAATTAAATAATGTATTTATTGGATGTAAAAATACTTGATTATGACCAACATATACTTCATTACTATTAAAATATAAAGTTTCATTGGGGGTAGTAGTAATACCAGTACTTTCAGTTGTTGTTCTTTGTAAAGTGTAATTTTTAGGAAAATGCCAAATATCACTTTCTATTGAAACTGCACCTATTGATAATGCATCAAATAATGGATGAGCTCTCCAATAATCATTATGTGAATGTAATGGTTTTGGATAAACATCCCTTGTTAATCCTTCTATTGTGTAATTGAACGGTAATATTGGTGTTTTGGCGGAGTTTCCATCGTATTGTAATATTTGAGAATTGTTATTGTATTGAATGTCTTTTGATGGTTTGAATACGTTGATCATTTTTAGGGAGTGAGAAATGAAGGAAGTCTAGTTGGTAGAAATTAGAAAATGTGGGTTTTTTTGTGGATATGGTTGGTTCTTATATATATTGCTGCATTCAATTTATTAATGGTATATTGAAATTAAAAACGTGGGGTTTATATTAAATTACAAAAAAATTAAAGGTTATATATTTTTCGCTTGCGTTAATTTGAAAATAAATATAATTTAAAGGGTTTTGTCAAGAGTTAGAAGTTACCACATATTTTACTTACGAAAATTATGTATTTCATTATGATATTTACAAATTATTGTTCTTCTTTTTCACCTTGATAAAATTTCTTCTAAATGTTGAGTTAATTTATTCATTCTTTTAACAGAATCATGCATAACTTCTTCATTACTATAATATAATTTGTATTTTATAAATTCACAAAGTGATGAAACTTTACTTGATAAATTTATTGAATTAAAATTTTTAGATATCCAACCATCAACAATATGAGGAATTTCAATAATTTCACCAGTTTCTATTAATTCAACAATTAAATTTTTATTTTGGGTATGTGAAGATAATCTAAGGTATTTTGTAAGTACTGCTAAACTACAAGCAACTGATAAAAATGCAGTTGAAAATGATAATGTATATTGTGGGAATTTATTCCATGATTCTTTAACTGTTGATTGAAGTTCTGGAGCATCATACCATTCTATGGGATTACTTATAACATCTCTGAAATTTGATTTTGAATCTGCTGTTAAGTTTGTGATTGAAGTTGGTCCTACAACAACTGAATAATGATTATATTCTTTTGATGGACATATTTCTAGTAATGAAACAAATCCACTTAATGCTTTTGTTAATTCAATTAAACTTATCCATTGATTTGTTTTAAAATTTTGTAATTGTTGAGTTAAATTATTAGTATCTAAAAATTCATCACATATTAATGGTGTAAATAAATCTTTTGTTGTATCTTGTTGTTGAGCTGTATTTCTTCTAAATTCATATTTACACATTTTAAATTTCATAACTTCATAAATGAAAAAATTATATTGTAATACTTCACCCACACGTAATATTAGGTTAGCAAACCAATAAGTTATATTTATAACTATTAATTTTTTAGAATCTATAATGTTTATATGTTGATTTGATATTTTTTCAGCAAAATTAATATTAAAAGAATTTGAACTTATTAAATTATCAAATGTTAAATCATCATTAGATAATTTACTTAATAAATTTTCAAATATTTTACTAGCTAATATTAAACTTGATAAATCTGATGGTATATGATTTCTTTCATATAATTGTTTCCAACTTGTTCTATTATTCACAAGTTTTAAAGTCATGAAATCTATATCATTTAATGGTAATAAGATATTATTGGAATAATGATCTCTTTCATAATCAAATTTAAAATCATCTAATATGGAAGATAATTTATAATATGGTCTACCTTGATTAAATCTTAAAAGAATTATATGATTAATATAAAAAGTCCATATTAATCTTAAAATAGTTTCTCTTTCATAACATTGTCTTGATGTACCAAATAATGAATTTTTAGTTCCATTTTCTTTAAATTCAAATCTTTTTTGACTGTAAATTTCAATATAATTATTATCATATATTGTTTCAAATATTTTAATATTACATTGATTTACTCGGTACATATTAAATCTAAATGATGTACATTTAGCAAGTAATCTAAAACATGCCATTATACCAAAACCATTTAAATTATCCCAATATTTTTCCATTTGACCTACCCAATAAGATTCATCTGAATTTATATTAAGATTTGGATTTTTCCTGTTTGCTAATATACAAATTGTTGCAATCATTATATGTAATATTGAACTATCAACATTTAATGATATATTTTTTAAAAAAATTTGTTTTCCTGGAAACATTTGATGACTTGGTTGATTATAAATGTAATAATAATCAATTAAAATATTGAGTGAATTCCATTTAGGTAGTTCATATTTTGCTAATTCATGATCACTAAAAGGAGCTTCATCAGTTTGCAGCTTAGGACTATCATTACTTGTAGTAATACCTGATCTATAACTAATCTCAGAATTGGTATTTGATTGTTTATCCATGGGTGGCGTTGAATCATAATATGAATTATCATAACTTTCAGTTAAATCAGATTGTTGTTGATCAAATCCATTGAAGAATCTATTATGTACATGAGGAGGTGGTCCAGGATGGTGATGAGGAGGTGGTCCATGAGGATGAAGATGATGATGAGGTGGGGGATGGAAATGTTTATGATGAGGTGGTTGACGTGGTGGGAAATGTGAAGAATTTGAAGGATACGAATTAGTTAATGAAGGTAAAGGTAGTTGATTTTCTGAAGTTGAGTCTGATCTATGTTGGAAATGATGTTGATGAGGTAAATGATGAGGTGGTGGGGGACCATGAGGATGATGATGAGGTGGTCCATGATGTGGAGGAGGTCCTGGTGGAAAATCATGATGATGATGACCAAAAGAAGGAGGACCATGATGATGTGGAGGTGGATGACGAAATGGGAAAGGAGGACCATGATGGAAATGTGGTGGTCCTCCTGATGATGGACCCCGGGGGTCTCTGGGATCTAAATATCTAGATTCTGGACTTTCTAAAGTTGTTCTTGAATAATCTATTGAACTTGATCTTGTATCAATTTTAGGTTTTTCATAAGTAGTTGTAGTTGATGGAACAGGAGATGATAATTTTTTTCTTGAATTTTCATTATCTAATATAAATGAACTAACTCTTTCAATTGAAGAATCTTCTTTTTCTTCTTGAGTATTATTATTATTATTATTTAACATTTTTGATTTTTTAATTGCATCAATAGATAAAATTTCCCCCGTTTCTAAATCTTTTCTTTTACGTCTCCCACCACGATTACTTTGTACAAATATACATTTTATATCTAAAAATTTACAATTTGAACAAATTCTAGTTTTTTCTGGTATAATTTTATTTATACCATCAGCAGATGTAATTGAACTTACTGGTTCACCATCACATTTAATTTTTTTTTCACGACATGATAAACAAGCTCTTCTTGCAACTCTTCTTGATGAATTTGTTGTTGATGTTGTAGAAGTTTGTGAAATTGTACTTAATGTACTTAATGTTGAATCACCAGTAATTCTACTTGTAGGTGGTGATATTGATGTATTTGGTGATCCTGGATTTGTTTGTGATACTCCATCATTCATAATCTATTTGTGTAATGGATCTTTTGATAGATTGAAAGATTAAAGTGGATTGCTTTAGTAGTTGCTTATATAGTTGATGAAAAGAAGTTGTATTTTATGAGAATATCAAATAAAATCTGTTGCAAAAAATTGTAATATTAATGAAATACCGATTTCAATTGCCGGGCAAATAAAAAATATTGAAATTTTATTATTTTCTATAACAAATAATATCAAATCAATTTACGAATTTAATTTATCAAAGATTTAATAATTAATCTTAAATTATTTAATGATCAACAAGTAATGGCATAAATTTACGTCACTTTGATCAAGAAGGGAGTCAAATGATGAATAATAAATTGGAGGAATAAAAATTGATTTTAATTTAGAACAATTTGTACGGCATCAAAAATCTATTAATAGCACAGTGTTTAATTAATACATTATTTCGGTTAAGTATTTTTGCAGTAATAAATAAAAATTTAAGAAATTGTACACGGCAATTCGGGATTTAATTTTTTACGTTTTTTACGGCATCAATTATTTTGTTATTTGTTATTTGTTTATATTTTATTATGTAATATATTATGTAATATTCAGTGTATTGTATTATGTAATACTTTGATTATGATATTGGTAACCAAACAATAAAATGTATTACTGTTAAAATTGATTATAACCTTTGTCATTGCTAATATCATTTATAATAAAGAGTCAAGAATCTTCATACCTTAAAAATCGATGCAACAATCGAGTCAATTAATAGTGTAAGGAGAAGTACAAATTAATAAAAATTTTGTGTGCTTTGCTTCATTTTGTCTTAATATTATAATTGATTTCAAAATACAAACTTAAACAGCTTATTTTTTCTTCTTCCTTACATTCAATTAATTTGAGTATATAACTTATCTATTTATTAAATCAGAAATTCATCTATATACTGTCCTTTGAAACCCTCAACCCTTGTCATGTTTAGTTCAAACACTTTAAAGAAGCAGATTAATTAATTACTATAAGATGAAACAACTTTATTATTATTTTTTCTTAAACTTAATAATTTAATAATTTCAACTAATTTAATACTACCAGTTAATAATTCTTCTTTAAAATAAAATAAAAAAGCAGCAGTTGAAATACTTTGAATTAATTTAACAATTAATCCACCATATAATCCTTCAATACCTTCTTCATTAATAATTTTTTTAATTTCTTGAATCATTGATAAATTTTTTTCTTTAGTGGTATTAGTTTTTTCAATTTCTTGTAATTTTTTTTTTCTTATATGCATTCTTGATTTTAAAGTAATATATGGATAAGTTAAACTTGTTGCTATTAATTTACCAAATGCTCCTATAAAAAATGCTTTTATTGCAGTAAATGATTTTTGTCCACCATTTAATATAATTATATTTTTAATTTGTTCAAATATAGTATATTGAATTATTGGATTTATAACTAATACTAAAGCAGGTAAAACTCCTGCAAATAATGTTGATATACCATCTTGTTCAATAATATCTAATATAGTTCTAAAAGTAGAATTTGATTTGACAGGTTCTCCATTAGATTGTTTTGATTTCTTTTCAGTCATCATTCTTGTATTTGCAACCCAAAATGGATTAGATCCAATACATGTTATAGCTCCTGCAATAGCTCCAGTAATAATAGATTGGAAAGTACTTAATCCACCGGTTTTTCTTTTATTACTTACTTTATTAGCTTTTAAAAAAATATTTGAAGTTAATTCATAAAAATAATAATATATGAAATTAGTTAATGTTATTCCATATATAGCACTTTCTAAACCTGAATATAAACCAAATATTCCCTTTTCTTGAATAATTTCTTTTGCTGCAATATATGAACTATTTGTTTTGATTGATTTTAAAATTTTTTCATTTATTGATAATTTTGAATTTTCCTTTGCTTGTTGTATTTGTTGTTCTTTTGTTAATTTTGATTCAATTTCTTCTTTTTTTTTAGCTTTTGTTTGTGCTAATGTTGATAATGTAACTAATGGATATGTTACAATCATTGATAAAGCTCCACCTCCTGCTCCAGCAATTGCATGAGCAATTTCTTCTGTATCAGACATATTATTTTGGTTGATTTCTCTTAGTATAAGATCGAATTAATTTGTAAAGATTGAGAATATAGATACGATTGGTAGTTTGATCTATTGATTGGTTATTTGATTGTATATATATATATTCTTTTTAAGAAAAAACCTGGGGTTTGTTTTTTTATTTTAATTTTATTTTGTTTTTAATTTTAATTTGTTGATTTCTAATTTGACGCGTAATACTTTTAAAAATTTCCACGGTAAATAATTAAAGATCACATGTCAAAAATTAATTTGATATTATTATATAATACTGTATATAATAATTATAATGTATGTGGAGAGAGAGAGAAATAAGAGAAATAATTATTAACACTTATTATTCAAAAACTACAATTAAATAATACAATTTGGTTCGAAGTTTTAGTCAGAAAATCTGAAATTTTTAGGACGCGATAATAATTGTGAATTTGAATTACAATCTAGCCTAACGATTTTCAGATTAAATAACGTTGTTATCATTCCCTTTGATTTCGCTTGTAATATAAGTTTAAAGTTTAAGTTTCATTAGTCATTTGATCATGTTGTTAAAAACTTAAAGCTTAAAGCTCTTGTAAAAGTGTACATTTGAGTCACTCTCTTTTAACTTTAATCTTGAGCTACGTTGTTTAAAAACTTATTTCAAACCAATCCGGTAGTAAACTATATGTATAAATCCGTTTGTATGCTTTCGATTAAATAGCAGGTAATTTGTACAGAAAAATCAGTAATCTGATTGAAAAATAATATTTAAATAATAATTAAGGGGTAATATTACTGATGATAATAATATAATTAATACAAGATACAGTTTATAACGTTTATTAAAGGTATACTTAACTATTATAATTGGATTGATAATGATGATTATACAAATTTTTTGGAGGACAAAGACTTTATGGAAATACATACATAATAATAATTATATAATTAATACAAGATACAGTCTATAACGTTTGTTAAAGGTATAGTTAACTGTTATGATTGGATTGATGATTGATGAACTTATTGATTGATTATTGATTGATTATTGATTTATTCTTGGATTAGTTGAATTCTCTTATTCTTCTTCTATATAAAATTTTTCTAAAAATCTTTTTGTAATTTTTGGGATTATTTCATCTATATTTATATTAAAATCTTTCCTTGTTCTTTTCATTTAATATTTATTCTCAATTGGCTCAATTTAACCTTTTCTCAATTTTCTTGTTATCTGCTTGGTTCAATATTTCTCAGCTATCTAATTATTTGCTAATCTTATTTTTTAACTATTTTACATTGATTAAAATATTTTCAACTATCTTTCCATTGGTGGATTTTAGTTGATCCTTAATTGTTTTATCATTTGTATGATTAGACTTTTCTTGACTAATTTTTATCATTGGTTGAGTTTAATATACTTTTAAGTAATTTATCATTTGTAAGATTAGGTTTATTCTTGACTATCTTATCATTGATGAAGTTTAATATGTTTTTAATTAATTTATCAGTTGTGAAATTGACAGAGATAGAGTAGCAAATTTCAAGTTTTGAAAAAGAGTGAGTTCCTGATAAGTTGACGAATAAAAGTAAAGTTTATCAAAGATTCAAAGTAAATCGATGATCCCATGTAACATTAACTATTTTTTCCTCGTATTTCATTACCCCAGCTTTTTCAATTTACAATTTACGACAAATTCAAATAATAATTAAAAAATCTACAACCATTAATTTTGAGATAAACAAATTTTAAATTTTTCATTAAACAACCAACAAAACTATGTAGATAGTATTCAAAAAAAAAGGAGAAGAAAGGAAGATAAAGCATAAATTCATAAAAACATAGGACACATCAAAAAATTAGCAACCACTTTAAGGGGTAAACCAACAAACAAAAAATAAAAAACAATTGTAAAAAAAAAAACCACCAAAATCTACCAAGTATATAAAGGAAAAAAACTTTATAATTTCTAAAATTTAGGCTCTTCTTTTTCCTCTAAAACAATGTTTTACTCTTGTAAATTTATAAAATTGGAATTGATTTATATTCAACATCAACCATTGCAGATTCATTAGTACAAGAAACTTCTAATTCCAATTTCCAATGTCTATCATATAAATCTTCTTCTTCTTTACTAAATCCATGATCAGATTCATCTTTAAATCTCCACATCAATTTATTTGGAGTTTCAACAACTTCACCTTTATCAAAATTCAATTCATAACCACAACATTTTTCTAAATCCTTAATAAGATGTTTTTGAATATGATGTTGTAAATTTCTTCTAAATTTTTTTGAATTTTTATTATTTGTTGGTTTAATCTTTTCTAAATTATTTTGACATTCTTTTAAAATAAAAGGTGGATAATAACTTAATGCAGCATGAGTCCAATCATAATCACCACTCATAGTTTGTGTGTATATATAAGCTTCAAATTCAGTCAAATCATCAAATTGACGTTTACTTGCTGGTTCAACAACTCTTGAAATTAATCCTTCACCAGATTCAATTGATGTAATTGATGATGTTCTTGATTTGGGAACAGCAGTTAAATGATCCAATGGTTTTACTTCATTAATATCAAATGATTCAAAAGCCTTTTTTGATTTTTTACCCATAATTAAAAGTTGTTGTTGTTATATAATTTGATAAGACGTTTTAAAACTTTGGTGGTGGTTAGTATACTTTTTTTTGGCAACACTAATTATTTATAGAAATATATTATACGTTACTTATTTATATTGTATTCTATTAGTATTTATACTATATATTTGTAGTTGTGAAATACTAATATTCAATTTGGTTGTAAAAAAAAGGAAAAAGAAAAGAATGTTGAGAAAAAAGGGGAGGGTTCGATCTATATATATATCAGTTGGCGAAAAAGTGTTGCAATCGTAAGAAAATTTAATATTAGATTAAAAAAGTCTCCTCTTTTTTTTTGGTATGTTGTATGTTCTTTTAATTAGTAGATTAAATTAAGGGGGTATATTATACTTGAAAGGTCGTGTGAGGACTATTTAAGTAGTATAAAAGAAAAAAATAAGTGGAGAGATTTTTATATAAAAATTAAAGTCATGTTTATTAAACGTATGTTTTTTTAATACTTTTGATTCTTGTATTTTTTTATAGTATTTTTTTTGAGATTCTTTAAGCAATTAACTCTACTGACATTAAGGGCAATCAACTCAATTCAATGAATCTAATGATTGGACGATTGATGATTTATTACTTTTTGTTATTGTGTAGTAATTTTATAAAGTGAAACAAATCACAAAAGCGGAGTTTTTTCTCAACACAAAATATTTATTAATTTCCTTAGTATTTGATATAAAAATGAAACAATATCATTTAATGTTGTAAAGCTCAACGCATAAGTCTATAATTAAACTGAAAATGTAATGCATAAATTAATATTTAAATACATGATCTAATATTCTAGTTCTTAAATAATCTAATCTAATAATCTATACTTATAAAATATATGGTTTATCAAATAATATAATTATGACCTCTTCTAACAAATAATTCACCTCCTTCAGGTTTATCAATACTACTTAAAACAACTTTATCATTATCCAATTTTCTTTTAGGAAATCCATCAAAAGACTTTGAATAAACAGCAACAGAATGAGCAATTAATTGAGTATTTAATTTCCAAGCTTCATAATTTGGATTAGTTAAATCATCACATAATTGATGATAACAAGGATCAAACCATTTATTAACTGAACCTCCAAATTTTTCTTGTGATTTTGAATCTTTTACACCTTCAGCACCAGTAGCTATTCCACCTGCTGGTATACCATGATTTATAAACCCAACATAATCTGATCTACCATCAAATGGTACAAATGTATAATTTAAACCTTTTTCTTTATACCATTCAATATATAATTCTTTTAAATTACCACTACCATCTGGATGATCTTTATTATTTGCATTATAAATTTCATATTCATAATTTGGTGATGCCATCATATCATAATCCATAAATAATCTTATTTTTGAATTATCATGTTTGGATAAATTATCAGCGTAATACGAACTTCCTAATAAACCTTCTTCTTCTCCACTCCACCAAGCAAATCTTACAGCATTATTTAATTTAAATTTTGTTAATTGTTTTGCAACTTCTAATAATGATATAGTACCGGACCCATCATCATTAATACCAGGGCCAGCAGCAACAGAATCAGAATGAGCTCCCAAGGAAACAATATTATCATGATCTCCAAATACAGAATCAGCAATAACATTTATAGTAGTTATATTTTTAACATAAGAATCAATATATAAAGTAGTTTCAAATTCATGATTTGGATCCTTTTGTAAAATTTTGATATATTCATCAACATCTTTTTCATCTACTGATAATGTAGGAACTTCTTCTCCATTTGGTGAACCTAAAGTTCCTTGTATTGCACCATTTGAATCATAAATTATTGCTCCTTTTGCTCCAAATCTTCCAGCAACTCTTGATTTATCACCAAATGAACATTCACCTCTTTTTATCAATACAATATTATCTTTAGCAAATGCTGGATAATCTTCAATTTTACAACCATTAGCACCAACTAATACTAAATTACCATTAATTGGAGTTTTATTTGGTGTTGGAGGAGTTAAAGCTAATGCTAATAATGATTTTGGTTTTATACCATCGATTAATAATGAAAAAGATTCAACATGACCATCAGTTGCATTAAAACTTTGAGTCTTGATGTTGTAGTATCCACCTAATTTATTTAATTCTGAAATTATATAACGAACAGTTGCCCAATGACCTGGTGAACCAATGACTCTTGTTGGATGACCATATTTTTTAGTTGAATAAGTTGCAACTTTATATAAATCTTCAGCTCTTGATTTTAAATTTTGTTCCTGAATTAATGATTGTAAAATGGTAGTATTTATTTCTGGTAATTTATTATATTTAGTTTCATCTATAAAATTTTCAATTATTATTGAATCTTTATCTTCATAAGGTATAGATAATTCTTCATTAATATTTAATTCAAAAGTTTCTTGTTCTTGTTGTTGTTGTACTTCATTTATTAAAACGTGTTGTTGTGGATTAGTGATTTTATTCCAAAATGTTAAAGCTGGTAAAGCATTTGTACTAGTTAATGCAACTGATAATGATAATAAGACCGATGCTTTCATAATGAATAATAAATAATAGGAATAATTTAGTGAAAAGAAATAAAGTAAAAGGTTTTGTTGAATTATTTTTGGACTTCTTTTGTAGTTTCCTTAAATTTCCCTGACTAATATTTTTCTGATTATTTTTGTGTCTCTTTATCTTATCTCTTAGATCGCCACATTAGTTATGTAAAACCGAGTCAATGTTTTATTTCAATCTCAACACGAAAATACTTCAAAAAAACGGTTAGATTTTCAAACGGCTCTGAAAAATTGAGATTTTTAATACCATTTAGGTTTAAAAGCCGTGTTGAGTTTGAGTCTAAAAGTTAATTCATTATTTTTTTACTATGTATATACGATTTATTACTTTAGAATCTATTTATGTATTTTTTTTATTCTTTTTAATCTTAACTTTTTGATGATGACCACCAAAAGGATTAGATTTGGCATTTCCACCAAACCCACCTCTATTATTACCTCTATTACCATTCATATTTCCAAAAAATTGTTGAAAAAAATCTCCACCACCACCACCGCCATTACCACCAAAATTAAATTGAAATTGTTGATGACCACCACCACTACCACCAAAACCACCAGATCTTTGAGATGCCCATTGTGGTTGAGATTGTCCATTAGTTAAAGGATCATTTGGATCATCTCCATTATCGAATCTTTGTCTTAATTCTGGATTAGATAAAATTTCATAAGCTTTATTTATATCTTGCATTTTTTGTTCAATTTGTTCTGGTGTTAAATCTTTTCCTTTATATTTATCTGGATGATATTTTAATGTTTGTGTACGATATCCCTTTTTAATAGTTTTATCATCTGCATCTTTTGGGATATCTAGTATTTTATAGTAATCGTGTGCTGGTTTTTTTGGTTGTTGTTGTCTAAATTGTTGTTGCTGGTTGAATCTTTGTTGTTGTTGTTGTTGATGTTGTTGATATTGTTGCTGTTGTTGTTGTTGTTGTTGTTTCATTCTTTCTTGATGTTGTTTTTGTTTGTACGTTTCTACTTTACTGTAACGTTGTTTGAAAAGTGAAGTTTTTTGAATATTCTTGTTGAATTTTTGCATTATTGAATCAACTTGATCGTATCTTTTTTGTTTTAATAATTTATCTATTTCTGGTATTAATTGTGGTAAAAATGGAGTTGGGTTATTTTTGAACTTATTACATATTGTTGATTTTGAACCTATTTGAATGTATGATTCACATGATAACTTATTTAAATCTTGTATAAATAATAATTCATCTGGTTTTGAAGATGGTGTAAATTCTTTTATAAATTCATCACCTTTTTGTAATAAGTACTCATAGTTGTTTTTAATTTTAAGATTCTTGCGTTTTTCAACTTTACTAAGTTTCAATTCATCATGAAATAAAAATTGATTTAAATTTTTCCAAATAAATTGATAATTTTCCAAATCTTCATCATCCATATTTATTTGATCATTTGTTTGTAAGTTTGGATATAAATGACCAATGAAAATTGAATAATTTTCTAATTGTTGTAAAAAAATTTGAAATCTTGAATAAAATTTTGATAGTTCTCCACATTCTCTAAAATCATTATCCATTCTTAAACAATTTTTGACGGTTTTATAAGCTTGATCAAATTGAACACCAGTATATAGTAGGAAGTTTGATAGTATTGAATAATTTTTTAAATTTTTCACTGGTTGTAATTTTATTAATTGTTGTAGTACCCTAATCACTACTTTATTTATATTCATTTCTTCATCAATAATTTTAATTTGTTTAGTTGGATCAATTTTATAAATTTCCAAAACTGCTTTCAAAAATAACTCGTATACTTCATAATTAGACTTACTTATAATCAAAAGATTATTTAATTCATCAATACTTTCTTCATATTTACCTTCATTTATAAGTGATTGAGCAGTAGATAAATGATGATTATATAATTGAATAATTTCTCGTACGTGTGAATTATCTTGATTAGTAATTAAATGTTCCAAACTTTCTATATCTCCACGATGTATTAATAAATCAATTAATTTATTTCTTGCTGTTTTCATTAATGGATCAATTTTTAATACATCTTTTAAATCTATAATTGCACCATTATCTTTATTCAAATTTATTTGAATTAATGCTCTTTTGAATAACAATTGAGCTAATGATCTTTCTAATTCCAGTGAGTTCTCTGAAACATTTGATTTCACTTCATTTATAATTGAATCAAATTGATCAAGGACGTTTGATGTTGGACCTTGAGTTGTAAATAATGATTCAACTTCTTTTATTTTTGATGTTAATGCTTGTGGTGTTTGGGAGATTGTCAATGCTATGTTTAGTATGAAAAATGTAAATAGATGCTGTAGATCAAGTCTCATTATTAACTTATTTGAGTAATATTTTCGTTAGTTAATGTTACCAAATAACTTGTGTAATAGTCTTTTGATTAAATATTGAAAATATCACAATTTGGTGTTTCCGATTTCAGGTAGCGATTTTTCAAATGTATATAGAATTATAAAGAACAGCACAATATTTAATACCTACAGCTCATATAATGTTAATGACATTAAAGCTTTAGGTGTAAATACATTCTTTCAAAAGGATACAAATTTATTATTCATAAAGTGTTTATATAACAATAACAAAATAAATAAGACTATTTAAATAATTTTTGTAAAGAAACACCTTCTTCATTACTTTTTGACATTACTTTAGCAACAGCTAATTCAAAATCTTCTTGAGTTACATGAATTCTTCTTTCTCTTAATGCATACATCCCAGCTTCTGTACAAACACCTTTAACATCAGCTCCAGAACATCCATTCATTTTTTCTGCAATTTTTTTTAAATTTATACCTCTTGTTAAATTCATTGATCTTGAATGAATTTTTAAAATATCTGTTCTTGCTTGTAATGTAGGTGCAGGAAATTCTATTTTTCTATCTATTCTACCTGGTCTTAAAAGTGCTGGATCCAAGATATCTAATCTATTTGTTGCCATTATTATTTTAATATCTTTTGAACTTTCAAATCCATCTAATTGATTTAATAATTCCAACATTGTTCTTTGAACTTCTGAATCACCACCAGAAGAACCTTCAACTCTAGAAGATCCAATAGAATCAATTTCATCCATAAATATAATTGATGGTGCATGTTCTCTTGCCATTACGAATAATTCTCTGACCATTCTTGAACCTTCACCAATATATTTTTGTACTAATTCTGATCCAGAAACTCTTATAAATTTACATTCTGTATGATGAGCTACTGCTCTTGCTAATAATGTTTTTCCTGTACCTGGTGGACCATATAATATAACACCTTTTGGTTGAGCAATTCCTAAACTTGTAAATAATTCAGGATATTTCACAGGTAATTCAATAACTTCTTTAATTTCTTTAATTTGTTTATCTAATCCACCAACCATATCATAAGTTGAATCAGGTACTTTTTCAACCATCATTAATGAAACTAATGGATCTATTTTATTTGGTAAAATTTTATAAAGATCATGACTATCAGCTTTTAAACATACTCTTATTGATGGTGTTAATTTTTTAACATCTATATCTTTTGTAATATTGACTATATATTTACCTTCTGGATGAATTTTTACTAATACTTTTTTTAATCCCATTACTTTTATAACTTCACCAACAAATGATCCAGGTTCTTGTAATAATCTTAATTCATCTTTTAATTGTCTTACATTATTATTTAATTTATTTCTTTGAGCTTCTAATCTACGTAAATTTTGAGTTGTTTGTTGTATCTCTATTTCTGTATTTTGAATTTGTTGTTCATAATATGGTCGAATTCCACCTTCATGTACGTATGGTTTATCAATTACTGAAGTCATTGTTAATTATGATTTTTTTGAAGAATTTATGATGAAGATTACGTTAATTGTATGTGGAAAATATGGGTTGTATAATTGATTTGATATTGTTGTTGTAACTACTTATTGTGTTGCCATCAATTTGAACTTCAAATATTTCAATATGTATCATGTTTTATATACAGGAACCAAAAATCAATAATTTGATGTCTATTAAAAAAAAATTGTCGTGTGAATCAAATCAAATATTTGAAGTCTTGGGAGCTCAATATCTAATTCATTCAAATAACATACCAACTTTAAATTTAAAATCCGAACAAGGAGTGTACACTTCCTAAAGACTAAAAGATGATGATATAAAATATTGCTATATTAATTATTAATTGCTTCTTAGATCATCACAAAAAGAATTGCTAATAAATCATGAGACTATTAAACATTTTAATAATATTCATTTCAACATTAATAACGGTTAATTGTTATCAATTATATTGTAAATGTCAATGTAATAATGCTAAAACAATAATAACAAAAGTAAACAAATGTGGAGAATGTACAAAAGAATATTGTTTATCAAAAGATTCAAAATTATGTGAAGTAGAAAAAGATCAAAAAGAAGAAAATTCTAATAAAGATGAGACCGATCAAGATTCATCAAAATCTAAAACTAAACCCACAAAACCAAAAGAATCTAATGAGGATATTATTATAAGTTGTTATCAAGTTGAATCTTTAAAAGATGGAATAATTATATATTCATTTTTTACATTAATTTTGGGATTAATGATTAGATTATTTTATAGTTCATTTAAAAATGGATAAATATACATTAGATACTACATTAGAGAAATTCAGTACTCAAAAATGGGTTAAATCGGCCTAGAATTGAATTTAACCAGTATTTTGTGGTCACCCAAATTTTGGGCTCAGAGACCTAATTGAAAAATCAATAACTTTTAATCTTTGAATCTCAACAAAGACTTCAATTGGTTATTTTAGAAATTTTGTCGTTGACCTAAGCATTATTAGTAGATAGATCGTTAATCTCTTAGATCAATATCGGAATTATTCTTTAATTAAAATAATGTAATTACACTAAATCTAAGTTTCGTGTCTGATTTTTAGTCTATATGACAATAAAATTTTTTTTTCGTTACTATTGTACTTTACTTATAAATTTAAGTGTAGCACCATACAATAAATTAAAATTAATAGTCCACCTACAAAAAAAAAAAAAAAAAAAAAAAAAAATTTAACATATCAGATTTATACTTTTTATAGGAATTAAAAAAGACAACCCTATTTCAAGAAGTAGTTGTCTTTCATTTTTATTCATATTTAATCAATAGACATTTGTATCATTAGTATATATATATATATTGATTTATATAAATTATGTCTGATACTAATATTGATAAAAAATCAAATCAAAATGTTAATTCAATAGATGATAAATCATTAAATAATATTAAATCTACAACATCATCATCTTCATCAAATGATTTAAAGAACAATAGCAATCAAATAGCTAATTCAGATTCAAAAGATCATCATGTTAGTAAATCAAGTTCATCATCAATGGATTCAAGACCTGATAGACCTGATTATCAACATCATCATCAACAACATCAATCTCAAAATTCTATAAATTCAAGTTATAATCCAGGAAATCAACAATATCAACAACAACAACAACAACAACAATACAATAACTACAATCAGCAACAGCAGCAACAGTATACTAATTATAATGGAAATTCAAATTATTATTACAATAACAATAATAAGAATCAATATAATAATAATCCAAATAATAAACATTATTCTGGTAATAGACAAGGGTCATATAATCAAAACAATAATCCAAAATATAATAGTAACAATCAAAATAATCAATCTGGTCCAGGTCATAGGAAACTGTTTAGTAACTCGAAAGTAAATTATTCTCATCATAATCTTCAACAAGATCCAAATCAACAACAACAACAACAATATGGAAATTTTGTTTATGGTGGTACACCAATGTATGGAGCATATAGTTATTATCCTCCAGCAATGTATGTTCAACCAATTCCTTATAGTACTCAACAACAAACTCCAAATTATTTACCTCAACAAAATGGTAATATTAATAATATTAATGTTAGTTCTAATAATTCAACAAATTCAACACCACAACATCAACATCAACAATTAAGAACTCCTCCTGTTGCAAGAGTTAAATTAACTACAAAAGATGGTAAACCTGTTGATTTAGAAGATAAAAAGAAAAAAACTGCTTCTTCAACACCAATTGCATCTCCTTTTATTAAAAATGCTTCTCCTGCTATAAATAATATTAACACCACATCAGAAAGTAAGGAGCCTACAACTACTTCAAAGGCATCTTTATCAACTCCTGAATCAAATGTTGCTTCTCCTGCTACTACAACTTCAACCACAACTACAACAACTGAAACTCCAGTAGCTAAACCAGGACTTTCTGCTGCTGAAGAGTTTAAAAGAAAAATTAGAGAAAGAGCTGCTGCTGCCGCTGCTGCAAAAGAAAAACAAGAAAAGCCTGCAGAATTAGTAGTAGAGACAAAGAAAGAAGAGCCAAGAGAAGAGCCAAAGAAAGTTGAAGAGACTGAAGAAGAAGTAAAACCAACTAAGGAAGAAGTAAAAGCTGAACCTACACCAGAAGTCAAAGAACCAGAAACCAAATCTGATGAAGTTGTGAAGAACTCTACTGAAGAACCAAAAGAAGAGGCTAAAGAAGAGTCAATAGTTGAAGAACCGAAAGAAGAATCAAAAGTTGAAGAACCAAAAGAGGAACCAAAAGAGGAACCAAAAGAGGAACCAAAAGAAGAACCAAAAGAAGAATCTAGAGCTGAAGAGCCAAAAGAAACACCACAAGAAACTAAAGATGAAGTCAAAGTAGAAGAGCCATCAACAGATTCAAAGGAATCGCCACAAGAGAAACCAGAAGAATCATCACAAGAACAACCTCAAGTAGGATCAAAAGAATCAGAAGATACCACTTCCTCAACAACTGATTCTACTACAACTGCATCAACAACTCCAGAATTTACAATTACTCAATTTTTAGAAAAATTAAATGAAGTTAGTATAATTAACAACATTTTAGAAACTAGTTATCCAGAAAACATTAAAGGTGTTGATGGAACAAAACAAATTTCTGCTAAAAAATATAGATATGATCCTCAATTCTTAATTCAATTTAGGGATGTTATACAATATCCAATTGATGCTCCTTTTAAAACAAGATATGAATTTATGGATTTAAGTCAACAACAACAAGGTGGTTCAGGTGGGTTTAAACGTTCTGGTTCAACAAGAGATAGTTCAATGCGTAACAATTTAGGTGCTGGTCAAAGACAACCAAGTAGTATGAATACAAGATTTAATGCACCACATGGTGGTAAGGGAATCTTGGGAGCACAAGCAAATTTTGATAATAGTAGACAAAATTCAAGAAGTGGTTCAAAAAGAAGAGGAACTTCAAGTAGAGATAAATCAACAAGAAAAGGTGGTGCACCAAGTAAAAGAGGTACAAATACTAGAGGTGGTCCAGATATGCGTGAAAAGACAGAAGAAGAAATTGCAAAAGCAAACAAACCAGTTGAAGAAGTTAAACCCTTGGAAAAATCTGCAAATAGATGGGTTCCAAGATCAAGACAAACAAAAGTTGAAGTACGTTATGCAGAAGATGGTAGTGTAATATTAGAAAAAGAAGATGTTGAAAGAAAGATTAAATCATTATTAAATAAATTAACTTTGGAAATGTTTACTGCTATTACTGATGAAATGTTAGATATAACAAAACAATCAAAATGGGAAAAAGATGCAGCAACTATTAAACAAACCATATCATTAACATTCCAAAAGGCATGTGATGAACCATATTGGTCAGAAATGTATGCTAAATTTTGTGCTAAGATGACTCAAAATATTTTACCTGAAATTACTGATGAATCAAGTACTTTAAAAGATGGTACTCACCCTGCTGGTGGAGCATTAGCAAGAAGAGTATTATTGGCTACATGTCAAGAAGAATATGAAAAAGGTTGGAGTGATAAATTACCTACAAACGATGATGGATCACCATTAGAACCTGAAATGATGAGTGATGAATATTATGCAATGGCAGCTGCTAAAAGAAGAGGTTTAGGGTTGGTGAAATTTATTGGACATTTATACAATTTAAATATGTTAAATGATCAAGTCATTTATGTATGTTTAAAAGATCAATGTAATAATACTACGGATCCAAGTGAAGATAGTTTAGAAAATTTAGCACAATTAATAAAAACAGTTGGACCAAAATTAGATGCAAATGAAAGAACTAAAACTATGCTTAAAATTGTTTTTGATAATATTCAACTTATATTAAATCAAGTAAAATTAAGTTCAAGAATTAAATTTATGTTAATGGATTTACAAGATTTAAGAAAAAGTAAATGGTCAAATTCTAAAACAGAAGCTCAACCAACTACAATAGAAGCTATACATAGAGATGCAGAAATTAATAGATTAAAACAAGAAAAAGAAAAATCTAAAAAAAGATATAATAATCAAACTGGTACTAATTTAAATGAAAGATCTAATCTGCATTATGGTTCAAGAGATTCTGGTTTTGGTTCATCATCAATTTCAAATCAATCATTACAAAATCAAAACAATAATAATCAATTTTTCAAAAAATCACCATCGTTTGGTAGATCAAATTCAAATATACCTAACAATTTAAGTGATAGAAGTGGATCAAATCGTAATAATAATGATAGAAATGCATTTACTAATGTAACAAGTAGTAGTGGGAACAATAACACCTCAAGTACTGATCTTCAAAGAGATTCTTCCAAGAGATCTGAAACTCAACAACATGTTAATAGATTTGCTGCATTAGACGCTTTGGATAATGAAAATGATGATGAAGATGAGGAAGAAGATGAAGAAGACGAGGAAGAAGAAGAAGCTGAGGAAGAAGAAGAAGAGAATGAAGAAGAAGCTGGTGAAGAAGCTGAACAAGATGTTGAAGGGGAAGCTGATGCTGAAGACGAGATTGAAGTGGAGAATGATTCAAAAGATCAAGAATAGGGAGAAAGAAGAAAATAAAATAGTTTTATTATATTAGTTATAGTGTTGTGTGTAATTAAAAAGATTTTGAAATTATCAAAAGGTAGGTTTCTTATATATTTATGCATGTATTAATCACTTTATATATATATATACATATATTTAATAACCTCCAATAAAAGATTTTTCATCAAAATAAAGTACTTCATAACAAATTATCAATTTTTTAACTTCATTTTATGATCTAGCTAATGCATCATATTGTGGTGAAGTATAATAATATTCATTTTGATAATTTGATAAATTATTTTTTAAATAAACTAATAAATTTTCAAATTCTGAAATTAATACATTTATAGAAATAGAATCCATAGTTGTTGTACTTATTAAACCAGGAAATGAAACTAATAATCTTAATAAATGTTCTACTCCATAAATTTTACTTTGTTTTTGACCTGAATTTATCAAATTATCTTTTAATAAATTTAAATATTGAAGATTTTCATATTTATACAAAAGAATTAAACTTAGGGATTTATTAAAATAAATTTCTAATCCTGTTAGAATTTCTTCAAGTATTGAAATTTGATGTTTTTGTAATTGTGGAATTCTTTGGATTTTATAGGTTTGTAGGATTTGAAAAACTGAATTTGATGGTGGGACTGGTAATGTAACTAATTTTTTATCTTTTGTTATATATTGCCAATCATTAACTAAAAGATATTTTAATTCTGGTGGGAATTTTAAATTTATAGTTATATTTTTTTTAATTGGTTTTTTTATAGGATCATTTGATGAAGTAGTTGAACTTGATGAAGATATTGTTTTGGATCTTTTTGATCCATTATTATTAATATTATTATTATTATTCTTATCTTTAGAAGTTGGTGTTGGTTCTTCCTTTTTAACTCTTTTCTTTTTAGTTAATTGTTCTAATTCAGATTTTTTAAATTTATTTTCTTCATTAATTTCCATAATTCTATCAATTGAAACCCATTCATCCCATTTAGAATTCCAACCTTGATAATGTAAAAAATAAACCGTAGTATCCGAAGACCAATTTCCAGGTTTATATTTTGGGTTTTGTTCTAATGTTTCATGTTGTAAATCATTATTTATTATAAATGAATCTGTTGATTTTTTAATTTTGACGATTTTGGCTTCATAAATTAGTGGACCGTGGTAGGCGTATACTAGTTGGTTTGGTTTTAAGTCCGTTGACATTTCATTTATTGGGTGAGTATATATTTTTGGTGAAATGTGGTGTTAGGAATGTGAATTGATAATGTGTTGTGTTTGGTTGTAAAATAATATTTTGTAATAGTTTAGAAAGATTATATAATATTTTTTTCTGATTCACGTCTAAATACTAAATACTAATAAATTTGATTCAGAAAGTTTCAAGTGACAATTTAGAACAATTTTCTTTTCAATCCTCGACTGGTTCTGTAAGGGATTAAATCGGACCCCTTCATTAATAAATAGTATATGTTTTAGAGTGAGATTGATCGAGTATTTGAAGATAGTAAGATTGAATATATTACAGTTAGATTTAAGACATTACATTTGACTATAATTAATTTACGAGATGGTTAGTAGATAAATTAAATATCTCATTAAAAGATATACCTCATATAAACGTCTTTCTAAATTGTGGGTATTAATGTAAGTAAACTTATATATCTCTTCTTTGTCTCTTGCCTTGTCTATGTCTTAAAATTACAATAGTCTATAAATAAAATTGCTGAAAAATAAAAAATTAAAAAAACAAAAGAAAAAAAAATTAATTCAAATATCAACCAACTTTAAATCTTAAAAGTATAATAGTATAAGAATTGACTCAATTTTTCATATAATCTTAAAAACTTAATCATTATTTAACATTTGGACTATCAAGGATAAATACATTAACAACAACTAAAACATCATCATATATTATATCATTTCATAATCTTACACGTATAGTTCTATTCACATATTTTCAATTTCAGTTTTGATTTTTCATTTCCCCATTTAATTATATTAGTATTCATTCACTTAATATTGTCATTGTTTAACCTTGTATTAATAACCTTATAAATCCACTATCATATAATAACAAATGCAATGTCTCAATCTCCAAGTATAGTTGGAGTTCATTATAAAGTTGGTAAAAAGATAGGAGAAGGTTCATTTGGTATTATATTTGAAGGTATTAATATCTTAAATAATCAACAAGTTGCTATTAAATTTGAACCAAGAAAATGTGAAGCACCACAATTAAGAGATGAATATAGATCCTATAGAATATTAAATAACACACAAGGAATACCTCAAGCTTATTTTTTTGGACAAGAAGGTGTACATTCTATTTTAATAATAGATTTATTGGGACCATCATTAGAAGATTTATTTGATTGGTGTAGTAGAAAATTTACTGTTAAAACAGTTATACAAGTTGCAAAACAAATGATTCAAAGAGTTGAAACTATACATGAACATAATTTAATTTATCGTGATATTAAACCAGATAATTTTTTAATTGGTAGACCTGATTCCCTAGAGTCAAATCAAATATTTGTGGTTGATTTTGGAATGGCAAAACAATATAGAGATCCTAAATCAAAAATTCATATACCATATAGAGAGAAAAAAGCATTAAGTGGTACAGCAAGATATATGTCAATAAATACTCATTTAGGTAGAGAACAATCAAGAAGAGATGATTTAGAAAGTTTAGGACATGTATTTATGTATTTTTTAAGAGGTTCATTACCATGGCAAGGTTTAAAAGCACCAACAAATAAACAAAAATATGAAAAAATAGGAATGAAAAAACAATCAACTCCAGTAAATGAATTATGTTATGGATTACCAATACAATTTGCTCAATATTTAACTTATGTTAGAAATTTAAAATTTGATGAAAAACCAGATTATAGATATCTTATTGGATTAATGGATAAAGCAATGATTTCATTAGGTTTAGAAGAAGATGGGCATTATGATTGGATGGATTTAAATAATGGTAAAGGTTGGGATGCTTCATTAAATAAAAAAGCTAATTTACATGGATATGGAAATCCTCATCCACCAAGAAAATTACAAAATTCTCAACAACAACTACAGCAACAACAACAACAACAACAACAACAACAACAACAAAGATCAAATTCATATACTCAACAACAACAGCAACAACAACAACAAAATTCATACTTAAATTATCAAAACCAACCACTGTCCAACCAACCATTACTAGGTACTAAAAATGGATCAATTTCAAGACAACAGAAAAAATACGGAAATTATCAATCAATAAATCAAACTCCAATTAATGGAAATTCTAAATTTTCTAAAAATAATAATAATTTACAATATCAACAATTACCTCAACATCATAATCATCAAAATCATCAAAATCAAGAAGATGAAGATTTACATTCTGATACTTCTAGTTTTAATAGAAAAATAAGCTGGTCTTGTTTTTTCTGTTGTTTCTAGCATAGTTTATATTAATTCATTTTCATTCACAAAGTATCATATAATGCAATCAAATTGAAGTAGAATAAGAGTTACAATGTTCAAGATTCATTTATCTTACAGAATGCTCCAAAAAGCAAGAATTCATTAATCAAACAGAATGTTCAGTTATGGTAAATTCGCAAGATCAGGATTGAACCTAATGAACTACCGTCATACTTGAAATTATTTTAAATCATAAAAATTACATATAGAGTTTATTCTCTACATTTGAATATCCAAGACGTATACTGCTTCATCTTTATATTATAAATATTGAATTAGAATAAATAAATTTAATCATTTCTTGTAAAATTTATAGAATTTTACTGTTTATGCTTTATAAAACTCTAATCATGCTTTGTGGCAAATATTTTATTTTTGTATATGCAGAAATAGAAAAATACTTAGAATCCCAGTTTAGCCTCAATTTGGACAGAACTAAGCTCTTTTAAAACTCATTTACATTCCAATGTCTCCAATTTTACTGACTACCTTATTTATTCATCCATTTCATACAAAATTTGTGTAGGTTGTACAATTTATTAAGCTGCATTAGTAGCTAAACGTAGCACGTGAGCGGAGATATAAATACGGCTTTGTGTCATTTTGACCTTGAGATTAGCAATTACTAAAATGGCCCATATCTCTTGACTCATTGTAGCTATTCACGATTTAGCAAGTTGATTGAGTTAGTCAAATCAAGATCTAATCTTTGAAGCTACTTTCAGACCTGTAGCTGCTCAAATGAGCGATTTACACGTTTTGCTTAATATCTCAACATCTAGAAGAGAAACTTTTTTAAAACATAGTGCATTAGAAAGTAGAGGAGCAAAGGTATCTGAAAATGCAATTAAAGTTTTTAGAGAAAAAAAAGTGAAATGTCCGGGCGAAAATTAGAAAACCCTCAAATTTTTTTAGGGGGTAGATTTACAGACTTTTAAGCCATATTGAGAACTCTGAGTACCATCAAGAACCAATAGGCAAACATGTGTACATCACTAAAGCTCATAGTTGTATCAAATTACGTAAGTGCTGAAGCTTTGCTAGTACATGTTAATCATTTTTGCAACAATTATTTGCTGACAGCTGTAAACTCCCCCCATTTGAGGATTTTTTAGGGTACGTCATTTAGTTAAGTGCCTGCGTCACAGCTGGCAGTTGAATAACGTAACTTCAGTAGCTCTGGTGTGCTAAATTGTCACATGTATTAGTGTTTATTTTTGCTCTATTTCACAATCAGAAACCTCCTTCAATGATCTCCAAATCATCAGTAGCAACAAATTCTATCAAAATATAGTACAATGATATATCAACTCTAGTATTGAGTAGTTTTGCTTCTCAGTCGGTACTCAAATTTGGTGTTATCCAACTTTTAATATATTTGCACTTTTTTTGGTTGCAAATTATTTTTAAGATATATGGTAGCGTCTTTTGAAACATATCTGTATTTTCATGTTGTAAGGTTTAAGCTGTGAATATCTGAATACCGTCGGTATGGGTTAGTTCTGGCCTGTTTTTCAATCTTAATGACCATTTCAATCTTTTGGTGGCTAGTGTCTGGTTGCACTGGGGATATTCTGTGTCTAATTTTCTTACTTTCTTGTGCTATTTTAAGTCTTAACCATTGTATTTAACTTATATGACGATACGAAATGAGATAAATCAAAGTTGAATCAAAATCAACTATTCATCTTTAACAAGCAGCCTGTCCACTCACAGTCATGTATCTCAGTTACCAAAGTCAAAAAGGGTAGTCAGTCAATTATCCAAAACACCAAAAATCTCACTTGCTTCACTCCAATGTCTAATCTAAATCACAGTCCAGTCAGTTAGTTAAGTTTGTCTCCAAAGATTGGTTCTCGAGTTTAATAAAATTGTTGGTTTGTCCATTGGGTTGGAAAAGCGTCTCAGGTAGTCAACTCAGGTAATTCCCATACTTGAGTTGGTGAATTGTCTCACAAATATTTCTCAATTGATAATGAAACTAGAATTCTGAAGGTTAGTAAATAAATAAATAAATAGTTCTACAATTGTATGGATAAAAGTAGTATTTGTATGAATAAAAGTAGAAGTTAGTGATCAATTAGAGAAGAAGAAGTAGTAAAAATGTACTAAAAAATTTCTTGATTTGTATATAATTAAATAACAAAATCTTTGTTATGCTGCAAAATATTATTAAGACACAAAGTCGTGTAATTTGAACACAGATTATAACTATGGAGACCTGAAACTACCTAACTTAGGTTGAATTTGGACTAAACTAGCTTAGTACAAAGCTACTTTGTATTCCAATGTTATTCAAGTCACATATCATCTTGTTTGCTGATCTGATTCATGCATATATTCTGTAGATAATCCAATATTTGAGCTTCATAATTGACTGCTGTTGCACGTGAGCGGAGCTATAAACCCGGCTTTGTGTCATTTGACCTTGAGATTGGCAATTACTAAAATGGCTTATATCTCCTGACTCACAGTAGCTATTCACGATTTAGCATATTAATTGAGTTAGTGAAATCAAGACCTAACTCTTGGAGCTGCTTTCAAACCCATAGCTGCTCATTTGAGCGAGTTAGACGTTTTGCTTCATATCTCAGCAACCAAAACAGATTAGACAATTAGAGCTGGTTTGTTGGATAGCTAAAGAGTGAGGGTATTTAGAAATGCAATAAAAATTATCAAAGAAAAAAAAGTGAAATGTTCAGGCGCAAATTGGTAAATTCTCAATTTTTTCAAGGGGTAGTTTCACAGACTATTAAGCCAAATTACGATCTCTGAGTACCATCAAGAACGAATAGGAAACACATAAGTTTTATTCGCAAGTTTCTTTTGGCTTCATCTGAGCTGATGTTGAAGCTATGCAAAGACATATCTTTTTAGTCTTTGCAAAAACAAAGTTTTTGATAGCTGTGAACCACCCCTTTTGAGAATTTTTTTAGGGTACGTCATTTTGAGCGAGTGTCTAGCTCCCAAAATAGCTATAGCTTAAGCTCTGTCGTACCCGTAAGGTACACTGAAACAAATCACTTTTCAATAATGGCTTTCTCTATAATATATAATAAAATAAAATGACCTCCTAGAACTTTGTAGTTACAACAGCTATCAGTATAAATAAATTGTTGAATGCTGCATTTTGCGTTTAGTGTAGTTAGTGAATGGCCATATATGATAAGGAAGAATGTGTTTGAGATTGATAACGTATTTTGTAATTTACTTTTGGTATGCTTGTATTTGCAATTTTTTTGCGTGTAAAAGAAAAAAAATTATAAAATATTTTGGTAGCATCTTTTGAAACATATTTCGTAAACAGCATTTGCTTCTAATAATTTCAATACTCTGTTCAAGAAGTACTTGTCTTGATCAGTAAGTACTGAAGCATAATTTCAAAGCATCAAAATATTGTTTGGTTACTACTTCAGTACAAAGAAAGCAAGAACATCAGATACTTTAAAATTACTTGATCTACTCCGGGAGAATTTTGGGGTTCTTCCCGCATAGTTCTTATGTATATAAGAAATTACAATATCTAATTAGTGGATTATCTTGTACTCGATTTAATGAAATAAGTTCAGTCATTAATGAGGATGGTATTTGTGTTGTCTGGGCCGTTATAAACAGAAATAAATGTCCTCGTACTTCAATTATTAAGTTCCATAACATTTGGTAACTGAGTTCAAAAGACTGATTGTCTCGAAATTAGTTAAGTGATTTTTTGAATAGTTTTAAAATCCCAACCCCATTATTATAATGGTGTAATAGTTTGAGCTGGGAAGGTTTTAAATATTAAGCGCGAAGTTAAATTGCGAAATTTCAATACCTCCCTGAACATGAAGGACTAATGTACCAAAATTTACCGCTCGTGTAAAAGTGTGAGTTAAACGAGAAGCTTCATGTTACGTACTGACTACGCATGAAACAAGAGCTATCTCCAATGCTAAATAGTAAGTTTGAAATGAGCTTATATGCAGTACCTCGTGTTTAAGAATTTTTTCGAAAATTGCAGCCCAAACTATTAAATTTTGTCATTACTTCTTGATCTATATACCAATCTGATCTTTGATCAAAATCGAATGTAATTAATATGAGACATTAAGCACCAGCTCTAAGAGGGCAAAAGTTATAACGAGTAGTGTATTTACCAAAACTTCTCAGAAGCTCAAGTTTTCATCGAAATTTCAGCTGAAACCTAATTTTTTAACCATAACCCTTTCAACTTAAATAACTGGTCTTGTTTGAGACTATGATATTGTAAAATAGAGCTGTAATTGACTTGAAAATTGTACATTTAACCACTTTTGAGTTCGGTTGAGTTTTTGTTTACGAATATAGTAAATTTTATTTTCCTAACTAATTACCCTGGTGATGCCAAACGTCTCATTTTTATGAGTGTCGTATATTTAGATACTCTATATAAAAGCATTTTTGAACTTAGTCTTTACGTAGCACATCAGCTACATTTGTTGTGGTGAAAAGTTGAATTTTCTCAAATTTCTGCAGGGGTGCATCGACGATTTTGTGTTTTTTGACCCATTTTGACCAATTTTTGCAATTTTTCATGGCTGTAAATAGTAATATAAAAGAAGCTGTCTATACATTTCAAGACTATCCTAAAGGAATTTTGCATCCAAATTTTTGTTCTTGGCAGGATTTGTTGATCAAAAATTTGTACTTTGCTAACTATGGCGGTGTCTAATTAGCCCTTTTTTGACTGCATGGATTTTGATTCTGAACTCTTTTGATTCTCCAAATCATTAGCTTATCAGCTTCTAGATTGACCAAAATTTCTTAGTAATTTATTTAAAAAGTTCAATCTTTAGTCATTGTTGTTAAAATTCTTCATTGCTTGGAGCCTAGTTGATGCAATTATTTTTGTTCCCAATACTGTTAGTATAACAGTGAAAATTCTTCAGAGTAGATTCTCAAGACTAAGAGCTTATCCTAGTTTTTAAAACCCAATAGGTTGTACCATTAGTGTATGAGATTTTTTTGAATTTAAAAAGTTGCACAATGAGCCACTTACTTTCATGTATCGCTTTTAAAGAATTAGCTTGGGAGACTAATTATCAATTATTTGTGTCATCCAAAGAGGTGAAGTTTTACATATGCCATCTGTTCGAACTAAGTTGGCTGGTTTGTCCTCAGTACTTATTTGTCAGTATTTTAATTTGAGACGCAAAACTGTCCAGAATAGTAAATCGAGTGTCTTAGAACCAGCTAATAGTGGATTTCTTGTTATTTGAAAAACATCAAACCTATTGATACTGTTTAAGTTTTAGTCACGTCGAGTAAAATATGTTGGTGAAATCAAATAATTTATCATAGTAGATCTTGTTCTGGAAAGGAAAATTTTTTGTGAAGCAGCTTTCGAATTAAAAAATCATCAAATAAGTACAGGAAAGCTAATATGCGCTTCAAGCTTTCAAGCATTCATAAGAAAATATCCAGACAAAGTCCATCTCTTTTCCAGACAATTGGGTGAGTGAGTGAATATTATCGTCTGTATCTTTTTGAAATTCTAGCATTCTCAAGGGCTGACAGTAATGTTTTATCCAAAGCAAGTGAAATCAATTGCTAGAAGTTACCAAAGTTTGGAATTACAGTGAGGACGTTTTTGGAGTATTTTTTGCAACCACAAACGTATGGCTAATTGTTTCAGATCATGCTACCAGCTCATTTTCAAATTTACTAAAAATTTATCTATACATTATGTTAGTTCTAGATTATTACATAGTCTTTAGGACTAGAAGAATGAACAGTGCAGGTTCGAGTGAGATCGAGATCAAGATTTGCGGGATCTCAAGCCCAAATTAACTATTGTGGTAGGGATGGACTGAGATCGAGATCGAGATCAAGATCGAAATCAAGATCTGGATCGTAGAGATTCTGTTATGCTGGATCTATAGATTTTGTTATGCTTAAATCATGTTTTTGTTATGCTTAATTCATGTTTTTGTTATGCTTGTTTCAGGCTTTTGTTATGCGTGTTTCAAGTTTCTGTTATAGATCTAAACTTTTTTGATATGCTGAATCTACATTTTTTTGATATGCTAGCTTTCAAGATTTTGGTATGCTTGATTCAGATTTTTGATATGCTGATCGAAGTTTTTTGATATGGATCGGAAGAAACCTGGATCGGGATCTAGATACGAGTGGATCTTGAACAGATACGAAGATACGATGAACTAGTATTAACTACCCCAACATCAAAAATAGAGTAAGCTAGCCCAGAGATTTAGTTTTATACAACATTAGTCGCTAACAATAGGTAATCTTTGGACCAAAAATTTCTCACAAATCCTGTACGAAAATGTTGTTTCATTCACTAAGCATCAGTGATACCAAAGCTGTAAAACTTTAATCATCAAATCCAAAATGTTATTGACTACTCTTGTCTACACTGCCGTCATCTTTGACGCAGATCGATTTAATTAAGTTGAAACAGTCAAGAGTATTTTTTTTAAGTTGCAAAAAGGAAGTGCCTAAGTTACCAATATTTGTATGCAGAACCCTAAAGTACGTTATAAGTTTAGAATCATAACAAATAAAATTGCAAAAATGTGATTTTTGAACCAGCTCATAAATAAACATCAACAAAATCATTTCAAGATGAATCAGTTAGTCTATTGCAATTCAAATTGTGTATTATATATAGATTGAATAAAAATATACAGAATAAAAAAGTTGTGTTGTCATTGGAATCAATATAGAAATAAAAATATAAAGTTTAAAATATTTTGCTATACAATCAAACTAAAGACTTGGAAAACAAACACAATATACAAAGGTACGCAATACTTAAACAAACAAATTTAGCGCTGGATGCTTATACTTTAAGATAAGGTCCATGCTTCCTGTGCCATCAAAATTCTCAATAGGGGGTTTATCAGCCATAAAAATAATTAGAAAAGACTAATAAAAGTAGAAAAATATATATAAAGCCATAAAACTTAGTTATGTCTATTACATAAATTATTAGCTTGACTAGTAAGCCCTTAATGGCACAAGGCAGTTATAAAGTCACATATGCTGCTCTAAACCCCTGTTTTGAAAAAATTGACAATTTTGCCAAATAACGGCGAAGCACATCAGTTTTTTTCTTGACTCATTAGCCATCATTGACAAAATGCCCTTTTTACTGCTTCTCCAGCTACTTATACTTTCTCGCTTCTCTTCGATGTAGGTTGATTTTCCATTGATCTCTTGGTTGTTGAGATATTCACGGTTTTATCTAACTCCGTCAATTTTGCACCTACACTAACAAAAGCTGTACCAAAATGTAGGTCTCACTTTACTGACACAAAGAGACTACTTAAATCAAGCAATTCTTCACTCTTTCTTGAGTTATTGGCGTTTTTAATTTTGGCTTATATGCAGTCACATACAAATACAACTCAAAATGCAATATTTCAAAATCGATATTTTCACGAACATTTAAACTACTTCAACTTTTACAGAACCTAAACCATTGTAAAGTTAACAAAAAAGTAAATGTAATTATTATGACACTTTCTTCTCCAATTTGCACCAGTATGGAGTTGAAGCCAATTGAAAAAACGAAAACGAAGAGTGTAATTTTGCTTATATGCAGTATTTTGTGTGTAAAAAATTCTGGGTTCCCGACTCTGAGTTTTCTTCAAAAATATCTAATCCTTATATCATTTAGATCATTGATCAATTTTAAATGTGATTAGTTTGACACTTTTGGGTTCAACACTGAAAGTAAAAGACTTATTTAAGTAGTTTAGTTACCAATAACGTGACCTCGGTGGTATAAATTCGATTTTGTGTAATATTGACTTTGAAAGTGACCCAAACTAAAATGGCTTATATCTCATCAATCAGCATCGCTAGCAGCACACAGAATCGTTTTTTGATCTACTTGGACTAAGATCCAGCTGATCAAATTAGTTTGAAGGCGCTAGCTGCTCATTTGAGTGAGTTAGACATTTTCCTTAATATCTCAACAACCAGAGGAGTTTACGTAATGGGACCTAGCTCAATAGATGGATAAAGAGCAAGGGTGTCTGAAAATGCAATAAAAAAGTTTGAGGAAAAAAAAGTGAAATGTTCAGGCGCAAAATGATAAATTCTCAAATTTTTTAGGGGTAGTTTCACAGACTATTAGGCCATATTGAGAACTCTGAGTACCATCAAGGACCAATAGGCGACATGCTTGCAACAATCTGAGCACTCTTTTGGCTCTCATTTCCCAAATGGTGGAGCTTTACAAAGACATGTTTTGTAATTTTGCAACAGAAACCTTGTTGACAGCTGTAAACTCCCCTAATTGAGAATTTTTTCAGGGTACTTTGTAAAGATCAAGTATTTGTATTCGAAATACTTTTAGACAGCGTAGATTATGACAGGTGGAACTTGCTGAACACTCTGTATTCTAAAATAGTCCGAGTCTTTCAATCTTACTATTTGGTCAAGTACTAAAAGTATCCAGTATTTTTGCATATACCACTTTTTTTTATATTTTAGTTGCGTAGTTACTTTTTTCAAAAATATAAAGACTTCCTGGCCTTGTAATTGAGTTTGTTTCATATCATTTTCTAAGTTGTTTTTGATATGTTTGTATTTTTAATTTTTTGCAATTTGACAGACACAAAAATAATTATCGCTGATAGGTAGCGTATCTGAAACAGACACTTTTTCATAGTTATTTCGTTTGAACATGTGCTTAATTAAATCTATGGTAAAAGCTTCTCAATTCGAACCAATACTGTGTAGCCTAGAAAAAATAATACAACATGTCTGGACGGAGTTTAAAACGACTTACAAATTTGAATTTAACTGAAGTCTTTCTAATGAAAGATAGTATTTTCTTTAGGTGTACTTATAAATTTGTATAAAACCTATATATGATATAGCCTAAATTTCAACATCACATTGTAAAGACAAGCCCAAAGTATGAGCTTAAGTATTGATTAAATTTCAATAAAAGCTTGATTGTTTAACATATTACTGGTGAATAAATTAAGTGAACACAAGAAACCAATTGCGTTGACCATGGGCTTCATATCACCTCAAAAACATCTGGCTTTTCCCAAATCTGAATCATCTGAAACCATTATATTAGGGCATGTTAATAAAGCAGCTCTTTTTTTTCCAAGTTGAGTATTTGCACAACTGAAATATTACTAATACTTGGTCAGTTCGTTGTTCTAGAAAACTTGACTACAAAGTTATAATTTAGCTGTTTTGAACTTACGGCCAACCATGATAACTTCTTTTTAGTCATTTGATAAGATATCAATTTCTCTATTATCTATACCATCATTTAAGGTCTTAATTAATTCAGAATCAGATTGATGTATTCCCTTATATTCACAAGTTTTATGATCCAACATCAAAACACCTCGCAGTACAATCGCACCAGGTTTAATTAATAATCTCCCACCTAATTTTATAGGAACTGGTGTTTGCGTATTCTCATTTCTTAGAAATCTTAATGGTTCTAATTCATATGCGTAGATGAAATTGTTGTTTTTGTCTCTGAGTAATAATTTGTAAATTGATGCGTCTTTCAGTCTTGGTTCATTGAATTGATCGTCATTATCATCTCCTAAATTGACTTCTCTGATTATTCTGTTTGATTTGTTTAATCTATCCACTGATACATTATTTGGATCTGAGATTTCTTTCCATTCATCGATCTGATGTGATTTGGACTGACTTATATTTTCTACTCTAATAATATGTAGTAATGATGCTTGTTTTAAAGTCGAACTTTCTATATCTGCATAATTGGATGAGACTAGTGACATTAACTTGAAGGTAGATTTTGTTAGATTAAATTTAATTGTATTGCTACATATTGAAAAATTGTACTCGCGATATCTGGAGAAAAAACGCAATATTCATATTTACAATCTTTCTAGATCTTATAATAAATTATATGGTAAAAGACGTGTTAAATCAATGGAATGTCATTATTCGTGGAAGATGATGAAGATGTGACGGAGCAACAACAGCAATTGCTTGACCAACAAGATTTCGATGAAAGAAGTGAAAGATTAAATCCATTACAATCACATATTGAACCACCACAAACCTCACAACCAAAAGAAAAAGAAAACGAGCAAGAACAACCACAATATCCAGTTGTTTATGATACAGCAGAATCAGTTCCTGTATATCCGGAAAGAGAAGTTAATTGTACTTTAAATCTACGGTTTCAACAAGAAATTTTGGAGGATATGCTATCTAAAGATTCATTATTAATTCTAGGAAGAGGATTAGGTTGGGAGACTATAACTGCTAATTTATTATTTTCATTGAGTGCACCATTCATTCAATTGAGTAAAAGACAAAGTAGGAAAACTTTGATTTTCTTGTTGAATGCAAAAGATCATGAAATTGTTAGATTAGGTGAAGAAATTGATGATTTAAATTGGCTTAATGAAGATAATAATCAATGTAAATTTACACCACTTGCCGGTGATGCTACTTCATCAAAGAGAAAAACGATATATGAACAAGGAGGTATAATATCTATATCACCAAGAGTCCTAATAGTTGATTTACTCTCTGGGACAATAAATATTAACGAAATTACGGGTTTATTCGTGTTACATGCAGAACGTATAAGAGAAACTTCAAATGATGCATTTATAATTAACGTGTTTCGTGATAAGAATGAATGGGGGTTTATAAAGGCACTTTCTGATGAACCTGAATCTTTTAGAGGTTTTACTCCATTACAATCAAAATTAAAAATTTTAAGATTATCAAATGTTATACTATGGCCAAGATTTCACGTTACTGTTACACAATCCATACTATATCATAATAAAAAGGATTCCAAATTATTGGTTACTGAAATCAACACTAAGCTATCTTATAAAATGAATAAAATTCAAGCTGCTTTATTAGCTTGTATTGAAGCATGTCTTAGAGAATTAAAAAGACATAATCCAACATTAGCTACTGAATATTGGGATATTGAAAATATTCATGACCCAGATTTTGTTGTTATAATAAGAGCTTCATTAGATTCTCAATGGCATAGATTGACTTTTACAACAAAACAATTATTAAATGATATTGGTTTATTGGTTGATTTATTAACTGATTTAGTTACTTTAGATTCTGTTACATTTTATCAAATTGTCAAAAATATATTGGATCTAAATTTGAAACTGCAAGCCGTGGGGATGAATAGATCAATGAGTCCCTGGTTGAATCTTGATGAGTCTCATACTGTTATTGGATACGCTAAGGAAAGAGCTTTAGGTCAACATAATGGTGAATACTTGCTAGAGGAACTACCTAAATGGAGTCAGTTGGGACAATTAGTTGATGATATATATCATGAAAAATCTATTAGTGGGAATTATGATCAAGAAGGTGGTAGAATATTGATTATGTGCTCGAGTAGGAAAGTGGCGAACCAATTAAATAGGTTGCTAGCGTCAATGAAAGAGATAAAAAGAGGTGATTTTAAACATTTTTCATTTAGATCGTATATGATAAACAAGTTGAAAGATTATCTACAATTTAAGGAGGTGAGTAAATTAGTTAAAAAAATATCAACTGATTTGGATAAAGAAGAAGATGAGAATGAACAAAAAGCTGAAGAGACTGAAATTAATGTTTCCAAAACTTTTTCTAGAAATGGTCAACCAGTAAGTAAACGAAGAAGAACAAGAGGTGCAAGTGTAGCTGCTCGTGTTAACCAATTACATTCAATAGCTGATCCAAATGAAGAATCAACCACAAACGAAGATGATTTGATTAATCAAATGATAGCTGATGAAGAATTAACACAACAAGAAGAAGAAAACCCAGAAAAGGAAAACCTACCTGAAGATTTTGAAATTATTGAAGCATTTGATACAAATACTTTGAAATTTGAATGGATAAACCCTAATGATCAAATTATGATACAAGTATATAATGATAAACAAGGTTCATCATTTTTAGATGAACTTTCGCCTACTCATATAATAATGTATGAACCAAATTTATCATTCATAAGAAGAATAGAATTATATCAGTCAATAAATCATGAAAATCCCGCTAAAATATATTTTATGTATTATGGAAATTCAGTTGAAGAACAAAAACATTTGTTAAGGATCAAGAAGGAAAAAGAAGCATTTACAAAATTAATCAAAGAAAAAGCCAATCTAAGTAAACATTTCCAAACTTCAGATGATAACTATAAATTCCAGTTACAAAAAAATCAAGTTGTTAACACAAGAATAGCTGGTGGTGCAAATTTTAGAACAGAAACTGATGAAATGAGAGTTATAGTAGATGTAAGAGAATTTGGTTCATCCTTGCCAAACTTATTATATAGAATTGGAATTCAAGTTATACCTTGTATGATAACGATAGGTGATTATATAGTATCACCTAAAATATGTGTTGAAAGAAAATCAATACCTGATTTAATTCAAAGTTTCAAAAGTGGAAGATTATTCAACCAATGTGAACAAATGTTTAGACATTATGAATTACCAACATTATTAATAGAATTTGATGAGAACAAATCATTTTCATTAGAACCATTTTCTGAATCCAAATTTTTAAAAGCTAAATCAAATGCAACTGCTACAAATCAATCGATAGAACTGAAATTGAAACAAAGTGTACAATCTCAAATTTTTGCTTTGTTATATTCATTCCCGAAATTGAAAATCATATGGTCTTCGTCACCTTATGAGACTGCACAAATCTTCCTAGAGCTAAAATCAAATCAAGAAGAACCAGATGTAGGTACAGCTTTAGATAAAGGTGTAAACAAAGCATTAGTTACAGAAGATGGAGGTCCACCTGTTTTCAATGATGAACCAATAGATTTCATACAAAATATACCAGGTATCAACAACGTGAATTATTATTTGGTTATACAAAAAGTTAAAAGTATTGAAGAATTTGTTCAATTAACTCAAGACCAGCTTATTGAAATATTGGGACAAGAAAATGGTAGGAAAGTTTATAATTTTTTAAATAGATCTATATCTTAAATCTTAAATGATAAAGTTAGATTCATATCTTAAATTTTACAAGTTTAAAGCTAACGAATTTTGAGAAATTTCGTGTTGTATTTTCTTTTGTTTATTTTCCTTTTCTTCTTTTAGTCTATTAAATTTAGTCCATAATCTCACGAGTTTCAAATCTAATTGGTTTAATTTTTGACTAAATCTGTATAATTAATCAACTAATTTTTAATAATAAAATGCCCCACAAAATTGAAAATCTCATTGATGCCTTACACAAAATCTTAAGATCTGGAGATTTTCTTAATAAATAAAATTAGAGTGAGTGATTACTCTATTATTATTATTCTATTGTTCTATTAATATATTATTCCATATTGCATTAACAAATTATAAATTCTTATCTTCTAATTAATTTTAAATTCAAAAATAAATCAGCTTTATTTACAAACAACTAGCCACCACTTTCTAAAACAACTCATTGGATAAATTAATCTATCAATACACATTCACACACTCATCAAATTCTACATCAAAAGATTATGTCATCAGCTTATGCAACATTATTAGTTGGTCCAAGCTATGTTCCAGGTGTATTAACATTGGGTAAAAAATTAAAGAATCTAAAAACAAAACATAAACTTATAATATTATTAGATACTTCATCAATTGAACCAGAATTCAAACAATTGATAGAAGAAATATATGATGAAATTATTCCAATAAATGATCAAATTATAAAATCTCCATTAGCTAAATTAAAACAAGAATTAAATAGACAAGAACTTTCAGTTACTTTTAGTAAATTATTATTATGGAATTTAATTGACTATGATGATATAGTATACCTTGATTCTGATATTTTACCACTAAAGAATTTTGATGAAATTTTTGAAAATTTCGAAATTAGTGCTGATGAAATTGCTGCTTCTCCAGATTCCGGATGGCCAGATATCTTTAATTCAGGATTATTTAAATTGAAACCAAACAAACAAACATTTGATAAATTAATAGAATTTGCATCAAAGGGTTCCGATTCAACTTTCGATGGAGCTGATCAAGGATTATTAAATGAATTTTTCACCGAATGGAAAAAAATACCATATTTATATAATGTTACACCAAATTATAGGAATGATTATCAATATTTACCAGCATTCAAAAAATATTTTCATAATATTAAAAATTTACATTATATTGGTCATCAAAAGCCATGGCATTATGAAAACATTTTAAGTAGTGATTTATCTAATTTTCATCAATTTTGGTGGGATGATTTTAATAAATTCTTTGGTGATGATCAATCACTAAAATTTAAGATCTTGAATTTACCTCGTGGTGAAGCTTCGAATTTAAAATTCGAAAAAATTCAAAATTTAGATAAGAAATTAGAAGGTGAAGATATTTTGAAAGATGATTTAAAAGAATTGAAATTAGGACAAGAAGAAGAAAGTGTGGATGATGATATTGCAAATGAAGAAATTGAACAAAAAGTATTTCCTTGGGAATATCGTGAAAGAAAACCTCCTTCAAGAGTTTTTGAAGATTAGGATTTTAGATTTTCACTATTTTTTTGGTTTCTTTTGATTTTAGACTTTTGATTGCTGAACATTTGCAAAAACTTTTGCTTGTTTCTTTGCTTTTTTAGATTTTTATATATTGTACTTTGTTTCTTTATTAATAATAAATAATTTGATTCGTTAGACTGCCAATATCTCGACTCTTACGAACACAGAAATTTGATGCAGTTCTCTCAGCTTTTTGTTCCTATTTGAAAAATTGAAATTTCAAGGACAAATTCAACATGGTGGCACACACACACCAATTAATTAACTAAATCTTTATAACTCAAACCAATAAATGACCAAAATCAAAAGTTGCAAAAAAGGAACAAAAACAAAATTAACAAAATAATGCCATATCCTGGAATCGAACCAAGGTCTAGTCGGCCACAACGACTTGTACTAACCACTATACGAATATGGCAAATTATTGCTTTGTAAACTTAGCTGGTTTAATATATTCTAAGCCTAAATGCTCAATTTAGCCAGACTTTAGTAATGTTATTTTGGTTTGAGTGCTCCTTAATTCGCCCTAAATTTTGGCTGGCTGTGCGAGAAGTTGACATTTCCGTTGTTTTTTGTTCTTATTCATTCCTATTTTTGCAACATTATTTACGGTCTTGTTGAAACCTCCTCCTCTATATCTTTGAGTTTCAAGAAGACCATTTCACGATTAGAATTGCATATTTTGTGCAGTTCAAGTGTATTAATTTTTGCACTTTTTTGGTACCAAATTTATTAATAAAGCAGGGTGTGTGACTCAAATTCAACTACATGAGAATAAACATAAAAGTGAGCAAAAATAGATTATGTTCGTAACGCTAAAAAAGTTGATATCTCAGGAAATAAACAAAGTACCTCAAGCAATTACAAAGAGCAGCAAGAAGATTGAAAAAAGCATGTGAAAATTTTTTCGTTGTTTGATTGTTGTTTCATTAGACGATCATTTTTAAAAATAGGACCGACTTAGTAACCATTTCGTGGCGATTTTTTTTTAGTTTGTGCTTTATTTCTTAATTAAATAAAAATGTATTATCTTGGATCATCGCCTTAATTTGCTGAAATTTTGCCCTGTTGAAATATTTAGTATGAGTGTTTCAGAATTAAAATCTATTGTTCTTAAGTTTTTTAATTGATCTAATTTTTGACCTGCATGTAGAGCTTAATAATTTTTTTGACTTCCATCTTCCTTTCCGAAACATTTTCACTTCAAGTTATTAATGCAAGAATTTTATCCGGTTTTTGCCAATCTTTTATCTTGTCATTTCAAAATCTCAGTTTTGAGCTATATAGGTCTAGGACACAATATAAAGATCACATCTAGTTCTTCGATCGAAAATTCTAGCTCATGCATAATTCTTACACTAAAATTTCATTTACGAACTTTTCTTGAAAGGGTTTTACCAAAAGTCTAAAACAATCTAAAATTAACTTTAGTCTAAAATAGATGAGCGGCACTGAATACCTAAAGTTTGTTTCAGATTTCTTACACAATTTGTGTGTCTTGTGAAAATAATAAATTACACCTTTATTGGAACTTAATAGTATACAACTAAAAATATTGAGTTATAATATAATTTTGTAACACAGTAAAGTTGAAATCAAAACAAAGCAAAGAAAAAAATAGTTAATTAATATTTTTGTACTCATGCTTAATATAATAATTTATTATAAATGCAAGTATTGTACCATCATGAGAGTCAATCAAAGTATAAACAACTATGAAGTACATAAACCGATTCAAAGTTGAATCAATTAAGAGCGGAGTTGTTGTAGTTCTGGAAATATGACTAAATTTAGTTTATGCACCAGTATGGTTTTTAAAGTTAGTATATTTTTTTTACAATTCCCCTAGCAATATATATGTTACCTTAATCAATTATTCAGCATCTTTAATCTTAAACCAACAACAATCAAGAGCTCGTGTAAACTTAACTCATTTTTGATTTTAAATTTCATATGTATATTGTGTTGTTTTTAGAGTTATTACATTAAAATTTTGTGCCAATTTATACATTTTGCAATGTAGTGCATCACTATTATAATAATAACTACTTTATTTCCTATTTTGTGGCAAAGCTTTTTCTGATGATTTTATTACCGATTTCCCTAGTTTTTATTTCTTAAATTAAGTGAAATTATTATTGTACGATCTCAATAATAATATATCAATCTCTGTTCTTCCCTAGATAATAATTAATTTATTTACAAATTAACTTTATTGAAACATATTTTAATTGTAAATCACATAAACAACAGTTATAAAATATAAAATTATTAGTTCGTTAGATCTAATAATAAATTCGTCGGTTGCAAAATGAGATTGTAGTTAAGGGGTAACACTTCAAAATCTAAATAAATTAATTTGCATATTTCCGGTACTGAAATAAACTTTTTATGTTTGATTTACAAACTTCCGATGTAAAAGACCTTACTCCAAATGTAAAAAACGATATGATATTTTCTTTAATATTCTCTCACCAATAAAGTATTAGCTTTACTTAAACTAATTACCTATACTTTATTTTTTTTTCTTATTTTTTTTTTTCAATTCTTTTGATTTAAATTCCTATACTATTTTTTGTGTTTTATAATAATTTATTATTTAATGTGTTTCAGCTTATTTTTTTATTTTTATTAAATAATAAATCATTTTCTTTTAAATGAAAAAATCGTTAGCAAATATAGTCGATCTTATCAATCATTCTCCACTAATTTAATTTGGTTATAGATCATTAAACTTTAAATTTAATTTTAATTAACTACATGAAACAAAGTAAGTAATTTATTCTGAGGCAAATTTCATCTTATTGTACTGTATAAAATATTCGATAACTTTTTTATTCATATTTATATATATATATATTGAATAATCCTTTAGTTTTAATATTCATTATATAATATTTTATTTTTTTCTATAAGTCTTTCTTATTCAAATTAAAATAATAATACAACACCATTTTTAATTGAAAGCACAACAAACATATACTTTTACAAACAAAAATTACGAGTTCAACTTTGAGAGTTTCAAGTTTTGGTGATTAATTTACAACACAATATAATTTACTACAACCTCACAAACTCAAGTTCACTGAGCTCACATCTACTCAATTGCAACAATCTCATTATATACTTGAAAAAGAAAGAATTACTGGAGCATTTCCACCAAAGTTATAAATGAAACAATTTTTTTTTTTTTAAAACAAATTACTAAATTATTATAAAAAATTCAAAAAGAAAAAAATTATAAAATACATCAACAAACATAATTATACATATCATAGCATTATTATTTATATTTCATATTTTTTTACTATATTCATTTCTGTTTACCTACAAATTATTATTTCAATTCTTTACTTTCATTTCCATTTATTTCAATTGTCCAATTTTTTATTTAATCCATTTTTCCAAATATTTAATTATACATTTGCATATATCATTTTTGAAACTTCAAAACAAACATACATTTACAACATTTATTTTACTTTCTCCATTTTCCATTATTATAGATTATTTTATTTTATAGACTATGCAACCACCCATTAATTCAAATTCTCAACAACATAATCAGAATCAACAGCATCAACAACAAAATCAATCTGCACCACCTTCAAATTATTTAGTTCAACATAATTCACTTTCTCAAACAATGCCTCACCAACAATTAGTCTATTCAATTCCTCCTCCAAGCTCTCAGCCGATAGCTTTAAATCCTTATTATCAACAATATCAACAACAAATGCAAGCTCAACAACAAGCTCAAGCACAACAACAAATGCAAAGTCACCAGCAACAGCAACAACAACAACAACATTATTATGACCCAAATGCATATATGATGCAAAACATTGCACCAAATTATCAACAACAACAATCTATGCTACAACAACAAGTGAGACAGCCAATTCCTCAACAACAATCATACTATAATAATAATAATAATACAACTACCCCCAACAATGTTTTAAAAAATAAATTAAAAGATGAAACAAATAATAATAACGTAAGGTCAAATAATTCAATTATAACATCCCCATCTACAGAGGAAATAACAATAAATCAAGTTATACATGCAAATTTTCCTGAAAGATTACAAAAAGTATTACCTGCTCCGCCATTGTCAAAAGCTCCAATAAGACCGGATATAACTATAAGTAATACTGCAAAAAGAGCTAAAAGAAAATCTAAATTTAGCCAAGAACAAGACGATTTAATTGTAAATCTAAAAAGAAAAGGTAAGAATTGGGTAGAAATTGCTGAAATTACAGGGGTTGGATCATATTTAGCTGCTCGTAATAGATATCAAGTTATTGTTGGACAACAAGGTAATAATAATTCAAGTGCATGGGATAACAAAGACAAGATTTTTTTAAAAAATTTATTAGATGCAGCAGAATTTGAAAAATGGAAATATATTACAATAGAATTAAATAAATCAACTTCAAAAAATTTCAACGATTATGAAGTAAGAGAAATTATTAGAGATCTATTTTGGTCTAACCCGGCAAGTTTCGGTGTTAGTGAAGAGCTGATAAAGGAAACTGAAAAAGAACGTAAACAAACTGAAAAAATTTTAGAACAACGTGAACAACAAAGAAGAAAAAAATCAGGTGGATCTGCTGCTAGTGCTAGAAATGATGATGATGATGATGACGAAGAAAGTAGTGATGATGAAGGTTCAACTAATAATAATAATAATGCTAAAAAAAGCACGGCTAACGGAACAGATAATGGGGAATATAATAGTGATAGCTTGAGTTACTACTAGATTTGTTTATTTAATTTAAGTCTGTTTTGAAAACCGATATACGTAATACATAATACATTAATTTTAAAGTTTACGCTCGTAATTGTTGCAAAATTGTCGGTGTTATACAATCTCTTAATTCTTATTGATCTCGATGTTTTTACTCAAGTTTTTTTATCTTTAGCTCAATTCGCAGTGGATAATAAATCTGAAACACGTAACATAATAATGTTAGAGCACCTTAAATTTAATGAACCAATATACGCATTAATTAATATATTAAGTTGACACAGTATTTAAAACCGTCTGACTCAACTTTTCAATTTAATCCAAAGCTTTTAATTTTTTATAAACAACATCAAGCTTATCCTGAGGACTTTGTACTTTATCAATCCTTGTACCCAATCTAATATCACTTTGAATTCTAACAACTCCATTATCATGTAGCAACACGTGGAATTGCTTTATCAAATCTAAAACATCATCAATTGGTCCTTCAATTACTGTCCCACTTGATTGTAATGTAGTTTTAACTTTTGTTTGTTTTTTAGCGAGGTTACTTATTAGTGCTATTTCATTTGATACACTTGGGGTATTCATTCCAATTGGAATTAAACATATATCTGCTAAGCAATATAATTCTTTCTTCTCTGACATTATAGCGGTGGTTGGATCGGGCAAATCTGGAGATCGATCTGAAGTTTATGGTTTGTTAGATTCATAAAACGTTAAGTCCTCAGATTAGATTTGATAATTAAATTTTGTTCAAATGCGCACGACTTGTGGTTTGGTAGCATCCTTATCTTTTTGGATCGGATAAATACTCGTAAAAATTCAATCAAAATCTTGAAATTTTTCAATTGCTTTAGCCCCACAATTCAACAATTAAGAAGTTCAAGTTTTTAAAGTAGTATCACAACCTGGACTACGATTTTTTCATCAATCGACTTTCACTCTTCATTTTGGTGAATTTTTGACAATTCTATAGAACTAAATTCAATTTCAAACTATATTTTTTACACTATAAATTAATCGACCAAATGGCTTCAAAATCGACTTCTTTACAAAAATATGTCAAATTGGAAAAAAATCAAAAACTAATAGAGTTCGCTAAGGAGAATCTAAATCATATTCCTAGCGACGATAATAATTGGGAAAGAATGATTTCTGGGATGTTATATAACCCAGAAGCTGAAAATTTGGCTATAACAAGAATGAAAACTAGAGATTTTCAATTAGATTATGGTAATTTTAGATTTAGAGATTATAAAACTACAGATGAATATTCAACTGCCAAAAGAGAATATTTGGAAACATTTATTGGACACGTTGGAGAGGGTACATTCATGGAATATCCTGTATATTTTGATTATGGATTTAACACATACTTGGGTAAGAATTTCTACAGTAACTTTAATTTAACCATTTTAGATTGTTCAATCGTTAAAATCGGTGATAACGTATTATGTGGACCAAATGTATCAATTTTAACTCCATTACATCCAATAGAACCTTATTTAAGACTAACACCAAGAAAGGAAGTTTTGGAAAGTGCCAAACCGATTACTATAGGGAATAATTGTTGGTTATGTTCTAATTGTTCAATTATGGCTAATGTTGGTAACAATTGTGTTATTGGTGCAAATTCAATTGTATCTAAAGACATACCAGATAATTCGTTGTTCTTGGGTAATAAAATAATCAAAATTTTGGAAGAAACTGACACTAATGAGAATATTGAAGCTTTATTAAAAGAGTATGGATTTTATGATTCAAGAAAATAGACCATTGGTATTATAGATGATATATAGACAAATTTAATAGACATAAAGCATTAACTTTTTTAGTAAGTTTCAAAATTGAAATTTAAGCTGCAAAAAATGTACATAATTGGTAGCAACGTTCTGTTTGCTTTCAATCAAAATAACACGACTAACTTTTACTAAGTAGATTAATAATTTATGTAAGTAATTTAATAGATTGAATTATTTCAATTACTAATTACTAATTTATCTTACAATTAATACAACTAATAGAAAAGTAATGTCTGATAATATGCAAATTGATTCACCATCTCCTCAAGAGATTGATGAAGGATTGTATTCACGTCAATTATATGTCTTGGGTAAAGAAGCAATGTTAAAAATGCAAAATGCAAATGTATTAATAATTGGTTTAAAAGGTTTAGGAGTTGAAATTGCTAAAAATATTGCATTAGCAGGAGTTAAATCATTAAGTTTATATGATCCATCTCCAATTGAAATTCAAGATTTATCAACACAATTTTTCCTTAGTGAAAACAAAATTGGACAACCAAGAGATGAAATAAGTGCAGAAAAATTAAGAGAATTAAACTCATATGTTCCTATTAATATTGTTAAAAATATCGATGAATCTACTTTACTAAAATTTAAATGTATTGTATCAACTAATATCACTTTGGAAGAACAAGTTAAAATCAATCAAATAACTCATGCAAATGATATTGGATATATAAATGCAGATATAAGAGGTTTATTTGGACAAATATTTGTTGATTTTGGTGCAAATTTTACCATAGTTGATCAAACTGGAGAAGAGCCATTAACAGGAATTGTATCAGATATAGAAAAAAATGGTACAGTTACAATGTTAGATGAAAGTAGACATGGATTAGAAGATGGAGATTATGTTAAATTTAGTGAAGTGCAAGGAATGCCAAAATTAAACGATGGAAGTATACATAAAGTAGAAGTATTAGGACCATTTGCCTTTAAAATAAAAATAGATGAAAGTTACGGAACTTATGAAAAAGGTGGATTGTATACACAAGTTAAAGTACCAAAAGAAATTAAATTTGATTCATTATTAGATCAATTACAAAACCCAGAATATTTGATTTCAGATTTTGCAAAATTTGATAAACCACAACAATTACATATTGGTTTCCAAGCATTACACGCTTTCCAAACTAAAAATAGTAATAAATTACCAAGACCATATAATGTAGAAGATGCAAACGAAGCTTATAGATATGCTCAAGAATTAGCCACCCAAAATAAATTTGAAGAAGAACTTAATGAAAAATATTTGAAAGAATTATTCTATCAAGCTCAAGGTGATATTCCAGGTATTGTTGCATTTTATGGTGGTTTAATTGCTCAAGAAGTTTTGAAATGTTGTTCATCTAAATTTACTCCAATAAAACAATGGTTGTATTTTGATTCAATAGAGTCATTACCAAGCGGTAAAGATTATCCTAGAAATGAAGAAACTTGTAAACCACTTGGTTCAAGATATGATGGTCAAATTGCAGTATTTGGTAAAGAATTTCAAGAAGCTATATCTAACTTAAAAATATTCTTAGTTGGTGCAGGTGCAATTGGTTGTGAAATGTTGAAAAATTGGGCAATGATGGGATTAGGTTCAGGACCAAATGGTAAAATTTATATTACTGATAATGATTCAATTGAGAAATCAAATTTAAATCGTCAATTTTTGTTCAGGCCAAAAGACGTTGGTAAAAATAAATCTGATTGTGCCGCGGAAGCTGTTGTTGTAATGAACCCTGCATTAAAAGGTAAAATTGATTCAAGATTAGATAAAGTTGGCCCTGATACTCAAAATATTTTTGATGATAAATTCTGGAATAACTTGGACCTTGTTACCAATGCATTAGATAATGTTGAAGCTAGAGAATATGTTGATGGACGTTGTGTATTTTTCAAAAAACCATTATTAGAATCTGGTACTTTGGGTACTAAAGGTAATACTCAAGTTGTTGTACCACACTTAACTGAATCATATTCTTCATCTCATGATCCACCTGAAAAGGCAATTCCATTATGTACTTTAAGATCTTTCCCAAGTAAAATAGATCATACCATAGCTTGGGCAAAGTCATTATTCCAAGGATATTTTGTTGAATCACCAGAAAGTGTAAATTTATATTTGAGTCAACCGAATTACGTTGAACTGTCATTAAAACAAAATCCAGATAAAGTTGGAACTTTAGAAAATATTTCAAAATCATTAAATCAAAGACCATATACTTTTGAAGATTGTATTAAATGGGCAAGATTGGAATTTGAAACTAAATTTAATCATGATATTAAACAATTGTTATATAATTTCCCACCGGATGCTAAAAACTCAAATGGTGAACCATTCTGGTCAGGTCCAAAACGAGCACCAAAACCTTTGGAATTTGATATAAATAATCAAAATCATTTAGATTTTATTATTGGTGGTGCTAATTTATTAGCTTATATTTATGGATTAAAAGAACAAAATAACTTAGATGATTACAAGAAAGTCTTATCTAGTATTGAAATACCAGACTTTAAACCAAAATCAGGTGTGAATATTGCTGCTACTGATGCAGAAGCTGAGGAACAAGCTAACAAATTATCGGGATCAATTGATGATGAAGCAATTAGAAAAATTGCAGCTACTTTACCTGAACCAAGTACATTAGCTGGTTATAGACTAAATCCTATTGAGTTTGAAAAAGATGATGACACAAATCATCATATTGAATTCATTACCGCTGCTTCAAATTGTAGAGCTTTGAATTATGGTATTGAAACTGCTGATGCTCATAAGACTAAATTTATTGCTGGTAAAATTATTCCAGCTATTGCAACTACTACTGCATTAGTTACTGGATTAGTTTGTCTTGAATTATATAAAGTTGTTGATAAAAAAGATGATATTGAACAGTACAAAAATGGATTTATTAATTTAGCATTACCATTTATTGGATTTTCAGAACCAATAAAATCAAATAAAGCCAAATATGGTTCAAAAGAATTTGATGAAGTTTGGGATCAAATAATTATAGATAAAGATATAACATTACAAGAACTTATTGATAAATTTGCAAACGAAGATAAATTAGAAATTTCCATTTTGTCTTATGATGTTGTTGTATTATACGCTACTTTTTTCCCACAAAAGAAGAAACAAGAAAGATTAAATATAAAAATTTCTGAAGTTATTAAATTAGTTACCAAGAAAGAAATACCATCTCATGTACAATTTTTGGTTTTACAAGCTTGTTGTGAAGATGAAGATGGTGAAGATGTAGATATTCCTCCAATTAGTATTAAATATAAATAATCTATAAAGTATTAATATATATTATATATACATTTTGTTTTAATTAAAGTTGTTCAAAATTAACCAAATCTGCAGCTACACACATTGAATAAAATAATGAATTATGATCATTTAATAAGTTTGCTGGAGTATCATATTCTTTAACTTGTCCTTGATCCAATATTATGATTTTATCATACTCTGAAATTGAAGTAAATCTATGCGTTATGTTGATAATTGTGGAATCTTTGAAAGCAGCTCTTACTTCTTTTAAAAATTGAACATCAAACCCAGATTCTAAATTTGATGTACATTCATCAAATAAAATAATTTTAGGTTTTCTAATTAATGCTCTAACAATGGATAATCTTTGTAATTGACCACCTGAAATTGTGGAATTATTACCTTCACCTATCCTTGTATATAACCCTTCTGGTAATGACATGACAAAATCATATATGTTACATAATTTCAAACATTTTATTAATTCATCTTCATTTATATGAGTTAGTGGATTTATACCATATACTATATTATCATAAATTGAACCTTCGAAGAAATTTGGGAATTGTGGTACAATACTTATTGTTTCTCTAAGCCAATCTATATTTATTGTTGAAATATCTTGATCATAGATTTTTATTGCTTGTGAATTTTCTGAATCAAATAATCTTAATAATAATGATATAATGGTGGATTTTCCTGAACCTGATTTACCATAAAGACCAACTAGTTGATTTTTTTCAATTGCTACTGATAAATTTTTCAAAATTGGTGTATCATTATATTTGAAATTCAAATAATCAATTTTAATGATTTCTTTTATATTTTTGGTTTTGGGGATAACATCACCATCATTTTCAATTTTGGAATATGGAATCAGTTCTAATAATCTAACAATGAAAGTTCCTGCTCTTTGACCTCTTGTGACTTCTGGTAATTCATGAATTAAACTTGCTGCATTACCTAACGTAAATGTCAATAACGTAATAACTTGTAATAATTGTTGTTGATTATATTGATATTTACCAGTTAATTGCATACCGAAATATAATATAACACCAGTTGCAATAGCAGTTATAAACTCATTTATAGCTAATCCAATACCTGTTTGAATAGCTCTATAATTACCAATCTTGATTATATCATCAATTTGATCATTGAATTTTTTCATAAAATAGTTTTGCATGTAATATAATTTTATAGTTTTTATTGATGATACCGTTTGATGAACGTGAGTTTCATTCACAACAACACTTGATTTATATTTATTTTCAGCTGTTTGTAATACTCTACTGTATAAAATGGTAATGATCAAAATTAAAGGTACAAATGATAATCCAACTAATGCTAATTTCCAACCTGTTATAATTGACCATATTATTCCGACAAGAACCATTGATAATAAATTAATAACCACTGACAAAAAAGTACTAACTAAATTTCTCAAATCTCTAGTATCATTCATTAATAAAGTTGTAATTTCAGCAGTTTTCATTTCTTTGAAAAAACTCATATCTTGACAATTTAATTTTTGGAAACAATGTTTTCTTAAACCAACAATCCATTTTTCACTTGAATAATATAATAGAAATTTTGATATGTATGTTGTTAACCCAATGAAAACTGCAACACCAATTGAAATAGCTGACCATTGAACAATTGGCTTTGTAATATGTTTACCTATTGATGCATCTAATGCTGTACTTAATAATTTTGAAAAACAAAATGAAAAAACTGGTGATGCTGCACCTTCAAGAACTGAAAATATAATACCAATTACTATTAGTGATTTAACGTCTATTGTATGAGCACAATATTTTAAAATTGCAAATATTCCCATTAATTTATCATCCTTTTTAATTTGTTCTTCATCTGATTGAGCCAGGGTTATTTTAACTAATGGATCTATCTTTTTTTCATCAATATCACTTTCTTCATCATCATCACTCGTATCTTCTGCATATTCAAGGCTATTAAAATTATGATACTTATCCTGCTTTTTAACATATCCATCTTCCATCATTATAACATTATTTTCAGGATCAATACAACCATATTCATGAGTTATAGAAATCGTCGTTCTGCCATATCTCCAACTTTTAATTCTACTAATTAAAGTTTCTTTTGTTCTTGAATCCAATGCACTAAAAGCCTCATCCATAATTAAAACTGGGGAATCTTTTAATCTTGCTCTTGCTATAGCTAATCTTTGTTGCTGACCACCTGACAATGATAATGGAGTAATTTTGGTTTCTAAATCTAAATCTAACATTGCAAATTCAGCTGCTGCTTGTATATAGTGTAATGGAACATTTTCAATTGAATCATAATTATCAACTACCGCTAAAGCTATATTTTCACGAATTGTACCATTGAAAATTACGGGATTTTGTTGAATTAACGTAATATTTTGTGATATCCAATTTGAATCTAGTAAATCAATTTCACTTCCATCTATAGTTATTTGACCATTTGTTTTGTTATATAATTTCATTAATATTAATGGTATTGTTGATTTACCAGCTCCTGATTTACCAACAATATAATTTTGTTTACCTACTTCAATCATAAATGATACATCTTTTAATACCAATTCATCTCTTGTTGGATATTTAAATTGTACATGTTCAAAGATAATTTTACCAAAACAATGAGTTGGATATTTTAATATACCTTTTGTAATTTCATATTCATCTAATGATGAGTTCAAATAAGTTGAGATTCTACCAGCTGCAGCATGGGAAGTGTTTAAAATAGCCATTAATTGACTAATTGTGGAAATTGATTGACCCAACATCAAACAAGAACTAAAACATGTAAATAATTGACCAATTGTAATCTTGTGATGTGATAATAAATAAACACCAAACCAAAAACCTTGAACAAACATCATCAATGTTAAAAATTTTAAAATACCTGAATTAGCAGCAATTGCATTTGAAACTTTAAAATATGCCTTTGCAGAAGCATTAACAAATTTATTAAATTTAACCATTTCGACATATTTACCATTGAATACTCTTACAGTCAATGGAGATGTCATACACCAATTTAATACTTTACTCGCATTTGCACTAAGATCATTTTCTTCTTCTTGTGCTCTATAAGTTAAACCACCAAATAACCAAGCAAAACATGCCATAACTGGAGCTGAAGCTAATATAATTAAAGTTATAGCCCAAGACTGATAAAACGACATTACAATCAATGCAATAATTAAAGCAACAGTTTGTATAGATTCAGCCATAATTTCAGCATTTCCAGAACGTAATTCTTCAATACATCTATCAACTTGAGTTAATTCTCCCATGATATTTTTATTTGAATCATACCATTTAGTACTTTGATTAAGTAATTTTGAATAAACATCTTTTCTTGCTCTCATTTGTTGAATTTCTCCAAATTTTAAAAATATTGACATTCCAAACCAAACTAATAACATTTTACCTAGTCCTACTGCCATTAATATTCCACAGAATTTAAGACACTCATTGATGAATGAATCATATGATAAAAATTCATGTTTTAAATATTTTGATAATGCTTCCATTATATAACCATAAAGTAATGTTGATATTGGTGTTCCAACTGCTGCTATAGTCATACATAAAGCTCCTGATAAAAATACTGGCCAATCTTTCTTCAAATTTAAAAACATAAATACATTCTTTTTGGTGTCTACTTCTATATCCACTTCTTTGGTTTCTACCTTAACTTCATTATCTATTTTTTCGTTCATTTTGAAAGTAGTTGTTTAATTATTGAGCTTCAAAAAATCTGAATTAAGGAATATCATCATCTTTTTATTGATCTGAAACTGATCGTCACCCTCCACATTCAATCTTAGTAACATACTACAACTGAAACTTTCTCATCTTTGTATCTCTTATCTCATATGCATGTAATTAATTTACTTTATTCTTTCACTTGTTTCAAATCAGTAGAACAAAAAGAAAAGTGGTTGTAAAATTCAATTTTTTTTTTTGCAACAAAATAAAATTACCTATTTAAGCCTTGACAATTAATGTATGTAATTAAAGGTGGAAATATAATAAATTTGATTGAAGAATTTACATAGCATCAAAAGAATATTACATTAGATACATATAGATGAAATTTTACAAGATGACAAGTGCTGATACAAAAAAGAAACAAATTTTGTAGTACTTGGGAGATAAAATGAAAAATGAATATGGGCAACTTGTAATGCACTCTATGATGTATTTAACGCTTTATACATTTACTGAACTCTAAAATTATCTAACGTAAACTACTTCATTATAACCCGCTTGATGCCTTGTATGATCACAAGATCTTGGATCTAATATCGTAGACCTCAATTGTTCTCAAGTGGTTTCACTCACCACATGCCTTATGTTTGTCCTTTTTTAGGATTTGACATTCGATACTAAATATTGTTGACCATAGTTTCCCAGAGTTGTAATTTTTCTGCAAAAGGAATACCAAAAACCAATCCAGAAGTACTTGGAAATACATAAATCTTTGGTTTTAAAGGGGAAAATTCCGAGTATATATAATTTATAATCTTATTGTAAGTTGAATTATTACCACCACCAACCTCTCCCCAATGAAAATTATCTTTATCTAATTTAAATTTAATATTCATTTCAACACTGTAATATTTTATAATAGTCTCCCATATTCCCTTACCTATTAGTACTACGTTTTGAGCTTCTGTTTCTTGAATTTCTGTTATTAGTCTTTTTATATTATTGTATTTCTCATCTGATGCTAGTTCATCTGCTTTTCTGGTACATCTTAGTACTAAATCTGAAAACCCAATTTTATAATTTACAAGTTCATTATCATTTTCTGCTGTACATCCATTTTCCAATAGTTTCTCTAGATTAGGATTTTCAATATGAGGATCTTTATTTTTTTCTTGTATTACGTCTACTACTTTCTCTAGTAGCTTTGATTGTCTAAATAATTTCCAGAATAAATTTGAATGATGAGCGAAATGATGTTGGTCTATCGATGATTGAACTCCCGGATTATATCCTATAAATAAAACAATTAAATTTGAAGCTAATGATGGGGCTAGATCTGGTAGATTTGTAGTATTGATTTTTTCAACACGTCTGTTTTCTTTCTTTATAGGACTTTTTGAAGTGGTTTTTGATTTCTTGGATACTTTATATCTCGCTATTTCCGCTTTGTCAGTATTTTCCGGTGATTCACATTTGAAACCTTCTAGTAGACTCTTAAAACCTTGTAGATCACTCATAATCTGGGGTAAATCTGATCTAATAATGGCCAGAACAGATTTAAATCCAGGTACGTATGGATTATAAAAATGATGGAGAATTATATTACACAAACTCAAAGCCGCTTGACGAAGATTATTTCTACATGTCATTAAGATAAAGATTATGACATTCTATTAAAATGTCACATCTTTCGTTATATTTCCGTGTAAACAAATACAATAACAATTGCATTCAAAAATGGAGAGGGAATACTCACCCATAACATTCAATGAAATAGAATCAGAGTCGACCCCTATTAGAAGATCAAACGAATTACCAGATACAGAATTTATCACTGCAGATGGTATAGTGAATACAACTATACCAATTGATGATAAAAATGAAAATACTGAAGAAATTGAAGAAGTTGTAAATATTTTGGAAAATGAAAGAGAATTAGATGATGATAAGACTCAAATTAATCCTGTGAATGTTGCATATTTGATGTTTTCACCTAAAAGAAAGCAACAACAACAAAAGTTGGAGAAATTGAACCCTGAACCAGTTAGATCTCAAACTCAAAATAATCAACCCTCAACCTCAACCGATAACAATTATAAACAAACTATACTAAACAATCCAATGATACCGTATACTTTAAATTTATATTTTCAATTAATAATGAACGTTATACTATGGTCATTCATAATATATCTAACGTATATATCTTACAAAACCATCAAATCAGATATATACAATAAAATAGAATCAAAAGTAACAAAAATACTAGATGAGATAAGTTATTGTGCAAAACAATTCCAAGCTAATAATTGTGGATCATCAAACAGACCACCAGCTATAGCACAAGAATGTGATGCTTTGGAAAGGTGTCAAAATCAATCTATTCAAATTTATGGAACCTCACTTACTTTACTGTTGTTGGCTGAAGTTTTGAATTCTTTTGTGAATCAATTAAGTTTGAAAACTATTTTGGTTTGTGGGTTTTTGTTCTTGGGTGCTGTTTTTATGACTGGGTTGAATATTAATAATTTTAATAGAGATTTACCAAAAATTACGAATTGAAAAGAATGTGACAGACTAGATGTGACAACCTAGAGTCAATTGCCAGTCATGAGCTTAATTACGAGTCTCTTGAATAGAATACTTCAGGTTTCATTGTACAATTTACATAGATTGAGTATAGACTGTATTAATTAAATTATTTATTTTTTAACATAATAGTAGCCATTACCTTACCAGTTCTATTTACATTATGACCAAATCTTGTTAAACCCTTCATTCAAATCTTTATAAAATTCATTAACTTTAACACTATCATTAGTAGCTTCACCTAATTCCCCAAAATTTTTAACAAATACTTCATCAATAAAAATTTTAATAGCATTACATTGTTGAATATTATAACAATCCTGATAATGTAACAATTTGAACGCATCAACTTGTAAATTTTTACATTGCTTTAAATTTTGTTGTTGTTTAAAACATGGGTAAGAAAACATATTTAATATTGGTGAATATTGTTGATAACATAAATGTAAATTATATTCTAATTCTGCACAGTTTATTGCAACTGAATTTGTTAAAGGATTTGAAATTTTATATTTTTCAAATTGATATTTTTCTTCTTCTGATCTTGGTGGTTGTGAAGATAGTATTTTTGTAACTTTTGTTGAATTTTTAGAAGCTTCGAATTTAAAAGGTTCTGTTGGTGTTATTCCTGGTTCGTTTAATTGTTTTGTTTCGTTGTTTTTTTGAATTAAGTAGTCTTTTATGTCTGCAGGTAGATCTTCTCCTAGTGGTTTTGTTTCTTTTGTAGTTGTGAATGGCCACATGATGGAAATTACTTAGTTGTATTTGATCGGACTTTCGTAGAGATTTGAAAATTTAGTGATATTTTTACCCCAAGTTTTTTGTGAGATCTACACTTACAAAATTCTTTTGACGTACTATAATTAATTATTACATTAAAATTTTATACAAAAATAGTCTTATATTCTTTCCAATATACCTTCAAATATTCTACTTGATTCTAATTCCATTAAATTTTTCATAGTCTTTGATTTAATTTCTTTACTTAATTTTTCAATTTTTTCAATAATTATAATTCTAATCCTCGTTATAATTGGACTTAACCTTATAATTTCAGTATTACTGAATTTAGATTTACCGTTCACTTTAATATAATCAGGTATGACATCTTCATCTTTATCATTTGAAAGTAAAAAAGATAATTGTAAATCTAATTTTAGTAAGAATTTAAAAAATGATATTACTTCATCCTTTTGTAAATTTGTCCATCTTTTACCCTGTTCGTCTATGTCAATTGATTGATAAAATAAGTTTGGGTAATATAGTAGATAATCTTGGAAATCTCCTATTATTTTGATGTAATATTCTTCTTGTCCAAATAAATTTACTTGATTATTGTAACATATACTTTTCCATATTAAGTCTATTATTTCATTCAAATTTCTTATCAAGTGTGATAAGGGAAATACAACTATTGATTCTGATTGTTGTTTTATAAATTGTCTTTGTAAGTCTAATAATTGTTCATCGATATAATTTATAAATTTCAGTTGTTGAGTTAATGATAATGACACTTGATTTGTAGAGTTTTTGAAATTTTTTGCTATAAATTGTTGGAATTTTTCTTCAAATGGTAATGTCATTTCAGTTAGACTGTCTAATTCAACATTATCCAATTCGTCATCTTCGTAGTTTGGTAAATAAGATTGAGCAATTTTAGAATCTTCTTCATCTAATTTTTGTTCATCTTCTTCATCTTCATCGTATAATTCAGGGTTCAATTCTAAGTCGTCATCTTGGAGTTTTGTAGTAGGTAGACTATTTGGATCAATCTCATCATTCGGGCCTGGATGTAGTGGACTTTGTGGTGTTTCTGTTCCATTCATTAATGATTGTTGTTATTCACTTGTCTATGACGTGATTAGTAAATTTGTACATGTTTTTTTTTTTAACAATAAATTTAGGGGGCTTTCGAAATAGAGATTGGTCTTTGTCAATACCTCTTAATATCGTATGTGAAAAGTATACAAAAGTTTTAGAGAAAGAATTGATCAGATTTATTGCATATATTTACGAGGTTTCGAAAGCAGCATGTCATACTCAGTTTCCACAGTGATGATACTTTGCATTCAATAGAGTTTTAATGTAAACAGTTTCAAAGTTTAGAGCGCAAACGGTTGTTATGTTGTAATTGGCTAAAAACTTAAGGTACGAAAATTCCAAGTTTTTAAAGTGATTGGTGGTTTTTATAATTCGATAATAAACACAAAGTTTTTTCTATACCGTCAAGCTTAAAATTATTATTTAAAATGCACATTCTTTAATTAAATATACTTTAAGCGATGTAATAATTTCTTTAAAAGTACATTTTATCATATGTATTTTATAGAATCTTATTAATATATTAATTTAAAAGGTAGAGTTTATTATATAATTAATTTATTATATTAATGATAATATAATTGATATATGTGTGGTGAATGGTGAATAGCAATTCATATTTTTATTCATCAGAGATGGCTAATTATTATTTATTATTTATCATTCATTAACGATATATCCGTTTTAAATGACACAAATATAATTAGATAGAAATAAACAGAGATAGTCTTCATTTTAATTAAAGCAAAGTTATAGAAGTTATTAGATAGAAGAATATTTCAATAAAATGTTAATTCCATTAGACCAAAATAAACTCATTAGTCTTGTGAATTAGACTCGGATCCATTCATTGATATAATAAATTATTATAACTATTCCATTGACCTTTGCTACTTATTATTATATATATATAATACATCATTANAAAAAAAAAAAAAAAAAAAAAAAAAAAAAAAAAAAAAAATTAAGGCAGTATAGTTTTATTTATTTATTTATTTATTAGTACATCATCATCTTAATCATCATCATTACAATATTATTTATAATTATATTATTTATATATCATATTTACAACAATTTTTAATTCATTTTCACTTATCATATTAAGATCATACCATAAGTTTTTATACTCATATATATATATATATAAATAGATAAGGATTGTCATCATAATTTATAAATCAAGGGCAACCACTATAGTTTATCATTAATAAATATAAACAAAATAAGGATCAAATAGAACATCATTCATAAAATGCCGGTCACTGAAATCATACCAGATCAAGTCAATCAAATTAATCATATACAATCCATTAATACCGATCAATCCAATTTACAAAACAATAATTCTGAAATTAAGGATCATGACGTAATAGATCAAATTGAGGAAGATCAAGAAGATCAAGAAGATCAAGAAGATCAAGAGCCAACTTCTGAACAACAAAATCAACAATTTCAAAAACTTCAACAATTACAACAACAAATTGAATTGAATAGGCTGAATGAAAGGAATGATCAATTTATTGATGTTAATTCCTTACAAGATCAATTAAAAACTAAACAACAAAATTTACAGAACCAAGATTATGATAATGGTTATATCATTGATTCAAACAATTTAAATTATAGAATTGGTCATAATGACAACAATAATGACAACCATGACTTAGAAAACTCACATATTAATGCAAATAATCATGACATACCTCATAAACGTTTAAATATTTCAACAACTGAAACAAATATTGAAAATAACAATCATCAACATAAAATTAATACTGATACCCAAAACATGGAAAATAATAGTACTCACAAATCAATCTTACCAGCTAATTTATCGAAATCAGCTCATTCACAATCAAGAAATTCAAAATCATATAAATTTAAAAATCAATATAGTTTAGATTATTTTGATTCATTCAAACACTTACCACATCAAAAAGCTATAAATTATCCATACTCAATACCTTCAAATTACTCGAAATCTCATCACAACCATTCATTAAATAATTTTAATAATAAATTCTTACAACCAAATGCTCAATTTATAGGTGAACAACAATCCGGAAAATCAAAATTTCGTATAAAAGTTGAATTTAAAACTATAGACCTAAAAAATTCATTAATTACTGGGTTTTTACAAATAAATGGATTAACTAAAGATCATCAAGAAATAACCACTTACTTTAAAGGAGAAGTTATAAATAATCCATTGATCAATAATATACCAAACAATAAATTCTCTACAAAGAATTATTCATTCATATCAGAAAATAAAAACTGGGGTTCATATCCTAAAAATGATTTTGAACATTGGAAAAAATTAACAAATTCAACTAATTTAACAACTGAAGAATTTTTACAAAAATTAACTAATATTCAATTAGGTTTAGAAAATCAGAATTGTTTATATATGAGATGGAAAGAAGAATTTCTTTTACCTGATTCAAGAATAAAACAAATTCCAAATGCTTCATTTGAAGGTTTTTATTATATTGTTTTAAATATTGGGTCCGGTGATAGTAGTGATAATAATGATTTTGGTGGATGTGGTGATATCAATGGATTATATTATCATAATCTGTCTGAAAAGTTTCAATCTTTGAGTTTGAATCATGTTGAAAATTATGGGATTTCTGAAGTTTTTGATTTTAATTGATATCAAGTTAATGAAGAGGTTTTTATTTTTGGGTTTAGTTCTTTGGATGTTGTTATTGGGCTTTGTTCTTCGGGTATTGCATATTTATCAGCGGTTTTATAGTTTTAATAAATATTCATTCTTTCTTTTTCTTATCTACATTGATTTCGTAGTATTTTAACGATCATACTTTTATTTATATATTAATTTAATGTTCTATATACAAATTGAATATTTTAATTAACGTCTTTTTTTTAGTCAAGCAACATTAAATCAAACTTATATATTTTTCTTTTCAGCATCACGATTAGCATAAATCTTAGCAGTAAAAGGTTCTTCAAACAATAAAGCAATTTTATACATAACAAAAACAAAACCACTAATAACTAATCCAATTGGTTTTCCATACCATAAAGCAGTACCCAAAAAACATAAAGTAGATCCATTATACATTGGATTATCATTAATATTAAAAGGGAAACCAGTAACTCTTTCATTCATTAATATACCAAAATAATCACCTAAATAAGTTCCAGTTACTCCAAGTGCCCACATTGATGAAATTACTAAAATATTACCAAATCCAAATAACAATATAGCTAATGCTTTTATAATTGATGAATCAATTAATGGTTGGAAAGTAGGTTGTGAAATTAATAAATCATGATAAATTGAATCACGTAAAATACCTAAACTGAATATAGTAATAGCTAATAAATAACAACCATATTTAGGTGATCCTACTAATTTTGTTATAAAATGAGTATTATATTCTGCTCGTGCTACTATATTCCAGAAAATTGGATTGAATGAAATTGACGCTATTGTTAAATAAAATTTATCGTTTATTTGAACGTAATTTGAAAAATTTTCTATAAGATATTTTAAATCGGTTGTTAATGTTGTGAATTCTAATGATAATGATGACATTTTTTGATATAAGTTGGTGGGTTAGTTTCAATTGATGTGGAAAATTTTCCAAGGTTTGTTGTATGTAAATCAGTTGAATTGTTGTCAAATATATTTATGTGACGAAAAATTTACCCAAAAACTTTTTTTTTTTGCTTGTTTCAAAATTTTTGTTGTATTTAACATTAAGAACATTAAGCGCTGATTGTAATTTTTGTGTTACTTGTTAGATCTTTGAAACAACGAATCGTGGAGAAAGGTTTCGATTTATGATATAGATCTCATACCTAAGTCTTGTTAGTAAATGATTCCATTGTCGGCTATTCAAATGAATTTGTATTTTGTATTCCCGAATTTTGAATTTGTTCGAATAATGATTGTTTATTTTTTAACGTTTTCTTTATTACAAGTTTTACTTAATAAATCACATGCATATATGCTGTGTAAATTTTAAACAAATCTATTTTCTTTTTGTGTCACTATTCTGCATGCGCAAATATTGAGGTATGTAGTCTAGTTGTTGATACAACTCACTTTCAAAAAATTTCATACGAGCAGTTCAATTCCCGCTAATGACATTTATTTTGGTAGCGCGTACCCTCATTTGGTAGTGACAAGCGAAAAATAAAATTTGCAATTTTTAACAAACCATAAGTAAATGAGTTTAAATGTTACAGCAATGAGACTAAGTGCATTTTGAAGTACATAATTGCCACTTTAAAATGGTATTTTATTGTCAGGGCTCATTTGCGATACCTGCATATAGTTAATTTTTGCTTTGTGGCTAAGTTGCTATTGAAAGTGTGTTTTTAGACTTTTTAAAGGTTCGATTCCAACTGCTAACACAAGATTTGGTAGCGTATGCGCACGTTTGGTAGTTGCAGCGGAAAAAATAAAATATTCAAACTTGAAGGCATCATTACTTAACCAATTTGGAAGATACAAAAATAAGACCAAGTGCATTGAAGAGTACATAATTTGGAGATTGTAGTGGTACTTTTAAGTCGACGTGCATTTTGTAATACTGCATGTAAGCAAAGTGGCCCTCTTGGTCGATCTGTTTTTTGAGCTCAAAACCTCAAAAAGTCAATACTTCAGTGTTCGAGACCTTTTAAAAGCTCTATATAAACGCATTTGGTAGCCATAATTTCATATGGTAGATACAAGAAAAAACATTTTTTTGCAAAATTCACCTTGACATAACTTAATGAGCCCAAAAGCATTTAAAGTAAGAGTTATACAGTAAGCAATATAAAAGTGCCTTTCCATGTAGCACTTTTTGTGTGTACTAAGCGGGTTTAATATTATACCCATTAAAACTCCCAGCCTACAAATTTTTCAAGAAAAGGTTTAGTGGTGTAGCGGCTATCACGTTTCGTTTACAAATTAGGTCACTGATTGTAAGCTCCGAAAAGGTCCCGAGTTCGATCCTCGGCTAGATCATTTATTTTTTGCTTTTTTTAACCAGTTTGGTGTTTTTTTTTTTGCTACAATAATGATCTACTAGTCTCAAAGGTTATTTTGTGGTATTTAGCTTTTTTATCGGAGGTAAATTAAAAAAGCTGTTGCTGCTGATATTAAGTTTTTGCTTACATTTTTACCTCAGTTTTTTAGGGGGCTGTTCTTAAGGGGTAGAGTAGTACGGCCGACTATTCTTTCAAGAAAATTTTTAGAAAAGAAAAGATAAGCAATCTTGTTTGCAAAAGCTCGTCATTGAAATCTACATACAAGGGAGAAACCCCATGTTTATCAATTCAAAAGGTTTTCAATTACTCATCTCAAAAAATGGATCTTGAAAAATTGATCTCAGATTCCAAATCTACAAAGTTACCAGATCTCATTTTATCGCTATATTCAGTATGTATAATATAAAACACTATATAAGGACATCGTATTCGCTAGTTTTCTGATGATACACTACTAAACCTCGATCTATTCAATTTATCATCATCATCAGTGGTAAGAATAGGTTGAGTTCCAGAAGTTGAACCAACTTTGATATCATCTATTGAAGTAATTTTACCATCTTCAGAAACAACTAATTTTTGATCATCAGTAGTTGAAGATTTTCTTGGTAACCAATAATTATTATTACTTGGAGTATTATGATAACTATAAAATTTACCTGAATTTACTTGTGAACCCATTGAGTAACGACGTTTTGTTTGACCATTATGGAATTTTGCACCAATTGATGTAAAAAAATTATCGAATAAATCTGGCATTGTTTTAATTTGTATTTGAATATTTATAAGTAGTTAGTTTGTATAGAGAGTAAAAACGAAAAGATTAAAATAGATAATCTATTGGTTTTATATAAGTTGAAATAAATAAGGGATGAGAATTTATAATAGCTAAAAGCGATGTTTACGTTATAGATTAAGCGGAGTTATTATACACAGCTCCAGGGATTTTTAATAGTAGAATAAAAGTCAGAAATAATTACATAATGAAACCATAAGTGTAATTGAGGGGTTAAAAGCAAAATTGCAGCAAAAAAATTAAAATTATAAAAAAGAAACGTTTCAGATTTAATTATGTCATTAATCGAATAATGTGGAGAGTATTACTAATCGCATAAACTTTTTGAGACAACAATAGATTTAAAAGCTACTTATCTATTGATAAGATAAGTGATATATTATAAGTTAATTATTAATTAATACTATATATGGTTAGTCACCTATTCATGTATATTTCAGCCTTACCATCTTAACTTAAAAATACATGTTTAAATGCTTCTTTAGCATCTTTTGTAATAATATTTCCATGGCACATAACAATTGTATTGAAGTCTAAAGAGTAAATAGCTTCCAATCCTTTTCTACTCTTTGCATTATTGACCAATTTATTAAACATGAATACACCAACTTTTGAATAAGGTTGTAAATATCTTGTTAAAAATGAAAAACCAGAATGAGGATTATAATTTTCTGGATAACCTAATTGAGGTGAAAATTGTTCTAAATTAGGAACTCCTAAATTGAATAATAAATCAGCTTCAAATAATACTTTTGAATTTTTATCAAACAAGACCAATTCTGAATTTGCATGATATGGTAAGTAAACAAAATCAAAATTTTTATAAATCAATTCATCATTAATCAATTCTTTTAATACTTCACCACTAATTAATTTATTACCATCTTTTTCTTTAAATGTATAATCCAATGGAACTTTTTCAATGCCTTCCATTCCAATGATCTTGGTGTTTGGAAATTTCTCTTTATATAATGCTGCAGCTAAATTATGTTCTCTATCAGGTACAATAACATATGCGATATCTAAATTTGATTCTGATGTAACTCCTGAAAACTCATTTATAACATTTACTACTTGAGGTGAATAAGGTAATGGACTCCAAAGTATTAATTTTGGTATAACTGAATCTTGATTAGTACTTGGAAATTTAAAAATAGCCATTCTAGCTCCAAAATTGATTTTATCAAATCTTTTGAAAGGACTTGCTGCTAATAAGATATTGTTTGATAATGATTTGGTGACAACTTTAAAATTTTCTGGATAAACCATGGCTTGTGGTATTGATGAATTATTGTAGAAAGAAAAATTGGCAATTGAATTTGATTATTGTAGAAAAAAAGACTGATAATTGAATTGAATTATTTTAAAAGTTTTAGGAAATTTGACGATAAAGCATTTTCATTTATAAACATTTCAATTATTAAGCAATAATACAGAAAGATAAGTAGTTCAAAGCAATATTTTTACTGTGTAATAAATTCTGCACATCGATTGTTTTTTAATGTGCTACCAAATATCTGTCATAAATCCGTAACTTAAAACCTTTTCATCAAAATAATTTGATATTCTACGATATGAAACCAGTTCAATTTCCAATTGTCTGTGATTTTTTTATTTCTTCTTTATAAACTATTTAATCTAAACTAGGAAACTTAAACAATTTCAAATTCATACATTACAAATGGCTCATAATCAGTATCCACCAAAGATGCATATTCATGTAAATTAGTATTATTTGAATAACCATCACCACCTAAATAACCAAATTTCTTGATTAATTGTTTTTTAACATCACCAACACTCTTCAAGTTACTTCCCTCAAATTTAATTAAGAAGTTATCAAATTGTGGTGGTAAACCATACCTCAATACAGCTTCAACATAAACTCTTATAACTTTAATATGAAACCAAGCAGCCACTATATCTGAATAAGCAGTTTTACTTAATCTTATTAATTCATTTTTCAGTTTTGTTTCAGTTGCTTTTGTTATATCAAATTCTTTTCTCAAATTATTAAGCATTTCATCATTATATATAAAATCAGTCCTTGGATGCCATTTATGTTCTCTTGCATTATTTATAAATTCTTGTTGAAATTTCTTGAATAAAGTTACTGTGAATAAAGTAAATTCTGAATCTTTTGCAATAATTTCTGCTGATCTTGGTATAACAAATTGTGTTAAAGTTTCATAACTATTTTTAAAATCTGAAACAAGATTATTAGGTACTGCAATTAATAAAGTTACTAAATTTTCTGAATCTAATACAAATTGTTCTGGTTTTACAATTTCATGTAATGATTTTATTGATAAATCTCCATTCTTTTTCCTATCAGCTGCTAAAAAATTTGATTTTGCAGTTTGATAATTTTGATAAGAAGATCTAACATCATTATCTAAAGTAATTGCTTCACTTGAAATTATTTTGACTAATTGATTTATTGGTTTATCTAATCTATATTTTGAAGAGTTCCATTGAAAATTTTGAATATAATCGAAAATTGATCTAGATTGAACAATTCTGGAAGAACTCTTGGTTTCACTTACTGAATTCAATATATCTATAACTTTTGCAACGGATGAACCTAATTGTTGATCTATTTTATTTAATTCTTCGCTTTCTTGAACTAATGAATCTAATGTTCCACTTTGGAAATCTGGAATTTTGAGGTTGTATAATTGTTGTTTTCCATTATTTAATGATTGCTCTAAATATTGTTCACCATTGGCCGATTGTGGTAAAGAAAGTATTAAATAATCAGCTATCACGGCTTGTTGAGTTCCTGTTGACATTTAATGGATAATTTAATTGCAATTGATGATGATATTTGGATATACGTCAAAACCTAACTGGTTACTTTTATTAATTTAAGTTGATGAAATATTGAATGTTATCTCGTTACTCTCAACTACAAATTTCACAATATCAACGTTTAGCAATTGGTACACGACTTGAATAAACTAGATTTGGGGACTTCAATTACTCTCTAGGTGAGCAACATGTAAATTTTCATTCTTGGGTTGTAATTCAAGCACAATTCCAATTTCTTTGAAGCTTGAAGTTGAATTCCATACGTTTGAATGTTGTATGTGGTCTCAAATTAATCAGATCTCCCTATAATTACTTAAATCTTACCTTGTAACGAAATATTACACAAAAACTTAAGAAATATCTCATCTATTAAAAAAAATTAAATTTAAGTTAGTAGGAAGATCATTATAAGTCTTGTGAATAAGATCAATTATAATTATGAGTAACACATTAGAAGTATGTATAAAGATATATATAATGCATTAACACAAATAAATGATACTAACAGAAAAAGGAACGACTAAAAGATCATTCCACTGCATTTGATGGATTATTATCATTAATACCTGCAAAGTATTTCTATGATGATGCAACACAAGATCAATGGCAACAGAAGAAGAAATCAAAGGAAGAATCAAAACGTAATAAGAAGGCAAAATTTAATCAATCCGTTAAATCAAATGCTGATGAATACTTAAATTCTTATGCAACTGCAAAAGATGTAATGGAAAATAAATCAAGACAAGCTCAAGAAAAGAAAGAACAAGCTGAAGCTGAGGAAGACGAAGAAAGTGAAGAGAAAATTGATAAAGAGGAAATTGAAGAACCCGTAAAAGTCGGCAATAATGGAATCACTGAAGATTCTGAGGAAGATGATTTTCATTTGAATAATAATAATAATTTAATATTTGACGATGATGGAAATGAAATAGAAGTTGAAGAAGAAGAAACTACCACCAAGCCACCAAAGGATAAGAAAAACCAAAAAGCAAGTAAAGTAATATCAGAAGAAGAAGCTAAAAAGAAACAAGAAAATTTGGCAAAACTAAAGGAAAGATTAGAGCAAAAAATCAATAGTATGCGAGAGAAAAGAAAAGCAATAGGAACTAAAGCAGCTGGAGCTCCAAGTTCAAGAGAACAAATATTAAACGAACGTAAAAGAAAAGCAGAATTAACAAAACAACAAAAGAGAAAACATGAAGAAATGGAAGATGAGGAAGAGGAAGAGGAAGAAGAAAATGATTCAGATAAATCAGATAACTCAGATGATGAAGATAATGAAGATAAATCAGTATTATTTGGTAATATAACATTTCTGGATGGCTCTCAACTTACATCAAATTTATCATCAATACGTAAATCAGCAGACAAGAGAAAACAAAATGGTCCATCAAATAATGATATAAAAGCTCATTTAACAAAACTAGAGAAAAAGAAACAAAAATTAGATTCAATGACACCTGAGGAAAGAAATAAACAAACCGAAAAGGATAAATGGCAAAGAGTAATATCACAAGCTGAAGGTATAAAAGTGAAAGACAATGAAAAATTATTGAAAAAAGCACTTAAGAGAAAGGAAAAGAAAAAACTCAAGAGTGAAATTGAATGGAGAGATAGAAAACAAGTTGTTAAAGATACTGTTGCTGCAAGAGCTAAAAGAAGAGAAGAAAATTTGTTAGCTAGAAAAAATAGTAAAGGTATGAAAAGGAAAGATAAACCAAAATTAAGAAAGTTCACTGGTATTCTTGATAAAAAGAAAAATTCATCATCACAGAATAAAAAAAAGAGAGCAGGATTTGAAGGAAGTGTCAAATCAAAAGCAAAAAGATAGCCGGTAAAAGTTGGTGAATACTTTAATAATACGGTTAGAACATATAGGATTCAATAAAAGTTCATGGGCAATATTAATTATCTTATCATCTTTTCTTATTCGTAGTTTCAAATTCTCATACTAATTCATATTTGAAACAATTGTTTAGAAATAAAAGTCTCGTGCCATTAAAGATCGAAATAGTAGTACAGAAAGTAAAAAATTTAATGTAATTGTGCATAAATCAACATATGAAGCTACAAAATTCGATCTCTTAAAATTAATAACTACGTAATCGAGATATTCCTTAATAATTTTAGTTTGCTATTTTTAGGTAGTAATTAGTGTAGTAATCTAAAGATGAAATTTTCCATCATATTTTTTCTGTCAGAGATTCTACTAATAATTTAAATAAATAATCTTTTCTTCCCCCCTTCCTTAAATAATTTTTATCTTATTATCAAACTCAATTGATATTTAATACTACACTTATTTAAACTTAATCATCAATTATTTATATACAATGGCAGGATTTCCAGATCAAATTAAAAAAGTTTTAGTTGAAATTGATAGAGTATGTTTATATTGTCTTTATTGAAGAAATTGTGGTTGTCAAAAATTCATTGCTCAAATCAACTGATTAGTGGGTTCAATTGCAGCTTTTTCTTGTCAACCTACCACTTTAGAACATAATACTAACTTCAATTGACTAGAGCACCAAGGGTTTCCCATTATTAAATCATTTTGAAGCTCAAACTGGTTTACCAAGATCTTATGCTGTATTAGGACTAGTCGGAGTTTATTTCTTCTTAATATTTTTAAATATTGGAGGAATTGGTCAATTATTATCAAATATTGCCGGATTTGTTATACCAGGTTATTATTCAATATTAGCTTTACAAACCTCAACATCAAAAGATGATACTCAATTATTAACTTATTGGGTTGTTTTTGCATTTTTAAATGTTTTGGAATTTTGGTCAAGTGCAATTTTATATTGGGTACCATTTTATTATTTATTTAAAACTATCTTTTTATTATATATTGGTATTCCAGGTTTTGGTGGTGCTAACATTATTTATGGAACTGTTATTAAGCCAATTGCTGAACAATATATTAAACCAAGTAATGTCAATGTTGCTACTCAATTGAATGAAGCTGCTGAAGGTGTTTCTACTTCAGTTCATATTTAAGAAGGTTGAATTAGGGTTCAGGTGAGGAGAAGAAGAGTGTATTGTGTACAACAAATTATGCCTCGGGCAGTGGGTGAAGAGAATGTAATTTTATATATTTATACATTTGTTAATTAATTATATTTTAATTACTTTGAAAATTCATATAGCTAATAGTAGTATGTTTCAATGGTAAACACATTCAACATCTTCTAATCCAGTCATAGTAAATAATTTAATTTTATTTAATTTATTAAAATTAAAAGCTGTTGCAAATTGTTTAATTTTCCTATTCCATTTTAAATTTTTATAATGAGGATTTAAATAAGTTAAATAAGGATAAACTTTTATAACAACTGTTTTTCCAAAAGTAACTGGGCAAGTATAAAATGTAGAAAAACTATTACTAAAATCTATTTCTGGTGCAAATCTAAATCCAACTAATCCTCCAATGAATATATTTAAACCTAAAAATAATGAAGCATTCATATCATATTCAGTTGCAACTCTTCTTAATTGACCCAATGAGTATGCAACTTCTCCCCGTGCATATACACTATCCACTGTACTTAACGTTTGGATTTCTATACCTCTTGGATCTATTAGTTGTTGAATATTTGTTGCATAAAATTCTATCCAATTTTGTGGTACTTGAGGTTTTTTTGCAACACTATTTTCAAAATCTGAATCTGAATTCGAATCGGTGCCTGAATCTGAATCTGAGTTTGTTGTGGGGTATTGATTTATTTCTGGAATTAAATAATGATCATCGTCAATTAAATGAAATAATACTACTGAGTTTGTTAAATTTCTGTAGGTATAAAGGTCTTCTAAATTTTCTTGCAAATCATTCAAGTTTTGATAATGTAAAATATTATTAGTATTTGAGTTCTCATTTATGAAGTTGTGAATCTCTTCATAATCTTTGAATTGAAAATCATTTGATAAAATGGAGTCCTGAAAGCAACAAACTTCAGTGAAAAAAGAGGTAATCAAGAATACGATGATTTGTAATAAGTTCATTGTATTTGCGGTAGTTTAAGTTAAACAATAATCTGTCTGAAAAATTTAGACTTGATATAAATTGTATTTAAGAAATTTGAATTGCTACAAAAATATTCATTGATCCAATCTACAAACAATAAAATGACACCTATTAGATTCGAAATGTATTCAGAGGCGTTTGACAATTACAAAACACCTTCGATACATGTCTACGTTCCTTGAAAGACTGAAACTTCCTAGACTTCCTAATTGGGTAATATGCTGTAAAACTGTAAATAGCCGAGGGTTACTTTTGCAATATCCGGGTAACTTTAATGTCTGAGTTGTATTTTTTACGACTAGACATCAATTTTAGACTTCCTTATGCGGTAATTAACTGCAATTCAGCTTTTAGTGCCTCACATTGTCATTTTTTCAAAGTTTCGACTAGACACAGCTTTCTAGACTTCCTAATTGGGTAGTCAATTGAAAGAATTATTAAAAGAAGGTGATTGTCTTAAACTTTAAGATCGCGACCAGACAAAAGATTTGTGTAAATTTTGAGTTTTTTGCAACTATTTTTCAAAATTTGAATCGAAATCTGATCTGGTGCCTGAATCTGAATTGGAGGTTTTATGTGGGGGTATAAATTTCTTTTCTGATTGAAGAAAAGAGCAGGTGGGGATGGTTTTGCTGAATATTCTTTTCCACGATTAATGGTCGCAGATTTTTACCAAGATTGATGCGAAAAAATGTCAATCTTTGCAGAAAAAAAACGCTCACTACTCAAATATTAATATCAATTTCATGATTCACATTAGTTCTACAATTAGACATATTATAAGAAAGCCCAACTTAAAAAATTGTCTAAAATAGAGTTTACCTTGATCTATGATGTAACTCAAACTAATTTGAGTCTTGAAACAAATATACGAATTCGAAATCGAATCTTTTTTTTTTTTTATTTTTCCGAGGACAAATTTTGAGATGACAAGAACAGTAATACAATTGCTGTCTACCATAGTAAATTTAAAAAGGTTTGGCCCCATGGGGCATAAAACGACATGAGTTAAGTTACTCAATTGCTTTAATTGAACTTACAAACAGATGTTGACTAACAGAAAAATATTTGATTTGTTGAGTATTAATTAAAAAAGAAAGGCTATGTTGCCAATAGTTTGAGTTTGACTTCGATAAAGTGAAACAGGCACAAACAGTTCTCAAATTGAAATTGAAGCTCAATCTTAAATTTAAAGTTTCGATTTGAAACCAGGGACCTAATTTTAAAGCAAAACAGCAAATTTAAAAAAATATTTTAAATTAGTTGCATTTTCGTTATAAGATTATTGAGTTAAAAAGTACAGTGTATTAATATGAGCCCAAATTACGATTTGTAGAAATGCTCTTTTTATTCCCAAGGCTGTAGTATATTTTTTTTATATGTAAAAGCAAATTTAGATAAGATGTGAACTTTATGATAGACGAGATACATTTAAATTATTTCAAAGCCTGTAAAAGCAATAGTTACATACATAATTTACTATTTTTTCATATGATAAAACACTCATAGTTAATTTAACGAACAAAGCTAGTCAGTAATCATTATTTGTGCTCCCTCTCAAAGTTTGGCTGATGACAATACGCGTTTTGACTGAATATCTGGCCATCTTGAGCTTTCAAAAAAAAGTAATTGAAAATTTTAAAGTGTGATCGTCAAGATGAAATACAACACAAATAATCAAATTCTATGATTTCGCGTCTTAGATTCATTTGTTGTTTGAACTTTATAGTTTATAATTTGGTGTTTTGAATTTGAATTTGTGTTCTTTTTATACTTTTTAGGTTTTGTGTTACCAGTGTTTTTAACGGATAAATTAATATGAATTCTTAATTTTATAAATAAAGTTGTCTCATATCTTGAAACTCACTATAGATTTGTTAGTGAGTAGAAAGATTCAGTTTCAAGATTTATGGATAGCTGGCAAGATTTTTGATAAACTCTTCTGTTCACTTTATTCAATACTACAACATTTTCAACCTCCCGCCAACATTTGATTTCAACTTCAATATGACACAAAATTAATGGAATTTAAAAAGAAATTTATTTTCGGAAATAAAGACCACATGAAATTTTAAATTTAAAAATTTAACCAGAAAATCTTTGATATAAAAAATAATGATGTAATTGACTAATAAAAAAATTTTGAATTTATATATTTGCTAATTTTATAATTTTTGGATTTTTAAATAATTTAGTGTAAAAACCTTTCCTCGAGTTCGACCCTGATTTTGTTTTATTGATGTTTTAAATTATTATCCCCAATTTAAAAGTTTAATATTTATTGAAATATATGTTTTACAGTTTGATGATTTGAACCAATTTGTGGATGACTTTAATTAAGTAAGCTTTTTTCATATTTTACTCCTTTCATTAAGAAATTGGAGTAAGTTCTAATAATACTTATAATAATAGTTACTTAATTATGTCATAATCTTTATAATATGATAAAATATTATAATAAGTCATACACAAGTCATACACAAATTTGAAATTGAATTAATATTATTCTATACACGGCTGATCTCTACAGAATATTTCTTTAAAGTTGTTATTTTTAATTTATAATTTGTGTTCCTTTAAACATTTGTTAAGTGTATGTATGTATGTATGTATAAATTTTAATGTATAATTGATTAAAATATTATTTGTAACCATTTTTAAAATTTCAGTTTAAATATTTTAAATTTCCTTCACTAACTATTTTTTATTCTATTATTATAAAAATAAACAATCATATATATAATATTTCAAAAGTTACTTCATTTAATTATTTGATCACTTTTTATATAACTTTTTTTTTTTCATTTTCAATTAAAGTTTTACAACATTTGATTAGATCTATAAATTGCAACCAATTTTTTAAATTCAATTGATTCGACAGGTCAAACCAATTGAACTTATCAACTACTAGTTACACAAAATACTACAATCTAAATCAAAACAAATCACATCTTAGATAGCAAACAAGATTTCAAATCAATTTTTTAAAAGATTCAATTTTTTTTTAATTTATCATTATAATATTATATTTTACTACTTCAATTGATATTACAACAACTTTGAGGAAATAATGTCTGATGCTCAATCATCAAATAGTTCTGCATCTCAATTTGTATCAACTTTAGTTCCAACTTTAGTTATATCAGTTGTATTTTTAATAGCATTCGTTGCTATACGTAAAACTCAAAAAAGAGTTTATGAACCAAGATCAACTGTTAAATCAGTCCCAGAAGATTTAAGACCACAACAACCTTCAACTGGTCTATTTAGTTGGTTAACTGCTTTATTATCAAAACCTGAAACTTATATTATTCAATATGCTGGTACTGATGGTTATTTCTTTTTAAGATTTTTATTTGAATTTTGTTGTATTTGTTTATTGGGTGCTATTATTACTTGGCCAATTTTGTTTCCAGTTAATGCAACAAATGGTAATAATAATCAACCAGGTTCAACTGTTGCAGGATTTGATATTTTAACTATTGCTAATGTTAGAAATAAATGGAGAACTTTTGCTCACGTATTTTTATCATGGATTTTATTTGGTGCTGTATTGTTTTTAATTTATCGTGAATTAGTTTATTATACTACTTACAGACATGTTTTACAAACTACTCCATTATATGATTCATTATTGAGTTCAAGAACCTTATTACTTACTGAAATATCAACTGAAAAATTAACTGATGATAATTTAAGAAGTTATTTTCCAACTGCTACTAACATTTGGTATGGTAGAGATTATAAAAAATTAGATAAAGAAGTTGAAGAAAGAGATAAATTAGCTAAAAAATATGAAGGTGCGTTGAATAAAGTTATTACAAAAGCTGTTAAATTAAGAAATAAATGTATAAAAAAGAAAAAACCAGTACCTGAACCAGTTGATGATTTAGATAAATATTTAAAAGATGGTAAAAAAAGACCAACTCATAAATTAAAACCAATTATTGGTAAAAAAGTTGATACTTTAAATTATGGTGCTGAACATTTAGGTGAATTAAATAAAACTGTTTCAAAACAACAAGCTGAATATGCAACAAATAAACAATTACCTGCAGTTTTCATTGAATTTCCTTCACAATTAGAATTACAAAAAGCTTATCAAGCTATTCCATATAATAAAGAATTTAAAGGTGTTAAAAGTGTTACTGGTGCTGCACCTGATGATATTATTTGGAAAAATTTACAATTGACTCCAATGCAAAGAAGAATTAAAAGTATTTTAGCAAATACTTTTTTGACTTTAATGATTATTTTCTGGTGTATTCCAGTTGCTGTTGTTGGTGCTATTTCAAATATTAATTTCTTAACTGAAAAAGTTCCATTTTTAAAATTTATAAATAATATGCCAAGTGTTATTATGGGTGTTATTACAGGTTTATTACCAGTTGTTGCATTATCCATATTAATGTCATTAGTTCCACCAGTTATTCAATGGATGGGTAGAATTTCAGGTAAATTAACAGTTCAACAAGTTAATGAATATTGTCAATCTTGGTTTTATGCTTTTCAAATTGTTAACGTATTTTTAGCTATTGCTTTAGGTTCATCAGCTGCTTCAGTTGCTCAAGAAATTGTAAAAGATCCAGGCTCAGCTATGCAACAATTATCTCAAAGATTCCCACCATCAGTTAATTTCTATTATTCTTATTTATGTTTACAAGGTTTAACTATTAGTTCTGGTGTATTGTTACAATTAGTTCCATTAATTTTATCCAAAATATTAGGTAGAGTTTTAGATAGTACTCCAAGACAAAAATGGGTTAGATGGAACACTTTAGGACAACCTGGTTTCCAAGTATTATATCCAAATTTCCAATTATTAACAGTTATTGCATTATCTTATTCTGTTATTGCTCCATTAATCTTGGGTTTTACAGCAATTGCTTTCATTTTATTCTATTTTGCTTATATTTATACATTTGTTTATGTTATGAAACCAAGTCAAGTCGATGCAAGAGGTCAAAATTATGTTAATTCATTATTCCAATTATTTACTGGTTTATTCTTGGCTCAATTATGGATTACTGCATTATTTGTTTTTACTAAAAATTGGGCTTGTGTAGCATTAGAAGCTGTTATAATCATTGTTACAATAGTTGCTAAATTTTGGATGCAAAGAAGATTTTTAACTGTCTCTTATGCAGTACCAATTTCAGCTATTAAATATGCAGCTGGTGATTCAACATATACTTATCCAATGTATGATCAAGGTTATAAAGAAATTCAAACTGAAGGTAAAAATTATTGGGAAGGTGGTAATCAATTGGGATTAAATGGTGCTGATATAAAAGATCAAGTTGTACCATATAGAAATCCTTTAGAATCTGCAACTTCACCACGTACAGCTTCAGCAATCGATGGTGGTTCAACTGTATATGATCATCGTGGATCAGATTCTTCAGCTATTGATACAAAAGTTGGTAAAATTGATAGTGAAAAAGAATTTAGTAGAGATGCTAAATCAGCTACTGGTCCATTTGATAATCAACAACCAAATAGTGCTGATCCAGAAAAAGCAGGTGGTCATAATGGTCCATTAAATACTGCAGAAGGTGCAGCAAAAGGTGTAGCAGGTGCACCAGGTAAAGGAATATCATGGTTAAAAATCTTTTTCAAACCTAAATCTCAAACTTTTGATATGATAAGAAATATAATGCCAAATTCATATTTTAATTATATTGAATATAATTCAGAATTTATAAGACATGCTTATGATGATCCAGCAGTTTCTGCAGAAGAACCTCATATATGGATTGCAAAAGATCCAATGGGATTAGCTGAAATTGAAATAAACAAAGCTTTGAAAAATGGTGTTGATGTTAGTGATTCTAATGCTACTTATAATGATAAGGGTCAAATTGTATTTACTGGTCCTCCTCCTACTTATGAAGAAGCTATTAGAGTTTAGGTTTTCTTAGTGGGTCTAGTTTGTTTTTTAATGATTTTTGTATTCAAAAAAAAATGAACAAAAAAGATAAAAAAATTAATTATTGGTGACTTCTACCCAGAAGTTGTTCAATAATTTGGTTCATACTTTGGTATATTGCTTTTTCATAATAATTAATAATTTCAATTTATCACATTTTAATTTAATTTAATAATTTTTCTTTAAATTTTCCAACTCGGTATTATTACATGTTAAATATAATTTTTATATTGTTTATAGTTTATTAATAATTTATTCGTTTAATTTTTAATTCATATAACCTTCGTAGAGTTTTGATCTAGACCTGATGTTTTGTAGCTTTTGCTAAGAAAATATTAATATTTGATATATTATAAACTGTCAAAAAGAATATTTATTATATAACAACTTTAAATTAAGGGGTAATTGTAGTTATAATAATTTATTTAACTTACGAAATTTTATGTATGACGAAATTGAAAAAAAATACGTCATTTTTTATACCGACATTTGACCCCTATTTTCCCAAACAAGCTTGTTGGTTTCAAGACATAAAGATCTATCAGACACGAGATCTAATTTCTCTATCGATATGAAGTGTTTCTGTCTAAATCTATGAAGTTGTAGTTTAATAGAAATATATAGATTTTGTGTTTCCGTGTTTAAACAAATCTCTTAACTGCGTCCACTCCAAAAAAAAAATAAAAAAATCAACGTGATTGGTAGCATTTCAAGTAAATTAAAACAAAGAAAAAAAAATAAATTTAATCAAAAAGATTATTATTATTTAAATTTAAAATTCCATAATTTAAAATTAAGAAATACGACTAAAAATTTAATTTATAGAACTAGTTTAGTCTAAATATTCATTCAACATTGATACTTTTTTTAAAATTTCATTAATACATTTATTCATCCATTTCATCTATTAGATATTCAGTTCTTTTCATTTGTGTTATAATAATTTATTTATCAAGTTACTTTTTTTTTTTGTTCATTTTTTCAATCAAAATCATAGAATATTCTAAAGAAATTAGTTCAAGATAACTAGTTAAAACTGTGTTTAATACTGCAAAACCTACTATAGCAACTAATTAAAAATTATAAATGAATCAACATGTCTCCAAACAATGATAATTTAAGTCATAATCACAATAATAATAGTTATAATTCGAATAATATATTTCGACCGCACGATCAACAACAATTACAACCTCAACCACCTTTATTAAATCATAGACAACAAAGATCTGATCTTCCCCCAATATTACCTCCTTTACATCAACAATTTCAACCTCCACTGACTTTTCATCATCCTTTAAATCAACCACATCCAACAAATCATTATTCTCCACATCTTCATCATCAACAACCTCATCCACCTCAACCACCACCTCAAGGTCCTATGATACCACCTCATCATCATAACAATAATCAGCCACTACAACATCAGCCTCAACATCAACATCAGCATCATCAACCATTACATTTATTTCAACCAAATATGCCCACGGCTCATACACAACTACTTACTGAATCCAAGTTAAAAGAAAGGAAAAGTAGAAGAACTCATAAAAATTCTCGTGATGGATGTCCAAATTGTAAACAAAAAAGAATAAAATGTACTGAAGAGTTACCATCTTGTCATAATTGTGTTAAAAAAAATTATAGATGTGGTTATTTGGATTTTCCAAAAGATAAACTCGAGAAAATAAGACATAAAAATATGAAAAAATCTATGGAAGAAAATGGTGGAACATCGAATGAATACTCATCGAGTTTAAAAGAACCTTCATTAACTCCTATCAATAATGACTATAACTACCCAACTGGAAATATTTATAATCCAAGACAAGAGGAACTACTACATAATGAACAAATATCAAGAAAGAGTCCAAACGGCTCATTTGCATCTTTACAACAGCATCAACAATTGTATCAACAACACCAACAACTTCAACAACATCAACAACAGCATCAACAACAACCACAACCACAACCACTGTATCAACCTCAATATCAACCTCATCCACAACTACAACAACCACTAGAATTAAATCTAAATTATCATGGAAATGGTCTGGATACTATACGTCGAATATCCACAAATCAAATTACAAATCCTACATCATTGAATCCACCTTTATCATCATTAAACAACAAACCATCCGTAAAATCAGAGATTTCATCTTTAAATCACCCAACTCCACCATCTGAAAAACCTGAAAATTATCAATCATTACAAAGTTCATACAATTTACGACCATCAAATGGGCCTGGGGCTAAAGAATCATTTGCTGAGAAGATCAAACCTGAAGATTCATTACCACAAACTCAATCCAAGTCTACTCAAGAAGAGTCTAAACCCGAAAGTGATGTTTCATCTAATCCTAATATCCTCTATTTAGGCTCAGACATTAAAAAATCATCTGATTTTTTGAAAAACAATGGAAAAACTCCAGTATCTTTATTAAATCCGGAATCACCAGAATTATTTGCAAACATGGGTTCAATTATTACACCACCAGTCAACAATCAATCAATGTCATCACTAGATTCTTCACCATACTCAGAAACTCCCAATAATACAATACAATTATTCACAAATTATGAACCTTCTTATATTCCTAATCAAAATGGTACAACAAAGTCTCCACCAAATATTTTTGAATTTTCAAAAGATCAAGATTTATCTGTGTTTTTGGAAGTACCTATAATGGATCAAGATTTGAATTTAGCAGTTTATAGAGATTCTATTAAAAAAATATCAACAAGTCGTCATGAATTATATTTTTCCGATAGTTATATGGATAACCAACCTATTTCAACCAACAAGAAAAGAAAACTTTCAACTGTTGATATCGAAAAAGAATTTGATCCAACATTAATCAAAAAAGGATCTATTGATTCTGATGCTATTTCAGTTGATAGTTTTGAACAATCACAATCTATTTTTGCTCAACATTTTGGTATAGATATTTATCAAAAAAATTCAGATCATAGTTTTGATTCACTTGATGGAACGATTGTTGGCAAACCATTACCTGATGCACTCATATCAACCACTACTTTTAAAGTTTTGAAACATCCTGATCATTATAAACCGTTGTTTCTGAAAAGTAAAACGAAGTACAAATTTGAAATGCCATTACTGGAAACAAATCCAGAATGGTTGAAACAAAATAGTAAAGAATTATGGGGAGATGTTTATAACAGAGCATTTAATTTGGAAAATATATTCTTTTCACTTTTTTTGGATAGAGCATTAAATGTTATATTAAAAGTTTGTAATCATTCCATTACATCAAGTAGTAGTGTTACTTGTTTCACACCCAAAATTCAAGAAATTTTAACAAAAAAATCATATTCATATTTTGGTAAACTTATTAAAGAATTAAGAGAATCTGTTGGAAGTTCTGAAATTAAAGGTACAACTTTAATATCATGGTACGCTGGATGGTCATTGTTCTTACATTCTCAAGCAAGTGCAAAAGCTGGGATTTTGTTCCATGCTGGTTCTGCATCATTACTATGGAACTGTCTTAATGAATATAAAATTATACAAAATGTTGGTCCTTCAATTAATTTCATTTTGCATGCTTTAAGAAATCATACTTCTGCTTGTGTTATACCTGATTATAAATTTGATGTGTTGCTTGAGTTAAGTGAAAATTTCTTAATTTTTAAGAAGTTTATAAATTATAATACAAATTTAACGTCTTCAAGTAATGGATATATTTTGAAATATTTTGTTGAATTTGAAAACTTTCTAAAAGATTTAAGTGAAAACTTGTACCCAAGATTTTTGTACATTGATCAATATTATAAATCAAAGAATAACTTGCATGGTCACTCACAAAGTATAAAATATTTTTCACCTTCATTATTTTATGAATTAATTAATAAATGGTTAACTATAATTCCAAGTCATGCAATTTCAATTGGGAGAGATATGACACCTTTGAAAAGAGCATTTTATTTATTTTACATTGCTGTTGCTAAAGCTTTAGCGAATGTATTTCCTATAATAAGAGGTACTTTTTTAGTTGATACTTGGAATACAATATATCCACAATTTGATCTAGATTATAAATTATTTGATTTTCTGAGAGATGAAATCCAAGATGAAACTCAATTCCATTTCTTATCAAATTTAGCGGCTAAATTGGTTAGAGTAGTTAAGTTTTTCAATTCAAGACAACAAATATTATCTCATTATATGTCTGCTGATACAGTTTTAAAACAAGGTGAGAAATATATTGAATCTATAAAAGCTGATCATGATTTCGGTAAGGAATCTATAAGAGACATTGCAATGTTGAAACATCCGAAGATCGATTTCAAGGAAGTTATGATTAGTAATTTTAGTATCAACACAATTGTCAATATTTACAACTACCCGGTGCTTATTGAGTTTTGTAATCATATAAGTGCCAAAACCAATACATTCAAGAAGATGATAGAACATGAAAATCATAGTCAAAAAGTAAGAATTCAACAATATAGATCAAAATATGAAAACAATCAAAATGTAAAAGAAGAATACTTGACAAATATAAACCATTCATATGATTTTGATTTTAATAGAGGAATGTTTACTTTTGACTACAGAGTTGAACCAGCACTCAAATACTTGTTTGATTACTTGAAAACTTCAAATCAAAATAGAATTTTTTCACTTGATGATTTTAAAAATCAAGCTTTGAATTTTGAAGCTTCTCAAAAGGAAATGTTTAATAATACTTAATAATGATAAATACATGATAATACATAATGATTTATATATTCATTTATTAAATTTTTTACTTATTTTTCTCAAAATTTCTCAACTTATTAATTTTAAAACAATTCTCTATCTTTGTAGTCGATAATATATGGCAGTTTGGAAGTGTTTCAAATCTCGATCCAAGTTTTCATCGGATCTCAAATGAGTTTAACTATTGTAGTAATGTTGTAACTGGGATCTGATTTACGGCGGTACTGGGATCTCAAGCCCAAATTGAGTATTGTGTAGTTGTATCTCTGATATTGCATAACTAGATTTTGTAAGTATTGGTGTAATGTTGTAGATGGATCTGATGATCTCAAATCTAGATTTAACATATCTATTATCTAGATTTTGTAAGTATTGTAGTTCTGTTGTTGTTATATTTAAGATTTTAAACTGATCTAATCTAGATTCAAGGTACAATGGGCCCCTGGGATCTGATCTGGAATCTGAAAAGTTTACAATTGTGTTCATCGTAGTCAATTAGTTAATTGAAATTTACTTGATTTGCGTTATTTAGCTGCAAATTTATATAAATTTAGTCAGTGTTGGAGGAATAATGGAATCAATAATTTCAATTGAAAACCTTATATGAGCTTGAACTAACACAGATCAAAGACCAAATCACAACCCTTCTAGCCATTACTATATTTGAAACAAAAGTATTTGCAAGTCACCGATGCATTTTCCTATAATGTCAAGTTTTTGTGAATTATTTCAATGATCGACGACACGACACAAACTCTACTGATTAGTTTATCAAATTCAGAATTAAAATCATGAAATTCTTACTTTATGTACTTCATTAGTTCAACAACTACGACAAGGACTTCAATTTTACATCAATGCTATATCAAAATGATGGCAAATAAGTACGGCAAACAATTATGACTGCCTTTTATTTACTTACTTATTCTTCAATTCACTAAAAACCGGCAAATTTAAAGATTTTAGCAAAGGTACAAATTCGGGAAGGTGATCATATACATCTTTAAACTTCGACTCAACAACTATGAAAGGCTAAAAAGCAATTTTTGGGATAGTTTGAATGTATTAGAAGAGTCACGGGAGTAAGATAATCTCAGCTTTTGTTGGAATTGTTTCGGGTTCGCAGAAAATTGAAAGTAGTTATGAAAAGATTTTCCAGCTTCTTCAAAGGCAAGTAAATCAGCATCGGGTGAATCTAGGATCTAAAGTTTTAGCTACAACAATTATTACATCAAAAATTGGTTGATTATTACTACAAATTGATGGAGAAATAGCCATAGATAGTTTAATAGCCATTTTTATCAAATAAACTCGTTAAATAAAGAAAGAAAGGACTTAATAAGTTTCGTGATACTCATAAACCTGCCTCTGTTACCGACAATGATTCTGGAGAGTTCTAGCGGACGTGTGATGGACAAAGAACCAATAATTTTGCAAAACGTTCAAATTATTAATTGAACAATAGGAGATCCTGAATTGATTAAGTAAAGTGATACAGTAGCATGCTTTGAATTATACATTTGCATTACCAACGGATATTAACTGAAGAAATGAAGATATATTGTACGAAAGCATTAAACAAGAGTTTCAAATTGTATATAACTATGATTAATGTCGTGTCGGTAAATTGCATTTCAAAACATTCGGGTTCGGCTGGAGATCTCGGGCCAATTTTTTTTAGATAATCTTCACTCAGATCTTGATTTACCAATGGCATAGTGGTCAGTGCTACGATAGTGCTTGTGAAGCTTGCTTGTTCAACTCCTTTTGAAGCCAGTTGATTGATTATTTCTGGTATGCAAATCTCAGAATTTTGTTATGCCAAATTTAAGATTTTTGATATGCAAATCTCAAGGTATTTTGTTATGCTAGATCGAGGTATTTTGTTATGCTAGATCTGAGTATTTTGTTATGCTATATCTGAGTATTTTGTTATGCTAGATCTTAGTATCTTGTTATGCTAGATCGAGATATTTTGTTATGCTAGATCTAGTTTTTTGATATGCAAATCTCAGTCTTTTGTTATGCTAGATCTTAGTATTTTGTTATGCTAGATCTTAGTATTTTGTTATGCCAAATCTAAGCTTTTTGATATGCAAATCTCAATGTATTTTGTTATGCTAGATCTAGGTATTTTGGTATGCTAAATCTCAGTCTTTTGATATGCAAATCTCAGTCTTTTGTTATGCTAGATCTTAGTATTTTGTTATGCTAGATCGAGATATTTTGTTATGCTAGATCTAGTTTTTTGATATGCAAATCTCAGTATTTTGTTATGCCAAATTTAAGATTTTTGATATGCAAATCTCAAGGTATTTTGTTATGCTAGATCGAGGTATTTTGTTATGCTAGATCTGAATATTTTGTTATGCTAGATCTAGTTTTTTGATATGCAAATCTCAGTCTTTTGTTATGCTAGATCTTAGTATTTTGTTATGCTAGATCGAGGTATTTTGTTATGCCAAATCTAAGCTTTTTGATATGCAAATCTCAATGTATTTTGTTATGCTAGATCTAGGTGTTTTGCTATGTTAAATCAAAATTTTTGATATGCAAATCTCAAGGTATTTTGTTATACTAGATCGAGGTATTTTGTTATGCTAGATCGAGGTATTTTGTTATGCTAGATCTGAGTATTTTGTTATGCTATATCTGAGTATTTTGTTATGCTAGATCTTAGTATCTTGTTATGCTAGATCGAGATATTTTGTTATGCTAGATCTAGCTGTTTGATATGCAAATCTCAGTATTTTGTTATGCCAAATCTAAGCTTTTTGATATGCAAATCTCAAGGTATTTTGTTATGCTAGATTAGTATTTTGTTATGCTAGATCGAGGTATTTTGTTATGCTAGATCGAGATTATTTGTTATGCTAAATTTACGCTTTTTGATATGCTAAATCCAAGTTTTTGTTATACTAACTCGTGCTATTATGTTATGCTGGAATCAAGTTTTCATATATATACTAAATTTCTCCTAATTTGTTATCATGTTGTCAGTACGGGGTTATACTAATACGATAAATAAGTGCACATCAAGAGCTAATCGATTATTAAGGATCTCATATTGACGAAGAGGGCTCAAACATCATGAAAACAGAGATATCAAGTTGGGAAATCCGAATCTCAGATTTGGTCAGATTTCATACCTTAATCTCGTATATAATTATCAGATCTTAGTTTAATAGATCCAGATCTCAAACATATGACGTACACTTTCATTTCTATAAATTTTCCCCTCTTTTTCCACAAATGATACTACCAATTCTGGAACTCTGGGTAAAAAGTTCTACTGTCTCAAATTGACGAAGAATGCTCAAAACAGCAAGAACTTTAAGTTTTAGCTAAATCTATTATATGTTAAGTTGTGAGATCCAAGTCTCGAAATTTTCAACAGCATCTTAAAACATTGTACAAATTTCACCTCTTTTCTCTGCAGATACAACCACTTATATTCAAACCTTTTGAAGTTTCGCTTAGCATTGTACGTAAGTTCTCGAAGTCCCACCTAAATGAAGTTTCAAGGTATAAAATACCACCGGAGTTCCCGGATCTACTCATCCGGGAATCCCCGCACGCGCAATCAAAAAAGCGCAATTTTCACCCATATAATCAAATAGGCATGTGATGAGTTCATACTTTTATAAATTTTTGCAATATTTCTATAAAATCAATATATCATATTTCTCAACCAATTACGTGAGTTAAAAGCGATAATTAATATTCAAGCTATTAGTATGTATTTCTCTTGAAAAATACTTCCATCCGTAGTAGTATCTTGAAGGTGTAAAGGCCATATAAATCTACAAATTAAAATGCGAAATGTATTTATTTTGTGTCTTAATTCACAATAATCTGCTAATTTCAAAAACAATTGAGCACCCCTCATACATTTGTCTACTAATGTCAGTGCATGATCAGAATTATATTTGAGGTAAAAAATTCTCTATCATAAATGTTCCAAGATTAAAAGCGTGCTAAAGCTCCATTTTATATTCAAATTTTCTCACAACTGTGGTATGTTTCAAATTCTAGGATCATAGTTTTCTGTGAAACTTTGTTGAAATTCTATAAAATGATATACTGATAAAACGACAAACTATGTGCAAATAGAAGGAACAATGTACTACTTCTAATTTGATAGATAAATTGCTTTCGGCAATAGATTTAGCTTAAAACTAAAACGTGTGAACTATGGACAAATCGCAAAACCCTAATTTTTGTTTTATGTCAATTGCTGCAGATAATTAACTAAGATGTTCAGATCTGCCAAATTCTATTACATGTTGAATAAACAAAAATACGCAAACAAACAAATAAAGTATATGTAGATAGCGCGAAGATTTCTGTATTTGAACATTTAAAATTTGGCATCTTAAGATTACTGGAGTAGTTATGAAAAGATGTCTTGATCATTTGATATCTGTGCAAGTGGCATCTTTAGTTGCAAGTGAGAGAAGCTTAAGACATGTAAGTCAATTAAATTATGTACGAGTGGTCGAGTTTGCCTTTGATACAAGTTTTTTGTTGAATCGTATAAACTCCATGTTTTAAGGTCAAAGACTAGCAAAATTACGATACTTTTCATTAATTACTTGCTCTGAGTAATTCTTGAATCAACCAAAAGTATCATTTGAATTTGGATGTTTAACTCGCTAATTTTAGTTTTTTAATTTCATAGGTGACATTAGAGTTCTGATGAGATTAAAAATTTAAACAGCATCAAAAATTTCAAGTTTTGATATTTTTGATATGCACTGGTCTTGTAATTAATAGAGTAGCGTAGGGCTTGATGTCAGTTTTGAAAAAAGTTGTCGCCGATAACATCAATGTAGTTACTCTAGATTGCAGCCCTTATGGCTGAATCGCTATGTTGAAATGTATGGTTGTTTGAAGCTTTTGGACAGGATAGATTTGATCCGTCTATTTTACATGCAGAAGAAATTTAACATTTAGTCACTAATTACTATTTGTTCAACGGTGAAACTCGTGTAGTTAGGCTTTGAATGGTGCCAAGCATCACAAAAATGAGTTTGATCACTTCAATGATCAAACTGTGTTGAAACTTACTTATTACTTAGTACCAAAACCATGCATTTGAATTAATCTTAACATTGTAAAATGAGAAGCGGGTTGTAGTTCTTTAGTCAAGAAGTCCACCTTAAATTTAAAGGTGATAGGGACACTTGACCGTCACGATCAATATCTAAATCTGGTGGAGAAGAAGTTGTGTATCTACTGATTTGCGAAGGGAGCATACACGGGGAGATATTATTACATATCAGCGTATTTATGTGTTGAGTATTTGAAAAATATCATCGTAGTTTGATGTTAGACTTTACTGCTCAACCTTTATCATATCGGTATATCAGATTACCCTTTTTGTTTTCTAAATGTTATATGTTAATACCCTAACTTAATATATCCATATTTTTTAATGTATATTAACTTAAACGCAAGTTCGATTTGCATCAATTACTAAAGTATATATAATATTGATAATTAAAATATTGATTTTATTTTGCTCTCAATGAGGTGGTAGAAAAATTTGAGATTTGGATCTCGCAGCTTATCATGCACGAGATTTAGATCTCTTAAATTACACGAGATTTGGATTTTGTAACGAGAAACTTAATGGTCTTGCTTTGTTGAGCATTCTTTGTCAGTTTGAAGCATTAGAACTTCTTACCCAGACTTCCAGAATCGGTGGTATCGTTTGTAGAAAAAGTAGGTAAATTTCATAGGTACTTTCAAAATGAGGGTGTAGGTCATATGTTTCAGATCTGGATACCATTAAACTAAGATCTGATCATTATATACGAAATTAAGATCTTGAAAGCTAAGATCTCTGACCAAATCTGTGATTTGGATTTCCTAGCTTGAGATCTCCGTTTTACGTTGTTTGAGCCCACTTCGTCTTTTGGTAATTGGTAAGCTCATGATGTCTTTATTATATCAGGAAAGCCCAGGACAAACAAGTTAGAAAACACTATGATAACAAATTAGATAGAATTTAGTATACATATGAGAACTTGACTCTAGCTTAAAATAGTAGAACGAGTTAGCATAACAAGAACTTGAATTTAGCATATCAAAAATCGTAAATAGCATAACAAATAATTTCGATCTAGCATAACAAAATACTTCAATCTAGCATAACAAAATAACTAGATTTAGCATAACAAAATACTAGATTCAGCATAACAAATTACCTAGATTCAGCATATCAAAAAACATAGATTCAGCATAACAAATTACCTAGATCTAGCATAACAAAATAGATTGAGATTTGCATATCAAAAATCTCGATCTGGCATAACAAAATACTGAGATTTGCATAACAAATTACCTAGATTCAGCATATCAAAAAACATAGATTCAGCATATCAAAAAACATAGATTCAGCATATCAAAAAACATAGATTCAGCATAACAAATTACCTAGATCTAGCATAACAAAATAGATTGAGATTTGCATATCAAAAATCTCGATCTGGCGTAACAAAATACTGAGATTTGCATAACAAATTACCTAGATTCAGCATAACAAAATACCTAGATTCAGCATATCAAAAAACACAGATTTGACATAACAAAATACCTAGATCTAGCATAACAAAATAGATTGAGATTTGCATATCAAAAATCTCGATCTGGCATAACAAAAAAGTCTAGATCTAGCATAACAAAAAAGTCTAGATCTAGCATAACAAAATAGAATGAAATCTGCATATCAAAATTGAGCGTTCAAGTGGCTTAAAAAGGAGTTGAACAAGCAAGCTTTACAAGAACTATCGCAACACTAACCACTATGCCATTGGTAAATCAAGATCTGAGTGAAAATTATCTAAAAAAAATTGGCCCGAGATCTCCAGCCGAACCCGAATGTTCTTAATACAATTTAGCGACACGACATTGCTCGTAATATATACTCCTATTCAACACTCTCGTAGATCCCTCTCTTTATTACTTCAATTATTTACCGTTGATAATGCAAATAAATGCTTGCTATCATGCTACTGAATTGCTTGGCTTAACCGATATAGGAGCTCCCAATGATTTGTATCTAATAATTATTCAAACATTTAGCAAAAATGTTGTTTCTTCCTCAATCACATGCCCGCAATAAATCTCTAGACTTGATCTGAGTAATAAAAACAGCATTATAGGTATCACGGAACCTTACAAGTCTTTTCCTTTTCCATTTAACGGGTTTTTAAATAATCATGGCTTTTAAGTTAATTTCTTCATCGATTTGTTGTAAGAATTGACCAACTTTAGGTCTAACGATTGTTGTGACTCTTTGAATTTACCTGTCGCTCATCTACTTGCCTTTGAATTAAGTAGAATTTCTTATTTTAGGAGCACTCAATTTCCTCCGAACATGAAACAATTCTATCAAAAACTTAAAATACCTTACTTGCCCAACTTTTTTAATTCATTCGAAGTAAGTGTCCCAAAAATTGTTGATTGATCATTCGTAGTTGCTGATTTGAAGTATGAATTCAAAGGTCCACATGAATGGCCTTGCAAATTTGCACTTGCTTTGAGATTTCTAAAATTGCCAGTTTGTAGTGATTTTAAAAAGGAAACGCCAAACAAAAAGATGTAAAATCACTCGGAATAGTGTTTGTAATTATATTGGTATAGCATTAATGCACAATTGAAGTCCTGGTTGTAGTAGTTAAACCATTAAGGCGATTAAATTAACCTGAGAATTACTTGATTTTCAAATTTAAAATCAAATTATTAATGAGTAGAGTGTCGTGTCGTCAAACTGTAAAATAGGTTTTGCATTTAGTATAAGTTGCATCAGTTAATTGTAAATTTGCTTTGTTCATATATGGTATGGTTTCGACTAGTTGTCCTTTGCTTTTAATTCTGAATTGGTTCAAACTCATTATTTAAATGAACTGCAAATTGATCGATAATTCAAATATTCTCCCAACACAAGATTTAATTAGTTTCATAATTGAAAAATACAAATCCTACTTGCTTTAACTACGTAATTAACTTAGCTATTTAACACAAACCTAAAATTTTCAGGTCCCAGATCAGATCCCAGAAGTCCCTTGTGCTTTAAAGTCTAGATTATATTTGCTCAAAATCTAAGATCTATTAACAGCACAATCACAATACTTACAAAATCTAGATACGCAAAATCATCAGATATAACTACAACATTTCACCGATACTCACAAAATCTAGTTATGCCATATCTGAGATATATCGACAACATTACCGCAGTAGTTAATTTGTGATACCAGTGCTGTCGTGAATCAGATCCAGCTGCAACATTACTGCAATAGTTTAGGGGATTCAAGATCCAGTGAAATTTTGAATCGAGATTTGAAACACTTCCAAACTGCCATCTATTGGGTTGAAAATAATAAAGATTTGTTTTAAAATTGATGACGTAGAGACTGAAGAAAACCGAGTTTAAAATCAATTAAATGAATATATATGTCATTATATATTATCATGTATTTTACATTATTAAGCATTGGTATTATTTCCATTTTGAACAGCCTCAAAATTTGGAGCTTGATTTTTGGAATCATCTAATGTGAAGTTCTTAAGTACTGGTTCAACTCTATATTTGAAACAAAAGACTACCGGATTCTTTACCAGCTTCATAATCAGCTTCAATCAACTCAAAATATTTCTCTCCTTGCTTTTAATAGTATCAACGGGCATGCAATAAGATAAAATTTGCTGTCTTGAATTGTAAATTTGTACAACTGGTACCGATTTAGCATTTGAGAAGACGAACAAATAAAATTAAGCTTCATCTTGAAATCCGTCATTTAAATAATCAAATGATTAATAATTTAATTTGATTTGTCGGTGTATAGTATTCCACGTATCAACTAAAAAAACCCTCTTATTGTTGAAAACACGATAATTGAATTTAGCAAAAGCAATGTCGTATCTTTTCCAATTGAGATTGTATGATTTGATATAATAGTTAATTTTGTATTAACCAACTCATATATAAAGGTGAAATGATATTCCGCTTTTAGAATGGTGAAGTATATTATCTCTTGATTTACAATATTGATCGTTGTACCTAAATGTTAGGTTTCAGGTTAATCAATTTACAATTTAAAATGCATTAAAGGACCAGTCTTTTGCATGAATCATAGTTCAGTCTGACCATGATATCGGAATAGAGCAATCACATAAATACCGGATTAGGCATTTTCTTGGGAATGGAAATACAACAACTTACCAGCATTTCACGTTAGCTCAATTGTTTTTTTGATTTATGAACTTTCAACTGCATTTTGTAATTCTTTCACAAGCTTCCCAAATTCCAAATTTAATTTTGCATTTAATTTAATTGAACTAGAGCAAGCAACACGTACTTTATTATAACAATTAATGCTTTAGTTAATCTGAGTGTAGAAATATACAATGAGTTAGTTGCTTAGCTTCTCCCCATAGCTCTTCACCGTTTTGTGGGTTTTCAATCAAAATCAAGCAACAGCAGTTCAAATTTTACATTTCTTATCAATTCTCAGAATTGAAGTTTTATAATGAGTTAAACAATCCAACATTTTGAATAAATAATTGATCAAACTAAACCAGACAATAACTTCCAGTGGTTCACTCGTCATACAAACTCTGTTAGCAAATCTAGCATTTTAAAAACAAAATCCCTAGGTCTCAATTAAACAACATCATGCAAAATTATTATTCTCAATTTAACTAATCTACATTAATCTGGATTTTGCCCTTTATATGCAATCAATTTCTCATTTGTAAATGTAATTTCTCAAAAAGTTTGAAAGAAGTTAAAATTTAGAACGAGGACAATTTATGTGTACTGCCGTAATTGGTAAATCTGAAACAATTAAATAATGTCTGAATCTTGAAATCTGTAATATTTGAAACTATACTTTCCAAAAAAAGTCTTCTCTGTCAAAAAGTGTCAGAATCTACTTTTATAATTAAATCTTGTCTGTTTAGTTTCAGACAGTTCTTTGTTAATTTTGATGTCGTAAAATGTAAAGTCGCTGTTATTTATATTTGTCTAAAAATTTTAGAATTGTGTCGTACTTCATATTTGCGCTCTTTTTGTAATGATTTCGTACAAACTATTTCTATTAAGTATTTAACTTGACCTTCGTCGATTACAAGACCATTGTATGATCTATGAAACCATTATGCAATCACTCATGTTTGATGCCTTTGCCAAAACACAGATTAAGCTATTTGAGCTTAAATCAGATTCTTATTTTGAAAATCGAAATCTTTTCAGCATTTTGCAACCAAGAGGCTTTAACTATTATCTACGTGCGAAAGTAAAACACATTTCTAAGGTACGAGATCAGCTATCAACGTCTCGAGTGCATGAGATCAAAATCTGTGCAAATTATTCCTTAGATCTCCTTCTGTCAGTGCGAAGATCTATTTTTCCGAGCTTCAGATCCAGCCACACCATTATCACAACAATTGAGATCTAGTCTCATCTTAATTGTTTCATGTTAATTATTTCATGTTACTTGTTTCAACTTAGTATTGGATCTCGCTAGTCTTGGTTTCAGATCTCATTACCGCTTAACTTCAAACATGAGAGTTGGTAGAGTTCATTTAAAATTTTATTCAATTTCCATGATGTTCAATTTGACAATCGAACATGCAGTTGAATATGTGTATTAAGATAGTTCCGTTTATCAATTCTTGCATTCAAAAAAAATGAACATTAGCTTGTATTATTACTTCTTACCCAATCTTGCCTCAGCAGCTCTCGCTCTTTGTTCCCTCATGATCCTAGCTCTTTGATCATCATTTAATCCACTAGAATTTTGGTTCAAGTTGATGGAACGATGTTTTTCAATAGGATTTTTACTCTCAGCTTGTGATTCCAAAAGTTTCTTTTTTTCAAGACTTGCAATTTCTTCAGCTTTTTTATCCTCTTCATCAAATTCTTCTTTCGATTTCGCAACACCTACTTTTGCTAATTCCCAATTACAATAATCATCTCCTAATTTATGTCTTGCTATTTGGAAAGCTCTTTTTGAAGTTTGATTTCCCAATTCTGCAGGGTATCTACCAGCGTAATTCTCAACTAGTGGTGATGCTTTCAAATTTATTAAAAGTACTTGTATCATATGACTTAATCCATTTGCTGATGCATAATGTAAAAATGTTGGAGTGTTATTTAAAAGCTCTTCTGAGTTGATTACAAATGTATTTACATCAATTTTGTTGTCATTTACCCACTTTATAAATTTTGGGGCTTTTTGTTTTTTGAAAAATGGCATTATTTCGTTAGATTTGTCATTGATTTTTTTATCAGCATCAGATGTTTCTGTTGCAACATTAGACTCTTTTGGTTTTTTATCTTTTTCAGATGGTGGTATAACTTTTGGCAAATCAACTAATTTGAAATGACTTAATTCAACCCAACTTCTTTTAACTTCAGATAAACTTGCTCTTTGAGTTGAAAATGGTATTTTTTGTATTCTTTTGTCATCAGCTTTTATAGGAGATCCTTCATAACCAATCAATACCTTTTTGTTAGTTGGTCCATTAGCTCTTATATATATAGTTGAACATTCGTTCAAATGATCTCTCCATTTTGACAATAATTCTCTTACTTCTTCCATAAGTGCTTTTTCATTATATCTTCTAATACTTGAACCTGCTGAAATTGCCTTTCCTCTTGAATTATCACTAGCACTTTGAGCCCCACCTTGTTTTCTTCTAGTTGTGTATCTATGAAATGTTTTTGATTCTATTACATTCACTTGATCTATTTTGGAAGACTTTCCACTATTTGAATTTTTTTCATGTGATATTATTGCACCAGCAAAATGGCCACCTCCAATCATGAATATAGCTGATTTTGAATTACTTGTTCTTTGATTTTCTTTCAAGTATTCCAACGGATTATTAATGTACGTTTCATTAAATATAGACTTGTAAATTCCAATGGCTTTTTCATCTGAAATCATTGATGAGCCAAAAAGTACAAAGGGACTTTTCGTGTTTAAATGTGATTTGAAAGATTCATTTTCATTAATTTCAGCCTTTTCCAAGTTTTTTATCAATGTATTTACTTTTTGTTCTTGTTCTGTATTGTTTATTTCATCCTCCAGTTCATTCTCAGTATCATAATCTGACCCAGATAGACTTTCAATTGATTGAGTCTCTAATAAATTTTCGAATTCTTCTTCATTAATTGCAGGTAGGTTTTTCTGTTCTCTTTTCAAATTATATCTATGTAAGTCTGATTTGTAATATATCATGATATCTTTTGAAGACTTTGATGTATTTGGTGTATCTTTAATTGTTGGTTCGACATTTTCAAAAGTTGTTAAATCAAAAGATAGTAGTTTTAAGGAGTTTAGAAGATCATCGTCTAGATTATATATGTAGTTGTTGGAAATATCATTAACTGTCATGATGTGATTGAATGTATTGATTATGTAACTAAAATTTCCTATATTTTTAGTGAAAAAATAAAATGTTAATAATTTTTTTTTTTGCAGCAATTTTTTGATGATACAGTAAATGTAAATATTAGTCATAGAAAGAGTTATATTTTGAAGTTTACCAATAGAAGAATCAAAAGATTAATTGAATGGCAGCTGTTTAAAATTTACTTTTATTTATTTACAATGCTAATAAGCTAATTTGAATGCAAAAATCACAATAGGAACATCATTTAAAGTAATACCTTTACCAATCTGATTCCTTATAATCATCAATATTCTTTTCCATATTTATGACATTGTTTTAAAAAATATTCAATTTTTTCAGGTTTCATAAATGGGTGAGTACCATGTCCAAAATTTATGATATAATTTTGAGTTCCAAAGTTTTTAATCATTTTATCAACTTTTTTCTCTATTATTTCATCACTTCCATACATAACACCAGGATCTAAATTACCTTGTAATGTAATTCTTCTATCACCAACAACTTCACGTGCCTTTTTAGGGTCGAAAGTCCAATCAAGAGAAACACAATCATAACCTGCTTCACATAAATCATCTAAGGCATACCAAGCACCCTTTGCAAAAACAGTTAATGGTATGTTTTCAGTTATTCCTAATTCTTGTAACCTTTTTGGTAATTTTGATGCAATTTCTTTTAAATATGGTAATGAAAATGTATTAAAATCATCTGGACCTAATTCACCAGCCCATGATTCAAAAATTTGTAACATTTGAGCACCTGCAACAACTTGTTGAGCTAAAAACTCTATACAAGCGTTACAAGTAGCTTTTAATAATTTATGAGAAGCTTCTGGATATTCAAAAATCCATTGTTTTGCGAATCTAAACATTTTTGAACCTTGACCTTCCGTCATATAAACTAATAAAGTCCAAGGAGCTCCAACAAATCCTAATAATGGAACTCTACCATTTAATTTAGTTCTTGTTAAAGTAATTGATTTATATGCCCATGCTAATTTAGTTTTAACATCAGGATTAAGATCAATCCTTGATAAATCATCTGGATGTCTTAATGGTGATTCAAATACAGGACCTTTTCCATCAACCATATTAATTTCAAATCCCATAGCTTGAGGTATAACCAAAATATCACTAAATATAATCGCTGCATCAATTAGTCCATCAAAATGATCTATTGGTTGTATAGTAATAGCTGAGGCTGTTTCTGCATCTTGACATGCTTCAAAAAAATTCTTACTTCCTTTCACTTCATGATATTCTGGTAAATAACGACCTGCTTGACGCATAATCCAAATTGGTGGTCTTTCAACTTTTTCACCTTTTGCTGCTCTTAGTATTAAGTCATTCTTCAATGGAGCGAATTCTGGCATTGTTGAGGTTGGTTGTAACTTTCGAATTTGACTATTTGAGAATTTTAAAATAATTTATGGGGTTTTCAAATTTGGTTTTGTGGAATTTTTCAAATTTTTCACTTGTTCAACAGATCTTTAAATATTGATATTGGATTTGATTCTAGATCTTGAAAGATTTGAGGAGATAAGCTCAGATCAGACGATGAGATGAGATTAGAATGATGGTTTAATATAGTAATGAGAAGTTTGTTTTATACTTTAAACTAATAAGCTTAATAGTGGGAGAATAGTATTTCAAATATTATAATAATTGAAAGAAACTGACAGTATAAATATTCTATAAAGGACAAATTTATCCGATGAATTATTGATGAATGAATTACAATAAAAAAATTATATATGTAAGGACATTTTCAATTGAATTTTTATTTTAAAAATGTTTCAATCAAATCTCTTTGCGGCCAGTTGAACGTAATTCGAATTAACTATAAAATGTTACTAACTTTAATAAGCACATGGAAGCAATCTTGTTTTAAAAATTAGCCAAAATTTGGTAGCATTGTAATGTTTTCATTTTAACCAAATTCAAATAATTAATTAATAATTAATCATATTACAATTATAACATAAGTAGATATACAAGATAGCATTAAGAAGTTAATACCAATTTTTACAATTCCACTACACTCAGCGAGCAATAAATTTTACCATTGAAATATATATCATTCAATTGAACAAAGAACGTTGCTTCTCAAATATAGAATTGAATAGAATACAAAATGACTGATACAGGAGAATCCAATCTGTTGCGAAATAGTGTGAATAATAGTAGTCATAATCAAAGTAATCATAATACGAAATCAAACCACAACCATAAAGAACCTAATTTCATTGTCAAATTTTTCAGAGAAGTATTTGGATATAGGAAAACTTCATTATCATTATTTGTCATTTTAACAGCAGTAATTGCAATAAGTTTATCATATTATGAAAATTCATTAGATTATAGTATTAATTTACCTGATAATATATTTGAAAAGGATTTACTTGATAAATCTTGGTTAGATTTGGAAATTATATCGAAAAATGAACATCCATATGCATCAATTGCAAATGATGAAGTTCATGATTATATAAAGTCAGAAGTTCAAAGAGTTACCAAAGGAATAAATTACGTAACAATTGATGCAAATACTACAAAATTTTTGAATCATACGTATTTTGAATCCAAAGAGGTGTTTTATTTTGAGAGTAACAATATATTGGTGAAAGTCAAAGGTAAAAATCCACTGCTTCCAGGATATCTTTTAAGTGCCCATTATGACTCTGTACCTACAAGCTTTGGTGTTACTGATGATGGAATGGGTATAGCAAGTTTATTAGGAGTGTTGAGATACATTTCAAGTCAGAAACAACCAGAAAGAACTATAGTATTTAACTTTAATAACGATGAAGAATTTGGTCTTTATGGAGCAGCTGCATTTGTAGAGCATCCATGGTTTAATGATGTAAAATATTTTTTGAACCTCGAAGGAACTGGAGCTGGTGGTAAAGCAATTTTATTTAGAGGTACAGATTATGGAATTGTTAAATATTTTAATCAAGTAAGATATCCATATGCAACTTCAATTTTTCAACAAGGTTTTAATAATGGATACATTCATAGTGAGACTGATTATAAAATTTATCATGAAGCTGGTCTTAGAGGTTTAGATTTAGCATTTTTCAAACCAAGAGATATTTATCATACAAGTTTGGATAATATTAAAAATGTTCAAATTAAATCATTATGGCATATGCTTTCAAATTCAATTGATTTTACGAAATTTATATCAAATGAAAATATTGATGATTCAGGAGATTCAGAATCTGCTATATATTTTTCATCTTTTAATAGTTTTTTTTCATTACCAAGTTCAAGATTATTCACAATCAACATAATATTATTATTATTATTTCCAATAGTGAATGGTATTTTAATTTTTACCGCTTTAAAGTACAGAAACTTAGAATTAACTGCTGGATCATTTTTATTTGTTCCTGTTTCATTATTTGTAACTGCATTAATTGTATCATTTATTACAAATCAGATATTCAAGTCAATAAATCCTTTACTACCATCATCAAGTCCATACCTTTTAGTTCTGACTATATCGTCATTCCTGATTTTGATTTTTTACTTTTTTTCAAATTTATCAAGTTACAATACATATGGAAATTATAATGACTTCAAATTGATTTGCATAATCGAAGTGTCATTTATTTATTGGTTATTGTTGGTGTTCAGTGTTGTGAATGGGTTTGTTTCAGACAAAAGTAAAGATCACACTGGTGAAATAGGATTAACAGTTTTATTTTTCTTAGAGACTATAACATCTTTCTTGGGATTGTTAGCATGGGCTCTTTCCCTGAGGAAAAAAATTGAACTGACTGAAGAAGGTGAAGATGAACCGTTACTAAATGGGAATTTGGAAGAAAGATATTCTTCTGATGAGAATGAAGATCTGGATGAACAAGATACCTCATCTCAAATTAAGCAAGTTTTTCAAAGCTATAGTTATGATTGGTCCTTACAATATTTACTTACTGTTCCATTATCATTTTTTATTATATATAATTCTGGATGGTTACTAATTGAAGGAGTTAATAAAACTATTCAAGAATCATTATCAGGAGAAGAAACAGTTTATTTTATTTTACAAGCTGTTGCTATTGCGTTGATAGTTCCAATGATTCCATTTATTCAAAAATTTAACAGAATTATAATATTTTTAGTACTAATTACCTCCCTAATTGGATCATTCATAATTTCAATCAAGGAACCATTTAATGAAGAAAACCCAATGAAATTAAGATTTACTCAAGTATTAGACAAAAATCAAACTTATGTTAATGTTTACGGTAGACAAGGACATGTTAAAGAAACATTAAAAAGTTTACCATCAGTACAACAATCAAATTTCAAGATCAGCTGTTCTAAACTAGTTGATGGGAATGAAGTATGTACATATGAAACCAATTTGCATCCAAATATCAAACCTACAAGATCATCACAAGATTATTTAGATGTAATTGTAAAAAACACAACTAAATCAAAAGCATTTGGAATAAATTTTGATGAAATCAAAATAATAGCACCTAAAAACAGACAGTGTAATATTGAATTTTCAGGAACTGAAGTAAAAGCAATAATCTTAAAGAACAGTTCAAAAGAAATCCCACCATTCAAAAAATTACCAGATGGATTTTCAGAAGACAAAAATTACTATTATAAAGATGTCCATGGAATCAATAAATTATACCTCAACAAATTAAATTATGATTCAAATTATGATTTGGGTTTATATTGGATTCCAAGTATTGATGATGAAACAAATGTCTTGGATATTAAAGTCGATTGTTTTTGGGCTGATTTATCACCAGTTTCTTATGAAGGTGAAGTAAAATCAGCTATTCCAGCTTATGACGAATTACTTCATTATACTCCAAATCATATTAGTATAGCAAACAGAGATAGAGGATTAGTTTTAGTTTCTAAAAAAGTGAAAGTTAAAAGTAGTTAAGTGTATATTAATAATTAATAATTTAATCATAGAAAGTTTTTAAATCTCTGTTCAATTTACTTTTGAATATTTATTAAAAGATAAATCCGATAGTGACTCCTCGCTCACTTTTAAGGTCTTTTTTTCGAGAAAAAGCTTTGACACAATATTTCGATATGAGTTTGTTTTTTGATTGTGTAACATCCTATTTTATTCTCTGATTATTCATCTATATTATTGTATATTGATGAGGATCATTAATTTAAATAGACTGTTAAAATAGATTGTACTTATTTATTAAATAAGCCTTGTGGAACTATTCAATCAATATATTATGAAACAGCTCTTGCTCCAACTTTCTAACTGTGAAATTAATTGATTCTCATATTTCAAAATCTCCTCAATTTGGTACCAATATAATGCAAAAAATTTCAGTAACAAAATCTAAACATGAAATTTTTCACAACCATGTATCTTAGATACGAAGTTTAAATCTGTTGAGATACGAGATTTGTGGCTAGTGAAGGCACTTTTATGATATGCTAATTTTCTTACTTTGATATGCTAATGGCCATTTTTTGATACGCTAATTATCTTATTTTGATATGCTAATGGCCATTTTTTGGTATGCAGCATTCAACTTAATGCTCTATCTGGATCCGAACCAGGTATATTTGTTCTTGAGAGCCTCAGTGACCACTCGGCCAAAAAATTTTAACAAATCTTGTGGCTCAGTGGCAAGTAATTTTCTCACTATTCTGTTTAATCCACGCTGGTTCGATTCATTTAAATGACTAAAAATTTGAAGTGTGTGGCGTAGTTGTCACGCTACCGTTTATCTTTATACTTGCGAGTTCGACTCTAGTTTGCAACGGAAAACTTAACGTTTGTGGCTTAGTGGATAGTATACTTTGCTGTTCTTGTCTAATTAAACACTGGTTCGAAGCACGCTAAATGCATTTTTTGCCTATTGTATGGCCTAGTGGTCACGCTACCTAATAACTTTTTTTACTCGCGGATTCAACTCCAAAAACTTCCAAATATACAGATTTTTGTGGCCTACTCGTCACGCTACCATCAAATGACCCTCAAGGTCCCTACGCGCGGGTTCGACTCTGAGTAATTGATTTTTAAGTTTTAGAGTGTGGCCGACTTGTAGACGATGCGGGTTTAGTCAACTCATTAAAAATAGTCGGCAATGAATTCGATTCCTAGAATGAACAATCCCTACGTGTTTGATCTTTGAACATTTAAAAAATTTCCCTCTCAACTGAATGAGTACGTAGGTGACTCCATTCTCAGAATTATAAACCAGGTATCTGATTCACCCTCAAAGTAATCTCATTTTATGATTGCCAAAAGTCAAAAAAAATCTAAAAAGATTGGTCGATGCAGCTTCTGTGGCTCGAACACAGTACCTCCAGATCTTCAGTCTGACGCTCTCCCAGGTGAGCTAAAGCTGCTAACACGATGATTCTTTAAGAAAACCCACGCCGGGATTCGAACCCGGAATCCTTTGATTAGAAGTCAAAAGCGATAACCATTTCGCCACGCAGGCTAATTTCTTGATTTGGCAAATGCTTGAAAAAACATAGGTGTTAGGTACTTGATCTAATACCGTACAAAATGAATATGGTAAGTTGAATAAAATTAGGTCGTTGATTTTAGATCTAAGGGAGTAAGTTTAATTTGATTCGTAGAACTGTAGATTCTTTACATATTTATACATTTTTTCATTAGACCATTCAGAAAGCTTTCATGATTGACCAATTTGTCGACTTTAAGTTATTCCCAAAAAGTAATTCATTGCGTTGTTTTTTCCAAAAAGTCATTTCATTAAGTTTGAAAATGATTAAAATAAACGTATATAATGATACTAAACACTCCCAATATCTGTATCATCGAATTAATTAAAACTCCATATCTTTGATACCTATTAGTTCTATTTATCAGGTAGTTTTCTTGCTTTTCTATATCTATATTGTGTGATGACTTTTCATTATATATATAATCATTATTCATTTGATTCTGAATTAAAGTATCAGTTGATTTTGAATTGAACTTATTAGATAAAATATTTTGCAAAACATCGTTGTTGATCCCTTTTGGTTTATTCATACACATTGTTTTGTCTACTTTCCATCAATTTCTATAACTGAGTTCATTAATAGATGTTTTGCAAATTATAAAATAGTTGTGATTGATGAATTTATATGTAAATTTAAAGTTTCAGTCTCGATTTTCTCCAATTAAAAACCTTAAACAATTAATTAATTTTATCAATTTTCTTCAACAAACAAGATGAACGTTCAATTGTAATGAAATGATGATAATTTGGAATATGTATAAGACTGGAGTTTTTAAAAATTAAGTGGAGTTTCAAATAAATATAATTCTCCATCAAAAGCGCAATTGGTTAATCATACTTAAATCATATCATAAGATTTTACAAATACTTTCCACCGAGATCAAGATCTAAAACAATAATCAAGATCTTGTTTCAAATCTAAGTTCTTCAGATCTGTATGTTTGAGGATTAAACACAAAAGAGTAAACAGCTAGTAATTTTAAACTTATATTATACTTTACATTAATTAACTTAAATTAAAATCACTATAAACTATAATAATTAATGATAAAAAATTTCACCCAAAGAACCTTCCAAAAATTTATTAATCTAACCATCTTTTTTTCTTTTTTGTAGCAGTAATAGAAGCATGACTTACTTTTCTTTCACTTGCAGCATACCAATTTGTAGGATAAGGAGCAACAGAAGCCCAATTAACTTCAGAACTTGCAGTATAACTCCAACCTGGTGTAATAGTTGACATTACAACTGGAGATTTTTGTTTTGTTGTATAATAAGTTACAGCACTTGTTGGAAATCTTCTTGTCCAAGTAGTTGCAGTTACTGTTGAACCAGGTTGCATTTGCATTGGAGCAAATCTTGTTTTACCTGTTTGTAAAGTATATGGAACAGTAAAACTTGATGAAAAATCAGTATTTGTTGCAGGATCATAACCACTTGTTTGACCTTGTGGTGAATCACCAGTTACTGTTACAATATAAGTACCTGCAGTTCCAGACATTCCTGTTAATCTAAATCTTGGAGTATATTGAATTGTTGTTGCTCCATTTTTAAAACTTGTATAAATTTGAACAAAATAATAACCATTTGCATAATCAGTTTGTGGAACACTTAATGTTGCTGTTTTGGATGGAAATTGTTGTTCTTTCAATACTAATTTTGTTGGTTGTATAGTACCTGATAATCCAGTACATAAAGTTAAAGTATAAAATTCTACATTATCTAATGATAATGCATCATCTGATGAACCATCATCTTTCCATTGAACTTGAACACTTGCTGAACCTGATGTGCCTGAAAATTGATCACCTTGTTCTGGAGATGTAATATCAACTGCTGCAAACGTAGATGGTATTATTGATAATAATGTTAATATTAAAAAATTAAACCTCATAATATCTTAAATTTATTAATTTGACATGTATCTATTTATGTTTACGATGAAGTGATTTGTATAATGTATTGATCTATGAAGTAATAAACGATTGATTGTATATGATAATAGTCTTTGTTTGTAGTAACTTATTAAAAGTAATATTGTATATATTGGCTATGTTAATAATAATAGTAAATAATATTTTTGCTATTTAATATTTTTATATTTTTTTTCTTCTTCTTCGAAAGAAATTTATTTTATTATGTCAAAATTTTGAATTATTATATAAGGAACTATGTATGTGTATGAGGTTATTATTATTTTTCTTTTGTAACAAATTTGACATCAATAAGTTAAGAGGTATAAGAAAAGTATTATTAGATCTAAATGAATCATTGATTTGAATCTATAAATCTTCAGATCTTTTATAACTCTTTTGAAATTTAAAATCTAGATCTCAATGGAGATGAATTCAATTATGTAGAATGTTACATCGTAAAATCATTATATATTTACATTTAACATCATTATTTGATATATATACTGCATCTGTCAATTTGGCTTGTTCCTTAACTTTGAAGCAATCAATTGTTCAGTTTATGGTTTATAATAGAGCCAGTATACCCTTCAGTCAATGAATTCAGACGCGTTTCCAAGTTTTTTGCAACCGCTTGTGATAACAAATTTAATTTTATAAAAGTTATATTTTATTTGCAACAAAGATTAATAACCTGTATTAATACATATGTCTCAAACATACAATTGTTGACTTATCCCTTACTATCTAATTTTTTTAATTCTTGAATTAACCATCATAATAAAGTTTATATAATAAATATAGTATTATTGAAATTAAAATCCATTCCAAGGCATTTAAAGTATAACCTTCTCCAAACAAGTTTTTTAATTGCATACTAATATCTTGTTGATTGGGTATAGTGCCAACGCTGATATCCATATCATGATTCACAGATTCCGATCTATTCCTTTTAGAGTTTTTATTGGATTTTGATTTACTTGATTTTTTACGCTTTATTGATGGTATTCTTTTATTTGATACTTCTTCATTACTTGAATTATTATTTTTCATTAATTCATCATTTTCAGAATCTTCTGATAGTATATTATTGAAATAATCTTGATTATTTTTAAATTGTTCATTATCATTATCATTTGAATTTGGTGAAGATTTTGGTGAAGATCCTGGTGATAATGCAGTACTTCTTCTTGATATAGTTTTTGATGACATTGGATTTGGAATAAATGAAGCTGGTATTTGCATTAAATTAGTTAATGATTTATTAATTTTATTATCATTACTAGTTATATTTATAATATCATTTGGTATTAGTTTATTTGCAAATGATTTAGAATAATTAACCAAAAACATTTTGTATAACATTAATACTTTGTATTTGATTCTTTAATATTTGAATAGATATTGAAAATAATTTTGAATAATATAATTGTAATAATAAACTTAATTTATGAATATGTAAAAATAAGGATATAATTTCATATATTAATATAAATAAAAATAATAATTAAATTGTACATTCAAATGAATATATATCACAAGATCAAATTAAATGTTTAAGATTAGTATTTCTATTTTTAAAATTTGAATCATTTATGATTACTATAATTATTTTAACTATAAATAAAACGGGCTTAAATATTTATGATTTATGTGTGGAAAATGTTCTAATATTGATTTGAAATTAAAAAAATATACAATTGAAATTGGTTATTTAATTGTTAAAAGGCAATTATTACAAAAGGTGATTAGATTGAATTACATTTACATTTATTATTCTAATTGAGTCATTCAATATATCTGTATGTAGTAGTATAATAGAAATGTATTATAAAAAATTCATCTGAAACAAAAGTTTCATATTAATAATCGAATGCGAATATATCGGATATAAAAAAATGGATTTAGGTTCATACGAAGATACGCAGACAATTCATGGGGTTTTCCTTCTATTAATTATAATTTACGCCATCAACAAATAGCAACAATGATATACTGATATAATTATGTCCTTGCTTTTTGAACAAGATAGAAAGTTAAAGGATTTTGAAAGAAATTTTCATATACATTTAAGAAAGGTTATATTTACTTTAGCCGACATATCTTTTTTTTCCTTTAAAACGTTTAAAAACGACGGTTATAATGGAGGACTAAAGCAAGTAACATAACCCCGTTTTAAAATTTAATTATTAAAGTATGCATAGAGAATAGCTTATGTGAGATGTTCGCTTATCAACTAAAATCCGAGTGACAATAATTTTGAAAGACTTCAAAAGTGCATTAGAGTTGAAGGACAAAAGAATATAATCATTAATGTGAATATATAGCATATGATTTATACAGTTCAAGTATAGCTTGAGGAGTTCCATAAGTTTCGATCGAGTATTCCATAAAGTAAATGACCCCGGTTTGTAACATTGGTTATATCCTTATTATGCAAGATTTTTGAATTTTAATATCGTAAATCATTTAGTTTTTCAACAGTAATGTTAAATAAAACTATAAGCGATTATTAACAACTATATTTTCAATAACTACAACCCGCCAATTTGTCTATTGAGATTAAATAGAACTTTTAACTGATAAAAACCACTTAGCTCAAGCAAATGTAAGAAAATTTGAAATAGGATTTTTACAATAATTAACAACCTTATATTCTCCATCTTATATTTGAATCATTTTAGTGCCAATTTGGTGCAAATAAGATTGAAAATGATTAAAAATATAAATACAACTACTTCGATATAATATTTTCACATGCATTCAGCGTAGTCATTTATGTATACTTGACAGGGAGAGTTAATGACTAAAGTTTCAAAAATAGATCAAGTCAAGTCTATGTGAAACATTAACAAATTTAAATTTAAGCCATGTTCATATACATGATTAACAAAAAGCCATGTTTTTATTTCAGTACTGATTCATTTAACCTTTGTAATCTAATCCATCTAAAAATAGTTCAAAATTCTATTTATATCTTTTCAACATAAGAGTAGTAATTGTACACTTTATCTTAACAGTATCTATTTTTGCGGTGTATTTTTTCGAGGGAGAAGTTCTGCATAATATTGACGTAAAAATCTGGTTTTGATTGACCAAGTTTACAACGAGGACCAAGTTTACAACGAGCTCTAGTCAGGTAGCACATATCAGCTCAGTGAAATAATTAGCTGCAAAATCTTTAAAATATATTTTTTCACCAAATCTATACACATCGACTCATTTAAAAATCTGAAAAGTTTTTTTTGAGCAATCGTCCAAACCATAAGACTTTAAATGATTCATCCTGATGAGATTATCTCGTAATAATAACTCACAGCCATAACTATCACATAATATTAGAGAATAGTTAAACTTTGTGTAAATTTTTTTTTTTTTCAATACTTTATATGTTTATTAAAATTAATTTGATCTAAGTAGAAGATGCTAATAGAATCAAAACTGTAAACTCAATTGAAGGGAATTTACAAGTGAAAAGAAGTTATTAATATTAGGAGATGACCATCTGTAAGCAGTAAAACTCTGCAATTTAAAATTTCTTATTTAATGAACATATAAAGCATAAAAAGAATTTGAGATAATTCGTGAACGAAATTCACAGACTCTAAGACAAATTGTTTAAACGAAGTAAGTTAGTAAAGGAGAGTTCAGTTCTAATGTTCTAGGTTTTTTTATCATCACGAATCGTTTGTCTTTAATTGCGCTTATACTTTATGAAAAACAATTTTGGCTTAATGAATTTCATTAGGGGGTAGAGACCCAGTTGTTTCAGAGCTGAGATCAAGATTCAAATATTTTTGTTTTGAAGATCAGGAGAGATCTATAGAAAATAAGATCTTGCATCGAAGGAACCAAATCTAGCATAGGATTATAGGATTTTAGATCTGCTAAACCCTAAGTAGGTTTTGTGCAACAACATTTCTTGGTTATTAGAAGTAGTAAACTGAATAAAATAGAGCCAGTAGCTTTGAAGGTTTGATATACAAAATACTTTAGATAATGAGAATTTACTGAATATAATATGCAACAGAATTACATAAGTAGTAGGGTATTAACACAGCAAATTTTTTGAATTGAGTTGGTATTGATTGTGTTCATTAGAGAAAATGATTAAAATAAAAGCTTCAGGTGCTGAAAATTGATCTACCAGTAGAGAGCTTATAGATTTTATGTTCTTAAAATAAGCGAATATCTCAATAAGAACTTTTCTATTTCACTAGCATTAAATGTTGAACAGCGTTAAATTATAATAACACTGAAATATATAAGAAAAATAAGAGGTTAAGCCGTATTGGTAAAATTGTTTGTTCAAAACTTAAAAGATGATTGAATTGTTGAAAAGACTTAATTATTGGGAGGATGATCAATTAGACGCCAAGACAATTACTCATAATCCCAACGCTCCAAAATCAGCTCAGAACTTATCCCCCAGTTATTTAGGCCTCGATTTTGTAATTTTATTATTATTGTACATCAAGAAATTTTTTTTTAAAATTTGCAACAGTAAAAAAATGTCTGTCTGTTGTTTCAGAATATGCTACCAATTTTACAATATTTTTTTGATATTTATAAATTATTTTGTACCTTGAAAACGAAAAACAAAAATATATCAAATTTAAAATGCAATCATCTTCCATACTACTAAAACGTCAATATTACTGAGACAGAATTTAGTAAAAAGCACAAAGACCTTTTCGGGAGAGTTAGCTAGTACAAAAAGCAAGTTCTAGACACATGTTTGCAAAAACCTTGATGAGAGCTTCTTTCAAAAAAAAAACTGTCTGTCTATTACAATTTTAAGGACGTTTTCAACGGTTTTCCTAAACCAAGAATCTATTTCACTTTTGGTGGATCCCTCTAGGTATCCATCCTTAATTATGACGTACCCTAAAAAACCCTCAAATGGGGGAGTTTACAGCTGTCAACAAATAATTGTTGCAAAAGTGAATAACATGTACGAGCAACGCTTCAGCACTTACATAATTTGATACAAATATGAGCTTTAATGATGCATACATGTTGCCTATTGGTTCTTGATGGTACTCAGAGTTCACAATATGGCTAGAGAGTCTGTAAATTTACCTCCAAAAAATTTGAGGGTTTTCCAATTTGCGCCCAGACATTTCACTTTTTTTCCATGTTTTATTTTATATTGCATTTTCAGATACCTTCAATGTTGCCCATTCCAATGCACTAGGTCTTAATGAAGGAGCTGTGCTGGTTGATGAAATATTAATCAAAACGTCCAACTCGCTCAAATGAGCAGCTACAGGTTTGGAAGTAGCCCAAGAGTTTAGATCTTGATTTCACTAGTACAATTAACATGCTAAATCGTGATTAGTTGCTGTGGGTCAGGAGATATGGGCCATTTTGGTAAATGCCAATTTCAAGGTCAAAATGACACAAAGACGGGTCTATAGCTCCGCTCACGTGCAATAGTAGTTAACTATGTAGCCTAATTATAATATTATCTTTCAAGTATAAGTATAAATCAAATTAGAAGACAGACATCCTCGTAACTTGAATAATACCAGAATGCAAATAAGCTTAAACGAAGCTATTTCTGGTCAAAATGAGCCCAAAATAGGCACTTGAAAGTCACCATAGTAGAGTTTTGTGCCTCAATACACTACCTTTACTATTTTGCAGCATACCAAAGATTTTGTTATTTAGATATATACAAATCAATAATTTTTTAATTACTTTTTACTACTTATTCTTCTCCACTTGATCACCAGCTTCTACTTTTATTCATACGAACACTACTTTTATCCATACAAACGTAGAACTATTTATTTATTTAACTACTAACTTCAGATTTCTAGTTTCATTATCATTTGAGAACTTTTTTGTGAGATATTTCACTGACACAAGTCTGGGAACTACCTGAGTTGACTACCTGAGACGTTTTCCGGACCCAATGGACAAATAAACAATTTTATCAAACCTGAAAGCCAACCTTTGAAGACGAACTTAACTAACTGACTGGACTATTTAAATTCGACACTGGAGTCAAGAAAAGTGAGATATTTGATGTTTTGGATAATTGACTGACAACCTTTTTGGCTTTGGTACTTGAGAGATGTGACTGTGAGTGGGCAGGCTACTTGGCAGAGATGGATAGTTGACTTTGATTCAGCTTTGATTAGTTCATTTCATAACATCACATTAAGTCTAATGCAATGGTTAAGACTTAAAATAGCACAAAAAACTAAAAAAAATAGACACAGGCCAGTCGATAAATTAAAAAGGTCACCAAGATTGAACAATAAGCCAAAACTACCCTATACACACATTATGCTTCACAGCTTAAACTTTATGACAAGAAAATACAAAATTGTTTCAAAAAATGCTACCATATAACTCAAAATTATTTTGCACCCAAAAAACTACAATTGTAAACAATTAAGATTTCAATAACACCAAAATTGAGTACAAACGGACAAGCACAATTACTCCACTTAATTATAAGCAAATACCCAATACTGAAGTTTAAATATCATTGCTAATATGTCTTGATAAAAATTGCAATTGTTGTTGATTTGGAGTCCAATTGAATGAGTATATTAGAGCAGAAATAGACATGAACAAATGTGATAAATTAGCACACTTGAGCAGCTGGAGCTACATCATTTAACATCCAGCTGAAACACAAGTTCTTATAAAAATTGACGTACCCTAAAAAAGCCTCAAATGGGGGAGTTTACAGCTGCAATCAAATTATTGTTGCAAAAACGATTAACATGTACTAGCAAAGCTTCAGAACTTACATAATTTAGTACAAATATGAGCTTTAGTAATGCATACATGTTGCCTATTGGTTCTCGATGGTACTCAGAGCTCACAATATGGCTAGAGAGTCTGTAAATCTACCACCAAAAAAATTTGAGGGTTTTCCAATTTGCGCCCAGACATTTCATTTTTTTTTCAGGCTTTATTTTTTATTGCAGTTTTAGATACCCTCAATGTCCTTCATTCTAATGTACTAGGTTTTAATGAAGGAGCTGTGATGGTTGTTGAGATATTAAGCAAAACGTCTAACTCGCTCAAATGAGCAGCTAAAGGTCTGAAATGAGCTCCAAATGTTAGATCTTGAATTCAATAGCTCAATCAACATGCTAAATCGTGATTAGCTTAAAAGTTGCAGGAGATATGGGCCATTTTTGCAAATGCCAATCTCAAGGTCCAAATGACACAAAGCCGGGTCTATAGCTCCGTTCACGTGTAATAGCAGTTAACTATGCAGTCTAAATAGCATTATCTACAAAATATACATATACATCAATCCAATTTCAGATTTAAGCCGAAAAGCTCATCAAAGTATCAAAGGTAACACATGTTTGTTTACAATATTTTTAATACTACACTTTTCTGCAATTCTATAAAATTTACCCCATAACAACTATTCAATAATAAACTGATGAAAGGAAATGACCAAAATTTTTTTTTGAAAAGCGATATTAGAACTAATTAGTTAACTCATCAAAGAACAGGTTTTAAAGCTTGTCAATTTACAAACTCACGTCTATCAATTCAGTTAATCACTAACATTTTAGAATTGTTTCAACACTCAGAAATGAAAAACCGCTCAATTCTCAAACTTCTTAAGCGCGATTTGAATTGCTAAATATTTCTAAATTTGTCAATTACCGCTAATTTAAAAAGATGATGTTTTAAATAAAGACTAAGATTGATTCAATAAATTTTCAAAATAAAATACGATAAAATCTATTCAATTCTGAACAAGTTCATCACTCATCAACAATGCCATATTCACCACCAGAGCAATTGAAAAACAAAAACTTATGGCAAACAAACCCCTTTATTAACAATGAATTCATAACTTCCCCATCAACAAAAACCTTTCAGGTAGTCAATCCAGCAACAGAACAAATCATAGCAGAATGTCCAGAACAAACTGCTGAAGAAATAGACGAAGCTATAAAATCTTCTTACGACGCATTTGAAAAATTTAGAAAAACTCACCCGCATGATAGATCCAAAATGTTACGAAAATTATATAACCTCATTCATGAAAATCTTGAAGATTTAGCACTCATTTTAACTTTAGAAAATGGGAAATGTTTAACTGATGCAAAAGGTGAGATCAATTACGGGGCATCATACTTTGAATGGTTTGCAGAAGAAAGTAAAAGAACTTATGGTGAAGTAATCCAACCAACTAATCCAAACAATAAAATAATAACATTAAAACAACCAGTAGGTGTTGTGGGGTTATTATGTCCTTTCAATTTCCCTAACGCAATGTCAACAAGAAAAGCAGCACCAGCTTGGGCCGTGGGGTGTACATGTATTTTAAAACCAGATGCTCAAACTCCATTAAGTTCATTAGCTTTAGCTTATTTGTCAAAAGAAGCCGGGTTCCCACCAGGTGTGTTTAATGTTGTGTTAGCTTCAACTGAATCAACTCCAATGGTTGGTAAAAAGATTTGTGAAAGTAATTATATTAAAAAAGTAAGTTTTACTGGTTCCACTCCAGTGGGGAAATTATTAATGCAACAATCTTCATCATCATTAAAAAAATTATCAATGGAATTAGGTGGGAATGCTCCAATTATAGTATTTGACGATTGTGATTTAGAACTTGCTGTAACTCAATCAATTGCTTCAAAATTTAGATCTTTAGGTCAAACTTGTGTTTGTGCAAATAGAATCTTTGTACAATCAGGTGTTTACGATAAATTTTGTTCAAGATTTGCTGAAGAAATTGCTAGATTTAAAATTGGTAATGGTTTAGAATCAGGGGTAACTCATGGTTGTTTAATAAACACTAAAGCTATTGACAAAGTAGAAAGTCAAATGCAAGATGCTTTGCAAAAAGGTGCTAAAATCTTAGTAAAAGGTGGGAAATTACCGGAATTAGGTAAGAATTTTTATTCACCATCAGCACTTTACGACGTACCTTACGACTCACTTGTATTTCATGAAGAAACATTTGGTCCATTAGCAGCTATTGCAAAATTTGAAAATCGTGATGAGATTTTGAAAATTTGTAATGATACTCCTTACGGTTTAGCTTCTTATGTGTTCAGTGAATCTTTAAATAATATTTGGTACATGTCTGAATATTTAGAGACTGGTATGGTTAGTGTCAACACTGGTGTATTTACAGATTGTAGTTTACCATTTGGTGGAGTTAAAGAATCTGGGTTTGGTAGAGAAGGTTCACTTCATGGTATTGATGATTATACTTATGTCAAATCAATTAATTTAGGAAATGTGTATAGATAAATTTGAGTGTTATGAATATGTAAAAGTTGGTATAGAGAGTAAAACGTAGCAAATAATCTATAAACTTGTTTTGTATTAACACAAACTATTGAATAAATAAAATAAAAAGTTCAATTATAAAGATAAAGTCATATCTTTATACTTATTTACAAAAGAATGATGGAATTCTTTCCATCTAACAATCCATTCTTTACCAGGTGGTAAAAAAGTAGTTCTCAAATGATAAGTGCCCGGTCTTTGACCAAATCCATTCCCAGGTACACAACATATACCAGTATGTTCTAACAATTCAATACAATAAACGTCATCAATTTGTAAACCTGAATTTTTAGCTCTTGAAAATAATTTATGATATATTTCAGGTTTGAAATCAAGTTTAGGGAAAATATACATTGCTCCTTGTGGTTTGTCAACAAAAACATCTTCCATTTCTAAGAACGCATTATAAAGATGTTCTGCTCTTTCTTTTAAATCATCATGTATTGAATTTGTTTCTGAAATGTAAGTATCATAAGATTCATCTCCCTTTTTTGGAGGATTTATCATTAATTCAACCATTGCTTGACCTGATACTACTGAACATAAATTAATCGAAGCTAATTTAAATATGATTTCTCTAACATCTGGTTTAAAACCAACTAATTCCATATATCCACCACGTTGACCACATTCACCAGTAACCCCCTTTGATGTAGAATGTAATGAAGCTAACTGAACATCCTTATATAATTCTGGTGATTCCTTTTTCATTTCTGATAATACTTTTTTAAATGATAAGAAAGCACCATCAAAAACATTTTCTTGATAAACTTCATCTGCAATTAATACAATACCATATTCTGCACAAATTGAGATTAATTCAACCATATCTTTACGTGTTAATACCCCACCAGTTGGATTACCTGGATTTATAACCACCAAAGCTTTAATATTTATACCTTCTTTAGCTTTAGTTTTTAATAGTTGACGAATTTCATTAGGATTGGTTGACCATTTATTTGATTCATCTAAATAATAACCAACAGGTTTTGAATCATTCAATGCAATCGATGCAGTATATAAAGGATATTGTGGAATAGGAATTAAGAATCCTGAATTTTCATCTTGTGATAAAAGCTGCAATAAATATGAGACAGCAGTTGAAGCACCTGATGTCAAGAAAATATCTTGAGCATTTGATGGAAATCCATCTCTTTTTGTAATAAATTCAGCAACTGACAGTCTAAAATATGGAGCACCTTGAGAATGTGAATAAGCACCAATTGATCCAACATTTTTTAAAATATTTCTAGCTCTTTCTTTAACATCATTAGGGAAATTATTTGGTTCATTTAAAAGTTCTGGATATTGTAAAATAGAGAGTACTTGTCTATACCAAGTTAAAGGTTTTTGATCTAATTGTTGAGGATTACCAATATTTGCATTAATAATTTTATTAAAAGGTAACCCATGATTTGTTGGTGACATTTTAATTAATTCTTGTAAACCTTCAGCAATAATAGGTATTTTACCTCTAACTGCATATTTTGCTTCAACAGTTTGTTGATTAATATCATGGATAGTTAATGGTTCTGCAGGTTTGAAAGTTGAATATGAATATTTATTTAAAAGTAGAGTATTTGACATCCTTGTTGATGATGGCACTCGAAAACTTTTATTAGTTTGCTTTAAAATTGATAAACATTTTTGATTATTTTTTAAATTTAACATTGTTTGCAGTTGAATATATATTTATATTATATTTTAGTTTTATAAAAAATGAATGTGAATTAAAAATAATAATGATAATCAATTAGGTAGTGATATAAATTTTGTAGTTATTTACTCCAATCTAAAGCTGGAATCTTCAACTTTGGATTAATAATAATATATTATATTTGTGAATACAACCTGTACTTTATTTTTTAAAGTCTTAATAGTTGATTTGAGACTTAATTGATCAAAAATTTATTATAATTTGAATTAAAAATCTGGAGTAAATTGAAGAGTCACAATTTGAGTCAGATCTTTTTTTTTTTTTTTTCAAATGAAATTTTGATAAGCTTTTGAAGAACAATAAGAATTTAGTAATATGATCGACAATCTATTAGCAAGTTAATGATAAACTAATATCAATTATGAATAATTGAACCTACTGATAACAACATCAAATTTTAGAAAAATTTTTCCCATTAAATTCATATTTGGAACTTTTTCATTAATAGAAATTTTTTAAGTTATGTGCAGAAATTCAATTATTATCGGAGCTATATCACCGATATTGTGGGGAATTTAGCTTTTAATATCAACACAACTGAACAAAGTTAATGGTCTTGTGCTATAAATAGTTGAACAACTTGGACTAAAGTAAGCGATCTGAAATGCAAAGTTAAACGGCATTTGATGTAGTCAAACTCTAAAATAGATCAACATTGTGTCGAACGTTTGTGAATTTATAATTAATATTTGACATTTATTGGTCGAGTCAATGATTTACTCTAACAAATCAAAACATTGTTGCTTTAAACACATTGGTCTAAATTAGTCTTTCAACTAACTGGATCCAAAAGACGAATGGCGACAGTAAACATCACGTATTCTTCTCACAAGTTGTTCTGTAAATGTAGATCTGTTCGTAAAATCTGCACTCCACATTTCAACTGATGTTAGGTTTTGAGCATTTGTCAAACAACATTAAAGGCACCAAAGTTACGTTTAGAGAAATTGTTAGATCTAATTGTCTCGTCTCGTACATTTTTTATACCTGATGTTTGGGGCATTTTCAGGGTCACATACATTTCTAATTGGTTTGTGCTTTAAAGCAAATGAATTGTTTGAATTTTGCATCAAGGCAACTCGAAAAGCAAATTAGTTTAGATCCAATTTAATCCCTAATTGATAAAATTTTAACAACTGTGAAGAAACTAATTACAAATAAGTAAATTTATACAGTTACAAAATTTATTTATTAATAAAACATGAATACTTAAACAAAATACAAAAGATAAAAGTTTTCAAAGTGACTAAACACATCAAAAAATGATAAAAAAAAGTACAACTAAAACCTCAAATCGAACAGCAGCAATATCAGCACCATAAAATTTAAACAAAGTTCATTTCTTTCGACCTATCTGAAATACCAACTTATTTTAATTATCAAAATAATCAGCCATTTCTTGATCTAATTCTTCAACAGTTTTCTTTTTATGTTGAGGTTTTTTAGCTGGTTTTTTAACATTTTTTTTAGCTAATAATTTTTTCTTATGATCTGCTTTATTTGGTTGTTGTTGTTGTACACGTTGAACAGGTTTTGCAGCAATTCTAGCAGCTAATGGTTTTTTACTCGTATCAATAATTAATTCTAATCTTAATTTTGCTGCTCCACCATCAATTGATGCTCCATTATATTTTTCAACTGCTAATGTTGCATTTTTGCTTGATTTGAAAATAACAGTTGCAAAACCTTTGAATTGACCTCTTTCATTATAACTTAAAGCAACTGTTTGAACACCACCAACTTGTGATTGAAAAAATTCCTAAATTATTGTTAGTTATTTGAGACAAAAATATATAAAATTATATAAATGAAGGTAGGATGTGTTTTGATAAAAATATTGAGAAGAAATGGAAAGTTGAAATTATTTTGAAAGTTGTAAAACATTGTCGTTGAATGTATTGAAGGTCAATGATGTATTTTGATTGTAAAAAAAGTCTGTTTGAAGTCAAACATGTAAAAACCAGCCCATAATTGGATAGTATTTCCGCAAAACATACAACGCCTGTTCAATTTATCTTGATTTCCAAGTTTGTAAAATTGTTGAGAAGTTTGAGCTTTGTGGTTGGCATTAAATATTCTCAATTTTTAATTGGTTTTGAACATTGTTGCATTTTAGTTTGCATAGAATTTGATTAGCATTGATATGGAAAGGTGATTAATCTATTGAAACTTCTTGAGCATCTTATAGAGTATTTGCCATGGCACTTAACAACAAAGTTTTCATGCATCAAAGATTGATTGAGCTGAATTTCGTCAGAAAAGACTTTTGAAATCTAGCTAATGATCGTTGAACAATCATGATCATAGTTCGAGAATTTGTGAGATTACTTATCACTAAAAGTATGGACTCACAAATTGACTCTATAGGATGTCTCACAATCATCTGAGTTTGAGCACTTTTGTTAAGTTTCATTCCTGCAGTTAGAATGAAAAGTGCGAGCCAACTTATGGCCTAGTGCTTGGCCTACTAATAGCATGTTGCTGGCCCTATTATAGCACTATGTCTTCCACTAGTGGCGCAATGTTAGGCAATTTATGGCAAATGTAAATATCAACTTTAGTTTGAGTGGGTCTAATGGATTGCAAAACCGTTTATCAATCAGCGTTAAGACTTATCCTTCTAGACCTCGAACACAGTTTCAAACTTACCCTAAGAGTAGGAACCATTAGCCATTGATACATTTGCAATCTTCAAATACATTTCAAGACTTTTAAACACGTTTCAAAACATTTCTAATTTCAACTTTAATACAAATCTTTAGATTGAGCAAAAAATAAAGCATAAGTTTCTCCTTAATAAAATTCCATTTCCCAATTATATTTATATCATATTAATAATATCCTTTTTTGACCCCATATATCCTTAAAACATACCTTAATATTATCTTGTTTTAAATCTTTTGGTAAACCAGAAACATTAACTTTAGTTGCATAAGATAAATCAAAAGCAGGAGTAGCAACAGGTTTTGGAGCAGTTGGTCTATTAAATGAAACAGAAGGTTTTTTCTTTTTATTGCCAACTAATTTTTTACCAACTTTATTTTGATTTCCTTTATTACCACCAAATTTTGAACCTTGTCTTTTATTACCGCCTTTAAAAGTTTTTTTTGATGATGAAATAATATCATCTAATGATTTATCTAATGAAGCTGACATTGTGTATAAAATATGTTGATTACTAAGTAAATTAATTGATTGATTGATTATATAATTGTAATAAATTTAAACAATTAAATTTCTTTATGTTTATTAATGATTCAAATAAAAGTTAATTTGATATTAAGTTGGAAAAAGGCAATTTTTATTTTTTCTCGAGTTTTTTGTTTTGTTACTGCTGGTTTATTTATTTATCAAATTTTGGGAATAGATACACTACCTTATGATTTAGTTGTATAAAGATTATTTTGACAATCAAGTTGAGGATTGTTAAGTTGACACTGAATTTTCAAAATCTCAAGTATATATAATGATGGGTTATCAATAACAGTTTGCTTGTGACTTCCTGTGCCGTAAAGTTTGGAGTTTTACAATAATTATTAGTGAAAAATACTTGTAAAATAGATAAAGTTCGAGTCAATGTTTCTCAATGAAAGCTATCGCCCAATGCTTCAAAACCTAGACTACCATCAAGAACGAAAATCAATTTTCATACATGCTTTTGCGAGTGATCCTACTCAATTTGTTAAAAAAAGTGTTGCAAAATTATCTAAATTTAAATTGTTGCAAAAATTCAAACTAATTAACAAAAAGGTAGTGTAAATAACGACGGGCAATTATACTAATAATAATAAAATACAATATACTATTTATACTAATTTTCACTCACTCCCTTATATTAAAGACAATCAACTTCCCCATACAACTTCTAATAACAAATACAACCAACTCATACCTCCAAAAATGTCACAAAGAGTTGTTGAATTGATATCAAAAATAGCATTACCAGCAGGTATAACATTTGCATTAGCACAATCAGCATTATATGATGTACCTGGAGGGAAAAGAGCTATTATATTTGATAGATTAAAAGGTGTTGAACAACAAGTTATTGGTGAAGGAACACATTTTTTAATTCCTTGGTTACAAAAAGCAATAGTATTTGATGTTAGAATTAAACCAAAAGTTATAACTACAACAACTGGTTCAAAAGATTTACAAAATGTATCATTAACTTTAAGAGTTTTAACAAGACCTGAAATTTCAAAATTACCTATAATATATCAAACTTTAGGTTTAGATTATGATGAAAGAGTTTTACCTGCAATAGGTAATGAAATTTTAAAATCTATTGTAGCACAATTTGATGCAGCAGAATTAATTACTCAAAGAGAAGTAGTATCAGCAAGAATAAGACAAGAATTATCAAGAAGAGCCAATGAATTTAATATTGAATTGGATGATGTTTCAATAACTCATATGACATTTGGAAGAGAATTTACAAAAGCAGTCGAACAAAAACAAATAGCACAACAAGATGCAGAAAGATCAAAATATTTAGTTGAAAAAGCTGAACAAGAGAAAAAAGCAAGTATTATTAGAGCTGAAGGTGAAGCTGAATCTGCTGATGTTGTTTCGAAGGCATTAGCAAAAGCTGGTGATGGACTTTTGATGATTAGAAGATTAGAAGCTTCAAAAGATATTGCAAATACTTTAGCTGGTTCTCCTAATATTACTTATTTACCAAGTAGTAGTTCAGGTGGTGATGGTTCTGCGGAAGGTGCTAAAAATTCATTATTGTTAAATTTAGGTCGTTAAATTAAAATTTGTAAAGTGATTATTTATTAGTTTATGTACACGAGATTTAATGATATAGTAATATTTGTAAATAGAAAATTAATTTAAATGTAATTGAAAAATGCACTGTTTTTTGTAAAGATTAAATGTCTAGTACCACCAATTCATCATCAACCCCAGGTGTTGAAATCCCACCTTGAATTAAAGATTCAATATCAGAAATTTCTTTAACACACCCACTACTTAAATTAATAATTTCATCATTTGATTTACCAACAACAATATCATCCTCTATTCTTATCCCAATACCTTGGAAATGTTTTGGCCATCTATCATCAAATGGTATATAAAGACCAGGTTCAATAGTTATAACATTACCTTCTTTTAATTTATTAAATCTTGAAATTTGAGGTACATCATGTAAATCTAAACCTAAATGATGTCCAATATAATGAGGATATAATTGTCTTGAAATATCTTGATTATTTAAATTATCAAAACCTGGAATATTTTGTAATTCTTTTCTTAATGAATTAACTGAAAATTCATGTATATCATGTAATGAATAATTTAAACTTTCATCACATAATTCAATACATTTTTTATTAGTTGCTAAAACAACTTCATATAAATCTCTTTGTGGTTCACTAAACCCTCTTTTATAATTTGGCCAAGCTCTTGAAATATCAGCACAATAACCACCTAATTTCCCACCAGCATCTATAAAAACCAATTCATCATGATATAATAAATCATCATTTCTAGTATAATGTATAGATAATGCATTAGACCCACTAGCCACTACTGGTATATAAGCTTGTTTATCACAACCACCTTTCACAAATTGATAATCTAAATATTTAGCCAAAGTCTTTTCAGTTTGAAATAGGTTTTTGGTACTAACTTGACCCATTGCTTTATTTATAGCTCTACTTGAGATTTGACAAGCTGCATGCATAACTTCAATTTCTGCTGATGATTTAACACTTCTTAATTCGGCAATTAATTTATTCAAAGGATTAATAACTTTCCCCGAACCCAATATAACTTCATTTAATCCATAAAATTTCTCACCACCACCAAAATTGAAAAACAGTTTTGTTGAAGCAGGTTTTAAATCAATATTATATTTATTATCATAATACACTGTTTTATTAGTTTTCATTAAATTCTTAATATATGTAGCTGCTTTACTAACATCTTCAACTAAATCAGCATTGAAAAAATCATAAGCACCTTCCAAACCAGATTTTGAACCTTCCCATAATTCACGATGTTCATTTTTTGGAGGTACTAACATATGAAATACAACATCATCTTCATTTCCTATGTCTGATTTTTTCTCAATCACTAATATGGAATCAGGTTCTAACCAACCACTTAAGTAGTATAAATTATTATCTTGTTGAAATTCATAAAATACTGAACCTGAACTGAATTTAGTGGTATTACCTAATACTATAGCTAATGAATTTACTGGCAATTTTGATGCTAATTTTAATCTTCTTTGATAATATTCTAAAGCTGATACGCCTGGCGTTAGATTGCCTGGTTTTGGTATAATATGAGATCTTGTTTCATATGTAGGTTGTCCTAGTTTTATGGATCTTGGAGGTCTAGTTTTCAACGATAGACATCGTATTTGATAAAAATTGGTCCTTAGTATTCTATGAAAATGCATTTATATCTGACTTAATTTTTATATGTACAAGAATTAATAATATGTTATTGACAAGGAATTGAAGTTTTTCAATTTTAACTTCTCATTTGAGGTCTAATTAATTTATTATAGTAGTCCAATGAAAGATCTTTGAAAACTCAATTGATGGTTGTATAAAAATTGATTAGATCTTAACTTCGGAGTACAGAAATGTATTGAAAAATATTTATTATACAAAATATAAAAATAATAATTTTATGTTTGCAACCAATTTGAAACTAATTTTAATCCTCGAAAACATTTTCTTATCTTTACATATTTATTACATTTTACATTTTTATTAATATATAACTAACAATTGCCACGTTTAACTCCATAAATGATTCTAACCAAATAATCATCAACAAATGACTAATTATAGTTGGGATAAATATAAAGGTTATCACATAAATCATAATACAGGTTATCAGTCACAACCACCTACACAACAACAATCAAAAATAATAAACGGAATAGATTTATTACCATGGGACGAGTTTTTACCACGAGAAACAGAATCCCACCAAACAGTACCACCACCACCTCAAAAAACACGTCCTAAAAAATTAACCAAATCAGAAAAACGTGAAATTAAACAAATCAAAAAAATAAACGTTCAAAGAAGAAAAGAGCTAGAACGAAACACCGAATTAGGTACAAATGGTAAAGAAACAGAAGTCGATTTTAAGCCATATTTGGTCAAACAAGAATTAAAAAATCTATTCAATTCAATAATTTTACAAAAGAAACAACAATTAGAAAACAACTCAAACAAAAAAATATCACCAACAGAAGATTTCCCCATTTTGAAATACAATTCAGTATCCATATACAAATCAGATTTGAAAAACTACCTACCAAATGAATGGTTGAACGATGGTAACCTTTCACTAATTTTTGAATTCCTCAACGAGCTTTTCATAAAATCCCAAATACAACTTTCTCACGAAATTCAACTAATTTTCCCATCAATAGTTCAATTAATCCAACATTTCCCCTCAAATGATATTGAAAATTTATTACCAATTGCAGAATTAACAAAATCAAAATTTATATTCTTACCAATAAATTTAATTGACGATGATGATCAACAACAACAAGATTTAGAAGTTGAAAATAATGGAGATCACTGGATCTTGGGTATTTTATCATTAATAGATTATAAACTTTTCATATATGATTCAATGACTTTAGATGATGATATGAAAACTGATCTTAAACTTCACAAGTTTTGTAAAAAATTAGAAAGTTGTTCATTAATTCCTTCAAAACAAAAGATAAAATTACAATATTTAAAATGTGATCAACAAAAAAATTTTGATGATTGTGGTATATTTGTTATTATGATTACTTGTTATCTCATAAACGAGTTAATATTTGGTAAAGAATTAGTAGTAGATGAAGATGGTAAAAATTTAGTATCGTTAGATATCTCGGGAGTAAGATTTAATCCATTAGCTTGTAGATTATCAATTATGAAATTAATTTCAAAATCTATTGAATACTAAATATGAAATATATAACTAGATAAATGTATAAAATAAACTAGTTAATTTGATTCTTCAATTTGTGAATATTTTTCAGTCAATATATTTGTTATTAATGCACAAATTGAATCAGATTTTAAATTAGTAGTCAATTCATCTATTTCCTCTTGATTTTGAGCAACTTCTAGATCAAATTTAGGGTCATTTGAATCATTAACAAAAACTTCTTCAGCTATTAAATATTTTATTCCAACTTTACCTAGCTGCAAAGCTGACATAATTGTAATTAACATTTGAGTTATTTCATTTAAATTTTCAACATATTCAGGTGATGTATCATCTACATTATACCCCAAAAGTTTCAACAATTGTAATTTTGAAATTCTATCAATATTTGATAAAACCAACAAGAAATTTTTAAAATCTATAATCTTGTTTAAATATTCTAAAAATGAAAATATATTAGAAACTTTTGTAGTAGATGACGTGGGCAATAGATATCCAATACTTGATATTATTTCAAAATTTAATAATTTATTATTTAATTGGGTTTTAACTTCTATTATATCAAATTTACTTAATGGGTTTATTATAGCATTGTAAAATTTGTATTCAATTGATCTTGGATCTTCGTTGAATAAATCTATAATATCTTCATTTTCTATATTTATTGATTTTAGAACATTAAATGGTTTGACAAAGACCAAAACAATTGAATACATGACCATAAGATTTCTTTTCAATAATGGTTGATTTTGTAAAAATGTAGTGATTAAATAATTTGATGATTCATTTTTGGAAAGTAACAAGGTTGTAAAATCATTGTAAAATTCAACGAATTGAAATTGTTTGAATATGATACTTAAATTAAATAGTTTTAAAAGCCAATAATATTTAGTTTCATCATCTTGTTCATTGAACCATGCAATATTTTTGGTATGATACGTAGTTGAAAGATTGTATAGTTTAGTTAAAGTTTTAAATGATGATGATGATACTGAACTAGATGCGTTAATGTCACCACTAAGTTCATTAGTTTCACTGACTGATGAAGGAAACCAAACTAAATTGAATAAATTGATGACATATTTTAAAAACAAAAATTCAATATATCTGTTGCTAATGAATACTTCTTTAGTTTTGGGTTGATTTGAAAAATCAACTAGATTAGTATAATGATTTAAATATGTGATCGCGTCTTGATAATTTGTTTGGATAATTAATTTTATAACTATTGATTTAATTTGAGTATATAATTTTGCAGATTCTTCAGGCTTCAAACCTTGGTTTTGACTATTGTATTTTGCTATATCATCATCCAATTCCAGTTTCAGACTTTCAAAAGATTCAATAATTTTACATGCCCACGATTCATTAAATTCTGATAGTTTGTTATCTGTATTAGTGATTTGTTGTTGTTGTTGTTGTTGTTGTTGTTGTGAACTCAAATAAGATATCATTAGTTTGTAAGATGGATGCAATGATTGATACTCATTCATTAACTCTAAACTTTGAGCAGATATATTTTGTAATTGATTATTAAATTCATTATCTAAATGTATTAATTTATTAAATTGATATGCTAATTGATTTATATTTATAAAGTATATATCAAATGCTGATGGACTTGATTGTAGGTTACTCATGTCATCCAATTCATTAGTTGATGATGTTTATAATGGACTGCTTATTGTATTATATAATCTAAGTGATAATTGTTGTTGATTTTAGACTTTTAAAAAAAAGTGGTGGTAAAAATTATTTGTTTCAGAATTTGATTATCGTTTATAATACTTGATTTATTATATTGTAATTAAAAATACAACAATATTGTCAAGAGAAAGTTTAGCAATTGAAGCAAATAAATGTAAATAAATCTGAAATAGTCTCCATGACATAATCTTCAATTAGATGATTACATACTATGTGTATAATAGCTGTATCATTATTTAGTAAAGTATAGTAAATTAGTGTTACTTACTTTTGTAAGTGTATTAATATATGATTAAATCACGTGATCTATAATTGTTCTTTTTTTAATTTTTAAATTGTGAAAAAATAAAATTTTATCAACAACAAAAACATGAACTATTCTCATCAACTGAAGCATCTATAACAGATTATATTACTTTGAATTAAACAATTTAATTTCAAAAATCTTTATTTTTTTACTTCTTTTTGAATTAATCAAAGTATGAAAACATTGATTATATTTGATTAGTTGATAATTAGAAGATTTCATTGAGGTAAGATCATTAACAAAAAGTTTTATGGAATTTGCTCTGTTAGAAAACCATGAAACTAGACTTGATTATTATTTTTTTGCTCCAGTCCAGGTACATTTGATAATAGATAATGAAGATTGGTGATAAACAATTGATCAAAAACCATATAAAATTTTTACATCGAATTGGTCACTTTCGATATGTAAAATGCAGTTATACCACCAGTTTGTTTTATTTTTTCAGATCTAAAATTTGCCTAACAAACTGATAATTTAACTCACCATAGTGATTTATCTTTTCCTTAATTTTCAGATGCTTAAATATTTTTGGAAATAATGGTTTTTTAATCATTTATTTTTTTGTTTAGGATTCAATTGAGAAAAATAAAAAATTTTTGGGTCTTGATAGAGTTTGATTTCATTTGGATCTAAAAGTTAATTGTAATTTTCATCAAGGGTGTTGTCTAGTTGTTTATTCAACAACTTTTCAACGCCAGAAAACTTCTTGCTATTGGGATTAAATAGCATTCCTCTGAGACGAAGTTCAACCATCTCACTCATTGCAAAAAACTTTTGCATGAAATTCATAAAATCATATGATGTCACATAGGGTTTCAACTGAATGTATTATCAAACAAAAATTCTAAACATTTGATAAATATATGTTGTTACTTCCTAAATCAAAATTAATGTTTTGATTAAATTGTGATAGTCAATTTGTGTACAAGAACTATTTTCAATAGTTTACCAGGTGGTCATGTATATAGCTCGAATGTATGTTAGATTGTATTTGTATTTAAGTGTCTTTCAACTACTTTTTCTACATTATTTCTTTCTGTAATCTAAAACAATAATTAAAAGTTATTTTTTTAACACACTGTACAATTTTTTTAAAGATATATTTTCTAATGTAGTATATAAATGAAATGCTTTAAAGAAGGTTTGACTCAAGAATTTAGCATGTCATCAATTCCAGTAACCTAATGCTGCAATAATTAAAGTTACATAGAAACGAGAAAAATAATACGAGCCATGCGGCTTCTTACCCAATTGGGAAGTTCAAATTCTCACAAGTTAATTCTCGCATCATACAATTTTATAAATAAAATAAATTCCTTTCGTTCTTTAAAACATTACTTTGTTTTTGATTGACACTAGTTGATTGACACTAGTTGATTGACACTAGTTGTTTGACTAGTACTTGTCATGGCCAGTTGGAATGATGAGACCGTTGCGACAAATGTTCGCCGGAAATAGTTATCGCTTAATGATTCTTTGGAAGAGGATCACATAGAGTTTCAGAATGTGTAATGTCAAAGTACTACAATTTGAATATTTATACACTGCTGCTCCTCTGATTAAGATTTAAATCTTAGATAAATTGTGAAACTTATAACATAAAATAGTGAAGCAGAGATGGAAAAATGAATTCTTTGCCTCCTATTGCATGCTTTCCGAATTGAATCTTGACTTCTAATCTGATAGAAAAAAGTAGTTACACGATACTGGGAATAGGTACGTATGTTTACAAACTATTTAGAATCTAATGTATATTTGATTTGTATCTGTATTTAAAAAATTAATGAATCTGTAGTTGAACTCTTAACATAAATTAGAAAAATATAGTTTATTGAAGCTTTCTTTGTTGCGTTCTGAACTGATGTGGTAGATTACACCCAAATGGAGTAGATCAAGGAAGAATAGATTTATGAAAATTTGATGGTGACACTACAACAAATGTTTAGAAACCTACTACGTTATAAAATTGAACGAATATGACCTTGATTCCATTCAAAGTCTTATTTTGTTTTAACAGTTTCTTAAACTTTATGTTAAAAAAAGAATGAAAGTGATAAATTGAATTGAGACTTGAGAAATTGATCAAAAAAAAAAATTGCATCATCAACAACATTTGAGGTTTGAAGATTCATATCATTTGCAGCAAAGTTAATTTCAACAACGTTCCAAATTTTTTCAATATTATTGTTATTAATGATCCCAAGATTCAATTGATTACTTATGCTTATGATAAAATACGTGCCATTAATCTTTAATCTGCTTCTTTATGAATCAATCAATGGCTAAATGTTCTCGATTGTAATTTTAAGTGACTATACTTTTTCCATATCTAGATCAACGATCGCATATTTTCATCGTAATCCCATGAATGTAACAACAAATTGTAACTTGTACAGACCTATTTCTCCAAGGCACTTTAATGATATTGCTACCCATACGAAAAATCGTAGAAGTTGAATTATTAAAGTAGCTATGAATTTGTTTTCAACAAAACCACATAATTAAATAAATTATATTTTACAAATTCATATAGCTCCGTTGGTATAAAATATGAAGAAAAACTTGAACACGTGACATTGGTTTATATTTAGCAGCAAAAAAAATTCAACAGTTTTTCATTATCTTTCAAATTGGAAAATTGGTTTTTATCCCATGAGTAAGAGAGATTTTCATTATATGATCGTTTTGACTGAAGTTGTAAATAATGTTTCGACTATTTAGTTTTATGTGTGGTGGACCATCGAAGGTTATTATTGCATGAAATTCAGGACATCACTTGATTCTGTGAAAGCATTAAAATTAGTTCAATTGCAATGATACCCGAATTAAATTCAAATAGTTTGCAATGTTCCGATAAGTTAAAGGCTCGTGAGTTTCCTAAGTAATTATTCGTATTATGTCCTTATTGATTGCAGCTTTTTGAACTGATCAAGAGTTTTCAATTTATGATCAGTTTTAATTAGTTGTGAGGTCAATTTTCAATTTTAATTCAATCCAATTTCAACCATCATTAGATGGTTTTCAAATTTGATTGAATATTTGAAGAGGAATGTAATAATCGACAAATAATTGAATAATCATTTTTTTCCAATATATTTCATATTTGTGATCCATCTTGTTCGGGTAATCGTCCGATACAAAAGCATTTGAAAAAGCGTATAATTGGATATTTCGTTACTGCATTCTTTGTACTTTAGTGCTGAGAACCATCAGAAAAAAAACCCCTATACTATCTTTATTGATTCCAAGAGCACTTAATAAATTAGCAGATGGGATTTCTGACCCGTTAATTGGTAATAATTTTAACTTTGTCATGAATTTGTAATTAATTTGGTGATTTGAAAGCTAAAATCTTAGTTGAAAGCTAAAATCTTAGTTCAAAATGTATCTGATACTAACCCATATATGTTTATAATATGGAACGTTCAATTCTGCTATTAAGAGGTCCCAAATGATTGAGTCAAATGGGGTTTCAAGACGTGTAATATTAAACATGTTATCATGCTTAGTGGATTATACATTGTTATTCTTACGGTTTTAAATTTTTAATTTAAGTTATTGAATTAAAACATTTTTAACCAAACTATTTGATTTCATGATTTTGAGAGAATCTACTGATAAAAATACATTGCTTCAGCACCAAAATGATTGAGTCTAGCTATTTAGATCACTTAAAATTATGTTATTGTATTTGTATAAATTTACAGCTCTTGAATGATCTCTTATTCACTCGTTGTACATGAGATATTATGTATATGTAATCAATATTTATTGAAATTATCTTTGAATCAATTACTTATAAAATTTTGTTAGTAATACTACTATATTACAAATCATTTTAGTAATTTGAATTTGTAATACAAATACAATTTAATACATTTCACGTAATCATTTAAATACGAACAACAATGCTACATAACTCAATGAGCAGCCACTAGATATCTCAAATATCCAAAGATTAATAACACTAGCATTACATGATGACAGTAGATATACAAGAAATTTTGAAATATTTAATACTAGAACAAGGAAATTCTCATTTAAAAAACCATTTACAACAGTTCAAATACGTAGATGTTTACTATCAGCTAGAAACTATAAGATCACTTTTAGTTCAAAGACCACCTAATCCACCAATTGATTCAAAAATAAATCAACAAATTAATGAACTAGTTCAATGGAGAAACAATAACAAGTTAAAAACTTCAATCCACTCAATAAAGCAAAATTACATATATAAAAACAAATTAATTTCATTATGGAAAGGTGATATAACCACATTAACTGACGTAACAGCAATAGTAAATGCAGCAAATTCAGCATTACTTGGATGTTTCCAACCAGAACACAAATGTATTGATAATGTTATTCATACAGCAGCAGGACCAGATTTAAGAGAAGCTTGTTATGAAATTATGTTAGAACAGAAACACGAAGAACCAGTTGGATCAGCAAAAATTACTTCAGGGTTTAATTTACCTGCGAAATATGTCGTTCATACCGTGGGTCCAACCATTAGAGGTGGAAAGCCAAGTCGGAAACAAATTGAAGAACTAAAGAATTGTTATATTTCATGTTTGGAAGTTATGGAGAAATTAAACGAGTCAAATAAATCAATTGCTTTTTGTTGTATTTCAACTGGATTATTTGCATTTCCCAAAGACTTAGCCTCTAAAATCGCTGTTGACACAGTTCTTGAATATTTTGATAATCATCCTAATAGTTCAATTCAACAAGTTATATTTAATGTATTTTTAAAAGAAGACGAAGAACTATATTTGAACCTACTTAATAAACTTGAAAAGTCAAACGTAGCTCTAAAACCAACTACAAATCAGAATATAGAAAAAGCAAAACATCTAATCAAAGAAGCAGATTATATATTAATTTCTGCAGGTGCAGGATTATCAGCAAGTGTGGGGCTAGATTATTCATCAAATGAATTATTTCAAAAAGAATACAAGCCATTTTTGAAATTAGGTATCAAAAATCTATATCACACAATTGGTTTTCCCTTTCCATCAGAATTAGATCAATGGAATTTCTTCTTACATCATTATATAAATACTCATAAAAAATGGCCAAAAACTGAAACTTATCATCAATTACTAAAACTTACTGAAAACTTCAAAGATTGGTTTGTTATGACGACTAACGCTGATGGGTTTTTCGTTAAAAATGAATTTGATAAATCAAAAGTTTTGACAGTTCAAGGTAATTACTCAATCATACAATGCTCAAAAAATTGTAGAGATGATGCTTACAGATCAATTGATGAATTATCGACCCAATATCCATTAAAAAAAGAATCTCAAATTCCTCGTTGTGAATATTGTGGTTCTAAAATGCAAATGTTTTTAAGAATGACAAGATATTTTAATGAGAAAATAGTAGACGAACAAAGAAAAAACTTTCATAAATTCTTAGAGGAAGTGGTTGATTCTGGCAAGAAATGTGTAATATTAGAATTAGGTGTCGGCTTAAATACTCCAAGTATATTGAGATACTCAAATGAAGAAAGAATTGAGAAATTTCCAGAAGTATTTGATCTAATTAGAATTGGTAATGGACCAAGTAGTACTATTGATCCTGAAGTTATGGATAAAGCTATTGTTATAGATGCTGACGTTAAAACTGCAATTGATTTAGTATGTAAAAATTAAATATTATGGATTATTAATAGATATTATAGAATTAATAAAAATATAAAGCGGCTTTATGTATGTATTATTATACCTCTTAACTGGAAATAAAAAGAAATTACGATATTACACAAAACAAGAAATTTTTCACTTGTACAAAAAATTTTTTTTATCTTAAAGATCTATAAAATAAAAAAAAGAATTCATACCATCATTTAATCAGAAATATATATATACCAACGACCACAACATAATGTCCGAAATAGATATTGAATCCGCATCATTAGAACAATTAAGAGATATACTAAACAACAAAACATCCAACATAACTTTAGCACATAGATTTAGAGCATTATTTAATCTAAAATCAATAGGTAAAGAAGATGAGGACCGAACAAAAGCACGTAAAGCTATTTCGTATATAGCAGATGCATTCGCAGATGATTCAGAATTGTTGAAGCATGAAGTTGCTTATGTTTTGGGACAAACCAAAGATCTTTTTGCAGCTCCTTATTTAAGAGATGTATTAATTGATACTAATCAGCAGATTATGGTTAGACATGAAGCAGCAGAAGCCTTGGGTGCATTGGGTGATAAAGAATCTTTAGAATTATTACAAGATTATTTTGTTAATGATCCAGCTTTAGAAATTAGACAAACTTGTGAATTAGCTATAGAAAGAATTAAATGGGAAAATTCTGAAAATTTCAAGACTGAGAAATTAGAAAAATCATTATATGAAAGTATAGACCCTGCTCCTCCATTAGTTACTGATGAAAACAATTCCAAGATCGAAAAATTACAACACATTTTAAATGACCAACAAAAACCATTATTTGAAAGGTATAGAGCCATGTTTAGATTAAGAGATATTGGAACCGATGAAGCTTGTTTGGCATTAGCCACAGGGTTTGCCGATCCAAGTGCTTTATTCAAACACGAAGTTGCTTATGTATTTGGACAATTATGTAATCCTGTTACTGTACCTTCATTAATAAAAGTATTAAAAGATGAAAGCGAGGCAGGTATGGTAAGACATGAAGCTGCTGAAGCCTTGGGGAGTATAGCTACTGATGAATGCTTACCAGTATTGAGATCATTCCTAAATGACGAAGAACAAGTTGTTAGAGATTCAGCTATCGTTGCTCTAGATATGTATGAATATGAAAATTCAAATGAATTAGAATATGCAACAGTTAAATAGATAAACATTTTTCTTAGTAAATGTATATTAGTTATTAGTCCTAAATCTATATCCACAATTTGTACAAGTGTAAAAGACAGTAGCACCTTCATCAGCAGATCTTAGTTGTAAGGTATGATATTGCATTTCTTCATTACCACATTTAGGACATTTTTCCTTGATAGTTGCACCATCATCTAATTCATCTTTTTTCAAAGTAGTTTTAACTACTGATCTTGCAGATTTTAATTTTGAAGGAAATGCATCATCTGAACTTTTCGTTATAACTTTTAAATTTGCAAATTTTGATTTTGGGTATGATGCTGAACATACTTTACATGTTATATCTGATGATGAACTATGAGAATCTAGCAAGTCTCCACAATATGTGCAAAATATTAATGATCCAACTACTGACATTTGAGGGTGAAATTATGTAATAACTAATTTAAAGTTGATGTATATTGGTTTAACGAGTTTTAAGATAATGTAAGTAGATTTTGTAACATTTTTTTTGTTCCTTCGTACAATAAATATTTATTATGCAAAGCGATGAGACATAAGAAACAGTGATTAATACAAGGACTATATTCTTAACTAGACCCCATAGATTTAATACAAGGCAGTTAGAAGAAGATTACTTACGTCTTTGATCAAAAGCTTTGACTCAATTGACTTCAATTGATGCTTAATAGCCCAAGTAGAGCACTTTCTCGTAAAACTTTTACGTTTAATAATGAACACGTCCTCTCAAGTAAGCCATTCCATAACTCGGCGTGTTCTACACGTAATAAAGCCTTCACATTATCCAATTTATTAGTTTAATTCAACATATTTTGTTGTTTTACTTTTAAAAGAATATTTAGGAAAAGTTCAGATTTTTGTTTTGAAAAAAAAGTTCTCTAAAAAATAAAATTTACTTCAATTCTTTGATTTCAAACCAAATCGAAAACCACTAAACAACATATTCCAAAATGGCTATGCCAATGCCAGATTTATCAAATGCCATCGTAGCACAAGATGAAATGGGTAGACCATTCATTATTGTACGTGATCAAGGTAAAAAACAAAGAAAACATGGAATTGAAGCAACAAAATCTCACATTTTAGCAGCAAGATCAGTTGCAAGTATAGTTAAAACTTCTTTAGGTCCAAGAGGCTTAGATAAAATCTTAATAAGTCCAGATGGAGATATTACCATAACGAATGATGGTGCTACTATATTATCACAAATGGAATTAGATAATCAAATTGCTAAATTATTAGTTGAATTATCAAGATCTCAAGATGATGAAATTGGAGATGGTACTACTGGTGTTGTTGTTTTAGCTTCTGCGTTATTAGATCAAGCATTAGAATTAATTGAAAAGGGAATACATCCAATTAAAATAGCAAACGGATTTGATGAAGCTTGTAAAATTGCAGTTACTCAGTTAGATAAAATAGCAGATGAAGTATTAATCAATGAAAAACCAAATCTTTTAAAAGCAGCCAAGACTTCTTTAGGTTCAAAAATAGTTTCTAAAGCTCATGATCATTTTGCAAATATGGCAGTTGATGCAGTATTAGCAGTTGCTGATTTAGGTAGAAGAGATGTCGATTTTGAATTGATTAAAATGGAAAAAAAAGTTGGTGGATCAATTGAAGATTCTAAATTAATTAATGGGGTTTTGTTAGATAAAGATTGGAGTCATCCTCAAATGCCCAAAGAAGTTAAAGATTGTAAAATAGCTATATTAACATGTCCATTTGAACCACCAAAACCTAAAACGAAACATAAATTAGACATATCAACAGTTGAAGAGTTTAAAGTATTACAAGAATATGAACAAAAAAAATTTCAAGAAATGATTGATTTAGTCAAACAATCTGGTGCTAATGTTGTTGCTTGTCAATGGGGTTTTGATGATGAAGCAAATCATTTATTATTAGCCAATAAATTAAATGCTATAAGATGGATTGGTGGATCTGAATTAGAATTATTAGCTATAGCTACTAATGGTCGTATAGTACCTAGATTCGAAGATTTAAGTGCCAATAAATTAGGTAAAGCAGGTATAATAAAGGAGTTAGAATTTGGTACAACAAAAGATCGTATGTTAGTAATAGAAGAATGTTCAAATACAAAAGCAGTTACTTGTTTTATAAGGGGTTCAAATGAAATGATTGTTGCAGAAGGTGTAAGAGCTTTACATGATTCATTATGTGTTGTTCGTAATTTAATAAGAGATAATAGAGTAGTTTATGGTGGAGGGGCTTCTGAATTAACTTGTTCAATTGCAGTATCAGAAGCAGCCGACAAGCAAAAGGGAATAGATCAATATGCTTTTAGAGCTTTTGCTAACGCTTTAGATACAATTCCATTAACATTAGCTGAAAATTCAGGTTTAGATCCAATTGAAACTTTAAGTAATTTGAAAGCAAAACAAGTTAATGAAAATAATTCCCATTTAGGTGTTGATTGTCTTGGTAAAGGTACTAATAATATGAAAGATTTGTTTGTAATTGATCCATTAATTGGTAAAAAACAACAATTATTATTAGCTACTCAATTAACTAGAATGATATTGAAAATTAATGATGTTATCATTAGTGGAACTGATGATTATTAAGGGTAAATAGCTGGGTTATAATACTATTAACAGTACATATTGTTATAGAAATTAAAGACTGTCTACTTTATTACTCTAAAAAAATTCGAAGTTAATTGGTAGTGCGGAAATTTGATAAAGTTCGGTTCCAAATTTCAACGAAATTTCTAAGTTTAAAGAATCAAGCAAAACTAGAATAACCAATTCATTCACATCCAATTGACTTTTCCATTTATTGTATATAACTCAATCTTATAGCAGATTATTAAAAAAATTATCAATCATGAGTATGGGAACGCCAGCAGTTGTTATGGACAACGGTACCGGATTAACCAAGTTAGGTTTTGCAGGTAATGATTCACCTTCATTTATATTCCCCACCGCAATAGCAACATCATCAGCATCATCAAAAGCTGGTAAAACCACCATTAGATCATCGAATTTATCTTCGAAAAGAGGATTAGAAGATTTAGATTTTTATATAGGAGATGAAGCCTTGGAGGCAGCAAGTGGACCACAATATGGATTACATTATCCAATAAGACATGGACAAATTGAAGATTGGGATCAAATGGAAAGGTTTTGGGAAAGCTCTATTTTTAAATATTTGAGATGTGAACCTGAAGATCATTATTTTCTTTTGACTGAACCACCTTTAAATCCTCCAGAAAATAGAGAAAGTACTGCTGAAATTATGTTTGAGAGTTTTAATTGTGCAGGTTTATATATTGCAGTACAAGCAGTTTTAGCGTTAGCTGCATCCTGGACTTCACCAAAAGTTCAAGATAGATCATTAAGTGGTACAGTCATTGATTCTGGTGATGGTGTAACTCATGTTATACCAGTGGCAGAAGGTTATGTTATTGGAGCTGCTATAAAAAACATACCGTTAGCTGGTAGAGATATTACATTATTTATACAACAATTATTAAGAGATAGAGGAGAAGCTGATACAAGTTTACAAACTGCTGAAAGAATTAAACAACAATTTTGTTATGTATGTCCTGATATAGTTCAAGAATTTACAAGATTTGATCAATATCCACAAGAAAAATTTGCACAATATATGGTTGAATACACCGACAAGAATAAAAACAAAATAGTTGATGTTGGATACGAAAGATTTTTAGCACCAGAAATTTTCTTTAATCCAGAAATATGTTCATCAGATTTTTTAACACCATTACCAATAGTTGTAGACCAAGTAATACAAGCATCTCCTATTGATGTAAGGAAGAAATTATACAAAAATATAGTCTTATCAGGTGGTTCAACAATGTTTAAAGATTTTGGTAAAAGATTACAAAGAGATTTAAAATCAATAGTAAAAGAAAGAGTCGGATTAAGTGAAAAATTGAGTGGTGTACAAAGTAGTGGAGTTGATGTACAAGTTATATCACACAAAAAACAAAGAAATGCTGTTTGGTTTGGTGGTTCATTATTAGCTCAAACTTCAGAATTTAAAAGTTTTTGTTATACCAAAAGTGATTATGATGAATATGGTCCAAGTATTGTAAGAAATTTTTCATTATTTTCAGTACCATAATTGATTGAATGACAAGTTGTCTCTTGATAAAGATCTGGATCTCATTTACTTACTGAATTAAGATAATGTATAATATTGATATCATAACTTCGATTCGACTTACTCTCTACAATTGTTTTGTGTAATTTTTCAAATTTATGTTCTCTCTCTCTGTTAGTTTACATTTTTGTATTTATCACTATCAACTTTAGGTATTCAAAATTCAATAAAGTAAGATCAACAACAGATCATCGTACCAGGGGGGTTATGTCTACTAATACCACTACCACTACAGCCAACAACCTACAAGTAGTAGACTCCTTAGCATTAAGTGAAATTTTCAAAGGATTAACCTCAAATTCAGAAGAAGAAAGGACAAGATATGCACAAGAATTACATACATATTTATCATCAATTGCAAGAGATTTATCAACTGAACAGTTTAATAGATATAATAATGATATAAATAAAACAATTTTTGAACTACTACATCGAGAAAAGACTTCAGAAATATTAGGTGGTATAGCTGCATTAAATGCATTAATTGAATTTGATTCTGGTGTAGGTAAAGAAAATGCAAGTAAAACTGCAAGATTCTCCAACTACTTGGGGTCATTAATTTTATCTAATGATTTAGTAATTATGAAACAAGCAACTAGAACTTTAGGAAGACTAGCAACGTTAGGAGGAAATTTAACTGGAGATTTTGTTGATTATGAAGCTAAAAGAGCCATTGAATGGTTACAAAGTGATAGTAGACAACATGAAAATAGAAGACATGCTGCAATTTTGATCATAACTGCATTAGCAGATTATGCACCTACTTTATTATATCCTTTAACCAATCAAATTTTTGAAAATTTATGGTCACCTTTAAGAGATTATAAACTTATTATTAGAATAGATGCAGCAACAGCTTTACAAAAATGTATGCAAATTATATATGATAGAGATCCAACTGCTAGACTGTTTTGGATCAAAAGAATGATTGAACTGGCTTCAAAATTACTTAATGAAAATCAAGACGTCAATAATGATACAAATAGTTCATATAATTTAATACCTTCTTCATCTCAACTGAGTGAAAACATTCACGGATCATTATTAGTCTATAAAGAATTATTAAAATACTACAAAGATCCATTTATAGTATCAAGATTTGAAATAATGTATGAAAATACAATGCTATATAAACATCATAAATTAGCAATAGTAAGGCAGGAATTAACTAAAATTTTTCCATTATTATGTAAAGTCAACACGGAATTATTCGTTGAAAAATACTTGCATAGAACTTTTTATTATTATTTATCACAGTTGAAAAAATATAAAAACCAACATAACGAAACTGCAAATCAAGACAAGAGTGTAATATTTAGAAGCATCGGACTAATAGCAATAGAAGTGGGGAATCAAACAGCAACTTATTTAGATGCGATTCTAGATAATATAAGAGAAGGTTTAGCTCGAAATTTTGGAGTACAACTGTTTGAAGCAAATGAAAATGTTATAACTTCAAACATTGCATCTTTATCAACAAGTTCAAAGTACACAACCAGTAAAAAAGAAACAGAACCCGCAATTTTCGATTGTATAGGAAAATTATCTATAGCAGTTGGTCCAGCACTTACGAAGCATTTACAAAGAGATATACTAGATATGATGTTTGCCAATTGTTCACTTTCAAAACCTATGCAAGATGTTCTACAAACTTTAACCAAAAATATACCCACTTTAACAACATTAATCAACGAAAAATCACTCAATCTACTAAGTTTAGTCTTATCCGGTAAAGGATTTCAACCACCTGGTTCACCATACGGAAGTATTAAAATGAAATCAAATCTTGCAAAAGATTGTAGATTGATAATGATATCAAGAGATACTGGATTAAGTATAAATAATATACGATCAGATCAACAAAAATATGAAAAATTAGATAGCTCAATAATAGTTCAAGCATTAGAAATGTTGGCAGCTTTTAAATTTGATAATTATCAATTAAATGAATTTGTGAGATATTGTACTATAAATTATCTTGAAAGTAATAATTTGAAAGTTAGACTTACTGCAACTGTCACATCATGTGAAATTTTTGTTAAAGATCCTATATGTCAACAAGTTAGTGTAAATGCATTAAATGCTGTAAATGAAGTCTTGGGTAAATTATTAGCTATATCAATAACTGATCCTGCACCAGAAATTAGAATTGCGGGTCTTACGGTATTAGCAAATGCTGGTAATTTTGATCCTCAACTATCGCAAGCAGATAATGTTAGACTACTATTCATTGCATTAAATGATGAAGTATTTGAAGTAAGAAAAGTTGCAATAAAAATATTGGGAAGATTGTCATCAATCAATCCTGCATACATTGTACCGTCATTAAGGAAAACATTGATTCAATTATTAGCAAAACTTGATTATTCAATTTCAAGTAGGAAAAAAGAAGAAACTGCAATATTACTATCCATACTTATCAGCAACTCAAAAGAATTAACAAGACCTTATGTTAAACCTATTGTAGAAGCATTATTACCAAAAGCCAAAGATGTAAGTTCATCTGTTGCATCAAGTGCAATCAAATGCCTAGGCGACTTATCTGTTGTCGGAGGTGAAGATCTAAAACCATTCATACCAAGTTTAATGCCACTTATACTAGAAACATTCCAAGACCAAAGTTCTTCGTATAAAAGAGACGCAGCTTTGAAAACTTTAGGCCAATTATCATCATCATCAGGATATGTTATACAACCATTGTTAGACTACCCTCAATTATTAGGTATGTTGGTAGCTATATTAAAATCTGATAATTCAATAGAAATAAGAAGAGAAACTGTTAGATTATTAGGTATACTAGGAGCCTTAGATCCATATAAACATAGAGAAGTAGAACAAAATTCCAAAAACATACCAGCAGAACAAAATGCTCCACCTGTTGATGTTGCCTTGCTAATGCAAGGAATGTCACCATCAAATGAAGAATATTACCCCACAGTTGCCATCACAAATTTAATGAAAATATTAAAAGATCCATCATTAAGTTTACATCATACAAAAGTCATACAAGCTATAATGTATATTTTTCAAACTTTGGGTTTAAGATGTGTTACTTTTTTACCACAGATTATACCTGGTATTATTAATGTTATACATACTTGTCAACAGTCAATGTTGAAATTTTATTTCCAACAATTAGGTGATATCATATTAATTGTCAAACAGCATATAAGACCATTTTTAGATGAGATTTTTCAAGCTATAAAAGATTTCTTTTATGTCAATCAATTAAATATTCAAGTTACTATCATTAATGTTATACAGTCAGTTTCCAAAGCCTTAGATGGTGAATTCAAATTATATTTACCAGATGTTCTTACATTATTATTAGGTGTATTTGAAGAAGACAAATCGGTGAAAAGAGTTTCTTCATTACATGTACTTAAAAGTTTTGTTGTATTTGGAAGTAATATTGAAGAATTTGTTGATATTATTGTACCCACTATAGTGAAGATGTTTGAAACTGGTCCATTAGAATTAAGAAAAGCTGCTATTGAAACCATTGGTAGATTATCACGTAATGTGATGCTTAATGATATGGCATCTAGAATCATACATCCGTTGTTAAGAGTTATGCATACAGAAGAACTTCGAGAATCATGTATTAATACATTAAATTTTATGTTATTACAATTAGGTTCAGAATTTACCGTCTTCATTCCAATCATCAAAAAAACTTTAATACAACAAAATATAGTTGCACCAAAATTTGAACAACTTGTTAGTAGATTATTAAATGGGGATCCATTACCTTTGCATGTAGAAGAATATGAAAATGGTCATTATGACGCTGCAGATTCAGATATGCCTTCCAAAAAACTTCCAGTAAATCAAGCAGCTTTAAAAGCAGCATGGGATGCAAGTCAAAGACGTACGAAGGAAGATTGGCAAGAATGGATTGGTAGATTAAGTAAAGAGTTATTATTACAAAGTCCTTCTCATGCCATAAGAGCGTGTGCTGGTCTAGCTTCAGATTATTATCCATTAGCTAAAGATTTATTTAATGCAAGTTTTGCAAGCTGTTGGAGTGAACTATATTCTCAACATAAAGAAGAATTGGTTCAAGCTTTTTGTATAGCACTTTCATCACCAACAAATCCACCAGAAATACATCAAATATTATTAAACTTAGCTGAATTTATGGAACATGATGATAAATCCTTACCAATTGCTATAAGTACATTAGGCCAATATGCTCAAAGATGTCATGCATTTGCAAAAGCACTTCACTATAAAGAGTTAGAATTTTATGAAGAACCAACAACTCCAACTATAGAATCATTAATAAGTATAAACAATCAACTTCAACAATCAGACGCAGCCATTGGTATTTTGAAACATGCTCAACTACATCATGATTTACAACTAAAAGAAACATGGTATGAAAAATTACATAGATGGAATGATGCATTGAAAGCTTATAATGAAAGAGAAAAAGTTGAACCTGATAATATGGAAATTACAATGGGTAAAATGAGATGTTTCCATGCATTAGGAGAATGGGAACAATTATCAGAATTAGCTCGTAGTAAATGGGATAATTCGTCAAGTGATGTTAAAAGAAGTGTTGCTCCATTAGCAGCAGCAGCGGCTTGGGGTCTAGGTCAATGGGATAGAATGGATTCTTGCATAAAAGTTATGAAAGCTGCATCACCAGATAAGGCCTTTTTCAATGCTATATTGAGTTTACATAGAAATAATTTTGAAGATGCTTCTGAACATATCTTAAAAGCTAGAGATCTTTTGGTTACGGAAATAACAGCATTGGTCAGCGAAAGTTACAACAGAGCCTATGGTGTTGTTGTTAGAGTACAAATGTTAGCTGAATTAGAAGAAATTATTAAATATAAATGTTTACCTCAAGGTTCAGAAAAGAGAGCAATAATGCGTAAGACATGGAATACAAGATTACTTGGATGTCAAAGAAACGTTGACATATGGCAAAGAATGTTGAAAGTACGAGCATTAGTTATCAAGCCAAAACAAGATATGGACATGTGGATTAAATTTGCAAACCTTTGTAGAAAATCCGGCAGATTAAATTTAGCTGAAAAGTCATTAAATCTGTTATTAGAAGAAGGATCACCTGAAAATCCTTCAAGAGCACCTCCTCAAGTTGTTTATGCACAATTGAAATATATGTGGACAAAAGGTCAAAGACCAGAAGCATTAAGACATTTAGTTGATTTTACAACAAGAATGTCACAAGATTTAGGTTTAAATCCAAATGACTTGATAACTCAACCATTACCATCTGAAGGACCAGGTATTCCAAAACATGTTGATGAATATACTAAATTATTAGCTAGATGTTTTTTAAAACAAGGTGAATGGCAAATTGCGTTAAATAATAATTGGAGGTCAGAAACTTCAGAGATTATTTTAGGTGCTTATTTATTAGCTACTCATTTTGATAATAAATGGTATAAAGCATGGCATAATTGGGCTTTAGCTAATTTTGAAGTAATCTCATTATACACAAGTCAAAATCAAGGTGAAGAGAAAAAATCCAATGATATTGATGGTACAATTCATATTCAACAAACTAATGTTATACCTATTGAGGCAGTTCAAAGACATGTTATACCATCTATCAAAGGTTTTTTCCACTCAATTGCATTATCAAACTCAAATTCACTTCAAGATATGTTAAGATTATTGACATTATGGTTTAAATTTGGTGGTATACCAGAAGCAGCAAAAGCTATGAATGAAGGTTTTAATATGGTCAAAATTGATACTTGGTTAGAAGTTGTACCACAATTAATTTCACGTATTCATCAACCAAATGAAATTGTTAGTAGATCATTATTTGGTTTGTTAACGGACTTAGGTAAAGCTCATCCTCAAGCATTAGTATATCCATTAGCTGTTGCCATTACTTCAGAATCGGCAAGTAGAAAGAAAGCAGCTCAATCTATAATTGAAAAAATGAGGTTTCATTCTTCGGTATTAGTTGATCAAGCAGAATTGGTCAGTAGAGAATTAATTAGAGTTGCTGTATTATGGCATGAACAATGGTATGAAGGTTTAGAAGATGCTTCCAGATTGTTTTTTGGAGAACACAACACAGACAAAATGTATGAAGTATTAGAACCATTACATCAAATGTTACAAAGAGGGCCTGAAACAATGAGAGAACAAGCATTTGCTAATGCATTTGGTAGAGAATTGGCTGATGCTTTTGAATGGGTCTTAAATTTTAGACGTACTAAAGACATTACCAATTTAAATCAAGCTTGGGATATTTATTATAATGTTTTTAGAAGGATTACAAGACAATTACCACAATTGGTCAGTCTTGAGTTACAATTTGTTTCACCAATGTTGGAAAAAGCTCATGATTTAGAATTGGCTGTACCTGGTACTTATGAAGCAGGTAAACCAGTAATTAGAATTATTGGATTTGATCCTACTTTTTCGGTTATATCATCGAAACAAAGGCCAAGGAAATTGTCATGTAGAGCAAGTAATGGTAAAGTTTATCAATATGTTTTAAAAGGTCATGAAGATATTAGACAAGATAATTTAGTCATGCAATTATTTGGTTTAGTTAATACTCTATTAGTCAATGACCCAGAATGTTTTAAAAGACATTTAGATATACAGCAATATCCTGCTATTCCCCTTTCTCCAAAAGTTGGTTTATTAGGTTGGGTACCAAACTCAGATACTTTCCATATGCTTATAAAGGGATACAGAGAATCAAGAAGTATTATGTTGAATATTGAACATAGATTATTATTACAAATGGCACCAGATTATGATATTTTAACATTATTACAAAAAGTCGAAGTATTTACAAGTGCTTTAGACAATACAAGAGGCCAAGATTTATATAAAGTTCTATGGTTGAAATCTAAATCTTCAGAAGCTTGGCTAGACAGAAGAACTACATATACCAGATCATTAGCCGTCATGTCAATGGTTGGTTACATTTTGGGATTAGGTGATAGACATCCATCTAATTTAATGCTTGATAGAATTACTGGTAAAGTTGTACATATTGATTTTGGTGATTGTTTTGAAGCTGCTATATTACGAGAAAAATATCCAGAAAAAGTTCCATTTAGATTAACAAGAATGTTAAATTATGCGATGGAAGTTAGTGGAATTGAAGGTTCATTTAGGATTACTTGTGAACAAGTAATGAGAGTTTTAAGAGATAACAAAGAATCATTAATGGCTATATTAGAAGCATTTGCTTATGATCCTTTAATTAATTGGGGTTTTGATTTCCCAACTAAAACATTAGCTGAAGCTACTGGTATAAAAGTTCCACAAATCAATATTGTTGAATTATTAAGGACTGGTCAAATTGATGAAGCTGAAGCTAATAGATTACAAAAGCAAAATGATTTAGAAATTAGAAATGCTAGAGCTGGATTAGTCTTAAAAAGAATTACTGATAAATTGACTGGTAATGATATCAAGAGATTAAAAGGTTTAGATGTTCCTACACAAGTTGATAAATTAATCCAACAAGCAACTAGTGTTGAAAATCTATGTCAACATTATATTGGTTGGTGTTCCTTCTGGTAAAAGTAATGAAAAAAAATACGTCTATTATATTTATTAATGTATTATGCAACTTTCTTAGATACATTTGTAAAACCAGTACCTCTTATTGATAAAGTCATAAATTCATCATCACCATCTATTTCATCAGCATCATCTTTGAAATATGCTTCAGTACCCATTAATTGTTTTATATCCCTCAAAGCGTATATTAATTTTTCATCAATTTCACTCTTGTGAATTTTGATTCTTCCTATGTCTTCTTTACCAATAATCATAAACACTAAAGCCATAATAATCTGATATCTTCCTATAGCTCCACTTTTAGTAATTTCTTCAATTAATTGATATGCAGTCAATTCACCTAAGTCTTCAGGCAATGATTGTGCTTCTCCAACGTTTTCAGCTATTATTCTCCAACCTCTTTTTGATTCAGCTACTAAAGTAATTCCAAAACCAGGAGATTTACCCGAATTCTCACCTCTCCAAACATCAGCAGTTATATTAACTTCACATCCAGTATTTCTTAATACTGATCTTGCAGAATCAATCATTCTATTTACAATCGAAGGTGATACTCTTGTACAATACGCAACTCCTCTAATCGCTGAATATTTAGGTATATCTATGGCATGTATTGTTAATGGGCTCGGTATCAATGAGTTACAAACTAAATGAACTTCTCCACCACCTAATGGAGGTGATCCTCTTTTTATTGTATGAATTAAACATTCTCGTACTCCAAATTTCTCCATTATTGGTAATAGTCCCCATTTTATAGCATCAACACCAGTTTCACCCGTAAGATTAGTTAATCCTTTAAATATGATACTAAATTTCTTTTTTGAAAAAGGAGCTAACATTAACATTGGTTCAATAAAATATCCGACAGGTTTTGAATTTGGACAATTATGCGTTAGTTCACCTCCTATTATTATACCTGGTCTATATATTATGGTCGTACCAGTATATGATATTTCTATATGTGAACCATTTGTTACAGATTCAATTAATCTTAAAAATGAAACTTCATAATCTTTTAAACCTGGATTTAAATCATTTGATCTTATTTTTATTATTTTTATGGATTTCCCACTCAATGTTGAAAGTATTAGTCTTAATCTAAAACTTCTATGACCTTCAAATACTGTTACACTCGGATTTGATGACATTCTGGTAATGTTTGTGATGGGGTGGTCAGATTTCTGGTGTAACTTTGATAATACCTAGATGATGATCATCTTATAAAAGTTGAGTTTTTTAATATATTGTATTTCGTGTTTTCTAATTTACGGACAATGACAGATTATGCGACATTAAAAGTAAATTTCAATACAAAAAGAGACTGGAGATTTGTTTTCAAATATATTCAAGAGGTTTGTTTCAAATTTAAATACCAAAATACATTTCAATCGTTAATGTCAACTCCATCTGAAGGTTCATCATTGAAAAGGACAAATACAGAACAAAATGGAAACGATTCTATAAAAAAATTAAAACCCAATGACTATGATGTAGCTGGAGATACTGAATTACAAAATTCAATGAATATACTTCAAGACCAAAATAATTTAGACACAAATACGACAACATCAACTAGTCTAGCGACTCCTAATATTACTACAGCAACTAATCCATTGACAGCTCAAAATACATCCAAAGTTCAACAAGATCAAGAAAAACAAGATACCTCAAAATTGAATGATGCAATTGCAGCAGCAGGTGTTGATATTCAAAAAGAAGAAGAATTATTATTACAACAACAACAATCAAGAAGATTTGAAGGTTTTCAAGATAGACCAGGTTTCACAACTACATCTAAAACATCACCATTTTTGAATCCATATCATTTAGCTGCATTCATTGTTAAAATTGCTAAAACTCGTCAAATTAATCAAAATTTTTTAGAAGATGGGGACATGTTAAATTTAATATCTGGAGCTTGTGAAAATTGGATTGCTCATATTGCAAGTAAAACTTTAATACTATCTCGTCATAGAAGGAGAGGTATATTAACTTCGAGCTCAAAAAAAAGTAATTCCTCATCTTCATCTTCTTCATTTCAAAGATCAGGTGTTAGTAAAGAGTTAAGAAATATGGCTTTAAAACAAAAAGAGATGGAAGAGAAAAGAGTACAAAAGAGAATAGCATTAGGTTTAGAAAAAAGTGCTCATGATCCAACAAATGATGAAAATGGTGATAGTAAAGCAGGTGCAGATGAAACTTTACATAGAGCAGCTAATGCAACAGCTTCGATGATGACAATGGGTAAAAAGAAATATAGTTGGATGAATGCAGGAGGTGGAAATGCTAATAATGCAACTGCAGATAGTGGGAATTCAGGTAGTAAAAGTAAACAAAGTCCTATAATTTCGATAAGAGGTGATAATGGATTAAGATATAGAGAAGTAAGATCGGGTAATTCAATTGTATTAAAAGATTTATTAGGTGCTATCGAAGATGAAAAAAAAGGAACACAACAAGCTGTAATTAAAGGTTATGCTAAATTACGAGATTGAATAAATTAATGAAATGATGAATTGCTAAAATTGTTTCAAGGGTTGTAGTATCTTCTTTCTCTATGTTATATTAAACTAACTTTGATACTACTAACTTGTTGGTTATAGATAGTGAAATTTATCACGTCAATTATTTTGTGTAACAAAAAGATTGCAATGTTTTTGTTTACATTTTTCTTTTTGATCTTTTAAGTGATTTAAACAATTTACAACTAAAATAGTTTAAAATCCAACTCATTCACAAAAAACACCAATGGAGTTCAACCTAGCGACATATTTTAACTCGTTTGATATAGATAATGACTATGAAGTTGATACATCCGAAGTGGACTCAAAAGTTGGGTCATTAATTGAATCATTAGCCAATAATCCAGAAGCAATCACTACAAATGAAGATACGCTAGAAGAAATTATAGAATTAACTCATGGTTTTAGATCACTACCCTTTAAACAACAACAACAATTAGCGTATCTCATTGTCTCATCAGTTAATACAGTAGCTCAACAATATACTCAACTACTAAAAGAAGAGGATTTTCATGAATCATTAGATCAAGTCAAAGCTACAATGGAAAGATATGGCTACTTAATTTTTGTACTATTGAAACATTTGGGAAAAGAAGACTTTTCAGAAGTTGGAGTAGCGAAAAACAAAAATCATATACCAAGAGAATTAAAAGCCAAATGGGAATCAAATTGTACAGAAGTTGAAAATGGGTTAGTAGCAGTAAGAACTATATTAAATTTAGAACTTGAAAAAATATTCGTTACAATTCCTGAGAAAGATGCATATATTGAATTATTTTCAAGACCAATAATTAACCTTTTGGAAAGTCATGAAAGAATGAAAATCGAAGGTATAAAAATTTTAATGATTGAAGTTTTATGTATTGCAGTTTCAAAACATGGACATGGTAAAACTATAAAACATTCATTGGTTCAATGTTTGGCCTTTTACGCACATCTTCCACAATACATTGCTCAATTTTTACATAAACTTTCTGATAAATATAACCATACACAATTAACTGAAGAAGTATTGAGAGAAATTGCTCAAACTCATTTTAATGCAAATGATACAAATGGACCAAAAGCTTTTGCAGACTTTTTGGTAAAACTTTCAGAATTAAGCCCAATGTTAATCTTGAAACAAATGACGAGTATAGCTCAATTATTATCGAATACAAGTCAACCATTAAGATGTTCTGTGATTGAATCATGTGGTAATGTTGTTGTTAGTATAATCAAGAGTATACAAAGTTCCGAGGAAGATGAAGATGAATCAAATGAAAATAATAATAGACAACTAGACAAATTATTAGATTTATTACAGGCCAGATTTTTAGATAGTAATTCATTTGTTAGGTGTAAAGCATTCCAAGCATTTGCAAAAGTAGCAGAATTAAAAGTAAAAATGAATGAAAGAAGGAAAGAAATTATGCAATTAGCTGTTAGAGCATTAGATGATAAGAGCGGGTTTGCAAGAAGAAATGCTATAAAATTAATTGGGAAATTAATTGTTAACCATCAATTTCAAGGTCCTCATGGTACTCAATTAAATTTGTCGTTTTGGAAAGAAAGACTTGAAGAAGCTAGTAAAGAAATGTCGAATTATATACCCACAACAGGACCTCCAGCAACTTTAAATAATGATGACGATGATGATAAGGCAGCTGCTGGTGATGACAACAAATCAGATATTTCAATGCAAGATGCTGAAGAAAATAGCTCTGATAGCGAATCGGAAAAAGATGATGAAATGCATGAAAATAATCAAAATAATGAAGATGACGTACGACAAGAACAAAATGCAGGAAACATTTCTCAAAACATCACTGACAATTTACCAGATACCACAGGACTAGCAAGAATCAGATTAAAATTTGAATTTTATAAAGATGCAGTTGATTTCATTAAGTTAATTCACAAAGGTGTTGAGTTGGTTTCAAAATTATTATTTTCCAAAAATAAACTTGAGTCTATTGATTCAATGGATTTTTTAGTATTATGTGATGTTTATGGAATTGAAGATTCTCAAGATGGTATTAGAAAAATGTTACATTTAGTTTGGATAAAAGGTTCATCAGAGGAAGGTACATCAGTTGCCTCACATTTAATTCATTGTTATATAACTTTATTTTTAACTGCTCCAAATGGTACAAATCGTGAAAAAGCTACTCATATTGCTAAAAATTTAATTGCATTAACTTATGATGCTTCTTTAGCTGATTTGGCTTCATTAGAAAAATTACTTGGACTAATGTATGAAGGCAAAAGTATTAATAGTGAAGTCATTAATGTATTATGGCAAATTTATGGCGCTCAAGTTGATGATGAATCAGTAGCTCAGGAGAAAAGAAGAGGAGCTATTAAGGTATTGGGTATGATAGCACTAGAAGATCCTACGATCATGAAAAAGGGATTGTCGTCATTATTGGATATTGGTTTGGGTAATATTGGTAAGGCTGATTTTATCTTATGTCGATATACATGTATTGCATTAAAAAGAAATCCAGCATTCACCAAAAAGGATTCAGAAGATCAAGCAGTGGAAGAAATAAATGCATTTTCACGGTTAGTTGATATTCTCAAACTTTATAGCACGGATACAGAATGGTTTTCTGTTGCTGAACAAGCTATAAATGCGATTTTTAAAATTTCATCAGATCCAGTTGTTGTTTGCTCCGATATTATACGTGATAAATCGAAAGATGTCTTTTCAAATAATCCAGATCAATTGAGAAGTTTCGCATTGTCTCAATTATTATTTCTTGTTGGTCATGTCGCTATAAAAAGCATAGTTTATCTTGAAAGCCTCGAAGCTCAATTTAAAAAGAAAAAAATAGCAGCAGAAACTAATGAGAATAATCAAGATGATGAAGAAAATGCTGATAATGAATTAGAAATGATTGGAGGTACTTCAGAAGATGATTTTGCAGATGCTGTTATTCACGTTAAAGAAAGGGAAATTTTATATGGTGAAAAATCAATTTTAAAAGGATATGGTCAAATAGTACAAAAGATATGTGCAAATCCAAAACAATATAAAAACTCACTAGTACAAAGACATGCAGTGTTGTGTTTAGTAAAATTGATGTGTGTTTCATCAATATACTGTGAAGAAAATTTACCATTGCTTTTAAAAATTATGGAAAGTTCAAAAGATCCAATAGTTAGATGTAATTGTGTTTTGGGATTAGGTGATTTGGCAGTTAGTTTCAACAGACTAATTGATGAAAATACTGATTACATATATCGTCGTTTAAACGATGAAGATCTAACGGTGCAAAGAACATGTTTAATGACAGTTACATTTTTAATCTTGGCTGGTCAAGTAAAAGTTAAAGGTCAATTATCATCAATGGCCAAATGTTTAGAAAATTCAGATCAAAGCATTAGTGACATGTGTAAGTTATTCTTTGCAGAATTAGCCACTAAGGATAACGCAATATATAACGGTTTCATTGATATTTTCAGTGGATTATCATTTGATCCTACTTTGGAATCAGAAGAATTTAAACGTATCATGAAATTCTTAGTTGGGTTCATTGAAAAAGAACGTCATCAAAAACAATTGAGTGAAAAATTAATGGCAAGATTACCTAAAGTTAAAGATGAAAAAGAATGGAATGATGTTGCTTTTGTATTGGAAACTATTCCCTATACTAATGATGTTATTGCAGAAACTTTGAAAGAAGGTTATCAAGTTGTACAAGCTAGAAACTAGGCTAGTATAGATATAATGAATGATGTAATGAATGTAAAAAGGTGATTTTCTTGATGTTGCAACTCTGTTGTTTCGATGTTTCATAGTTGAATTAAAATTGAGCCGCACTTGCTTGATTTGTTAATTTTCGTATATTTTACATCATGAAATTTAAAAAATCAAGTTATTGATTGATTAACAACCAATTCACTTCTTTTCTTTATACCTCAATTGATACCCAACAAATCATTCCTTGCTAGTCTTTTACACTAGACAAAAATGAAGTCAATAATACAAGACCAAATCAGGCAATTGCTGGACGCAATTGGTTTAGATGAAGCAAGTTTGAAAATATTAATATGTACATTACTTTCATATCCATTTGGAATAATATTCAAAAGAATACCCGATCAACAATATTTTTTAAAAAACCTTTACAACGTTTTGGTTTCTTCATTATATGTATTTGCAATTTGTGATTTAAGAAGTGGACTAGGCACTTTGTTAATTTCTTCAATGGGGTCATATTTTATCACAAGATATTTAAGAACTCCTAGTATGCCTTGGATAAATTTTTTATTTTTAATGGCTCATATGTTTTATAGTCATGTTCATTTACAATTTTTTGCTGAATACGATCCAAGAGTAATTGATATAACCGGAGCACAAATGATTTTGGTTATGAAATTATCAGCATTTGGTTGGAGTATATACGATGGTAAACAACCTAAAGAATCATTGAATGATTACGATAAATCAAGAGCAATTTATAAACATCCAAATTTGTTGCCATTTATTGGATATGTGTTTTTTTATAGTTCCTTATTAACTGGTCCAGCTTTTGATTATGCAGATTATGATAAATTCATTCATTCGACTTTATTTGATGACGTACCAGAAGATAAAAGACCAGGTAGAACAAGAAAGAGGAAAATACCAAGAAGTGGATTTGAATCATTTTCAAAATTAGTTCAAGGAATATTTTGGGCTATATTATTATTTCAGGCTCCAAAATACGTTCAAACAGATTATATTTTTGACCAAGCTTTTGTGAAACAACATGGCTTCTTCTACAGAATCGTTTATATGTATTTTTTAGGATTTTCATACAGATTAAAATATTATGCTATTTGGTTAATTGCAGAAGGAGCATGTATTTTGTGTGGAATCGGTTATAACGGAATGGATCCAGTAACAGGTAAATTTAAGTGGAATAGAGTACAAAATATAGATCCATTAGCATTCGAATTTGGTCAAAATGTTCATGAATGTTTAGAAGCATGGAATCAAAACACAAACAAATGGTTAAAATATTATGTTTATTTAAGAGTTGCTAAAAAGGGTAGAAAACCAGGTTTCAAAAGTACTGTGTTCACATTTGCAACAAGTGCATTTTGGCATGGGACTAGACCTGGCTATTATTTAACATTTGTTTTAGGTGCTTTGTTACAAACTGTTGGTAAATTTTATAGAAGAAATATCAGACCTTATTTTCTAGAAGCCAATGGTAAAACTTCAAAATCATCTAAAAAAATATATGATATAATAAGTTGGATAACTACTCAAATAGCATTTGGATTCTTGGTGCAACCATTTGTTATATTAGATTTTAAAAAATCATTACTTTGCTGGCAAACTGTTGATTATTGGTTGCTTGGTGTTACAGCTTTAACATTTTTCATATACACTGGACCATTTGCAAAAACCTTTAAATTCAAAGCACCAAAGAAAGCTAATGATAGACCAGTCCCAATAAGAGCAGATTCTGCTAAATTATCAAAAGAAGAAAAAGAAGTGGTATCAAATGCAATTTCAAGTAAATTAGAAAAAAACTACGATTCACCAACTTTAGGATTACCATCATTAGATGTTTTCCAAAATTTTGATAAACATGAATTAGATGAAGATATTCATTTATTAAATAAAGCTTGGGATTCTATTAAAAAAAGACATTTTTTGGATGAAGATGATTTTGATGGTTTAAAAGATGCATTTAATAATTTTACTGATGAAATTAATGAAATTTTTGATAGAAAAAAAGAACAAATTAAAGAAGAAATTGAAAAAGAAGCTACAAAACATAAATTACAATGATTAGTTCAATTTAAGTCAGTATATAATAATTCATAGAGACGTACTGTTAATTTGCATCCATTTAATTTCTTTTTCAATTCGATGATTAACTTTGTGCGTTATCTATTTGATCAGTAATAATCATTAAAAAAAATCAACACAAATAATTATTTGGCCGATTGATCTTTTGAAGAAATTTTGACTCTGATAATCAATTTACTAAAAGTAAAATTATGACTAAGACATCACCTCAGCCATCGAATGTAGTAAATACGTAATATTTAGTGTTTAAATCTAGATTATTGCTATTACATAATTTCCCCAGATTTTGTGTTACGAAATATGCCGGATAATTTTGCAAAATTTGGATCTACAATCAACTGTTTAAAATTTCAATTTGGACTGAAAACACCAACATTCAACTTTATATACTAAACGTTTTAGTAGTCAATTACCATTTCTTCAATCTTCACCAAAGCTAAATGCTTTCCAGAATTTCAAAAACCTCCTCATTGAGGTCATCAGCATATAAATGTTATATAAGATATAATTCAACTGATGGAGCATCAACAACAAAATCACCTACAGGTATAGTATTTATGAATATGGGAGGACCTTCAAAAAAGGAAGAAACATATGACTTTTTACTCAGATTATTTCAAGATGGAGATTTAATACCCTTTGGACCATTTCAAAAACCATTAGGAAAATTCATAGCATGGAGACGTACCCCAACAATTGAAGAACATTATGAAGAAATTGGAGGTGGTTCACCAATTAGAAAATGGTCAGTATATCAATGTTCAAAAGTATGTGAAATATTAGATAAGACTCATCCTGAAACTGCTCCACATAAGCCATATGTTGCTTTTAGATACGCAAAACCATTAACTGAAGATACTTTAAATGAATTGCAAAAAGACGGAATAAAAAGAGCTGTTGCATTTTCTCAATATCCTCAATTTTCATACTCAACTACTGGATCATCAATTAATGAATTGTATAGACAAACTTTGAAACACGATCCCGAAAGATCAATTGAATGGTCAATTATAGATAGATGGCCACAACAATATGGTTTAGTACAAGCTTTTGCAAACAATATCAAAGAAAAATTAGCAGAGTTTCCACCAGAGATAAGAGATGAAGTAGTGGTATTATTTTCAGCTCATTCATTACCTATGGACATAGTTAATTTAGGTGATTCATATCCTGCCGAAGTAGCAGCAACAGTATATAAAGTCATGGAAATATTAAATTTCAGTAATCCATATAGATTGGTTTGGCAATCTCAAGTTGGTCCAAAACCATGGTTAGGTGGACAAACTGCCAAAATAGTTGGAAAATTGGAGAAAAGAGATGATATAAAAGGAATAGTATTAGTTCCAATAGCTTTTACATCAGATCATATTGAAACATTACATGAATTAGATATTGAGTTAAAAGAAGAAGTTGAAAATCCTGAAAAGATTAAAAGAGCAGAATCAATGAATGGAAATGAAATTTTTATTCAAGGTTTGGCCGATTTAGTTAGTGATCATTTATCAAGTGGTAAAAAATATTCAAAACAATTAGAATTAGATTGTATATTGGGTGGTGAAAAGGCATCTGGAACGTTTAAACATCCTGATGAATTATTTGGTAAACAAAATTAATGATGAAGATTGAAAATGAAAAATTATGTAAATAGAATGTGTTTTTCGGGATATGTATATATGCTAATAGACAAAATGTATTTCAGACTGTTCTTAGTCCGAGTATTCATCATCTGGATCGAATAAATCTAAGTTCAAATCCATTGAAGGCTGTTGTTCTTCAGATTTAGGTCTATTGTCATCACCATAACTATGTGAATGTCTCTTTCTCGGAGCTTCGGGTTTTGTTTCTTCAGTTTTTACATCTTCATCTTCATCTTCTTCTTTTACTTTACCATCATTTAATTCAAAATTTATAATTTCATCACCTTGTAAAGAGCTCATAGCAAGCATACCTCTTCTCAAAGAATCTTCAGCTGGCCATATATAATTATTAGGATGTATCTGAAATGCCATATTTCCTACTGCTGCTGGTGCTTTTGTAAATTTCGCTAATTTCATTGAATAATTTAGTAATTTATTTACATCAATGTTTTTATTTTGTATTCTATATTCGTTCTCTTTGCCTTGTGGTTCTTTTGGTAATTTTGGTAATTTTTTCAATTGCGATCTATATTCTAATAATTTTTTTAAGTTTGTTTTAAGTTGATTATCTAGATTTTCATTTACTTTCGTTAATTTTGATAATTTTTCACCTCTTTCTTTATGTTTACTCAATTCATGTATCTCATTCTCTAGATTTTCATTGACTTTTATAATTTTCTCGACGTTCGTGAAAAAGTCAACGTCTTTATAATGTGATATATCTTCATTTATATTTCCAAGTAGATCTTTAAATTCATCTAGTATTTGAATAATCGGTAAATTGTTAAAATCTTGAAGTTCATCTTCCGTTCGTATCTTACTGTTTATATTATCTTGAGTTGTCGGTATATTTCTAGTTGGATTTAATGACGAAGTAACATATGCTGATGGTGTTGATGGAATTGATGAATCTAAATTTTTAAAATCTTGATTCAATTGATTTAATCTAGCCGAAGAAGCAACTCTTGACACCGAGTTAGACTTGAATGGGGAATCTGCTCGTTTATGAGGTAGCATTCTTTAATTGACAGTAATTTTATCTGCCTAATACAATTAAATCTTTTAGTATAAATAAATTTGTTTCAAGATTTCAAACTCGCGTAATTTTTCATAACTCTTTAAAAGTGTCTTGACTGATACCAAGACTTCAATTACTTCAATAGTGCATGGTCATTAAGAGAAAAAATGTATTTGATGACTCCGATGACGATGCTGTTTCAGAAGTAATTGAGACAGAACCAAAAGTCAAATTAAAAATCAAAGAATTCATCAAACCACCAACTTTAGATCAACAACCCCCAAATGCTCAAAACGATGAAAATGAAGTAGAAGATACCAATGAATTTGACGCATTCGATGAAGATTATAATTACTCACCTGAAGATCTAGAATTACCTACAAAAGTGCAAGAATTTTCACTGCTTGACAAATCAATATTCGAAACAAATCCATATTCGATTGGTCTTTCAATAATGCAAAAAATGGGGTTTAAAATAGGTGATTCATTAGGTGTTTCAAACTCAAACAACAAGGCATTGAAAGAACCTATAACACTATCTTGCTGGACTAAAGGAAGAGGAATAGGTATGTTGACTTCACCAACGAATAATGAAGTCGATTATGAGTCCATAAAAATGTCCAACATTGAAGCAAAAAGACAAGGTAGAGATGTAATACAATTGAAACAATTAATGAAAATATCATTTGAAATTAGCGGTGAGTGTGAATTATATTTAAACGAAGATTTAAAAATTGAGGAGGTGAATCCAATTTGGAAAATTTACGTTGATGAACTTGAAGCTGAAAAACAATTAAGTACAAGATCTTCACACTCGAGGATGTTGGAATTTAAGTCGTACAAAGAATCTTTATACGAAATGGGTCATGATGAGGTAAAAGAAAGAACTTCACATTTACTCGAGTACTTAAGAAATGAACATAATTATTGTGCTTATTGTGGAGATCAATACGATGATGAGGAAGATTTGATCAAAAATTGTCCAGGAATAGATTATGACTCGCATCTACTGTAATTATCAAAACTTCCTAAATATTTACAACTTTTTGTCTATTAGAAATCTATAAATTATCAGTACCTTTTGACTTATTCTGACCAATCTCTAATTTTGCACTCTTTGCACCAAATTGTATAGCTCTTTTCAATTCATTAGATACCCATTCCATACCTAGTTCTTTAGCTAATTCTCTCAAAATATATTTTCTAACAGGTTGAATTCTATCATTTCCCTTTTTATCTTTTGCAAAATTATATTTAAATTTCAACTGTGGTGGAATTTCACTAGTGACCCAGTGAATAAACTCATCATCTAAGTAAGGATACCTAAGCTCTTTGCCCCAGCAACTTATGACTCTATCATCTCTACCCAAATTTCGTTCATGAATTACCTGAATATCGTAGTTCAACGAGTCTGCCAATTCCTGGTAGTTTGTATCTGATATGGAGTTGAATATCCCTTCATGACGCGAATAACCTGCAAACAATTCATCAGCTCCTAATCCACTAAATAAAACTTTTGCTGATGATACATAATTCTCAGTTACATCAACATATTTTAAATGATCTTTCTCAAAAGTTTCCCATTCAACTGAATAATCTTTTAATCTCTTCAGTCTAGTCAATTCAGGTATGACTGAAGAAGCGAAATAGAAAGCAATAGCAATAGATAAATCCATTTCAGTATTACAAGGATACATCAACTCCCTAACTCTAGACTTGTGAATTAACCAATTGGAATAATCAACATTCACTTCCACCAAATTTATCTTGAGTTTAGGAAACATTTTACATAAATGAAACCAAGACTTTATTGCTAATTTTCTATCAGGGCTTGAGCCTGGTTGTTGATTAGTTCGTGGATTCTCAAATCCAACAGTTAATAAATCTATCGAAATTTTATCTTGATCTTTGACTAATTCACATATTAGTCTTGCTATTATGGTACAATCTAATCCACCACTAAACAATACAGATAATGAACTTTCATCTTTTGAGTGAACTAATGGATGTATTGATTCAAAACGTAATCTAGTTGATTCATTTAAACGTTTGTGTAAGTCTTTTAATAGCTTTCGTTCATCAGCTACTTCATTAAAAGTTGGCTCAGGTAAATCATGTAATTGGTGATTGACTAAAGTTTCTTGTTTTATATCATATTCATAAACTAAATTTTTACACTCAACATAACCCAAACTAGAATTTGAACTGATGGTGATCCCTTCGTCATTAATGTCATAACACAATGACCTTTTCCCAATAGAATCTCTCCCAAAATAAATATGATCATCAACTAAATCAATTAAAATGATAGCCCATTCCCCACTTAAAGTTTTCAAAGTCTCCAATATTGCAACTTTCCTATCTTGAATATCCACCAAGTTTGAATGCAATAAATCGATAATAAATTGAGTATCATTGGTCTCCATACATTCCAGATTATATAGTTCTCCATTAAATTGTAAAAAGAATTCATCTCGTAGTACTGGTTGTCTCGTAAATGGTTGTCTTAATGATAGTATAGCTGAAAATGATTGGAAGTATAGGTCAGAGTGTTTGAATTGTGTATAATTTAGGTAGTTTGGTCCTCTATTTGATATTTTATATATTAGTTCGTCTAAGTTATTTTTGGTGATCGGTTCTTCTTCCTCATTTGTGATTTCATTGATTTGATCTTGAACCTGTATTATTTTTTCGAACTTCTCAACTTCTGAAATCTTGACGTTGTTTCTCAACTTTGATAGTTGTGAATTCAAATCTCTTAGCAAATCTAGGTTGTTTAATTTATGTAGTTGTTGTTTTGATAATGGTTTTAATTTTGAACCTTCTTTCAAAAATTTATCTATAGTTGAGTTATCATTAGTCTCCCAAACTAGTAGCTGAAGATTATTTTCCTTGACTTCGGTTAGTTCTGGAAAACACGTTGTCTGAGCAAACAGAGTTTTAGAAACTCTTAGTAGAATTCCACACATTCATTTAATTCTTTGATTTTATTAGTATTAACTTAATCACATCTGGGAAATAAATTTGTAAACAAAATTGGCTACCAAACGATTCAAATTTTGTAACTTTTGGCTGCAAAATTCACCTATTTGATCAACCTGAAATAGAGTAACCATCAAGTAAGTTATACTTACTATTTGAGAAGCTACTCTTAAGATGAAACTCAATTTCAAATTTTATTAAGCATTAACAAATCTTCTTCAAAATATATAACAGTATATATATATATAAATCACTCTAACAACAACAACATTTTTTAATCAACTTATTATTTCGCATTTCTCAACAACCTAACCAACCAAATCAACACTAATGACAGTTTTAGAATTATTATTTATATCAACCAAAGTAATCTTGTTTAAATTATGACCAAAATTAAAAGATTTAATCAACAATTCAACTTGATTAGCAATATCAAAAGACATATTTAAAATTGGATGAATCCACAAGACAATTTGTGTCAATTGTCTCTTTTGTTGATAAGTAAAACCACATACATTAATTTTAATTGCATTATTTGGTACATTATTCAAAATGGAATATTTACAACATTTCATAAATAAATTTAATCCCAATTCTGTATTTGTTAAAGTTTTACCATGTAATAATTTTAATTTAACCAAATAACCATTTTTAAATTGTAAAATATTTGGAACTAAATTACTTTTCATTATAAACACTTCTTTTAAGTTAAAATTTTTAAAAAATTCAATAAAATCTGATCTACATTCAATTAATCTTTCAATTTTTTTTTGATTTGTTGTTTCATCTATTGTCCAAACATTCCATAAATTATATGAACTTTCGTCAAATTTATCAAATTTATGAAATTTTGAAACTTGAGTCTTAAAAATGGTGGGGGTGGCTATATTTCTTTTAAAAACTGGTTCTCCTGAATATTGACTAAATACAATTGGAATACTATCATCTTCTTCTAATCGAGTTATTAAATTTGTTAAAGTATTTACATTTTGTTCTGTACTTTCTGTTGATAGTAAATCCAATTGATCTTCACTTTCACTTGATGCAGCAGAATTTAGTAATAATGATGGTGACCTATTATGATTTTTTAAAAACCAACTTTTTGATCTTGGTATATTTGTTCCCATGTGTGTTAATTGTAAATGATTAAAATGAGGATATCTATGATGATGGTGTTGATGTTGACGTTGTTGATTAGTATATGAATCATCCGTTGGTGAATCATTATAATTTTGTGAATTTTCTGGAGATTTCATTATTGAAGTTACAACAGATGTAGTAGCTGCTGGTGGTATGTTTGATTCCTTTTTACCACCACCAAATAACCATGATCTTTTTTTCAGTAAATTATTACCATTATTATTATTATTATTATTATCGGTTGTTTTGTTCTGTTTCTCAATTTTATTACTCTTATCATTACGATGCTTAATTGGTTTAGGAGGTGGTAAACGATGAGGAGGTGGTTGTTGACCTTTATTGAATATATTTAATTTTCTTGAAAATGAATGTTGTGAATGACCACCATTATGTTTATTATTATTAGTATTATTGGTGTTCTTAACGGTGTTGTTGTTTTTGTTATTGTCATTGGTGGTGGTATTATCTTTATTTTCCATTTCATTCTCCTTTGTTGAATGACTCTTTCTCCCTTGTATCATATCTCCAATTTAAGAAAAAAATAGGGGGAATTGGAACTTGATATAAAAAATTTTGGTTGCAAATTAATTGAGTATTAAATAATTATTTTGATATTTTAATTTGGTGTACAAAATTTATTAAGGAAAGTTTTGTTGCAAATAATAAATTTAAGATAAGAATAAGATTTTATTTAATGAGATGTTAAATAATAACAAGTATAAGAATTAAATAACTAATAGATCAAAGATCTTAAAGAAAGTACAGCGATTCAATATTAACAACTTTTTAGGCTTCACTACTTTGATTTGAAGATAAGGATTATCAAAACGATTTCAGCCGCTTAATGTTAAAGGTTCCACGCATTTGCAGCACACAAATGCAACACATTTTTAATACAAGAAAAGAGTTAATTTAAGAACTTATATATTTACTGAGACCAAAAATTTCATTATATGTCATTTGGAAGAACTATCATGTATTAAAATGTTTCAACAAATTAGGTTTAAAATAAGCATTTATCGTCCATACAAACTAGATTACAATTAACGGGATATTTTACATTTAATCAATAATGCATTAATCTTAACACAAAGTATTTTTAGTTTCACGTAAAATTTCAAATGGTAAACAAAAATGAAACATGAAATTTTGAAAACTAAACTAACAGAAAATAAGGTACTAGAATTTTTCAAAAATAAAGTAAACTAGAACAAAAATGGCTGATATATTAGATAGAGGAGCAAAATTATTTGATCCAAATGAACCAGCATATAATCATGCAACAGACAACCAGTATAAACAATTAAGATCAAAAGCTGATCATTTATATCAAAAAAGAAATCAATTAAGTCAACAATCTCAACAAGCATATCAACAAGGAAATAAACAAAAAGCTCATGAATTAAGTGAACAATCAAAATCAGCACTAACAGAAGCTGAAAATTATAGTCAACAAGCTGCTGAATATGTATTTAGAGAAAATAATACTGATTCAGCATCTGATGAAATTGATTTACATGGATTATATGTTAAAGAAGCAGAATGGATAGTTAAAAAAAGAATTGAACAATGTTTAAATACAAATCAACTGCATTTAAAAGTTATAGTTGGTAAAGGTTTACATTCAAATAATGGTATATCAAAATTAAAACCAGCAATTGATAAATTATGTAATGAATCTAATTTAAAACATTATATAGATTCTAAAAATTCAGGTGTTTTGGTAATTGATTTTCAAAATTCAGGAAATTCTCAAATTCCTTCACATTGGAATTCAGGTGGAATATCTCAACCTCAACAAGCTTATCATGGTTCTAATCAACCTTATTATGGTCAACAACAACAATCACATGCCAATAATCAATATCAACAACAACAACATCACAACAACAATAACAATAATAATAATAACATTAAGACTGGTAATCAATTTCTCGATTTGCTTATTAAAGGTGTATGTATGTGTATGAATAGTAAGTAGAGACCAAATAAAATAGATAATATAGATATTAGAGTAATATTACAGTCAATCTTAAAAAAGTGCTAAACTAATGAAATTTAAAAAAAGTTACTCTTGATATTACTTGATGAACTGAAAATTAAACAAAACAAATTATAAAAACTAATATATTACACATGACAAAATTAAAAACTTAATGACTAATGATCAATTTGATCAATCTCTCCTCTTCTCTTTTCTTTCTATAAAATTAAAAATGACTCTCTCCTTCCACTTATATTTTTTAACATCCACAACTACTTGAATCATTTTCCAAATGAATATTAATAGCATCATTATAATCATCCCCCTCGCCACCATTAGCAGCATTTAATTCTTCTTGTTGTAAAGCCATTTTAGCAACAACTTCAAATGCTTGTTCAACATTTACTGAATCTTTTGCACTTGTTTCAAAAACAGGATAATTTAATCCACCAAATTGATTTTGAGTAATTTGATTTAATTTTTTAGATAAACTTGGAATTTTTTTAGAATCATCTATATCTATTTTATTACCAATTATAATAAATGGAAAATCTTGAGGATTTGTAACATTAGATTGTACTAAAAATTCATCTTTCCAAGAAGTTAAATTATTTAATGATTTTTCATTTGTTACATCAAAACATAATACACAACAATCAGCACCTCTATAAAACGCTACTCCTAATGATTGAAACCTTTCTTGTCCTGCAGTATCCCATATTTGTAAAGTTACTGTTTTACCATTATCCAACAGAATTTCTTTTGTTAAAAAATCAGCTCCTATCGTTGCTTTATATTGTTGTGAAAATTTATTATTTACAAATTGTTGCATAAGGGAAGTTTTACCAACACCTGAATCTCCTAAAATGATCACTTTCAATAAAGTTTTCTTTCTTGATGACATTATGAAGTTGGTTGTCTATATGTTTTTGGTTGTTTTATGCTGGTTGTATTAACTATAGTTTTGGCTTTTGTTGAATGTAGAGAAAAATAATAAATATTAAAATGAAACCAAAGAAATAATATTATATACAGGTTTATTATTTATAAAATGATATTTTGCACGATATAAAAAAGATAAGATAACGATATTAATGATTAATTTGAATAAGAAGTACCTTTACTGTGTGGGTGTGATCGGTTTTGCTTTAAGTATAAGTAGACGAAGCTAGACAAAGAGTCCGAAACGCCAGTTTTTCACAATTCAAAGAAATAATGTAGTTACAATTTTAATGAAATCTAAAATAAATTTCAAAAGTAAATTAAATTAATGAAAGTAAGTAAAAAATAAAGAAAATCAAAGTGAAAAACCAATTTAACAAAATATGTATGTATATATATATGTATAAGAAAAAAGTACCTCTCCCTTCCCAATAAATTCTATTCTTGACCAAATCCAACAGTTTCTTCAACAGCTAAAGATAATTTTTGTTTTAAACTTTCATAATTTTCATAAGGTGGTAAATCAACTCTATTAAAACATGTATGAGATTTTGGTAATTGATTTGGTTCACCTGCTTTTTCAATTGTAAATCTACGTGGTCCATCACTACCTTGTAAATCTTTAAATCCATTAACTGGTATACGAGAAGTACCTGTTGTAAATTGTAATAATCTTGCTTTTTGTTCTGAATCCCATTCATTAATACATTTCCAAAACCATTGTATAACTTGATCTTGTTCTTGATATCCTCTATAATCAGTATGTTTTTTCCAATCTTGTGTATCTATTTCTGCTAATCCTCCAATTAATAATTCTAATTCTCTTTCATCAAAAACATTAACTAATTCTTGTGGTATTAATTCATTAAAACCATCAATAAAAGCTTTAAATTGTTCTTCAACTCTTTTACTTATTCTCCATTCCGTTATTAATTCAACATATTCATGTTTATTTTCTTCTGTAACTTCAATTTCTTTACCTTGAGGTTTTAAATCAACTTCAACTCTTTCTCCAAATATTTCTTCTTCTGTACTAAATGTTAAATCTAATATATCTGTTATATCATTATCTAATATCCATTTCAATGATCTATAAAATTCTGCATCAACTCCTTCCATATCTTGTAATACAACTTTTTTATGTAGCATCATTTTATATAATGCACCAACAAAGAAAGCATCTAAAAATCTTCTATGGAAAACACCTAATCCAACAACTCTACCAATAAATTTGAAATAATTTAAATGTTCTGGATTTATACTTGAATTTGGATTAATTTGTAATGTATAATTATCATGTGAACTATATTCAAATAAACAATAAAATGGATTAAACATATCATGAGATAACAAGAAAAAAAATTCTCTTGAAACTCCACCATAATCTAAACCTTCTTCTCCATCGAATTTTATCATTAATCTCTTTTTTAAATCTTCTGGTGTTTGTCTCATTATTTCTTGATAAGAATCTTCAAAAATATGATCTCTTCTAACTTTTATATGACATTGTCCTGGTAAAATTCTTAATGCAGGTTGTGATCTGAAATATATAACTTTTCTTCTAAAATCTCTTTTATATTGTGGTACATTTTGATCTAATGATGATGGTAATCTTGGATCATCCCATGTTGTAGTTTTAGTATTATGATCAACAAAATATACTCTTGCAGTATTTGTTAATCTCATTTCCCAACCTGATGGTAATGGACCTAATTGTGATACTGGTTGTTGTTGTATAGTTGTATTTGGTCCAAATGTACGTATATATTGTTGTCTTCTTGGATCTACCCAAGTTGTAGTTCTTGTATTATGATCAACAAAATATGGTCTACCTTCATTTGTAAAACGTTGTTCCCATCCTGAAGGTAATTCACCTAATCCTGAAGTTGTTGCACCTGAAGCTGCCATTGATACTGCAGCTGCTGGATTTACAGGAGTATTTGAACCAGTTGAATTGACAGTGACATTCCCGCTTGTTACTGAATTATTATTACTTGTTGGTAATGGACTTGTTGGTAATTCACCAGGTAAGGTTCTTCCACGATGTTGTCTTCTTTCTGCTTCAGTTTCAGTTTGTCTTTGTTGTCCTCTTTCACTTTCACTTTGATCCAATGTTGGTCTTTGCCATGTAGTTGTTCTTGAATTATGATCTACATAATAAGTTCTACCAAAATTATCAGTTCTTCTTTCCCAACCTGGTGGTAATCTTCCATATTGATCTTCAAATGATGAATATTGTCTATGTGAAGCAGCAGCTGAAGCAGCTGTCGCTGAATTATTATTAATTGCACCATTTCCAGATGCAGCAGCTGCTGGTGTTGATAATGTATTTGATGATGATGGAGGTACCATTGATGAACCATTTGATATTGAACTATTTGGAGCAGCAGATGATGATGCAATTCTATTACTACTACTACTATGACCATTACTTGATCTATTTGCTGAAGTTGATGAACCATTAATAGCTGAAGATTGATTACTTGATCCATTTCTATTATGTGAAATAACAACTATTATTCTACCACTAATTGCAACATTTTCCATTGATTTTTTCAATTCTCTTGTAATAGTTTCTTCTGAATTAGGTAATCCAAAATTTATTAAATCACCAATTCTTACATTAACTACACCTAAAAATCCTTGATCTTTCTTTTTAAATTTTTTTTGATCAAATACTTGAATTACTAAAATTGAATCTTCTGATGCTTGAAAATTAAAAGTTTCATTCCAATAAGGATTTAATGTCTTTTTAGCAGTTTTTGTAGTTTTAGTTTGTGATCCATCAACTGTTATAACTGCAAATGGATCAGGTTGACGAAATACATCTCTTTTATAAAGTGATTCCGCAGCAACTACTTTTACACTAATAGTTGTTGTATTTCTTGACATTATAATAATAATAAATTATTGAATATTTATATTAATTCCTGATGAAAATCTATAAATCTTCTCACTATTTGATTCAATTAATAAATTAGAAACAGAATTAGTCAAATACGAAGTTGTTGTATGGAATTTAGATGACAATAATAACGATTGTATATATCTCTAGATTATTGATAAATAATATGATCTTTGAAACAAAATCTTCCCAAACTTCTTAATGAATGATAAATGTTGAAACGTATTGAATGAAGTTAAATGACTAATACAAAATGATTGATTATATTATTAATAATTATTAAGGGAAAAGATGATTAAAAATATAATAATAAATTTGGAAGAAAAAATAAAAAATCTAAATTTTTGGTTGTCTCTTTTCTGAGAATATTATTTTTAGTAAATTAAATATTACTATTAAAGTTATTAATTCTTTTAATTAATAACTAGTTGATTAAATTGAACAAAACAAATTCTAATAAATAATTAAATGTATTAGGTCTATCTTATAACAATGAAAAGATTATTTGAACGTAGATCAAGTATAAAATTTGATGGTATTCAAATAATGTTGATAAATTTTAGTTCAATATTTAATTATTTCATCTTTTTGTTCTATGAACCTTACTATTACATAATACATTATGTAATCACCTTAGTATAAAAATTATATATACATAGCAATTTATTTATTATTATATTAACATTAATATTAGTAATGTTTCATATATTAATAAGATCTTACTCTTACTTATTTGATTATTAGATAGATTGGGAGTATCAGCTTTGAATTGAAGCATCAACTTATAAGTTCTTATGATATTTTTCTCCAGTTGTTTTCAAGTCTACTAAAACCAAAATTGTAAGATGTCGCAAATTGTTCGTCTGAAAAGTACATAAATGGACCTAATCGATTATTTATGTACCACCAGAATTGACATAGATCCGACCAATTCCACACTACTTTAATACAAATGTGTAACAAAATTTAATAATTATTTACTAAAACGGAAACGGAATTTGGATCAATTTGAATCAATAGGAGAGAGAGAAAAGAAAAATGAAAAGATCTAGAATAAAGTATAAATTTGAAACAAGCTTCTTCCATATGTAAAAATACATAAATATAATTTATGTTAAATTAGTCCAAGATTATAAGCCACAAGTGAAAAACAATCAATTCTTTGTTTGAGCAAAATCGTAGAATAATTTAACGATTTTATAGATATTTTATTATTAAGTAAGAAAAAAAAATTTATAAAACAATTTGCAGCAAAAAAACGAAATTAAATTTTTTAACAAATTTAAATTGAAACACAATTCAAAGAAAAAGAGAGTTTGAAAATTGTCATATGTTCAGTAAATTCTATATATTTGAAATATTGAAAGTTTAATAAGGAAATAAAGAAATAAAAAAAACAACCAGTAAATTGAGTCTAAAAAATTTAATAATTTCAAAATGTGTAATTTGTTCTTACACTAACTCCACTTTCATGATCCCAATATCTAATTTTTATAATCTTTTAAAGCAGAAGTACCATTATATAATAAAGCACCAAGAGTTTCAAGTAAAACTAACCAACCTAAACCAGAATTTAAACCTAATTTATCAGCTTCTGATTGATTAATACCTAAAGTTTGTAATAATTGATTAAAAGCATCAGTAGCATTTGTAAAATTTCCATGTAATATTTCATAAATAGCTTCTTGAACTTTAGTAATGTTAATAGAATCAGTTAAATTATCTCTTTTATTTAATTGTAATTGATTTGATTCAATATCGTAAATTACTGATTCTGGTTCTGGTTCTGAATCTTTTTTGGTTGGAATGACGATTGAATTTCCAATTGGTGATGTGATTGCAGCAGCTTGAGTTGTAGCGATAAGAGCAACAGCAACGGTTAAGAATCTCATCTTGTATTTTATTAGTTCAGTATAAGTAGTAGTGTTAGTAGTTGTAAAACTTGTTGTTTAAAAAGTTATTGAAATTTGTAGGAATTATAGACCATATTTATATTATTCCAATAACTACTTCAAACCAATGCCTACGTGAAAAATATTATAACCATTACTATGATAAATTTAAGCACATGTCAACCCCCCTACTCTTCAACTTGACATTAATTCCCACAATTCTTCAATATATTACAACTTGAAAGTTACGAGAACAATAAATGAAAAGCCTATTTAATTTTTTTGACATATGCTAAAATTATTCAGTGAAAGTATCAAAACCACTTGAACACTTTTACATTCAACCCTTCCTTCTTTTTATGTATTCATTCGTTATACGGATCACATATTTATTTGTCTTGTTTCAACTTTATTAAATTTAACTCTCATTCAGTTTATTGGTCAATATATGAAACAAATGATACCGATTTTTTATAAAGGATTTGCCAAAAAAAAACGGTTTTTATACAAAAACTGTGACTACTAACTAATTGAAAATAATCCTCATTAACGCAAGCAAAGCAAAATATAGCGCTTCAACTTTCAGCAGTTTCTATTGTTCATATTCTTATTGTCAATTTAGTTTCTACACTTATTGTCAATTTACACAATTTTTATTGTGCCAAAAATACCCTCTAAATTTAATTACCAAATTCCGTAAAATAATTTAAACGTTTTTTAATTATGTACATGCGATACTTTTACATGCAATACAATAGAATTATAAGTAAAATATAAACCATATGTTCATAATTTACCTACAAAGCTAATAGTAACTTAACCATTAAAGTGGAGCTATAAAAGTACCAACTATTGCGAGGTGCAAATAGTAAGAAATGAAGGGGTTAATTGTGCACATTTCAGTTTTGTACAAATTGTGTCAAAATTGAGTTACAAATCTGAAACAAATATGAATTTTGTTAGATATAATTTATTAAATTTCTCAACTTAAGTGGTACTAAGAAAATGTTATTCAATTAAATAAAAATGGACTTTCTATTGTTGACAGTATAATAAAAATAATTGTTTGTAATTACAATAAAATCACAATTGTTGCCTAATGTTATGATCCTACATATAAATAATTTACTATAATAATTAATGGTTTTGAATCATTTACGTAGCTCCACAAATGAATAAAAGGATAGGGATTTTACAAAAGTTGAACTTTAGCAACCAATAACATCCAATAAGAAATAAGAGTGTTCCACTAAACTTGAAAAATGTGGTTTTGGATATTGATTTTTTAGTCTTTATTTTAAAGACCATACTAAAAGAGTTAAACATTTTGGTAAAAACTAAAAGTACACAAATTAAAAAGCATAATATTATTCATGTTAAGTTTTCTCGATATAACACTATATAAATTCATAAAACCATTGGTATACTCTTATAAAAAAACCATAAACCCTAATAACTTAAATTTAAATCATCTAAAGATTTGAAAACATCACTATACTTATACTCATTTAAATTATTTCCCGAAAAAGTCTTAATCAATTTATGACCATCCTCAAAAACTTTATTATTATTTATATCATGAGCTATTATTTCATCTATATCAGTAGCTATAGTAGATATAGAATTAGATGAATGATTCTTTTTAGATAAAAAGATTGAATTATTACTATTGTTATTTTGATTATTTCTTATTGGTGAGAATTCTTGATCACTTTGTGATGATGAAGAAATATCTGATTCTGAAATATTATTATGGAAATTGAAATTAAATTCTTCATCATCTTTTTGTAACAAAGCTAAATTATTAATGTTTTGAATTTCTTGTTTCAATGAAAATTTAGGAGATCTTGGTATTGGTGTTTTTATATTTGATTCTTTTTTAGGTTCTAATATTGATTCAATTTCTGATTCCGATGATGATGATTCTAATAATTCAGGATTACTATTTAATGAAATTGATTCCAAATTTGAATCTGTACTTTTTATTGTTATACATGTTGGTTTTCTTGATATCATTAATGGTTCAATTAAACTTTCTTGAGATGAAGTATTAACATCAATACTTTCTTTACTATAATTTTTTGAAAAATTTAATAATTCTTGTAATTCATCTTCAGTATAATATAATTTATTTGAATTTATATGTAAATTAATATTATTTTTAAATTTTGAATGAACACCTAAAAATGATGATCCATCAATTGATAAAATCTTAGTACTATTATCTATTTCATTAGTTATTGAACACATATCAACAATATTAGTATTTGAAGCAGGTAATATTGTTCCACATTGTCTTTGATTAACATCAACTTCTAGTTTTTTAAATTTATTTAATTTAATACTATTAAAACCTTCACTTAGTCCACAATTTAAATGGTTTGTTTCATTCAAATTAATATCTGATGTTAAATCCCAATGTATTATATTACCATCTTGTCCACCAGTAAATAAATCTCCTTGATTCCATTCTATACTTGTTATTGATGATCCATTTCCAACAGAATCACTATTTATAGTTGCAAAATAATCTTGTTTTCTAATGTCCCATAATCTAACTACTCCATCACCATGACCTACGGCTAATATATTATCATTATCGGGATTCCATTTCACTAAATTAGCTGATAATTGTCTGAAATTTGTAGTTGTAGATGAAGACATTGGAATATTTAATTTTGAAAATCTTGTATCATATAATGATATACCAAATTTACCACATACACTTATTGTTGTATTATTATGATTTAAAGTATCAAAATTTAAAATACCTTGAATTGTTGATATTGAAATTGGTTGTGGTCTTAATTGAGATTCTGAATTTTTAATATCCCAATGAAATAAAAAATTATCATATATTGAAATCATTTCTTTATCATTATTAAATAAATTTAATTTTTTAATTGGTGAGTTGTGAATTATTGTAGATTTATCTTTAATATGTTTTCTGTGATTGAATCTTTTACATATTTCTGCTGAATATAATTCGGTATCATCTTCACCACCTAAATTAATATCAGGTATTGAAACTAGATGAGCATACCCTTTATTATTACCAGTAATCAAATGATTCTCATTGTTATTTATCCATTTCATACTATGTATATTTGATAAACTAATAGTTGAATGATGTATTAAATGATTTGAATTTAGATTCATTTCATAAATAAATAAATTATTTTCTTGATTACCTGATGATATTGCAATTAGTGGATTATTTTGTTGTTGGTTTTTAATACATATTGAAGTTAAATTCATATCATTATCTGGAATTTTCCAATAATTTGATTTAATCTTTGTACGATTTAATGAACATGATTTATTTAATATTTCAGTATCTTGAGGATTATTATTATTGAGTAACCATGATGAAGTACTGAATTTATTTTTACTATTCATATAAGGTGAATTTATGGATGATTGTGAATATATTGAATTATTTTGATTATTATCATTATTATTCATTGAATAATCATCATTTGTTAAAAGACTATCAACACTTGAAATTGGTGATAATTGGGGATTAAATCTCCGTATAGCATTTTGTCTAAATATTAAAGTAGGTTCGTAATAGTCAGTCATTATAAAAATTTATGATGTGATAGGTATAATAATTGAATAAATAGATTAATTGATATTTGGTTGTAAAATCTGATAAAATTTGGTTGTAAAAAATTAGATATTTGATAGATTAATGGTAGTAAATTAAACTTGTAAAAATTCAAGTTCTACTTGATTTAAAAATCAGCCAATTCTCATTCTCTTATATTATAATACTTCCAGCTTTGACTAAGTAATAATCCGTTTGATAAACATTTAAACTTTCTAATTGTAATTGTAAATCAGAGATAATAAATTGATATTGAAAATGCTGGTTATTTTTTTCTTTTTTGATTTAAATTCGCAGCACTTTTTTTAATTTAGTAAAATCTTATATACAGTCTTCTTACAACGTAGTAATCAAATCAATAAATTATATACAGTACACCTGTGATTTATATGAAACTGCTGGTTTAGAATTCAATTTTTGGAATAATTTATACCAACTTAAGATAGATTGTCAAGCATGGAATAAATTTTTAGTTTTATGTCATGTCAAATCAGAAAGATCGTTAATGCCAGATTGAAAACTAAATATATTTCAAAAATTTTAACAAGAATTCAAAAGAGCATTTGACGTCATAAGATCAATCTTAGAGAATCTTGAAAACTATTGTTACATTATACCTCTACGAAAACATGACTCAAGCTAATATATAAAAAGAAACAATCAGTAATACTACATACCAACCCTTTACAACCCCTACCATATCTCAATTACTATTAGTTAATCCTTATCTTCTTTTATAAATACAAGGTTTCAATAACCATTCACCTTCAGGATGAGTTTCTCTTTTAGATTCCAATTTTTCTTTTTCAGTTTCTTCTTCAATAAATTTTTTTTTACGTTCTAATTTTGCTTTTCTTTCAGCCAATACGTCTTGTGATGGTTTAAAAAATTCAAATCTTGTAAACATTTTATTTGAATTATCTGTTGATTTATGAAAGAATCCATTTAATTTTAAAGCATCAACAAATTCTTGACCTACTTTAGAATTTTCAACATTTTCTTGTTCTTCTTCTGGTTTTTCACTAAATCTTGATTTTATTTCAGCTATCCATAATTCACCTCTTGGTTGTAATATTCTATATGCTTCTTTAATAAAATCTAAAAAATTTGTTCCCATCAATGCTAAACAAAATATAACAATTGAACAAGACTCATCTTCCAAAGGAACATTTTTTATATCAGCAACAGTTATATATTCATTTTGCTTTTTTAAATCAAAACTATTAATTTCAACTTTTAAATTTTTAAATTTTTGCTTTTGTTGTTGTTGTTGTCTTATAAATTTTGTAATATCTTGACTAAATTGAGCTTCTCCACATCCCATATCGGCAACTATGATTTTTCTATCTTTATTACCAGGTAATCCACCAGGTGCATTTATATTTCTTGTGAGTAATCTATTTTTAAATTGATTTACAAATACATCTACTGGATTTTCAGGCCAATTTGAAACTTGTGATCTAAAACCCAGATGATATTCATCAAATAATGATGGTTGTTCTTTTATCAATTTAAGGGCTTCTTCTGATGTTATTGTATATAATTGTTCATTTATCCATCTAAATCTTGATCCTGATAATTTTGACATCATTTTTTGTTGTAATGGTGTTAATTTTGTTTGTGATGTGATTGGAATTGGTTGTGATTTTGATGTTTCAATGGTTGCTTTTGGAATTGTTGTTGTTGATACTGCTTTAGCTACTGATTTTGATCTTTTAGTGGTTTTTGAATCTATTTGATCTGGGTTATTTTGTTGTTCTTCTTCATCATTATGTTTTCTCTTCTTTTGATTCTTGGATTTTTTAACTTCCTTAATTTCTGTTTTAGACGAGTCTTTACTTAAATCATTTGTCTTGAGTTTTTTATCTTTTAAGTCGTTTGGCTTAGATTTGTCTTTCTTTTGATCTTTAGATTTTTCTTTACTTGGATTTATAACATCATCAATCTGATCATTAGTAATTTCAGTCTTCTTCTTACTTTTATTCTTTTTGTTTTTCTTCTTTTCAGATACACCACCAAGTGCTATATTCTTATCATTCTTTAAATTCCATCCTTTTACTTGAAACATTATTAGTTTGTGGTAACTCTTGACTTGTTAAAGTTGATTGTTCCACTGTATATGATTTTTTTTTCACATATATATATTTAGTTAATACAAAAACAGTAAAGTGCTTTCCTAATCCAGACAATAAAAGCCGCATCATCTCTTCTACTTATTACCCCTTAACGATAGTATTATTTTTAAAATAGTTTTACCCCTTAAGTCGGTTAGATCCGCAATTTTAAAATTATTCTTTCTGTAATCTTCCATTTAAAATTGCATCAATTTCTATTTATATTTAAACCACATCCCCTGCCAGTGTTATTCAACTTCTAAAATAGATATATAATATATTCCGAAACAAAACAATTACTCAACTGGTCAATCGAATTCTAACAAGTTAATTAAATCAGTTATACAAGTCAATTACGAAGTTACATCAATTAATCAAACCATTAATCAAAAATAAAATGTCAAAAACAGATCCAATAACAGCCCACATCTTAGACACAAACACAGGCACACCAGCAAGTCAAGTAATAGTTCAACTTTATACCACATCTCAAAATTCAACAACAGAAAAAGATTCACTTTTAGTAACTTCAAAACCATTCGCAATGGCTAAAACTGATAATGATGGTCGTATAAAAACATGGTCATTTGATCCAGATATTGATTATAAAACAACTGGAATAGTAAACAATGAATGGGAACATCTTATTCCAGGTGTTTATAAAGCTAAATTTTTAACTGGGAAATATTTTAAAAATAAAGGTAGTGATAGTTTTTTCCCATTTGTTGAAATCTTTTTTGAAATTGATGATCCAAAGAAACATTATCATATTCCACTTTTATTGAGTAATTATTCTTATACTACTTATAGAGGATCATAAAATTATCGTCGTTGTTTCGGTAAATAACTATATTTAGAGTATTGAAGAAGTAAATAGAGAAGAGTTTTCAATGGAGATTGGTTTCTTTTCTAAGGATTAATATTATTATGTATTCTAAATTATCTCTAATTCTAATAATAAAAATGAGTATTATTTTGTGACAGTTCATGAACCAACATTTCATTACATTTATAATAATTTACTTCATTTTTAATCATGTTAATTTCAAGTGGATCAGTTAAATTATATTGAGTGACTGATTTATTATAACGTTTGTATAAATCACTTGAAAAAGTTTCATTAATTTGAATTTTATTTTGAAAATTCACTTGTTTTTTTGTAGTAGGTACTCGAGAAAGTTTGATTGATGATTTATCTGATGATGTTTCTGTTGGGATTTGAAATCTATAATTTTTTTTCTTTTTAAGAATTGATGAATTGGTGGTTGTTGTTTCTTTGGTACGTGGTGGTTGGTTTGTTATATCTTTGAATTTATTTATTTCAACTTCTATCGATGAAGAAGAAGATGTTTTTGAATCATCTTGAAATTGTTTTATATATTTTAAGTGTATTGGTAAATTATGTTTATCTTCATCACTCATATTTTTTAAAAAATAATTCAATTCTTGATTATCTATTACGATGACTGTTCCACAACTGCTTTGTTCTTGATCAATTGATCCATTTGAGATACCATTAATATCGTTTTGGTTTACATCAAGAACTTTTACAGGTGATGAACCAATAAATTGAGAACGTTCATCATTAGGAGCCACTTCATGTTCTTGAAATTGATTAGATAATCTTTTTTCAGATTTTGATATATGTTCTTTTAATGCAGTTTCATCCATTGTTGTCCAATATTCTTCATTTTTTAAAAACATAAAATTATCATCGATATACGGCAAAAGAAAACTATTCATTGTACCACCTGCATCATCATTGTTTAGGTCTGGATTAAGATGATGTCCCACTACTTCATTTGATGGTTCAGCAGTTAATCTTTTCAAATCTTCATCACTTATAAAATCTAATATGTTATTATTTGTATCTTGAATTTTTTGATCTTTAATTTGATCTTTAGTCAATTCATCATCTTTTAAAAATGGTTGATTACTTACATTTTTCATGTCAATATTTGATGTGATTCCATTACTTGTTGTTAACTTTTCATTTAATTTCTTTAAAAAGTCTGGTGGTTTTGTTGGTGTTAATTCATTTTCAAATTTTTCATCAAATGTAGTCAACATATCATCAAATAATCCAGTTGATTCTGGTTCGAAACTTGGTAATGAATCTATTTTAAAATTTTGTGCAGGTTCAGCTGGTTTTGGTTCTTCTCTTGGTTTAGTTTTGACAACGATCTGATATTTCGGTGTATCTTCTTTATTTCTAAAATTGAATCTGAACCTTTTACCTGATGAAGATGATGTTGTTGATTTAGGAGTTGATTGATTCGATTTTGTAGTAGGAGATTTTGCTGCAACAGTTTGTGGAGATGTAGTTGTTGTAGAATCTAGTTTTTCACTATGTGGTGGTCTAAACTTTTTAAAGAATGATTTAAAATTACGTATTGAAATTGAGCTTGATAAAGTTGAAGACGATGGAGACTTAGTTGGAGGGGCATTTAGTAATGTTGCTTTTATTGGTGATTTAGTTTTCAGAGAATCTGATATTGGTGCTTTACGTTTTATATTCGTGGATGATGGTATTATTGGTGATTTGAATTTTTCATCAGATTTTGGAGTCTTTGGTGATGACGAAGATGAACTCGACTTCAGTCTTAATAAACTTGTCAATGATCTTGATCTTGTTAGTGATATTCTTTTCGGAGTTGTAGATGGAGTTGCAGATTCGTCACCTAACAATGACTTTACTTTCTGTTTCGGAGTTTCAACGTTAGCTTCTGTTGTTGGAGTAGCAACTTTAGATGAATCAGGCCTTGAATTTGATTTTATTAAATCTTCACTAATCATACTTTTTGTAGTGGTTGTTTTACTCAACGATAAATCAGTAATTGCACTAGCAGAGTCTTCATTGGTCGATTTTTTCTTTTTAGATCTTCCTTTAACTTTCATGTTTGGTGATTTTTCAATAGGTGGTGGAGGTATTAATAATGGACTTTTTGGAGGAGTTAAGTTTAATTGACTTGGAATAGTTTGACCAACTGGTGTCTTAGGACTTGCTGAATTTCCTCTTTTAAAAACTTGTGGTGGTGGTGTACCTTCTTTTGGTGAACGATTTACTTCTGAATTAGTTGTTGAAGTTCCAGGTTTATTAAAAAAATCAGCAGATGATGCAGATGAAGCATTTCGGTGATGTTTTTTAATTTTATGATCCATTATTGTAACATCACCTCTTGGTGGTACTTCTTTTTGTTCATCATGAATATATTTATTGAAAGCTGAAGAATTTAATTCATAAACTTCTGAAACATTACTTATATTACCAGTAGTATTAGCATCTGCTGGTTGAAGTGGAATATCTATTACAATTGGTACTGTATCATCATCATCATCAATTTTGACATTTTTATTGAAGTCATTTTCATTTGGTTCTTTCTCTTTCGCTTCATTATTAACAGGTAATCTTTCTTTTACCACGACCAGTTCTGGTGAAGAATCATTTAAGTAATGATCCACAAAATCAACAGTTGGTTCTGGATATATTTCTGAACTAGTTCTTTCGATATCATTTGGTGGTGAACTATTTGTGGAACTATAAGCAGCTCCAGTGTCATCTATATCTAATGGTGGTGGACGATTGGGTATATCTTTAACAGGTACTGTATGAAATGAATTTTGACCATTGTTTCCTAAATTAATAGGTGATGTTAACTCTGCAGAACCATTGAAGTTTCCATCTTGTTCTGTTGTTTGATGAATAGTTGATAGAAATTTTGGCTGTGATTTATCAATTTCCGGTGTTTGCAAAGGGGTCCCAAATATATCATCCTCACTTTGATTGTTTAAACTATTTAGTGTTGGCATTTGTGGTTTTGATAATTCTTCAACATTTACATTTACACTATTATTTGATATATTTGATGATTCATACGTTGTAAAATATGAAGTATTTGACCGATCACCAGCTTCCAAAAAATTATTTCCATCTTCTTCGTTTGATAACGAATTACGCGTATTTATATTATTATTATTATTATCATCATAATTATTATAATTGTGATAATTATTATTATAATTCCTATTATGGTTAATTGGTAGTTCTTGGTCCAATTTTTTTACAAACTCATTTTCATGTGAAACATCATCAAAATTTCTTGAATTAGTATTTAAATCATGGTGAGATATTTGATCAATTGGATGACCGGCATCGCTTGATTCAAATTGAGTCAAGGTAGGTGTAGTTGATTTATGATACTCTTCACTAATTTCATTTAATGTACTCAATCCTGTATCATCAGTGACATCATTACCATAGTCATCTTCATTTTGTGGAACAGAATTACTCATATTACTTTCATTTACTGATGATTCTGAACTCAAACTTGCGCTATTTCTCAGGTTCGTATATTGTAATTTATTTTGAAGTTGTTGATGCAGATTTATAATTTGGAAACCAGTTAAATCATTACTATCTAAAGTTGATTCTTCTTTATTTTCAAGATCATATTCTTTTGAATTTGAAGTTATATTAGATTCTTTTGAACTATTTGATAAATGTATCATCATACCAGGCATTCTTGGTTCCCGTGAAAGATTATGTTGTTGATGATTATTATTAAGTTGGTGATTATTAATTTGTTCTTCATTAATTGAGGTTGAAGGTGTATTACTCATTGATCTGTTAATCTGACTATTTGATCCATTATTATGTAAAACATTTGAAACATTAGAATTCGTTGAAGAAAAAGAATTTGAATTTCTTTGTTCTGTTTTAGTAATATTTTGACATTGTAATTTTCCACTATTATTCAAACTTGATGAACTACTATTATGGTTGTTTCTATAACTTTCAAATGGTTGTTTGAAATTATTTGATTGATCTTGAATTGTAATATTAGAATGTATATCGTCATTTTTATTATCTCTAATTGTTTTAGTTAAATTTTGCATATTTAAACTTTTAACATTTTGTAATGATGCTGATTTTGGTATATAAGTATATGAACCATTTGAATGTTGCATTGAATTAGTAGATGTTGAAGATTGAGATGATACTGGTGAATCTAATCTATTATGAAATGAAAGTACTTGTTGTTTTTGTTTTTGATGTTGAGGTGGTGGGTATTGATGAGAATTCTGATGGTGATTATGTTGATTAGATTTTGTATTACCATTTTGTTGTCTATTATTAGCTTCTGTATTAACTTTACTTGGTCTATTTCTTTTTATTGGATTTGTTCGTGGACGAAATATTTCACCATTTGGAAAATAATAAACACCTTCTTTTGAATAATAAGAATTTGAACTATTTATACTATTATTTCTACTACCATTATTACCATTATTATTAAATTCAGCAGATGGTATAACAGGTGATATATTTGATTTTTTTGTAGGTTTTCTTAAAAATTTATCATCAACTATTATTAAATTATCAGTTGAAGTTGATCTTAATAATATCTCATTTTTAGTTCTTGATGAATTAGTAGTTGATATTGAATTCAATGAATTTCTTCTTGAGTGTGAAGTTTGATTAGACATTTTAAAAATTATTTAATAACTTTTTCACAAGATTGAGTAAATACAACAACAACAACTTTTTTGAACTTTGATAATGAATATATATATAACAATTGAAAAATGAATATGTAAATGTACAATCAATGTCAATCTATTCTAACTCTCTTAAACTTATAATCTTTGTTGTTGTAATAATAATAAAGAATTGAAAATCAAATCAATAATATAAAATGTAATATAAAGTAATATTAATACCAAAAAATCAAGGGTTTAAGTGTGAAAAAAATTAAAAAAATTTTGTAATATAATATAATATAATAAAATTAAACGAATGAATATATAGTAAGAAGTCTTTTAAGACGTGTTTTCTTTTTAATAGTAGCTATTTGTTGATTAATTAATTAGTATTGATCCATATAAAATATAAAGAACTGAATTGAATAATAAAATATTTGATTATTTAAAAAACGAATTGGTTGTAAAAAAAATATCAATTGATGGAAATTAAAATTTAAAAAATACTTCATTTTTTATTTATTATTATGATTATTATATTATTACGTAATAATCAGCATATAGATTACATAATAGATTATGTAATATAGAAGATAAATAAATATAAGAGTAATCCTGTATATAAGTTATAGAATATTTACCCCTGTATAATAATAACTTTAAGGTACCACAAAAATAGAATATTTCCTAATTTAAATCAAGAAGTTCAATCAGATCGATGTTTAAATTATCAATTAAAAAGTTATAAAGTCATTAATCAATACAAGTTCTCTGATCAAGTTATCCTCATCTTCAAATTTGTTTTATTGAAGATATATTTAGCTTTATAAAAAAATTGTTGTAAAGTATAAACAAACTTTTTTTAATTTTAATTTTGATATAATGTAAGAATATTGTAAATCTTTTCCAAATTGAAATTAGAAGTTCTATAAATCTTTTTTTTTACTTTATTAAATAAAAAATATTATAATTAGATTCTGTTATGCTTTGTTTCTACATATATTAAATCTTGTATTGTTGTTGTTTCTTCAAGTAGTTTAAAATAAATAAAATTACTATATTTATATTGAGACCTTTAAAAAATAAGGATCTTTTTGTTTTCACTCCACTATCGATGGTAATTCTTGTAATTTATTGTTTCTTTGTTTCCTTCATTTCATCAAATTTAAGTTTTGTATCTTCAATTTTTCATGATTTTTGATAAGCTAGTGAAGTCAATAAATAAAATATCAAATGCAACTTGAACAAATTTGTGTAATTTGTAGTTGTTCTTTGTTACCAAAATATTTTTTTTAGTTTGCTAAGGGGTTAGTTAATTGAGACAACAACAAATTTAGCCTATATTGTTTGCTCCTTACTATATTGATTTTGATTTGATTAAGAATATTTGAGACAAATTAAAACGAGATGTCTTATTCTACTTTACTACTTACGTTACTACTTACAAGATTCATAATGGGAGAAAAGTATATCTTGTCAAAAAATTCCAACTTGAAACAATTTTTACTTAACTACTTTGCTGGCATTTGAAAAACTTTATTACTTAACTGAAGCATCTAAATTTAAGCTTTTTCGTTATTAAAAATGACCACTCCAAGCTTCTTACTTCCATTGATGATATAGTAATTAGTAATAGTTTCACAAATTTTAATAATGAACAAACAAAGAGGTTTTACTTGTAGTTCAGACGTATTGAGATTGTTAGCAACTATTTGGTGAATTATACAGAGTATGTTTATTGACATAAGTTTAATTTTTTCAACTAATCAAATTCATTCTGTAAAAGTCGATTTTCTTTCCATTTTAAATATCTAGCCGCAAATCAGTAAAAAATTCATAACCAGCCTTGCATAAAAAAAAGAATATAAAATCGATTCTTGAAGTTTGTTTTTATATCCGATCAAAAAGTTCGATGTACAATTTCTTATTTAAAATAAAAAATGTTTCGAGGTTTTGCGTAAAATGAGACAATCGACGGCTATTATTTAAAGCTCCGATACTTTTCCTACAATAGTACGCAAATTCAAGTCAGGTGATGCAAGGTGCAAAAGTTTCTATTACATTTTGTTCTTTTATTGACATAATTTTTTTCTTCGTTCGGGTTAAATCAATTAGCCAGACAGTGAGCTAATGTAAGGTCTAGTATCGTATAGTTTTGTCTATTATCTCGTTTGGTTTAAATTCTTTACAAATATGGCTAATAAACAATTTTTTCAATTTTGTGTAACCGCTTATATTAATCTATTTTGGTTGCAAAATATTTGAATTGAAAAATAACAAAGAAATACAAAAACAAAAAAAAAGGTATCAAGTTAATTAATTACACATACTCAAAGATTGTTTCACAACGAAAACACTTAGTCACAATCACAATGAAGTACAAAAGCGTAGTATCAATCAATTTATTATTTCTTCATTTATTAATCCTACTAATAACACCAACAACTCAATTCGAATTAATAGTAAATGATCAAGAAATAGAAAACCCAAAACAAGTTTTAAAATCAAAATTTAAAAAATTAGTTCCTTTGGAATTACAAGAAAATTTAGAAATCCCAGTTAGACCAAATCAAATTAATTTAAGAGAAAGTTTTATACAATCTAAGATTAAGGAATCTTCACCACCACCTCCTTTAAGACCTTTTGAAACTAAAAAATATACAAATAAATTAAAGTCTTTATTTAGAAAAAGTAATTTGAAGTCTGGGTTGGTCAATGTGGAAACTACTTCTTCTATCACTTATGCTACTGAAACTAGTTCTGAATCTGATTTTTTTGAAATTGACACAGATGATGAAGAAGATGTCAAACTCAATCTGGATTTGAGATTAAAGGATGATCACACTAATCAAACTACAAGAACCACTATAAATTATAATTCAGTATCGGTCAGTATTGCTGTTTTAGCAACTTCAACAGCACCTACTGTTGAATCACCTCAAACTTCACAAATTCCAACAATCCATTCAAATAAATCATGGATAAAAGAATTTCTACAATTTAAAAAATCACAAACTCAAAAACAACCAAAAAGATCATCATTAAATAATCATCGATTAAAATCCAAAATAACAGAATATGAAGATTCATTAAATAACCCAAAAGATCTTAAAAAATGGGTAAGATTAATAGCTTCTCCACCACCACAACAATATCAACAAAAGAAAAATTATTTAAAAAATATAAATCAAGAAATTGAAATTGATATAAATGAATTTATATCATATTTAGTAAAAGAACAAAATTTTAATGAATCAGATTTAAATTTTTTAAAATTTAAAAATTTAGATTATGGATTAATTGAAATTGAACAAGAATTAAATAAATTAAAAGAAGATGAAATTTCAAAAAAACCGAAAGTTATTAGTATTGGTGGTGAAGATATTATGAAATCTAATGATGGCTCACTAATCAGATTAGAATTTTGGGTGTTGTTCGTCTTCTTCGTGTCCTGTGTTGATTGTATATGGTCTAACGTAATATAAGAAATACTCTAACAACTTATATAAGTAACAACGATACTAAGAATTATATAAAAAAACAACGAATAACAAGAACTATACAAAACTTTTTCTATTTTTTTCTAAATTTCTAAAGCTTCAACATTAGTTGAACTCAATCTCCATAAAATCATCATAAAAGCACTTCTAAAAGGTTTAAATTGTTCAGCAATATGTAAAACATAAACATCATGAATTGGTTTCCAAGTTCTTTTTGAATCTTCTTTATTAAAAAATTTAGATCTCTTTTTTAAATCCTTTTTTTTGGATTCATCTTTATCACATTCCTTTTTAGCTTCATCTAAAGTTTCTGGTCTTTGTTCCAAATATTTGGCCATTCCTCTAGCTACTCCTAAATCATCTTCTGCAAAAACGTCATTTTCTTCTAATGTAAACAATGCAAACATTTTAGCTGACCATATTCCAATACCTTTTAATTTACATATTTCTTCATAAATTTCATCAACTGTTGCATTAGCATAAAATGAAGTATCTGTTAATTTACTATTTGAATCTGTGAAAACTTCACTTATATGTTTTACATATTTTATCTTGGGACCTGATATACCTGCACTTTTTAAAGTTTCATCTGACATATTTTTAGTTTTTTCAGCAGTTGGTACTTCATCATCTTTAAATAAATTTTTAAATTTATTTTCTATTGATTTTGCTGCTGCTCCACTTACTTGTTGTGCTATAACTGATCTTATTAAACTATACCAATATAAATGGATTTTATCAGAATCAGAATTTTGTAATTTTTTATCAAATTCTTTTGATCCAAACCCATTAAAATTTTGCTTAACTACTGTTGGATATAATGTTGGATCTTTTTGTATAACAAAATTTAAACCTTCAATAAAAGCTGGTGTATGATATTCAGTAAATTCTTTTGGTAATTTCAAATCTTTTGGAATATTTTCATGATCCAAAAATTTTTCAATTGAGGGTTTTGATTTTTCTAATATTTTTTCAGGATTTTTTGGAGCTTTGGGGTTAGTTTTAGATTTTGGTTTAGTAACTTTATTTGGTTTTGATTTTAAATTAATATCTTTTGGAATATCAGTTAATGTATATACTTGAGACGTGTTTTCTGCTGTTTTATCTCCTGATTTATTTGATCTTGTGATTGCTCCCATTTTGAATTGATTTTTGAAAATAGTAATGGGTTTGAAATATCTAATTGAGATTCTAATTTGTTTAAATAATCGAATTGACAAAATATTGAATGATATTTAAATGTGATACACGTAAGAATAACATAATTAGTAATGTAGCAATATCCTTTTTTTTTTTGCTGCAAAAAAAGCAATATTATGGGGAAATTTCATTTTTAGTATTACACAAATTACATCAGATCAACAGCAAATTAGTATAGTGTTACTCATCAAATTTATATTAAAATAGGTCTCAATGATAAATGGAACTGCATTTTAACGGTTTTTTCAATTCGAAAGGTGCATCTCGTAAATGATTTTCGATGATGAAATCGATATTGATGTCACTATTCAATTTTGCTACGGATGTTTAACACTAGAATCAAAAATAGATCAAAGCCAGTTAAAACTATCTTACAACAATTTCATACCAACAAGCTGTGTACAATTAGGGACACCATTTTAGTTGGTGTTGTCATAATCTATAGTGGTTATTTTCAAAATAGTGACTCCAAGTCTATAATGACATAAAAATACAAAACACGACAATGAAGGAGATTAAAAAAATTTCAAATATCAGATATCACATTCTTATATGCAATATAACTATCAATTACTTACTAGACGTTACCAACAATAATATCGTACACATAGCTTAAATTTTGACCATACCTAAACTTATACATTTTTCAACACGACAGCACATATATCATATAAATCATAGTAGTCAAAATGAGTCAGTGGGGAGTATATCAAGCAAATCAACCCCAAAAGAAATCATATCAAGAAATGACCCAACAAGAACAAGCAGAAGAAGGAGCAAAACAATTCGTGAATTTTATGCAATCATGTCCTGGAAAAACAGCAATGGCAGGAGTTAGTGGATTTGCATTAGGTGGATTTTTTGGATTATTTATGGCATCAATGGCTTATGATGTACCTGTGGGGACAGATGCAGTAAAACATATATCAGATTTACCATTTAAACAGCAAATGAAATTACAATTTTCTGATATGGCTAAAAGATCATATAGTTCTGCTAAAAATTTCGGATATATAGGTATGGTTTACTCGGGGGTTGAATGTACTATAGAAAGTTTTAGAGCAAAACATGATATATATAATGGTGTAAGTGCTGGTTGTATAACTGGAGCTGGATTAGCTATTAAAGCCGGACCACAAGCTGTTGTTATTGGATGTGCTGGATTTGCAGCTTTTAGTTTGGCTATTGATATGTATTTACATAGTGATGCTGCTAAACCTCCTAAAAATGATTATGATTTATGATTAACTAAGTAAAAAAAATGATACAAAATATAGATGTAGATGTATTAATTGGTAATACTTGTAAATAAAAATTAATGTATATTAGTATTGATACAAATTATTTAATAATACAGTTAAGTAATTGATTTTCTGAAATTGTCTAATGATAATGTTGTAATGTATCTAGTTATAATGTGGTGGTAGGTTAACAAAAATAATAACAATAATTATACTTAAAATCAGATGCATAAATTGAAGTAATGAAAAAAACTATTAAAAACAAAGTGAAATTTAGTACCCAATATTTTTTGTGCTGTATGAAACTTGTAAATTGATTTAGTAGACTGGACTGATTTTTCTCTTGTATCTTGGTTTTCACAAAATCTAGGTCTTGAAATAATTTGTTTATTTTACTTGAATCTTCACCATCTATCCCTTCTTTTGATAGCCTCAAGATTTCACTATCTATATTGAGTTCTTGATCCAGTAGATCTAATTCCACCAAGATCTGATCAATTTCATTTAATTTTAACTCTATTAATTCTATGTTTGTTGTGTCTTGTAATAGTGCAAGTGTCTCATAGTACTGATTGAAATGATCAAGTAGTTTAGATAATTTATTCTGGATTCTCTCAACACTTTTGTTGTCTTGATGTGATTGTTGTTGTGATTTTTGAATAATTGGTCTAGGACTTATATTTCGTCGTTGTACATTACTTTGTGAAGATGAAGAATGACTTATATTATTTAATATAGGTAATATTTTTCTAATTGGCTGATTCATATAGGATCTTTGTTGTTGCTGTAGTGGTTCATTGTTTATTTTGGATTTATTAAATTTATTTGTAGATTGATTTCTTGTTGGAGTATAAGTTAGTGGTAATGGATCTCCTAGATTTATGTGATCTGATTTGTAATGTGATGCTGTATAATTTGTTTTTTTCATATTAACATTGTCTATAATATTGAATGTTCTGTCTTGATCTTGTTTTATCTTTATCAAAAGTTAAGTTTTGGGTTTGTTTACATTTTTTATTTTTTCAAGATAATTTGTTTTTTTTTTTTGTTTCGAGTTTTGAAATTTTGAAACTGATTCAAATTTTAACAAGTTCTTCCATCAACTATTTAATTTTTAATGAGCAGGAAAAAATTATATCTATTGGCTCAATAAGTTTGAATAAGCCAATTCATTTCAGCAACTATTCTGGTCAATCCTATACTCAGCAAATAATAAATGAATTTAAAATGTCAGATTTACTTAAGTTTATTTGGGATCTACTCTCTAAATATTACAAGACACAAAACGGAAAGTGAATACTATTTTATAGAAAATCTTCAATGTCCACTTGATAAAGTGAAACAATCACTTTTAGTTTAGTCTTGGTCCAATTATTCAATTTACCCACATGGATCTAAAATTATAGGACTAGGTTGCTACCAAATATTCATCATAGAAAAATATCACAAACTTCACAAATTTCTCCAATGATCATTATAAATTTACCCCATATTTTATAGCAATTAACTTATCAAAACATCAATAGTTACTACTACTTTTCGTAGATAACAATATCTGCTCAAACTAACCAATCATCAATCACATGGAATGTCCTTTCAAGATGTTTTGAAAAGAGGAGATGATTTCCTAACAGAATACCCTAGAACAAATCCATCATGGAATTTTGCATCTCACGCAACTTGTCTTATGATGATAACAGGTACAAAAATAATACTAAATACATTATACAAGCCATTTATACATAATATAGAAAAACTAGATCATGCATTACAAAAAGCTCGAGAAGAAAATCGAGGACTTTTGACGGTGATGAACCATATGTCAGTAGTTGATGATCCTGCTTTTTATGCTGCTTTACCTTGGAGATATCATTTAGATATTGATACTATACGATGGGGATTTGGTGCTCATAATATATGTTTTTCAAATGCTTTACAAAGTTGGTTTTTTAATTTGGGGAAAATATTGGGGACAAAAAGATTTGGAGAGGGTCCATTTCAAGAATCTTTAGATGCTGCTATAAGAATATTAAGTCCTGATGATACGCTTGATTTGGAATTTACACCAGGTGTCAAAGAAGAACAAAAACCAAATATTTTACAAACTGTAAATAATTATCATAATCAACAAAATACAGAGTTAGTTAAATTCATTAAGCCAACACCTGAATCAACTAATGTATTAATGTCCAAAAACCCATTCATAAGATCAAAAACTTCATGGTTTCACGTTTTCCCTGAAGGATTCGTGTTGCAATTACAAGAACCACATCAAAATTCAATGAGATATTTTAAATGGGGAGTATCTAGATTAATTCTAGAATCAACTAGAGCACCAGTTGTCGTTCCAATTTTTTCATACGGGTTTGAAAAAGTAGCACCAGAAGATTCTGCAGAGAAAGGTATCAAGAGATGGTTACCAGATAATATCGGAGCTGAAATCCATATGACTATTGGAGACGCATTACCAGATCAAATAATAGAAAAATATCGTGAAAAATGGAGAGACTTAGTTACAAGATACATAGACAAATCCAATCCAACTGATCTTTCACAAGAATTACGCACTGGTACAAAAGCAGAGGAATTAAGAAGTTCATTAGCTTCTTACTTAAGACAAAGTGTATTGGATATACGAAACAACATACCTTTATTTAATAGTGAAGATAAGAGATTTAAAAACCCAAAATTTTGGAAAATTTATACAAACACTGAGGGTTTTAGTGATCCAGATGTAAATTTTGTTGGTAAAAATTGGGCTATTAAAAAGTATCAATCTCATTTACCTGAATATGAACCTGATAAAGAATAAAATTGATTGAATAGAATGTAATATAGATTATTTAAATAGATTTTTGAACATTTCATTTTGTAAATATATAATAATAATTATAGACAAAAATTTTGACATTATACATATTACACAAAACTTACTACTGAATAATTTGAAAATTTTCAAAAGTTTATTAAAATTATATCATTCTAGATATCAGAATAGAACTAGCATAAGCAACATGATTATATAGTCAAAATGTTCAAATCCTCAATTGTAAAGTACCCAAAACCAAGAACGATACTACTACGGTACAGAAACTTTTCATCAACTTCACACACTCAAAAAAACCTAATCAAACTACCGAAAGTTATAATAGAAGAACCAGTAAAATACAACAACAAAGTACTACAACAATATCATGATGAAATAGCAAACTATAAAGCAGATCATAAACTACCGACCAATCTCAAAACCCAATTAATAAACCTGAAGATAGAATCAATCCTACAAAAAAATGAAAACCAAAAGGAAACAATAGACCTAATAGAATTTGCATTAACTAACTCCAAATCACCAATTCCACTCCAAACGTCAATCTCATTATTCAACAGTCTATACGACCAAATCACCAAACAAAAACCACAGTTTCTAGAACCAATTGTGAAAAGTCTCCTAATAAATATACAAACCTTACCACCAAAAACACTAATCCTACTACTTGATTTCATTTCCAAGCAAGGTAAAGTCGAAATGATCGAAATCTACAATAGAATAGGCGTAAAATTCAGTGATGAGTTTATATCAGAGTATCTCACATTTTTATCATCATCTAATAAATTAGTAATAAAAAATTTCGAGGATTTAGTGAACTTTAAAATTAATGACACTTTAGTTTCACAGTTCAATGACTATATAGAGGCTTTGTTTGAGAATCACTTACCTGAGGTACACTGTTATGAGAATTTGGAGTATAGTATAGATAGAATACAGTTGTTGATCAACAATATTCTTTCAAAAGTGAATATAACTTCATTGTCTATAAATTCAATGTTGACATTGTTTAAACTAAATGAGGAATTTTTATCAGTTAATAGATGTGAACAATCTAACGAAAGCAATTCAAAATTAGTCAGAAATTTAGAAGCTAGAGAGAAGCAATTTTTGGAATATGTCAAAAATGAGAATATGGAAGAATCAATAGTAGAAAGTTTATTATGTACCTTAAAACTCCAAAACTCGTCATTATTAGCACCATTTACTAAACCAATTCAATCCAACGACAAATTTTCAGAGATCCTTAAATTTCAAGCCAAAATTTTCGTAAAAAACATAAAGGAGGAAGAGCTACTCAATCACCCAAAATCACTTGAAATCTCAGAAGATAACTTTGAAAAGTTAATATCAACAATATCAAATACCCTACCAACATTAATACAACCAGTAGTAGAATTCTACACAAACGAAGGTTTAGAACTAACACCAATAATCTACAAACACATCCTAGATCAACTTATACAAAAGAACCACTACCATCAAGCTATAAAAACATTCCAAGAATCAACACAAAAAGTATCTTGGTCAGAATCAATAAATAATCCCACAATTACAAAAACACTAAATGATTTAATCCAATGTGTATGCTCCAATCTTCCAATAAGAGAACTGTTTCCACTATTCCAGAAAATCAAAGCTAACTTAAACCAACAACAAATAAACATTGATTCAATTAACGTCCTCACTTCAAAAATGTTAGACCAAAATCTAGTTGGAGACACTATAGAATTACTCAAAAGAGAACTTCCAGACCTCAAGAACAACCTAAAAAAATTACCAATAGATAAATCATACGGAAAAAAGTACCTTCAATTGTTCAATACAATCCATGACTACGTCATATCAAATGAATCTGACACGACAATAAAAAACAATTGGTACTTATTCATTCAACTTTACAAATACTTTAATATTCCAGAACCAACAATTTTACCAACTTTAAAATTTTTCTGTTCACACAAAAGATGGAATTCAGCATTACTAATATTCACCAAAATGTGTGACTTAAACCAATTACACGGTCATCACAATTACCCACCCCCATCAAAACAAATTTATTCCTACCTTCTTAAAGAATTTGGAGATAATTTATATGAAGAAGGAGTTATTGAAATCCATGATTGGTTGAAAATGGACACTTCGATCGATAGCATAGGATTAGAGCTCAATAATATATTAATGAATTCATATTGTAATTTACAAGATGTTTCTAAAGTTCGTGACTTATTTAACTCAGCTTTTGCGGCCAATCAAATCAACGAATCAAGTGCTATTATTTTACTCAAGGCATATACTTATAATGATTTGAATTATGTGGAGAAATTTTATAATAATTTGTCGCAATTTGGTTTAGAACCTAACTATGAAATTTACAAGCAATATATTATAGCATATGCTTATTATGGCCAAGTGGAAAAAGCTTTTGAGTTGTTGGAAGAAGAGGATGAATTTGAAGTTAATGAAGATCTTTTGATTAATTTATATAATTTTTGTTATATTGCTGATCAACAAGTCAAAATTCCAGAGTTGGCTTCAGAACGTTATCCAGAAATTTGGTCAAATGTAGTTAGTAGTGGATTATTGATAAACAGTGATGGGTATACTAATGAAAAATTTTTAGTTGATGGAAAAGAAATAAAGTCTATAGAGTCTATAGAATCTTAATTTTAAAAATGCAATGTATATGTTAAAAGTCTAGATTAATTTAGTATTATTAACTTTTGTAGCAAACCTTAAAGAATTTAATGTTTCATTAAAATTCAGTTCTAATGGAGAAATATTCACAAACATTAGTGTTTTAGAATTACCTAAAAGACTATGCTTTAATAAATAAGTTAATTTTGAGTTTCTAAATGGGATATGATTATCACCACCTTGATTTTTAGAAAGACTTGCAATAACATCACCTAATGAGGATAATGATTTGTTTATAGATTGAGTTTCTTTTAATCTATCTCCTTCTACTTGTGATTGTGAAATTCTTTCAGATCCTGCTAAATCTATTAAGTTTAAAGTACCTGATGTCCGTGTTTGTGTTTTATTGTTAAATCCATTTATTTCTATTATAAAAATTGAGTGAGATCTTGATGATTCATCATTTGATTTAGTTGATGCTGTGCTTCTTTTTGAGTTGACTTTTTGTAATATAAAGGTGGATTGTTCTATTGATGATAATGTGGTGGTGGTGATGTTTGTGATGCTAGTTTTATGGTTTATATCATCGTGTTTTATCTCATGTTTAAGTTGTGAGTTTGAATTTAGTAAATCAATTATATTTTCATTGTAAATTTCCAAAAATTTACCAGTTAGTGAATATTCCCAATTTGGATCTTGTTGTTTTAGTTCTCTAATATAGTTGAAGATCTTATTTAATGACAAGGGGATCATACCATTTTGAGGGTGTGACATTGTGAAAGTTTTACCTGAACCTGTTTGACCGTATGCAAATACACATACATTTAATCCATCAATACAACTTTGAATTAACTGAGAATATTCTTCGAAGATATACTCGTTGGATTGGTGCATTGAGAAAATTTTGTCAAATTGAAATTTAAAAGTGTTCTTGGTAGTTGATATCGAATGAATTCCATTATTTGGTTTTGATATTATTAATTCTTGTTTCGCTTCATCATTTAAGTTGTCTTCGTTTAATACAATGTCTGTTAACTTTGATTTTTCTGGAACTGATCTAATACGACAAAATACTCTTATATTTCCTTTTAAACCTTGTAATTTTGCATGTAGAATTCTTCTTTTCAATTCTTGATCAATCATTTCTTCTTTCATTCTGGATATTTCAAACTTCATTCTTATCAATTCTTCCGTTCTGGTCGAGGATTCTTGATTTAGTTGAATAACATGATTTCGTTTTTGGGTTGTAAGATTATTTAACTCATCCATTTCTCTTTGTTTTTCACTATTCTTTAGTTTCAATTGATCTAATATTGAGGTGCATCTAATTGATTCTTTTTCTCTTTTGGGGTTTTCAATATTCTGTAATGAATGAATTTTAAGTTTAATATCTTGAATTGATTCAGTTAATATTGCTAGTTCCTGCTTCTTCTTAAATAAACTATCATTAATCTCTGCTTCTTGTGTATTCAATTTTTCTTGAAATTCCTTTTTGATTTCCAATAGCCTATGCTCTTTTTCTTGATCCGATAACTTCAATTTTTGTTTCAAGTCATTAACAATTTGTTCTTTCTCATCAATTTTATTAATATAACTCATTTCTTTATCTTTTAAAATCTTATCGATATCACTAAAAATCTCTTCTTTTCTTAGATTTAACTTAGTTTGATGAATTACAATCATTTCTTGATCATTTATTTCAAATTTCTTATTTAAATAATTTAACGAGTCCTTTTCGAAATTTTCCAAATCTTTAAAATTACTATTTAATTGATCCAAATTTTGTTTAATGTACTGAAATTTACTTTCAATATTGAAATTATTAAGGATTTGAGTTTCTAATTGGTTCTTGATTGTTATTAGGTTTGTTGTTACACATTCTAAATCCATTTGTTTTTCATTATATATTTGCCTTAATGAGTAAGTGTCAGTTTGTGAGTTTTTAGTTGGTGCTGATTTGAATTTTGATGATGACGAAGTGGCTAATTTTCTCATTTTATTTTGTTGGATATATTTATTAGGTGATGATACTCTAGATGATGAGTTATAACTATTGTTTGTTTGCAATGGTATTTGGTTATTCCGTATCTGTGTATTTGGTGAATGTGATTTTGATACTGAATTCAGTAGTAGATGATAATAATCATTTTCTTTTTCCCCTTCATCGTGAACCTGTAACATTTATATATACAGTGTGTGAGAATATTAAAAATGAATGTGAAATTATAATTTCAACAAGTAATTTGTTTCAAAATTGTTTCAATTGTTTCAAGTATGTTCTAGAAGTGAAATAAATTATGTTTTGTTTATTTACTTTTGATTTGCTTGTCACCAAAGTCAAAGTAGAGACATAACAACAATCACGACATCAAAAATAAATCCATTACACAAAAGTTTATCATATGAATTTTTCTTAGATGAGTATGATTTTAATTTTATAAAGAATCAATCTAACCAACTTCCATATTCAAAAATCTACCACAATTGCCAATAATGAGTCCGACGACTAAAAATTTAAAACCAAAATCAATATTGAAAAATAAAGCACAACCTAAAGTTACTAAAGAAATACCTAAAACTAAAAATATAACACCACAAATATCAGAAGAATCAATTGAAGAAGATGAAAATCTAGAAGGATTATCAGATTTGGATGAAGATGATGAAGTGGACGTAGCAGATATATCAAGTGGAGAAGATGCATCAAGTGAGGATGAATTAGATGAAGAAGAACTAGAAGAACAAGAAGATGAAAGTTTTCCCTTAAAAAAGAAACAAAAAAAGAATAAAGATGATGGATCAGAATCATTCGCAACTGCATTCAATTCAATTGTCAACTCTAAAATAAAAGCATACGATAGAAAAGATCCAATATTAGCAAGAAATAAAATTACTCTCAAAAAATTAGAAAGTGAAAAATTAGAAAATAAAGCAAAAAAAGCCATTTTGGCAGAAAAGAAACAATTTCAAGATAAACATAGAATAAAACAATTATTACCAATAACAACAGCAGAAGATTCAAATGAAAATATTAAATCGTTATTAAGTAAAGAAAGAAGTATGAAAAAAATAGCACAAAAGGGTGTTGTTAAATTATTTAATGCAGTTTTATCAACTCAAATTAAAACTACCACTGAACTAAATAATGTTAAAATGGGAGTCAGTAAAAAAGAAGAATTAATGACTGATGTTTCAAAAGAAAAATTTTTGGATTTAATTGCAGCTGCTGGAGGAGAAGAATAAAATTACACTAAAAAATGTGAAAAGATGCAAAATTTAATACCATATATTCAAAGAATTTTTCATACCACGAAAGCTACATCATCTTAATTGTCACCAAATTATTCGATTCGTAGTGAGGTTTGAATTAAACTTGCAAATAAACTAATTTTTTGCTATAATTAATAAAAGTTTTGCCCACATTGAAATTTTAAAATTCTCAAATGTTTTATATATCTTTCTTTTCTTTTTCTCTTCTTCAATTGTGAACTTACAGTTGATGTAATTCAAAAACAATTTGAATAATTTAAAAAATCAAAAGCTTTATTAATCACTAGATCTAAAGCTTCAAATCGATTTATCAGATCTTTGGGAACTGATTGTTCTACTTACTTGATTGACACGCATAAAGTTGGTTTAAATATTGTGTTGCTCATGATGCTGATTAAATGACTGAACTTGTTGTCTGGTCTTAATTTACCATGACACTGAAATAATGACAATCAATCAAATTACCCCAGAGTTAAACAAAATAGTAAAGCGCAATCTCAAAGAATTTTCGGAAGAATATAAAAAATTTGGTGAAATTTTCCTGATAAAGAAATTAATGAAAAATGGATATAAATAGGTCTTTAAATTAGTAAGAATAATGGATTAATTACAAAATTGAGCTCAAATAGGTCAATAGGTACAATGAATAGGTTTACTTCTACTGCAACAATTGATCAATCAACAGAAAGATCATTAGATTTGACAGAAAATACGGATATCTCAATTACAGCAACACCCGGTACACCAAATTTCAGATCAAGTGAAGATGATACTACAATTGAGATTATAAGGGATACACAATCTTACGAAGAATCACAAAGTACTCCATTTGTAGACGAAGTGATGACATCAACCAATCCACCAAAAAATAGATGGAGAATTATAGCATGTCTTTTATTCAATTTTACTTTGGGATTTAGTGATGCAGCACCAGGTGCCCTTTTGCCATATATTGAATCTTTCTATAGTATTAATTATGCAATTACTTCATGTATTTGGGTAAGTAATGCTGTTGGGTTTATTTTAGTTGCTTCTATATCTCATAAGATTCAATGGTTAGGAAAGCGGTACAGTTTTCTTGTTGGTACAATTTTAAGTTGTATAATGTACGCGATTGTATCTAGTGGCACGTACTTCCCTATAATTGTTGTTGGTTTCTTTTTTGGAGGTTGTGGATCAGCGATAGTTGCTGCTCAATGTAATGTATTTTTAAGTAGATTAGATAAACAATCCAAGTATTTAGCATTTTATCATGGGACTTATGGTGTTGGTGCAACTGTATCTCCTTTGGTAGCTACTAGTATGGTTAATAAGGGTATAAAATGGCATTTTTTTTATTTGATTTTGTTAGGATTGATGCTTTTAACTTTGGGTAATTTATTCATGTCGTTTGAAACTGCTGATGAAGATTTGCAAAAATGGTATATTGAAGATGATCAATCGCCAAACATCGAGTTAAATGACTTGAACTCATTGAGAAATTCATCAACCACTACTCAAAAACTGGACATGATATTAGCTTTGAAAAATCACATTACATGGTTAATTGCATTTTTTTGTTTATTTTATCAAGGTGCAGAAGTTTCATTAGCTGGTTGGATAGTTACATTTTTGTTAGATTATAGACATTCAAACCATAAGACAACCGGGTATATTGCTTCGGGACTTTGGGCTGGTTTAACTATTGGTAGATTATTATTAACTCAACCTATACATAAATTTATTGGAATCAAGAGAGGTGTGTTGATTATTTCTGTGGTGTCTATAATTTTAGTTGGTTTGACTTGGGGTATACCAGTAATCATAGCAGAAGCTACATTAGTTTCAGTAGCTGGTATATTCATTGGTCCAAATTATCCCCTTTTAGTGACTTATGGAACACAACCAGGTCTTATACCCAGAAAAATTCAATTAGTTTCATTAACTATAATGACAGCATTTGGATCTTCTGGAGGTGCTTTATTTCCATTTTTGACTGGGTTATTATCTCAAAGATTTGGAACTTTTGTTGTCTTACCTATTTTTATTACATTGTATTGTTTGATGACTTTACTTTGGGTTATGTTACCTAATATTGAGAGACAGAATAAAGAGACTAGAAGTAATTTCGGATTTTGGGAAAGAATTTGGTAAGTTAGGTAATTGGTTGATTTGGTTACATTCCAATAGAATCGTATAGAATTAGAAATTACAATATAGATTTAATAAATAATAATTAATTAATTGAATAAAATAAATTTTATAAGACGTAGATTCATTTTTCTCTAAACTTAGTAGTTAATTTTATTTGGTAAATCAAATCTGAAACACTCTCTCGATACTTTGAAAGAAAAAAAAAAAAATGATTAAGATTTTAAAAATTATGTTACTTAATTTTTCCTTCCTTATTTATAACTTTAATTTGCCAACACCTTCAAATCACTATCAATTGACCATCCTTCATTCTATCTCAATCTAGCATTAATCAATCACAATGGCAGTAGAAAAATTAATCAAACAAGGTCAAGAATCAATAGACTCCAAAGATTACCTAAGTGCAATTCAATCATTAACTCAAGCAATAAAAGAAAATCCAAACGCATTTCAAGCATACCTCAAGAGATCAACAGCTTATCAAAAACTTAAAAACTACGATGACGCAAAGAAAGATATATCATCAGCATTCACTATCGCAAATGAAAGAGGTAAAAGATCAGATATTGGAATTTGTTATTTCAAATTAGGTTTAATTTATTATCAACTTAAAAATCTCAAAACTAGTTTAATTCAATTTCAAAAAGCTAAATCATACGATTGTAATGAATCTACTTTGGATATGTGGTTAAGTAAATGTGAATATGATTTGAAAAATCATCCTGATTGGAATATTGATGATGATGATGATGATGAGTTTAAATTAGATTATGAACAACCAAAAGAAGAACCCAAAGAAGTGCCAAAACTCGAGGAACTAGATATTGATGAAGAAGAAAAACAACAACCAAAATCAGCTACAGCAACTGCATCAAAAGAATCAATCAAACCTACAACCACACAAACTCAACCATCAATTAAATCAACAAATATTGACGTAATCAACAAAATAGCACCATTAAATACCAAAATAAGAGATGATTGGTATCAAACAAATGAACAAGTTATAATAACAATTTATGCAAAAAATGTACCTCAAGATAAATTAGATATTAAATTCGATTCAAATTCATTATCTATTTCATTCCCAAATAAAATTACCAATTCAGAATATAATTACAATTTAGATCCATTATTTGACGAGATCAATCCATCCGAATCATCTTATAAAGTATACGGAACAAAACTAGAAATCTATTTGAAAAAAACAACTCCAACAAAATGGTCAACTTTAGAAAAACCACAATCAACCACAACCACTTCATCAGATTCAACTCCGGCTTACCCTACATCATCCAAGAAAAAAATCAACTGGAATAAATTTACAGTAGACGATAAAGAAGTTGGAGCTTCAGGAGATGGATCAAATGATTTTTTCCAAAATATTTACAAGGATATGGATGAAGATTCTCGAAGAGCAATGATGAAAAGTTATGTACAAAGTAATGGTACAGTTTTAACTACAAATTGGAAAGAAGCTAAAGATAAAGAATTTGAAACTTCTCCTCCTGATGGTATGGTTGCTAAAAAATGGGGTCAATAAGTTAAAATTTTGCTCAAAAAGTATGTTTCTATGAGTTGGTGTATAGGGTTTATCAAAATATCAATAACTAATGAATTAAAACTAACTAACTTTGGTCGGATACTTTTGTTCTTTCTTTATTCTTCTTTAAGCTGAATTTGTAAACTGATTCAAAAATCTCACACAAAATCACTTACCGGATTTATTTACCATAAAAGCAACCAACACAAATTACAAAATAATAATTTTGCATTCAATTCAAATTCAATTGACATTTTAATAAATGAATGTTATTCAAATCATTACTTAATCACAAATCCTCACTCTTTAAAACATACACTCAATTAAGAAAAATGCAAATTGAAGCAATCCCAATGAGATGGGGTTCAGGAGATAACTATGCTTATTTATTAATAGATGATAAATCTAAAAATGCATGGTTAATTGATCCAGCTCAGCCAAAAGAAGTATTACAATATTTGAAACAACATAATCCTAAATACGAACTTAAGGCTATTGTGAATACACACCATCATTATGATCATTCAGACGGTAATAAAGAATTTCACAATCGTTACCCAGATTTACCAATTATAGCTGGAAAGGATTCACCATTAGTTTCATATACACCTCAACATGAAGAAGTCATTGATTTAGGTGATGATTTATCAATCACAGCGTTACATACTCCGTGCCACACGCAAGACTCCATCTGTTATTTTGTAAAAGATGGTAAAACTGGTGAAAAAGCAGTGTTCACAGGTGATACGTTGTTTATTAGTGGTTGTGGTCGATTTTTCGAAGGTACTGGTGCAGAAATGAACCACTCACTTAATTCCGTGTTGGCCAAATTACCAAAAGATACTAAAGTATACCCTGGTCATGAATATACTAAATCAAATGTTAAATTTTCTAAAACTATTTTAAATAACGAAGCTATCAACAAATTAGCTGACTATTGTAATCAACATGAAAAAACTACTGGAAAGTTTACAATTGGTGATGAATTACAATTTAATCCCTTTATGATGTTACAAGATTCTCAAGTGTTGGGGAAAGTTGGTGGACTAACTGAATCTGATGATATTATGGATAAATTACGTGAAATGAAAAATAATGCTTGAAAGAGGAGTTAGAAATGTTTATGAATTGAGAATGATGGTCAAATCTGGGGTGGTAGTTATGTAAAAAATTTATACTTAATGCATAAGCTTATTTATTCAATAATAATTAGTAATGCGAATTGATTTTAAAACGTAAGAGCTACACCTGAGATCTATATTTACATGTTATATTTTGGTCTATACCTATACATCTTCTATACATAACTCAAAACCCTCTAAAAATTCTAAAACAGCGTCATAATCATAACTTCATATTTTTAATTTTCCATTCATCATTAACTTTCAACAATTCATTATTCCCAATAACACTAATCAAATTATTAGGATTATCAACAAGGTATTTTTCAGTAACTAATCTTAAATCTTGCAAATTAGTATTTAAAAAATTCTCTCTTCTTTCTTGTCTCAACTCATCAGAAATATCATCGAAAAATTGAGTTGATCCTTGGTTAGCTATATTTATCGGTGCATCAATCGACTGGAAAATTCTTAATTTAGCTTCTGTTAAATCCCTTTCTGTCCAATCAGCAGTTAACCCGTAAGGAAATGATTGTTCAAAAGTTTGTACTGATTTTATAGGATTTGGATCTCTATACGAGTAGAAATTTAATGTTCCTCCCAATCCATCATAATTTAATCCACCTCCATATGCACCGTTAGATTCTCTAATTTTGGAATGCAAGTTTTTAAACGTGTATAATTGTGATAAGATTTGTAAATGAGCTCCTTCTTTTGATGCGAATGATGTTCCTTTTTTAGCAAGACATGTGTAACCTACTTGGAATGGTAAATTTACTAATGTCTTTTCTGTGGGGTGGTTGTAATCAAATGTTGAAAGTAATGTGTCTAATCCTTTTGAAGTGTTTATTGATGTTGATTCTTCTTTAAGTATTGATTGATTGAATTTATTGATTAATGGTTCATTTTGTTTTATGATTTCTTTATCACCAACAATTCTATATTTGAACTGACTCTCACTACCTAAAATAAATTGTTGAATTTTTTTCAAATTCGGTAAAATCTCTTTTGATAAATATTCTTTACCCTGTTCATCTAATTTCTTGTTCATCTCCATTATAAATTGAACTTGATCCAATCCACCAGTAATTTCACCAACGTATTTAGCAGGTGTTAATTTTGAGTTACTTAATCCACAAGCGTACGAGTGACCACGATCAGCTATATTATTTATTTGATTCTGTCCCATATTTCTAATTAATGTGTATAATTTATCCACCACCATTTCATCATCACTATTAAATTTCGTTTTAGTGAGTATCTCAAACCATAAGTCGTAAATGCTTTCTGAATTTTGTTTCAATGATAATCCTGACAACAGATATTGTAATTTCATTTTGTTGATGTTATATGGATCTATTGTTGTTTTGTTGTTGAATGATATTCCACCAGTAAGCATTTGGATTTTAGTTTCTAATTCTGTTATTGAAGTTTGTGATGTTCCCGCTAAGTTAGTTAAACAATTGTTGAATAATGGTAAGTATGTATATAAGGTTGTAGGTAAATATGAAATGTCTTTCAATGCATAAACGTAAACTAATCCGTTTGTGTCTACGATCCGCTTGCTGATAGCCTTGTCATTTGATGAGTTGATCAATGGGGAATATTCAATTGAGTAAAAATCACCTTTTTTGGAAATATCTTCAATAGTCAAAGTTGGTAAAATATTTACATCTTGCTCTTTGGCTTGAGATTCAGCTAGTTTGATGTTTCTGTCATAAATGATCTTCTTGTCTTCTTCAGTTAATTTTTCAGTTTTCTCTTCAAAATTTTTAATTTCTTGTTTGTTCAAGTTTGAGTTGAATTGTTCTTCTGGATACATAGTAAACTTAAATTTTTGAGTATTTTCATTCAAAATAGTGGAACTCAATAATTCATCAAACATTTTCAATCCCTTTTCATGGTACTCGTCTTTAAATTCTTTTAGTACAGTTTCAACACTTAGTATATCTAACGGATTCGATCCGTTAACCCAAGATGGAACCAATGAACTTAATAAGCCAAATCCAAAATCGGGTTTATGTTTTTTAAATCCAATTTCAATTTGATGTAATAATGCTTCAACTCTATTGTTATATGACTTGTCATTTGCTGCTAATTTTGGTAATACATCTTCTCTAATGATCTCGATTACTTTTGGCTCTAATTCTGGAACTTTCGACTCAGTTAAGTAGTTCAACCCCACGGTGAATGATAATAATGCAGTTGTCGAATCTAAACCTGAATTAGCTGAAAAATCTTCTGAATATCCAGTTTCAATTAAATTTTGATATAAGGGAGAATTATGACCATCAAATAATAATGAACTTAAAATTTTCCATTTAAAAACTGTACTCTGCATTTTTGGATTTAATGGATTACCCAAGTTCCAAGTGACTGATGAGTTAAACTGCTCGGAAATGTCTTTGTCTATCATTGTATCCAAAGGACCTGCAACTTTTACATCGAATGTATTCTCCTTTGAGTTAGTTGTGAATATTGGTTTTTTGACATCTCTATTCGGTGATCTTTTTCCGAATTCTTTATAATATTCACTTAATCTTTTTAGATGATTAATCAATGGTAAATTACCATAGGTAAAAGTCCTTCCATTTGAAGGATGATAATGTTTATTATGAAACAGCAATAAATCCTCGTATGATAGTTTAGTCATTTTCAAAGGATCACCACCAGAATTATTTAAGCTTGGGTAAATTGACTCTAAAAATTTAATATAAAAATAATACATTGAATTTGAATATTGACCTTTCATTTCATTAAACACGACACCTTTAAATTCTAAATTTGAATTTATATCATTGACATCTAAATTCTCAATTCTCCAACCTTCTTGTAAAAAATCATTATAATTAAGTAGTGGTTCAAAAACAGATGACAAATATACGTCCATTAAATTTTCAAAATCTTTTGCATTAGTTGTTGCAAATGGATAAAAAGTATAATCATGACCAGTCATTGCATTCATGAAATTACTTAAACTTCTATTATTCATTTTGAAAAAAGGATCTCTTACTGGAAACTTTTTCGATCCACATAATGTTGTATGTTCTAATATATGAGGTACTCCAGTATTATCTGGAGGATTTGTCTTAAATGCAATTGAAAATACATTATTATTATCATTATGAGAATCTAAATGTAAATGTTGTGACCCATTAACTTCATTCTTAAGTAATACGGCAACTAATGAAAATTCAGGAATTGGTTGAGTATTTATAATCTCAAACCCATATTGTTTTAAACCAACTGGATATTTCCTAAGTATCGATAAATCAATATTATTTGATGATAATGTTGCATACTTTCTTGTAATCAGGCTCTTTGGCTTATTCAAACTTTGCCTTATATTGGCTCTCAACATCTATTCATTAACCTAATGGCAGTAATACTTGATTTGTGTAGAAAGATGAGCTTAATAATTTATTCTTTAAAACTTGTTGCAAAATTTACCGTGGATGACTCGACCTAATAATTTTTTTTTCACTAATTTTTATCACCGATTATCACAAGTATAAAACAAGCAAATTCAGGCTTATGAATTAGTAATATACATATTCTTAAATTTAGAGAGGGCCATTAAAGAGAAAAGAAAAGGTCATAAGAACAAATTAAGTGAATAAAACAGGAAAGAAAAATAGTCTATTAAATGAGTCAGTCAAAATCACAACCTCCAAAAGAACTACCGACCAATAATGCACAAAAAGTTTCAACACTAGGTGGATTTATAGCGGGAGGAGTAGCAGCATGCGGAGCAGTAACATTCACAAACCCCATAGAATTAATCAAAACAAGAATGCAACTACAAGGAGAGTTATCCAAAACTCAAAAAAATCAACCAAAATTATACAAGAACCCCATCCAGGCATTTGGGTTAATTTATAAACATGAAGGTTTGAGAGGATTACAACAAGGTTTAATATGTGGGTATTTTTATCAATTAGGTTTAAATGGGTGTAGAATTGGTCTTTATGAACCAAGTAGGTATTGGTTATCAAAAATATTCAATCCAAGTTCAATTATGGATAATGGATTTATAAAACAAAACTTGTTAATAAATGTTGTGGCTGGTGGTATATCTGGATCTGCTGGTGCTGTATTAGCATCACCCTTTTTTTTGATCAAAACAAGAATGCAATCTTTTTCAAAAACTGGAGCTGTTGGACAACAAACTTATTATCATGGTACTTGGGATGGTCTTAGACAAGTTTATAGACATGAAGGATTTAAAGGACTTTATAGAGGTGTTGATGCAGCAGTATTAAGAACAGGAGCAGGATCATCAGCACAATTACCAGTCTACAATCTTACCAAAAGTTTCTTGCTAAAGAACAAATTAGTCAAAGATAATTCATTTTTATTACATTTTATTAGTGCATCAATGGCAGGATTAGGTGTTGCAATAGTAATGAATCCATGGGATGTTGTATTAACCAGAATGTACAATCAAAAGGGAAACTTGTACAAGGGACCGATAGATTGTTTTAAAAAGACAATAAAGATTGAAGGTCCAATGGCTTTATATAAAGGATTTTGGGCTCAATTATTTAGAGTTGGACCTCATAGTATATTGACATTGATATTTATGGAACATTGTATGAATGCAATGATCAAGATTGAACATAAATTAGGGTTCAATCCGGTATACTAGTATAAAGCGATTCTTTGATGACTACTAAATGTCAAACTACATATTCAAAATTCAAACGACAACACATAGAGTATAGAAGTCTTAAATGAGATGATTATAGAATTTATAGAACACTTAGAGCCTTATAATGTATATGTAGATTTTACTTTTATCCTCGACTCTAGTACACATGTATAGTTTCAGAACATTACTGTTTGAACTATATTGCACTACTTTATTTATATAGATTTTGCAGCTAAAAATTAGCATACCAAAGATTTTGCCTTTCAGGTATATAAAAATTAATTTTTAAGTTTCATTATTTTTTACTACTCTTTCTTCTTTAATTGATCACCAAAAACTACTTTTATCCTTCTTCAATTGATCACCAAAAACTACTTTTATCCATACAAATGTAGAATTTATTTATTTATTTATTATATTACTAACTTTCAGAAATCTAGCTTTCATTATCAATTGAGAAAAAATTGTGAGACATTTCACTGACACAAGTATGGGACCAATCTGAGTGGAATACCTAAGACGTTTTTCCAAAGCAATGGACAATTTAATAATTATATTAAACTTAAAGACCTTTGGAGACAAACTTAACTAACTGACTGGATTATGTTTTAAAGACACTGGAGTTGAACAAGTGAGATACGGGGGTATTCGAATAGCTGATTTAAATTTTTTTTTGACTTTGGTACTTGAGATACATGACTGTGAGTGGGAAGGTTGTTTGTTGGAGATAGTTAGCTTTTTTTGACTCAACTATAATCTAACTCGTTTCACTTTATCTGATTAAATTCAATGTAAATTACAAGATGAAAGAAAAAGACTGAACAAATGCAACAAATATGACACAAACTAGCCCCAATCCAACTTGACACAAGTAAAAATTGGGCAAAATGGTCTCCAAGAATAAATACCGGGCCAAAACGACCATAGACATACATTATTCAGAAATTGACAGCTTAAAATTTATGACATGATATTACAAATCTGTTTCAGAAGATGCTACCACATAATTTAAAAGTTTTGCTCATTTTGGCGCCAAAAACTTGCAAATACAAATACAATTACAATAAAATCAAATAACACCAGAAATAAGTACAAATTAACAAACGGATCTTGTACCTTAAAGAATCTTCAATTGGGGGAGTTTACAGCTGTCAACGAATTAATGTTGCAAATTAATTAGCATGTACTAGCAACGCTTTAGCAATTAAATAACTTGATGCAAATACGAGCTTTAGTGATGCATACATGTTGCCTGTTGGTTCTTGATGGTACTCAAAGATCTCAATATGGCTAGAAAGTCTGTAAATCTATCTCCAAAAAAAATTTGAGGATTCTCCAATTTGCGCTCGGGCATTTCAATTTTTTTTCAAGCATTACGCTGGAAATTGGATTAGCGTTTAGTTCAAAGTCTTCCAGGGTTCAATTATTGCAAAGAATACTCATGCTATTACTTTGACTCTTGGCTCAGTTTGTTTCGGAGTCGTTAGTATTAAACAAATAATTAATTATTGATTTTAAAGCATGATCGAGTAAAAGTAATTCATAGTAAATTAACGGTAAAACATAAAATTAAGTGATACTATCGTGGGTTAAATGGTTTATATGATTTATGTTTTCTATAATACAATTATTACATAAAAATTCTAAAAAATTACAAATAATTTGGTAGCAAGCTCTGAAACAAATGAGGATAGTTTTTATAATTGCAAAGTTCTACAATAATCAATTAGTTTTTGACTTTTGACTGCGATTGCAAAACTCCATTTGATCTCAAAGTCTGGAGTTAGCCATTATCTTTTATGACATGATCGTCTGAAGGTACAAGAAATCTAGTTAAGATAAATCCTATTAAACGATTCTAGCTTTGAAAACTATTATCAATTGAATTGCGAATTAGAGGTATGAACTAAGTGGAATTGTCACTACAAACCATTTCGTATTTTACAATTAAGTGATATTATCTGATACTTTACCCTTTTGTTTATGAGGGGCATATTCTCAGTATATATTTGCTTTGATAGTTAATTTGTTTTCAGACATGCTGCGATTTTCTTAGTGATATTACAGTTTCAACTTGACTTAGTTTTGACAATCAGTACCATTCTCTCGATGAAAATGATAAAATTGATTTGAAAATACTGACTTAGATATCTTTTAATAATTTAAATTTTAGTAGAAATTTGCATCAAAATAAAAAATTAAAACCAATTATTGTTAATAAAACAATTTTGCTTTTTGATGCCGTGTCATTAACAGAAACCATACGATTTTTCAAAAATTACTAAATGCATTAAGATATTTAAATTAATATTCATTTTCTACATTTGTTATCTTTTTCTTGCTTGCAGATTATATATTTCTTAAATATCTAATTCTAATTATATAATTAGCCCTTTGTTATTCTTTATATTCTTATAGTTTACTTAATTACATCACAGGTTTTTGGTTTTTGGTTTTTGTTACTATTCTCAGTTTTGTACACAATAACTAATTTTAGAAATTGAAGTCTCCTCATAGAATTTAGAATTTAACTATCATTAAATATTTTGAATAACAATATCCAATTATCAAGTTCATTTCATATATTTAATCATCTATAATTATACAATTTAGAGAAAATATTTTATAATAAGTTCATTACTTATTAGTATATTTCAAGCCTACAAATTATTAATTTAAAGGGACAAGTATTTGCCACATCTGTCAATTAAATCTTATTTTAAAGATAGCCATACTCAAAACGCTATTCAACAATGATGCTAAGTAACTCATTCATAATATTATTTATCACATTAACATCATATGTATGTGCGATATTAGACGCACCAACAATATTAAACAATGGAAAGGGAGTATTATGTAGTCCAATCCAACTGAAACCAAACAAGCCTTCAAAATCATATATAAAATTAAAAACTCAACACCTCAAGTATGAAGATAACTTACAATCTATTCAAGCACTTATATTCCATTATCCTGATATTGTCAATTTCACTGCAATTCCAACTTTAGAAGAATTTGCCCAATTGTATCCTAACGAAAAGAAAGTATTGTATAAGACAATGTTAACTGATGATCATAAGTTCAACGTGAATGCTGAACTGGGTTATAATGTTGATAAAACTAAATTTTGGGAAGGTGAATTATCTTCTAAAAATGATGTAGTTTTTAAAATTTCACAATCAGGGATATATTGTGTTTATATTGCTCCAATTTTGGAAAATGATCAAAAAGAAAAATTGGGAGCTGTTGATTTCAAAGTACCTATTGTTTTTAAAAATTATTATGGTAATTTATCATATCCTATGTATTTAATTTATTCAACTATAAAGTATGTTGTTGTAATTTCCATTATAATGTTCATTGTTTTATTTAATTATATATTGAGGTTTAAAATTGGTGAAAATTTTCAAAATTTGAATTCTATTTCGGTTATTTCCAAAGGAATTTTATTTTTGATTTTGGCTCCGTTTATTTGTTTGGATATTTTTCAAGGATTTGTATTTTGGTGTATCAATAATTTTTTAGAGACTGATTCAAAATCATTTATAATGTCTACTTTGTTTTTCATCAATGAGACTATTGATAGCATTTACTCAAGTTTTAGAAATTATGTTGTATTGTTATTTGCAATGGGATTCGGGGTAATATATTACTACAATGGCAACTCTAATAATTATAGATTATTCCCACAAGAAAGTTTCAGAAAAATTACTGCATTCTTATTCATAAATATTATTGCATTAATTGTCAACAACATATTGAATTATTTGTTTTTGAGTCAAGATTATCAAATTGTTGGTCTTTTTAGTACTATGGGAAGTCCAGCTTCTACTACATCTGGTTTTGATACAAATGACAACAATAATAATTTTTTGATGTTGCTGAATACCATAGTGTCATTATTTCAATTATGTTGGTTTGTTTTGTCAGTTATATTTTATTTCAAAACTAAAAAAACAATAGCTACTTTCCCATCAGCATCAGATCCTGATTCGAATCAAAAAGTAGTATCAGCATTTAGGAAATCATTTTTTGTAATAATGGTTTTACCAATAATAACAGCAATTATCGGAGGTCTCATATCAGGTATTTTAACGCTTCGAAGTTTCAGTAACGTACCAGATTTCCCACAAAATTCAAACAGAGATTTAGTATATCAAAGTGCTTTGATGATAATAATGTTGGAAAATTCATTAGGTAAATTCATAATGCCAATAGTTTATTCCACTTTGTTTTATTATTTTACATTGATTTTGTCTATATTTTTCATATGGATTAAGGATAATAATGGTTTAATATATTCTGAAGATGATCCTGTTGCTTATGCCGATGTATCTAATTTTAATATTAGTGATGATGATGATAATGGACCAACTGAAGAAGAAACACAGGTTGATAATGCGCAAGAGGAGCATCAAGAGGAAGAACCAGTTAGAATTTAGATTCCTTAAAATTTGATTCTTTTATAAGGGTACAAGTACTTTACAACATATATGCAAATATATATATTTACAATAATACTATTGTTTATTGTAGTTTTCTATTAATACTAATCTTCCTCCGTATATACAAGATTATTTTATATGTTATACTATATACTCATTAAATTCATTAAATTGGTGTGATATTTGACTGATTGATCGGTGAATGTTTAATGCTATTGCTCTTGTTCTTGACAATTCAAAAAACTAGGTATTCTCTGCAGATTGACGTTACTGTGGTTCTTGGTGTCTTATGTAAAATTGAAGTAATCTAACGATGTCTTCTAGCATAATCCTTAGGAGGCAACTCTGCTATTTTTCTTTTTCTATCTTCTTTAAACAAACAATGTCTTTGAGCTCTTGGATCATATAATATAAGATTCAATTTTCTAGCTGATCTAGGTATTTGAAACCATTTTTCATAACCTGTAAGGGCTGTTGATACCATTTTTATCATTGTTGTGTTTGCTCTTGCTTTTGCCATTTTTGTATGTAATTTTGGTGTGTGAGACTCTTGCTGTAATTTAAGTTATTGATTTAAGGGTAGGATTGTTATGATGTTTTTGTTAATTATCAATTTGATATGTAATGTAAACTTGGTTGTTTTTTGGTAATAGTCTTGATAATTTTTCATTTAAAATTTTTGTGTGAGTCTATGCTACCAAGTCGTCTGTCAAACTCTTATGTGTCGTGAATCTAAAAGCTAAGACAATCACGCGTCCTTAAAATTAAAAAAAGTTCGAACTGAAAAATTTTGTTAACACGCAAATTATAATATTTACTATAGATCAAATTGATTGAAATATTATTTAAGGTCAATTGAATAATATACTTACTTGGATCAACACTAAATCTAAAACATTTAATCAAATCACTAGAACATCATCCAATTGACCAAGTCCACACCAAAACAAAAGATGCAGTCCCATATATTCAATTATGCATTAATATTAACATTTATATTACAACTTGTATCTTCATTACATATGGAAATTCCATCATTACCAAATCCAGATCCAGTCTGTATTCGTGATTTCGTACAAGAAAATCAAATGGTAACAGTAAATATAAATACAGATGGTTCAAAGGGAGATGGACAAAGATTAGATATTAAAATAACTGATTCTTTAGGAAATAATTATGCAACAAGAAAAGATATTGTAGGAAATGTTAAATTAGCATTTACTTCACATAATAATGCTGCTATAGATGTATGTTTTATTAATTATTTAGAAGCAAAATGGAAACATCATGGTGCAAGATCAAATTCAATAAGATCAGTTGAATTAGAAATTGAAAGTGGTGCAGCTGCAAGAGATTGGAATGCTTTACAAGCAAGTGAAAAATTAAAACCTAATGAATTAGAATTGAAAAAAATTGAAAGTTTAACTGCTGAAATTGTTGAAGAATTACAATATTTAAAATCAAGAGAAGAAAGAATGAGAGATACTAATGAATCTACAAATTCAAGAGTTAAATGGTTTTCAATAATTATTATATTGTCATTAATTGGATTTGGAGCTTGGCAAATTCAATATTTAAGACATTATTTTAAAGTAAAACATATTATTTAAATAAGTAATGCATGAGTAAATAGGTAATTAAAAGAAATATAAGATTTAGCAAAAATCAGTAAATACTATAAATTCTGTGATTATAAATAATAATTCAAGATAGAAGTAAATTGTTCACATTTTGTAATTTTACCTTTTAATACTTCAACATCTTCTTCGTTCAATTGAAAATTTAAACCAGATACTTCAATTGGTTCAACACAATTTTTAATAAACTCCAAGAACTTTGTTTTCTTTAAATGATCTGCTTTTTGGAAATTTTTGTTGAAAATTTCATCTTTATATATGTTGCAGTTTGAGTTATACAAATCATTTAAAATCCAATTTAAATTCCATTCTAAAATAAAATTCACTTTCATCCAAGTTTGATAAAATTCATTAAATGTTTTATATAATTGATCCTCTACTATTTGAGAATATAATATTGGGTTATTTATCCATCTCATTAGTATGTCTAGATTCTTAATTTGATAATTCTTATTATTTGGATTTTCATTGTTGAGGTGATTACATAATTCAAAGTCTTGGAATTCTTCCTTCTCTCGCAGAGTATTACCAATAATTTCTTTCAATATCTCTTGTGACAATTTAACTAAAAACAAATTTCTATAATCTAGACGGATTTTTGAATTTATAGCCAGCGAATAATAAAACTCAATTAAATATCTATAATCGATAAAATTTATTTTTTTGCTAATATAATCCAAAAATACACTTGAATTCAAATTAGCAATTGATTTTCCATTACTACTTCCTGATAATTTAGAATTAAATACTAATGACCAATAAAAAATTATAGAACAAATTTTAAATCTTAATTTCATTGAGTTCATATTATTTGAATTTTGATCCCATTCATTTTTAAGATTGTTATGCATTACAGGTTGGCTTTTCTTGTATTTAGTTTCCTTTTCAATAAGTAGGTTTTCATGTTCATAACACGTCTTGGGGAATATGAGTTTTGATGATAATCCATTAAATATAAATTCAACTACTCTATCATACCATTGACTTTGGAAATGGCCTAAAGTTTTGATGAGTTTCAGAAATAGTATTTGGGAATTATCTTCAACTTTCAAACTTGCAAATTTTGTATATTGAGGATTTGTATTTTGAAATAAACTCAAAATTGCATCATTATTAATTGAGTTGGGTGCTAGAAAAATTGAGTCCATTTCTTTTACCAAATTTATTTCAATGAACCGAAATATAAAATTTAAGACATTTGATTGTGCATGGTAAATTGTATGACATTCATTTTTCTTCTGTAGTGGGTAATAAATGGTTGATAATCCTGAACAATAAAAAGTCCAATTTATTAGTCTCCATAAATTAAATTCATTCTTGTTGATTGTTAATTTATCTTTTAATAATGATTCATCAAATATTCGTATCCCTTCCCAAGTTTCATTTTTGCTGTTGTTTGTCGCAAATATATTTAAGTTGTTCTTCTTAGGTGATGACGCTGCACTAGTTGGTGATTCTTGATCTGTTTTGGTTGATAATGGGATTTTTTCCTCATAACTTTCATCTTCTGAATCACTTATTACTATATATGTACTATCATGCTCATTATTGGATGTATTACTATCACCATTTGGTGAATCTTCTTCATATTTGATTTCTAGTTTTTGTCTTTTTGGTGGTGGTGTAACTCTTCTTGGTGATGTTCTTCTTCCATTAGTTTCAGCTTTAAACATTGAACTAATTGATGATTGTTGTTGTTGAAATGGTAATTGTGCTTGATGTGAAGATTGCACTTGTTTTTTACTTTCAATTAAATCATTTATGGCCTTAAATATTAATTCATATAATTCTGTGTCACCAGTTAATTCGATTATATCTAAATAATTATTTAGTATCAAAAAGCTTCTCTGATTTAAATTTGATTTATGTAAAAATTCATTATATATAGAATTGATCAATTTTATATGACTTAATGATTCAACTATCCCATTTTTAGCATATGATGAGTTTTGAGTCCAGTTTAAACTATTACTTCTTGAACATAATGTAATTAATACCTGTAGTATTTCATTTGATGGATAAATTAAATTTCTATTGTTTGAAAAACATGAGGAGGTTGGTGATGATGATGGCGCTGATGGTGCTGATGAGTTAATCTCCAAGAATTGTAATAAATCATCAAATTTCTCAAAATTGTTTAGATTAATTGAATTTTCATTTAGATCAGGTATGATTTTATTAATGAATTTGGTTTGAACTTCATTATATGATTCTTGTAGAAATAATGACATTTGGCAGGAGAAAATGATAAAATTGATGGGCGAGTTCAAATGTCTTGTTTTGTTGATTTGGGTTATATCATTGATCTAATAATGTAGTTGTATTGAAATGAAATTTATGATAGGGTTTTATAAATTGATTGGAAATTGGTTGTAAAATTAAATTTTTTGATATCCCATATATTTTTTTTTTTAGATAACAAAGCTACCAATTCCATTTGAAACAAATTTTATGTTAAGACGCGTTACATATTGATTATAAAAGAACAAATACAAATATCGATTAATGCTATTGCACATTATATTACAACGCTATAACTAAGAATGTATGTTAATATGTACCTTCACCATCATATTGATCAAAATCACTAGTCTGATCATTATTGTCATTAAACCCATTAAATCTCATCGGTAAAGTCCTATCAAATTCTTCTTCCTCGTCTAAATCATCAAGGTCATCTTCACCATTTTGAATAACTTCTTCTTCTTCATATATATTCCCTATCTCAAATTGTTGTTTAGAAAGGATTGAGTCAATTTCAGTATCTGAATCTGAATTGATCAGTAGATTATCACTCTCTATTGTTTTTATACCTTTGATTTGATTTAGTTGGCTTATTTGGTTGAGTCTATGTTCATCTGATTTGGAATCTTCGTTTGTGATCTTTTTTATTAATAAATTTTCTAAGTTGAGTAATCTGTTTAAGATTTGTTGGTTTACGTTATTTGTCGGTGATGTAGATAATTGTAGTTGCTGAGTTTGTATAGCTGACAATGAACTTGGAATAGTTTGTGGTATGTATGATTCTTGTGGTTGTAGGGTTTGAAGATTCGGATTATGTCTTGAGATTTTAAACGATAGTTGATTTGATTGTTGTTTGGATAACTTTTGTTGTTGTTGCTGCTGCTCTTGGTATTTCTTTGAAAATAATCTATTTGATTCAACTATTTGCAAGTTTTGATCGTTTGAAGCTGTCACATTATTAACTGTAGCATTATTAACTCCACCTCCATATTTTCGGTTTAATAATTGATCAATAAAGAATGAGTCAGTAGAAGCAGTTCTCAAATGGTTACCATTACATCCCAAAGTGCTTATAGATTGGTAATTTTTAATGATTTTATTCTTTGGCTTCCTTTTTCTTAAATTTATTGAAGTTTTAAAATTTAGCTCATGATCGAAATCTGGCTTCCTCAAGAATGTAAAGTTTTTCAAGTCTGTGACTTCATTTTCTTCATTGTCACTTGGATTAATAATACCCAACTTTTTGCTTTTGAATGTGAAAACTTGCTTGAATTTCACCAAAATTGAACACATGAACTCATAAATAAATATCAATACAATAAAAGGAATTTTGAACACTTGACAATACAAATTAGTTACATTCCAATCCTGATTCAACTCCGAACATTTGAAGTAAATGATCAAATTATTCAGTTTGAAAAAATTAAACTCATACTCAATATTTTCTCTAGTTTTATTAAAAACCCCACTCAAACAAATAGCCAAAATAGTACCAATAATAAATTGTAACAAAAACAAATAACTCATTTGCATTATCTTTCCCAAAGTATTAAAATCATCCCAATTGTTCCACACTGAAGGTGTAAAACCAAAAAATACTTTCACCATATTAAACAAAATCTCGAATGGAGTTTGATTATAGGATAATTTTAAAAAACAAAAATAGAATCCCGAAATTAATGTAAAAAACATCAATACCAAGCCAACTAAATTCAAAAACATTTTGTGAAATGACAAGATTATCAAATTGAAGAACTTGTAGTTGTTGAAAATTGACAAAATTCTTGGAAACAAAATGATACCAATTAAGCTGAAGAAATCATTGAAATAACTTTGATTATTGAAGAAGAACCTTAAAATGAAACAGAAATCTATTATTAGTATTAAAACAAAGTCAATATGATTCCATAAAATAAGATTTAAGAATTTAAAATTGATGTGGTAGAATTTATTCAATATTTCGAAATTAAAACTTAACCCAATTAACCAAAACAATATTTCTATTGAATTTAATTGTATTTCTTTCTCAGAATGTTGAATCAAGGCAAAATAGTTTATGGCAAATATTATCAATTTCAAGTTGATTAGAATGTTTTGATATTTTGGTATGACGTTGATCCTTCTGTATATACTAATGATTGATAGTTTATGATTTATATTCGTAATGTTGTAGGAAGTAGCACAAAATTTGTTTAATTCACCATCATAGTACTTATAATGTTGATTTTTTAACAATAATTTTTCATTATCATCTGAGTTAGGATTGGCGTTATCACCAAGTTTTTTATAATCATCATAATCATCATAAATTAGATCACCATTATAAAATCTATTCAATATCTGGACTATTATAGGTTGTGATAAGAAATTTTTCAGTTTGGACAATACACATAATTCCAAAGTATTAAAATTGAATTTATGATGACTTGAAATTAAATTTGGAGGTGGTTTTACAAATAAAATTTTAACTCTTTGATATGAATTATATTCTCTTAGCATTCTAATTGACATCAATTCACAAACATGAGATTTACTAATTAATAAATCATATTGGATTAAATTATTTTCCAGTTGAATTAAGTATTCGTATTTTAATAATAATAAAATATATATGGTGAATATTGATATTTTTAGATCATTTTTGATTGTGAATTGTGTTTTGTTTTCTTTAACTATTGATATAATTTCATTACTTATTGGTTTGATTAAAGTTGAGTATATTTCTGGAGTTTTCAATTGTTCATATTTCAAACTTAAATTTACTTTTTTATTAATTAATTTTTGAATTTTGAAATAATTTGTTTGGAATTCATTATATTGTTTTAATTGTATATGTTGCAATTGTTGACTGTCTGGAATTGATGAAGATAAAAGTGGTAAGTTTGCATTTTCGTACGAGCTTGAGTTTCTATATCTATTTGACATGTAATTCAATTATGAAGTTTTTTTTGAATGTATAAATTTGATGTAAAGTTGAATAGGTAGTGGTAGTGAAGAATGTGAAGACTGTGATAAAATATTGAAGTTTTTGTTATTTTATATATAACCAAATGTTGCTAATAAAGTAGTAGTCTTATCTTTTCTGATAATAGATACATCATCATATTTGAGTTATATAATTTATGGCAAATTAAAAGGAAGTTTAATAAGTTGGATCAATTAGTTTTCTTAATTTGGATTAATTGTAAACAATGTCAAATACGAACATATGCTACCATATTTTTTGCAAGTTTCAAACAGTAATGATCTAGAAGAATACTTTAGGTTAGTTAACGGCTGACACGGTCCTTAGAATTGTTCATAATACGAGATTTGCTCTATTGATTTTAAACTTCAGGTTCTTCTAAATTAAAATAAATGATAAGTTTAAATCATTGGAGCTATTAAATTATATTCCGAACCCAAAATTTGGTAGCAACACTTCTCCATAATTTTATCAAATATTGCTACAACCTTTATCTTTAATCTCCTTTCATCTACATTAAATAATCTACCCCAAAAACAATGGATATTCTATCATTGGGGTTTACATTAAACTCTAAAAAATCAAGTAAGATCCTAAAAGTCATAAATAATAACAATAGAATCTCGCTTGCAATAAAGCAAAAGTTCAAAAAATTAAATTCATACACTAAACAATATTTATCAAGTCAATATCTGATTAATCAACAACAAAATGAAATAATACAAGATATTTTTAAAGATGTTTATTTTTTATTAGATTGTGAGAATTTTAAATTTGATAAGTTATCTGATTTAAGTCTTAATTCATTACAAAAAATATACTCCAGATTAGATAATGTTCAAATTGATACGTTATCGAAAGATGATAAAATATTATTTGATTTGATTAATGAATATGTTTCATTAGTTATTAGTTTAAAACTATCAAATTCACTTATTTTCAAAACATTAATATTGAAAAACCAACAAATATATTGGGAAAATATATCAAATTCCATAATAAATAAATTAATATATTTTGTACAAAAGATTCCAGTTAATACTTTTAATTTTGGTGTTGAAATATTTCATAAGACTAACAATATATTATCAAGTAATTTCAAACAATCAAATTTACCACCACCAAAACCAAATCAAGGAATATTAACAAACTATTGGAGAAAATTCACCAGGTTTAATTATGCATTTTTTAAATCTATTTTCCAAACTATTGAAATATTATTTGTTCAAGATAATCCAGTTATAACATTACTTTCCAAAACTGATTCCAAAACTAATCTTTCATCAATAAAATACTACTTAATTTCTATAGTAAAATTCCCAATTACAATAGTAAATAAAGAAATTTCATCAAAATTAAAAATAATAGAAAAGGAAATTAAATCAAATACCATCAATATTAATACATTAGTAACTTCATTAAATTCCGAAAACTATTTACCTATAGTTGAAAAAATCTTACAAATTGATGAAAATGGTTCAAATCAAATCTCACAAACTATTCAATCAGTTATAAAATTCGACCAAAAACAATACACCGATACAGAAAAACCATCATTTTTAACAAGATATTGGGTTTTAATAGTTTTATTTATAAGGTATGCTCCATCACAAACTAAAAACATTTACAACAATAAAGAAGAAATCGTACATTGGATTCAATATAACGGTATAGAACCAATCAAAGGTTTCTTCACTAATTGGGTTATTAAACCAATCAATGAAATGTTAAATATTTTAAGAAGTGATGATGAAATAACAATAACAACAAAAGACTCCCTCAAATCAGAAGTTGATTCCCTTGAAAAAATGATTTATGAATTTGCAGAAGATAATCATATTACTAATGTTACTCCACAATTAATTAATCAAGATATTAAAAATGGAGATTTAAAAATTATAATGAATAGATATGAAAATGAAATTAGATCACCTATAAAATATTTAATTAGTGGATCTTTAATTAGATTAATTTTAATTCAAATTCAAAAGGGAAAAGTTGATGGTGGTGTTGCATTAAATGGAATTGATAAATTATTAAAATCTCAACAATTAGTGTTTGGAATAGTATCAATGAGTCCATCAATTATTATTCTTTACCAATTATACAATTATTTCACATCATCTAAACCTTTAATAGTTAATGGTAAACAATTAAGTATTATTTGCCTTAAGAGTTTAAATAATATAGAAAATTTATTAATCTTGTTGGATTATGAATCACAACAAAAAAAAGACCAACCAATTAATCCATATGAAGGTGAATTATTAATTGAAATTATAAATTTAATATTAAATTCAGAACCAATTATTCCAAAAGAATTACAAAATGATTGGGTATTTGATTTAAATGAAATTAATAATAATGATTATTCTATAAAAATTAAATTAAATTTAATTTCTAAAATATGGAATATGTATGGTTCTTATTTTAAATAGAAACAATATAGATAAATACAGTGTAATTATTCATTTAATTTGATAATTAGATAACAATCTTATTGATCTTAGTAAATAACAATATCAATTATAAAAGAAAAAATGTATGAAAGCTTAAGAATGATCTGGTAGAAAAATGAGTCGAAAGAACAATAAATGATTTTACTTTTTACGAGCAAAAGTTCTAGGATTGACAAATTTCCAAGGGCCATAACTACATACCCCGAATTATAATCTAGTCTACTCAGGTTTTTTATTTTCGTCATATTTCTCTTTATATCATTTTTTTATTAAAATCTCTTTTAAACGTCGTTTAAAGCGAGTTCATTAGATTTTTTTCCCTCAATATGATCAGTTTTGTTGATATTCGACCGAATTGTGAGCTAAAGTCAATTATAAAGAAATTACTTTAATGTATATTTAAGATGAAAATAGATTTATTAAAGAGAGAACTGTCAGCATAATTTAAGTAAATAAAGCTTGAAACATTTTCAGATTTCTTTGGAGTGGTTTCTTTTTGTTGTTTTTCTTACTCTCTTTTTATTTGCAAAAAATTACAAAAAAAGTGTATCAGATTTTGCATACTCATACAAGCGGAGAAAAAAAAAAAATCTTTATATTATTACATATAATATACATATATAATCATCAATGGATTAAATTTCAAAAATGCCATCATCACGCAGCTGGACTGAAGATGCTATGCAATCAGCAATTACTGCTTATAAAAATGGTGAAGGAAGTTATTTTTCAGTAGCTGGAAAATATGGAGTTACTAAATCTACACTTCAAAAAAGAATTGTATTGGGTCAAAAATCTTGTAAAGATGGTCACATAAATCAACAATTACTTACTAAAGAACAAGAAATTTCAATTTGTTTATATATTGCTTCTTGTGATATGTGTAATAACGGTCTAACTTCACTGGAAATAAGAGAAATAATTTCTAGATTTGTAAAGAGTTTAGGAAAAAATCATCATGTTGGTGTAAAGTATCCTAATAAATTACTTAAAAAATATCCATGGATCAAAATGGTTAAAAGATCGCCATTAGAATCTGGAAAATTAAATGAAAAATCAATCAATAATTCACAAATCGAAATTATTAATGAATTAACATTACCAATTGTTGAATCTTCATCATTTAACCAAAGTAATGATACAATAAGTGAAAGTCCAGTTGCTTCTTTGAAGGAAATCCTTGATATGTTGCCACTGGAAGGAAGACAAGATACTGCAAGACTTAAAAGAGCTATTATTAAGTGGGACAAATCATTGAGTGATAAAATCAAAGAATATGAAATGCAAATTAAAGAATATGAAATGCAAAATTTTTTAACTCAAGAAAAAACTAATCAATTGGAAACAAAATTGCAAGAATACAAAAGAGCCAAAAGCTATTAAAGATTTGGTTAAATTTAAAAATGTGATCCACAACAACTCCAAAGTGGCTACTCGAGAAAGCCTTGCAGCTGAAAGGGAAAGAATCTTTGCTGCAAAAGCGGCAAAAGCTGCTAAAAAAAGGAGAACCAACACCTGTTAAGAAAGTTTTAAGTAATATAACTAATGCTGCAACTCAAATTTGAACTGGCTTTAGATTTGATCCATTTTTTTACTTCTTTTTTATAATATTTTTTTATATTTGATTCTTTTTCAAATAGATTTACTACATAATAAAATCAATTCTAATGATTAGAAAATTAGTTTTTGCGTTACCTTGTACCATATGTTATATGAGTTGTAAAAGTAATTCTGAGTTTTAAAAAAAGCCTATTGTTCAAAATTAATTGCCAGATCACTATATAACGTGGAAGTTCATGAGCATCAAATAACTAATGATAGTTAGTTGAATTTGATTTCAATTTGATATAAAAGTAACTGAGTGTATCTTCTATTTTTTTTTTGGCACATTGACATCTTTTGTATCAATTTTTTTTTTCAGAGTCTCTGTTTTCGCAACCAAAACAATTTAGTAAAACATGAATGAAAATCGCAAAAATAACAAATCAGTCACAACTAACGTAAAATAAAGCTGTAAAAATAACGAACTTAGCTGAATATGATGCTTCAGAATAATACAATGTAAAAAAAGAAGTAGACGATGAGGGAAGAACAAAAGATAGTAATTACAAGCGATGAAATGTAAAAATAAAATTAATAGATTATTTCAAAGAGGTTTCACTCATCAAAAATTTATAAATGATATAATACTTTAAAACACATATAAAAAAAGAATTTTGAATCAATATTGAATAAAATAAATAAACAGAAGTCTCTTTTACTTCAGGAACAAAATAGAAAATAAAGTATTGAAATAAGAAAAGTTTATAACGAATTAATGAAAGATAGATTGAAGTGAACTATAATATCTTAAAGTTAAAATTCAAACAGAGAGTTTATTGTAATCTGATGAAATGATAAAAATTAATAAAAAAAAATGAAAAAATTCGATTTTTATCAATATATGAAAAATGGCTGCAAAATAATATAATAGATATATTCTTTGTTTCATTTTGATATATTAATTATGATAACCAATTAAAACTAAATAATTATTAATATGTAATATTATATACAGTATTTAGTATTAGTACTATTACGATTACTAAATTAAGTATTAATTTCCCTTAAATCGGTTATTACTTTTATCGTTAATTGGTAGCACAATTATACTATAATTTATCTAATCATAATAATGTTAATAATAATAATTAGTATTTGATATAATATATAATATATCAAATACTTTTCAAATATTTATTTATTTATTAATAGATCAACATAATTTTTATACCATTGATTATCAACTATCATATTCATTTTATCATCATTCAATTACTCATTTCTTTAGTCATTATTTTTATATAAATTAATTAATTTTATTAATTTACAATATATGATTTGATAAAAATTGTAAGACACTTATAAAAAAAAAGAAAAGAAACACAAGACATTAGAAAAAAAAAAATTATTTATTTAATTAATATACAGAAATCTTAAAATTTTCACATTTAAAATTACATTTCCCCAACTTTTATTTTTTACAACCAAATTAACAAACAAATATTTCATCTTGAAATCATCATCATTCTGTTCATAGACTATCATCATTAATATAACAACCACAACATCAACAAAAGTAATACATCTCCTTAGCATTTAATATTTTTTATCATCAATCAAATTTTATAGAATTTTTACAACCATCATTAATTAATTAATATCATCTATTCATTGTACATAATATAACAATTTTCTCATATATATATACAACATCAAAATAATGCCACATAATACTATGCCCATAGAAGATAAAAATAATAACAACAGCAATCAACTAAAACATATACAAATTGGAGGTAGAAAATCAAAATTAGCAGTAGTACAATCAGAATTAGTTAAACAAGCAATACAAACATATTATCCAGAAATAGATTGTTCAATATTAGCATTATCTACATTAGGAGATAAAGTACAAACTCAACCATTATATACATTTGGAGGTAAATCATTATGGACAAAAGAATTAGAAATATTATTAATTGATCAAATTGATGAATTCCCCAAATTAGATTTAATTGTACATAGTTTAAAAGATATGCCTACTCATTTACCCGAAGAATTTGAATTAGGTTGTATTTTCCAAAGAGAAGATCCAAGAGATGCAATAGTTATGAAAAAAGGATCACAATTTAAAAAATTAAGTGATTTACCTTCAGGATCAATAGTTGGTACTTCATCAATTAGAAGATCATCACAATTAATTAAAAATTATCCACATTTAAAATTTGAAAGTGTTCGTGGTAATATTCAAACAAGATTAAATAAATTAGATAATCCATTAAATGAATATTGTTGTTTAATATTAGCAAGTGCAGGATTAATAAGATTAGGATTAGGTGATCGAATAACTTCATGTTTAGATGATGTATATTATGCAGTTGGACAAGGTGCTTTAGGAATTGAAATTAAAAAAAATGACCAACAAATAAAACAAATTTTAAAAACCATAGAAGATCCAATAGCAACAATATGTTGTTTAGCAGAAAGATCATTAATGAGATATTTAGAAGGTGGATGTTCAGTTCCATTAGGTGTAAATTCATCCTTTAATCCAGAAACTTCAATATTAAATTTAAAAGGTGTAATAGTAAGTCCAGATGGTAAAATATCAATTGAAGATGAAATAAATAAATCCATCGATATTTCAAATGATGAAACCCTAAAAAGAGATTGTGAATTAGTTGGAATTGAATTAGGTGATTTATTAAAACAAAAAGGTGCAAAAGAAATATTAGATAAAATTGATATGACAAGAAATATAAATGCAAGACCAACTGAAGTATGAAATAAATGTTACCTTTAAGTGGGGTATATATAGACAAAATCATAACATCAAAGTATTCAAATGGATCAAATTATACTCTCATTGTTTTATAGTACGAAGTTTGATTGCGCAAATTTACATTTACTTTGTTTATTAAATAACACTGATTAATGGTGAAGTAATGCAATAAATTTTTTAATGTAAATAACACTCAGATATATTGCTAATTGAATGAGTAAATTTCAAATAATAAATTGAAAATGAATTTGTAACTCATTAAGTGAAAATATTGCGAATTATACTGAGCAAGTTTTATGACAATTACGTCCAAGATTATATCCTTAATACTACAACTTTATTTAAATTTTAAAATTAATTTGAGCTCGAAGAAAAGAGTAGCAGCTTTTGGTTGCAAAAATTTTGATGAACTTCTGACATATAAAATTTCACTTTATCAAAATACGCTACCTTCCTGATAACGTAATATATATTTTTATTGTGTAAATAAATTTAAAGCCATTTGTAAAATTTAGGCAACCAAATTTTGTAAAAGAATAGGTTTTTTTCAAAAACAGTTGAAGAACTACAGAAGTGCTTATAGTATCTATTAGATTATCTCTTATCAAATAAGTTCTTCTTAAAGCTTAATAAGAGTAACACAATCATCTCTGTCTGATCAATATTTTATTGATTCAACTTGTGTATATAAGTAATAGTAAGATTAATAATATAATTAATAATAATACAGAAAAAAAAAATTTATTGTTAACAAAAACAAATTAAGACAAACAAAATTTACAAATCTCATTTAGAAAATAATCAAGTTAATAAAACAACTATAATTTAACTAATAATATTAGAATTCAAATACTTTATAAAATTGAATCAAAACTACTACCAAAAACTTATTCAACTTAATCATAACATTAAGACGTGAAGAATATTTAAAAATCATCATCAAATTATCCATTTTTTGATTTTTTTTTCGCCCCTCCCCTTCATTAATAATTCAATATTCAATATTCAATTTTAATTTAATTCCAATTCAAATAATTTGTATATTAATCACTATTTAAATCATTTGTCATAGTAACTTTCATTTCGATTTCAATTCAATTTCATCTCATTTTATTTCATTACATTCATTCATTCATTCAATCTTCATTTTTCATTTCAATTCATTTTTAAAACAATATAAATTAATCATTGATCATTTATTACTAATTTAAATTGTTATTGATTGTTTACCTTTTTATTTGGTCTTCATTATCATAATATCTATACTTTTTGATACTTTTATTTTTGAAATCATTCATAATTATTTATTACATTAAAATTAAATTTATAAACTAAATTAAATTTAAATCAAATAAAGATAAAAAATTATAATATCATATGCGTGATTCAAATTTTAGAGCTATATCAAGTAATAAAGCTGCAGTTACAATAACGACAAGTTTATATGATAGAAGAGCATTAGATGTAACATCAGATAAACCTTTAGTAAATTCATTAAATTATTTAACTTATTTAGTTAGTTCATCAGCAAAAGTAAGAGAAACTTTATCTATTGATGGTGGTATAGAAAGATTAATTGAAATTTTACATGAATGTCATAATTTTAAAAAATTTATTAATGATAATGATGAAAAACAAATTTTAATTGCATGGAAATGGACTTTAGCTTTTCAATGTCTTGTATTGATTGGTACTAGAGGAACTGAAAAAATTAGACAAAAAGTTGTAAAAGCTGGAATTTTACCTATTATTGCAACTGTTTTAGATAATTATATTTCATTACATGAAAGATCATTTTTACATAATAATAATAATAATACTAATAATAATGGTGTGTTGGGATGTAATAATAATAATAATCATTCAAATTCAAATTTAAATCTTAATCTAAATCAAGGGAATGAACAAGATGAACAACAATTATTTCTTAATACTGTGAATGATATTGTAAATCCATTTCATTCACATTTTCAAAATCAATTTCAAAATCAAATATCTCAAAATGAACAAATAATTAATAATGGTAATGGATTAAGATATATAAGTCCAACAAATATAAATTCAGATCAAACACTAGTGAATCAAAACGTTTTTCAACAACAACAACAAGAACAATCTGAAAATCCAATATATAGTAATACAAGATTAAATACAAATGATGAAGATGAAGTTGAAGAAGCAATAATTGATGGGAATTTTTTAAACATGAATATAAATAATAATCAAGATAATAATAACACTACTACCAATAATAATAATGGGAATAATAATTATTATTCTCAATTCTCAGCAGCTGCAGCAGCATTTGAAGCAACTTCTATTTCAACTAATCAATCAAATTTATTAATGGATCAATTTATATCACTAAAAGATATTGATTTACAAGATATTGAAAATTCAAGTATTGAACATTTAATACAACTACTCAAATTATCAAAATATGAAAATAATGAATTTGCAAATGATGAAAATAATATATTGAATACATCAATTGAATTAGATATTAAAAGAAATTTTATAACTTTAAACCTTTTGGAAAAATTAAAAGAAATAAAAGAAACTGAATCTTTTAGCGATAATCAAAATTATTCAATTAATTATGAAGAAAATTATAATGATACAGAATATGATATGGATAGTAATTTACAATTTTTATCAGATTTATATCAAAGAAATTTAGATATTAATGGTAAAAACAATTCGAGTAATAAATTAGCTGTTAGATCATTTACTAAAACTGGAGTCGTTATTCCAAAAGATGATGATATAGTTTGGTCATTACAATTATTAGCATATATTTCTAAATATCCATACCTCAAGGATATTTTACAAAATACTCATTTAATTCTTAATATGAGTATAAGAGATAAACAAATTAAATTATATATTGAAAATCAATTAAAATTATCAAATAATAATTCCATTACTACCACCAACACTACCAAATCTTCAAGAAATTCAAGTATATCAACAACAACCAAGAAATACCCCAAGAGGGAAACAATAATTCCGAAATCAAGGAAAAAAAAATTAAAAACTACATTTTTAGAAAGATTTAATCCAAGTGCATCAAATTCTCCACAAATGATTACTTCATTAAATGATGATGATGATAATTTAATTTTAAAAGATGATAAATTTAATTTATGTAATAATCATCAAAATTTAGAAAATGGACAAGTTAATTTAAATGAAGGTGATGAAATTGAAGAAAATGCAGAAGTGGAAGATGACGATGAAGATGAAGAAGATGATGAAGAAGAAGATGATGATGAAGACGAAGAAGATCCAGAAGATGAAGAAGAAGAAGATTTAGAAGAAAGTTTATCAAATTCAAGTGAAGATGATTCAACAATAAAAGATTCAAATCCAAAAGATAATTACCTAAAGCATTTTTATAACTCAATACAAGAAATAAATAAAATTGAAAATGCACTACTCAAGAAAATTAAATATAATCAATTAAATTTAAAATTAAATAATTTTATTGAATTTGAATTTAAAAAATTATCAATTTTAATTATCCAAAAACGTCAACAATATAAAACTCACCTAAAAACCAAATGGAATTATGAAAATTATAAAAATTTCGATATAGATGATATATCATCAACTACATCATCCACATCATCAACTACATCATCACCAACTTTCACCACCACCACCCAAGATTTAGATTCATCACTTTTTGAAATTCAAAAATTAAACCTTTTCCCACTAGTTGAAAATTTTACATTTTTATCAGGTACAGATATGTATTATTGGTCAGGTGTTATAATGAGAAATTCATGTAGAAGAAATGATTTAAAAGGTGGAATTCGTCAATGTGGAAATTTAAAATGTTCGAAATGGGAAACTTATCCAAGAGAATTTAGTAAATGTCGTCGTTGTAAAAGAACAAAATATTGTTCAAGAGATTGTCAAATGAAAGCTTGGCATTGTCATCGAAATTGGTGTATTCCTTCAAGTTCAAGTTCTTCAAGTACTATTACTAATAATACTGTGAATACTAATACAATGACTAATACTACTACTAATAATAATAATAATAATAATAATGATAATCTTGGAGGTAATAATAATAATAATACTAATGGTTGATGATTATATGAGATTTGATAATGAATAATAAGATTTATTTATAGAATTATTTAGTTTATTTACAAATGAATAACACGAATGAAGAAATAAAGAAATTATTAAATTGACTTTCTTTAGCAATTGAAGTAAAGTAGTAGAAATGGCTTAAAAACTGTGAAGTGAAATCTGGTGTAAGAACTTATTAATAAGTAATATCCATTTAACTTCTTCACTAACTTTCCATATTAATTTTCAATTTATTTAATTCAAATTTAATATTTTCAGAGTATAGTTAAATTCTCACAATTGAGATTAAGAGTTCAAATCTAATATACATATATTATTTAAATATCTATATAATAATTTATTCCTCATTTGCAGCTTTATCACTTAATACACCACTTTCTTTAATCAAATCATTAATCTCATCACTTTTCCAAATCTTCTTAATTAATTTTTCTTTTTCGGTATCAAAACTTATAGTTGCAAATTCAATTTTATCACTGTTCAAATTAGATAAATCCATTGTCTTGGATAATATAGTAATTGCCAATTCACAACCACTTCTCAAAGTTAAATCATCATTATAATCCTTTTTCAATAAAGTTTGAACTTGTGAAGTATTTGCTCCAATACTTGTCGCTTTCCAACCTGAAAAATTCCCAGATGGATTTGAAGTATATAATTGATATTCAAATCTATTATCCCAACCCGCGTACAAAAATGATACACCAAATGGTCGTAATCCTCCATGTTGAGTATATCCTTGTTTTATATTTGCAACTCTTTTAATTAAAATTTCACATGGAATTTCTTCATTATAAGTTTTTAAATAATTTTGTGATTGTACTCTTGCATTATTTACTAAAATTGATGCATCAGATGTCATCCCAGCTACTGCACATATTAATTGATCATTTATAATATATATTTTTTCTGATGATCCATCATCATCTAATAATTTTGATGTTATTTTTTTTTCACAAGCTAGGACTATACCTTCTTTTGTAACTATTCCTAATGCTGTACCTGCCATTGAAATGGCTTCTTGAGCGTATTCGACTTGATATAATCTACCTTCTGGAGAAAAAATTGTTGTTCTTGAATCATATCTTCTTGACATTTTGTAATTGAAATTTGTATATTATGGTGAATTGTCCTTAAAGAAATTGTAAGTTGATCTTAGGTGCTTGAGCTTAATATTTAATTGTATCAAGTCTGATGTTTTCGACACAAATTGATGATTTATATAAGTCAATTGAACGTCGTGAATATGATATCTTTGGATTTGAAACAATGGTTGTAAAAACTTGTAATATCAATTGGTGGCAATAGTTAATTTTTTTGCAAATTGAAACAAAATCTAAAGTTTTTAGTGTCGTGTCAAGAGAAGAGTTCTTTGGTTACAGAAATAAATATTACCAAAAAAATATTAACCAAAATTATTTAAAATCAGCTCCAAAACCATAACCAAGTTTACTTCTTTCTAACTTTAAAACATTTCTTATAATACTAAAACAATGTTGTGATGTCAGTATTTATAAGTTCAAGTAATGTACCAATAGGTTATACAACTCCACAATTTCCCTCAATTTTCTGGCCAATAGGTTCAACAAGACCATCATATTTAAATTCATTTTTATATTATTCATGGGATATTTGGAGATTTACAGTATATTGGTCATTAATATTATCTGGTTCTTTATATTTTTGTGTTGGTTCATTAGCTATGTTAAGTTCAATTTTAAATAATTATAGACATAAAATACCAATAAATAGTTTTAAAATTATAACTTTTATTTTTGTATTTATGAGTTATATATTTGTTGGATTATTGAAAGGTTTTATTGGTGGGGCTATTATTGGGGTTATATTGGCTGCGATATATCAAGCTGGTAGTTTGACGATGAGTTGTTGGATTCCTTTGACTTGGTCTATTGCTCAAATTTTATATGATATTGCTTCTTCATATCTGATAAGTTCAATTATTTTATAGAGCAAATAAATTAATGTTTAATAATAAATTATTTACTTGTATAAGGTTGAATTTGCTCTTCTAAATATGTCCAAACTTTTTGTCCATTTTCAACATCATTTAAATCATCTCTACAAGTTCCCTTTTTACCAAATGATATAATATATTCACCATTTTGAACTTCTGGACTCAATGCAGCATAAATTTCAGTATATGCACCTAAAGAACTTTCATGAGTTATCATACCACCAAAAAAATTCTCCAACTTATTTAAATTCCTACTTAATCCAGTTTTAAGATATCCCGGACATAAAGCAACACTGATCACAGAATTATTTTGGTTGTGTAATGACCATTGTTTTGATAGTATTATTGAAATTGCTTTTGATTGTGAATATATGGTTAAATTACTTGGTTCTTTTGTTTGTCTAAAATTTGGATCTGAGAAATAAAGCCCATTCTGTGGTGCCCAAAAATGAGATGTTGATGATACCCAAACTATTCTACATGAGCCTGGTTCTAATGTTTTTGAGGTTGATATTAGTAATGGATCTAAATAGTGTTGTAATAAAAAAGGTGCAATACAATTCACACCTAATTGCAACTCGTAATCTTGTTTTGTGAATTCCCCCTTTCTTGGCATCATTACTCCAGCATTATGTACAATTATATCTAGTTTATTCTCAAGTTTGAGAAATTCATCAACTGCTGGTTTTATTGTAATCAAATCAGCAAGATCTACTTTTATAAAATTTAGTAAGTGTTTCCTATCTTCTTGACCTTTAACTAGTTCATCAATAGCTGCTCTTGTCGTTACCTCATTTCTTGCAAATATATAAATCTTAATATCAGTATTATTAAATAATTTTTTAACTACTTCATATCCAATACCTGAATTACCACCAGTTATAATTAATACTTTTCCCAGATCTTTGGGCCATTTATCTTCTGTAAAACTTGGTTTACCTGGATACAATCCTTGTAACACTTCTCTCCAATTTTGAAATGATTTTGAGGGTATGTTTACTGACATATTTTGAATGAATGAATACATATAAAGCAAGTTTAATAAAAATGTAAGTTATATAATGATCAAATTGATAATCAGAAAATATCGTGCGGCTCAAGATCTAAAAATTCGAGCCGCACAACTAATGGTTCTTTGAATTTTGAAATTTGTTTTATTTTTCAAGAATCACCGTCGGTTCGTTCTTTATCAAAATGTCATATAAGATTCTAGATTATTTCAAGACTAAGAAAATAGTCAATCAAACAATTACTTTCAAAGTACCAGTAGATTATTCAAGTACTCATCCAAACCCTCCCTTAATTGACGTTACAATTACTATCACTCAAAAATATGACAAAACATTTCATTCTGAAAAAGACGGTTTTGAAGAAATTATATTACCTGAAAACCCAAATTTAATGTTATATTTACAAGGTGGTCCTGGATTTGGATGTAACATACCTACAGATTACTCAGGAATGACTAAAGTGTTATTAGATGAAGGATATCAAATTGTATGGTTAGATCAAAGAGGAACAGGATTAAGTACTCCACTTGATTGTTTAACCAGAAAACAAAATACTCCAGCAAATAAGTACTATGATAAATTATTTGAATATTTGATTCACTTTAGAGCTGATTCTATAGTTAAAGATGCTGAACATATTAGAAAAATATTAATTGGAGATAATAAATGGTCATTATTAGGTCAATCATATGGTGGATTTTGTTGTTTTACGTATTTATCATTTTATTCAGATTCAATTAAACAAGTATTAATAACTGGTGGAGTTCCACCAATTGGTAAAACTGTTGATGACGTATATACACAAACATATAAACGAACAGAAGAAAGAAATATTCATTATTACAACAAGTACCCACAAGATATTGAAAGAGTTATTGGAATATGTGATTATTTAGAGCGTAATCACCCAGACGTAATCTTACCTAATGGTGGTACATTATCTGTTGAAAGATTTCAACAATTAGGTTTGAATTTTGGTGCCACTGGAGGGACTGATAAAATTCACTCAATAGTTACTAAATTTCATTCAGATTTGAAACAATTTAAAAAACTAAGTTTGAATACATTAACTTTAATTCAAGATCTGATGTCTTTTGATACCAATAATATTTATGCGTTCTTTCAAGAAGCGATATATTGTGACGGTAATATGAAATCAAATTGGAGTGCTGATAGACTTAGGTACGCTCCAGGCAATGAAACTTTCACACATAACACAGACATAATATATTTTACAGGAGAAATGGTATACAAAAGTATGTTTACAGACTACACCCTGTTAAGAGAGTATAGAAGTCTAGCAGATAAATTGCACGACTACGAGAATTGGTCACAATTATATGATATTGATAAGCTTAAACTGATTACATGGGATCAAGTCCCAATAGTAGCAGCAACTTATTATTCAGATCAATACGTTGATTTTAAATTAACTGAACATGTTAAAAATAACATTGTATCACCAGATAATTTGAGACAATTTATAACTAATGAATTTTTTCATAATGGGTTAAGAGCTAATCCTGAAAAGATATTAGGTTCTTTATTTAAATTATTAGATGATGATATAGATTAAAAAAGAAATTCTTGAGTCTATTCTAGTAATGAATATTCAGTTTGTTTTAAATATATCAAAGTTAAAGGATTACATAAAGCATTCTTCAAAGTATTACACAAATGACTATTACGAATAAATTTTACAAAAGCTGCTTTTTATATTTTAATTGATGACATAAATTAAGCTATATAATTACTAGGTACAAATCCAATTCTATATTCACCATTAGCATCTCTTTTCAACCCAACAACCCAATTCAAATTATTTTGTTGATAAACATAATCAATTTGTTGTAAATCATACAACACTTCAATAATGTCACCTTGATTAAAAGTCAAATCACCAATTTCCGAACCTTGGAAATCGTATTGAGCAATTTGAGTGGTTTTATTTAATTTATCTAATTTACTAAACAAATACTCTAGTAAATTGATCTTATATGAGTCTGTAATAATTTGATGTGTTTTGGTTGATTCGAAAATTGGATAGTCGGAGAAATGTTGTGTTGGTTGTGGAGCTAATTTGATTTCATTTTTTGCGGAGTTGTATATTTTTTTAAGATGTCTATCCGCTGTATTACCTTGTTCATTACCGTAATGAGCCATTGAATGAGTTGATAATGAACTTACATCTGAATCTGAAATTTCTGAAACGTCATCGTCACTTAAAGTTAATGACTCCATTGAATTTGAAGAACTTTGTGAATAGATTGGAATGGGTTGTGGTTTTGATTGTGGTTGTGATGCGTAAAATGATATTGTTTTCATTCTTGGTGGTAATGTTGGTGGTTGAGGTTTTGATTGTTCTGAAATTACTTCTGGTGGATCAATTAATTTTCTTGGATGATAAGTTTCTGATTGATTTGAATTTGGATTATTATATTTCTTGAATGATTCGAGGGTATCTGATTCTATTGTGTCATTAAACATTCCTTGTGATGGATTATTTGGTTTGACTACATGTTTTCTTTCATTTACTTTATTAGTTATACTCAATAAAAATTTATGAGTATTCAGTGATTTGTCTTTATCATCTATTTCTTCGTTAATTAATTCTGGATTTTTATTTTGAATTACTGTTAAAAATGATTCAATTTGTAACCTTGTTTTGGTAACGTCTTGTTCCCATTGATTTGTTATTGATTCATAATCTGGAATTTTATCGGTTACTAAACCATAAAACACTGCGAAATATCTTAGAGTTTCCATTATATTTTTATATATTGATGTTTGTTTACATATGAGTAATTTGGTGATTGTTTCAACAAATTCATCCAAAAATGACATGATGTGTGGTAAAATAGTTATAGTTTTGTCATTCAAATAATGAAACGCTTTATCTACGTCATTAAATTGATGTTGTAATTTATCTAATTCCTTTTGATCTTTTTCACTTAATGGTATTTGTTTTTGATTTAATTTTGCAATTTTACGATCTAATCTATCTTGATCTTCTCTTTTTCTATCTCTTTTTTTGATAAGTTTCAAAGTTTCATTTAATCTTTTTCTCATGGTTTTAATTTTAGGTATAACAGTATCGATGTAATCTGCACATTCATTATCTAAATGAAATTTTAAAGCTCCAATTGATTGCATATATTGAAATAGTTCATCATTTACACAATCCACTAAAAATTGTCGTTCTTTTGGATGAATATGCGGAATTTCAGATTCTGCTTCATAAACATCATATTCATGATAATATTTCTCAATATTTTTAAATTGTAATGAATTGTGACCAATTAAATTTTGAAATTCATAAATTACTTTCATATTTATTGACATAACATGAGGTATAATTTTTTTAAATAATTGATTATTTTGAGTTATTAAATATTTCAATCCCAGATTTGCTTGTTTAATATCATGTTCATAATTTTTAATTAATTCATCATCTTGATCAAAATCTCTATGATAAAAAGTTACAGTATCTTTTATATTATGACCTAAATGACTTGCTTCTGTATAAATATGATCTCCTACTCCCTTTATATGAGATCCTACATTATTTGAAAATGATTTTAATGTATTTACAGCCATTGATGATTTAAGATCTCGTGTAATTTTTTAATTGTTCATCAAATTGAATTCAAGTAAAGCATTTAAAGCATATCAATGGATAACTGAACAAGATTGAGTTGTTGTATGACTTTTTCTAAAGCTTATTGATAAAAAGTTAAGAAAATATTCAAAAAAGTCATTATTATTAAACTAATGGGCTTTTTCGGATAAAAAATTAACATTCAAAATATTCGCTTCTAAAAATAGGAAACATCAAATATTTATTATATTCATTAACTTGTAAGTTAAAGGATAGATAATTAGTATGATAAGAGTATTGAAGAGGTTGAGATAAATTACTAACGGTTTTATATGAATTGTATTTAATCTGACTTCAACAGTTTACTACAATTACATTCCGTGAAATCAATAAAAAAAGAAAGTTCAAGTACGAATCCAGTACATATACGATCAGCGATCAGGTTTTAGCTTAACAGTTATAAACATATCATATATTTATATTCTAAAAAACGAGATAGTGTTCTTTCTTACTCCAAATACTATTTAAAAAATTTATAAATCAAACAATTAAATTTTTTAAATGTTGATAAAGTCCACCTAATTTAGATTCAACTGATTGTGAGATTAATTTAAATTTGGTTTGTTCATTATTACCTTTCAATTCTTTCTCGACTGCTTCTTTATAGGTTTTGTATTTATGATCTGATACATTTTCACTCAACTCTTTATAAATCTTAAACAAAGTTCTATTAATGTCATCTTGTTTAACACTAGAATAGTTACCGCCATAAATTAATGTTAAAAATTTATCATTCAATTCTTCAAATGTTTCATCACCAATAAATTTTATATTTTTAACATTTGATATATTTGAATCAGTTAAACCAGACCAAACTGATGAAAAATCAATTTTTGAATTATATTCGTAACCCAAAGCTTCTGATATACTTGCATTAATAACATATACATTATTTTCAATATCTCTTAACTTTATAAATTCTTCACCTAAACAAGCAGTAATTAAAAATAATACAATTAATTTAACATAAAACATGGTATAAAAGCAGTTTCTTTAAATTTTGTGTTGATATTCAATATTTGCCAAAAAAACAAGGTTCGGAGAATTAATGATATATAAATACAATTAAAAAAATTTCTCAATAAAAGGGATAAAAAGGGATAATATAACTAGTATAGAGTCTACTTTTATTCAAAATTAAGGTAATTATTAAACATAAGTCAACAGTACAAATGAAGCCTTACGAATTTTAAAAAGAAGACAACTAGTACTTAAAATGCACTAAATCTAAAATGTTTAATCACTGCTTTTTTAAATACTAATTTTAGTACTGTACTTTTATACTTATTGTTTCATCAGTTTTTAAATCTTTAAACTTATAATAAAATGCAAATTTTATATAAATTAAGTTCTTAATTAAAAACCAAGTTTTAGACTTCAATTATTTTATTAAGTAAAGCACAATACAATGTTTTACAAGAAATTACCCCCCTATTTTCTACATATTCCTAAATTTACATCATGCAAAAAATCTTCTTTTGAATTTAATCCTTACTACTTCTATAACATCATTAATGTAACATTAGATTTGTGAATCAATGTAGAGCACAATTCAGAATGAAATAATTTGTTTGTTATTTTTTCCGAAAAAAAGGTAAATCAGCGAGTGGAAATTCTGAAACAATTTGGTTTCAAATTACATCACCGTATTTCCTTAAATTCGTATTTTAGTAACTTGACACACAAATTCAATATATCATTCATTGAAACTAATAAAAATTTAAAAAATGTGTCTATATTTAGAAATGAACATGTAATCATTAACTTGAGTTAATTCAGGCTAAACTTTAATTTGTTAGAGCCTTGTTATTTAATAGTATTTTTGGTTTGTATCTTTAATTGTATTTAATTAAAACTTAGTAAAATGCATGCTCGCCATTTTAGATCTAAGTAATAATGACTCAAATTGTGAATTATTTGTGGTTACTTTTAAAGAGACTTTTTGTCTACTGTGCCCATTTCAATAAATTAAAGGATTTCAGTTGAAGAATTTAAAACTCACTTTGTTTTAAATTCATAACTTTATTGATCAAAAAGATAAAGATATGACATCATACATTATACGCGCTAGATAAAAGTAAGGTCCAAATTTACTTTCTGAATAATCTCAATATAGAATTAATCAAATGATGGTTAATTTGTTTTTCATGTATTCAAACTACTATACTATTACATGTCGCTAAAATAAAACTTTACCAATATGTAAGTACATACAGATGAAGAAGAAAATTACCTTGGATATAGTATCGATTTGTGATAAATTGTACGATACCGAGTGAAATTGCTAAAATTAACTGATCAAAGACTTTAATAACTAAAAAATCAGTTAATTGTAATTGATTGACATTCTCGAAAACGAGCTTAAAACTTGTAAAACATCAAATTTTGTTTTGCTTTCTACTCGGAGTTTAATATCTAAACTTTGTTATTTTTATCTGGATCTTGTACAGGTTACATGTATTTGTAATTTTAGTTAAACCGACTAAAAGAAGCTTTCGGGTTCTTCTTGATTCTCAATTATTACCAATCAAAATTTGATCTAATTTGTTGCAAATTTTACGCAAAAAACCATAATTTTCATTATGAAACCTAAATTAAAAGAACGAAATAATATATTATATATCTCTTAGAAGGAGTTAAAAAAATTCCTGAGACAAAGATTAAAAAAGATGTTGGTAAACCAATCTTGGGATACTAAGATCAAGATAGCTGATAGATTTAATTGGTCTTGTGAGTTTATATTTATTATAAAACGTACATTTAAAAAACGATTCAAATTGGTTGCAAGATGCATTATATGCTTGTAAAAGATTAAATAGTATCTAATCCTCAATTTGAGAAAATTAATCAAGAAATAACCGAATTTTTTGAAGTAATATGTTGGTGCAATTATAAATAGCAATTATAGAAAAAGGTTGCAAAATATTTTCATTCCACAAAACAAAATTAGGTCACACTTGCTCTAATTCAATCAAAGATCAAGACAGAATTATTAGTCGAGTTCGATCCCAAAGTCTCACAAATTGAGATCACAACGCCGTACTAACGTATAATGACATACTTTGATTTTAAAATTTTATTTATATTTCTTGGTTTATAACACACCACAATTTTAAAGTTGAATCTGATTCAATTGCTATAAAATTTAAAGTTTTTCAAATTGGTCTCAAGTATATAAATATAACTTGAATTCCCCTTCCATTTTTAACTTTAATTCATTCAACAATTAACTCAACTACATACAATTGAAAACATCCATAATGACTAATCAACCACATAAATTATTTTATAAAGGAGCAGATAACGATTTCGTTATATTCATTGATTCACCAGAATTATTTCAAAAATTCAAAAAAGGAGATACCACTATTCCATTAATTGATATAGTTTCTATTTTCAAAGTATTTATAAATAGACAAGGTGGAGCAGAAGGTATATTAGATGAAGCATCAAAACAAGATTTAAGTAATGAATTTAAAACTTCAAATGTTGATGAAGCTATCAAAATAATTTTAGATAAAGGAGAAGATAAACATAATATTGATGTTGATCATGGAATTGCTTCTAAGAATGATTCAATTGGTGCTGGTAATACTGGTAATTAAGTTTAAGCTAATTAGAGAGAAAGATATAATATATGTTAATGTTTTTTTATGATTTAATGATTTTATAGTGTTGAAATATATAACAATATATTAAAAGTTATTTTAAATTACTAGCTACAAATTGTTAGCAATCAGTTTAAAGTTGAAGCATCAATTGTCCCATACTTTAATATAGAATTTTCTTCATATTCAATTTGTTCATCTATATTTTGTAAATTATTATTCATATTATGCATATCAGCAAATATGTGTTTATGTGCCCATATTTGACTACTCCATAATTGTACCGAGTATTGACAATTCATCTCGGTGTCAGTTTGAAATTTATAATTACCTTTTTTCATTAAACCAGAATAATTGAAATTTACTGTAAATTGGTTTTTATAATAACAAACATTTTGAAAAACCATATAATCTGATGGTGATTCTAACAAATAGTAAGCTTTAATTGATTTTGGAACTTGATTTAGGTAAATGAAATGATCTTTTGATTCAGAGCATGAACCATTATGTATATGATTAATTAATAAGTCTAGTTTTTCAAACCAGATATTCGATTCTTCTTGAGTTAAAAATAATAAAACAATTTCAAATTGAGTTGATTGAATCAAGAATCTTAATTTTATATTACCCACCAAGTTAACTTGTATACCATCTTGATCAGTATCATCAGTGATTATTGAACATTTAACTAATGGAATAATAAATTGAGGAACATATCTTTTCAAGGTTTTATTTCTTTTCAATTTTTCAACATATTTCAACAAAATTAAATGCCCCTTAAATAATAATATTGCATAATGTTTTAAAATTGGTTTATTGCCTTTAATATAAACAACAAATCCAACACCAATATAAATTGGAACTCCAAAAAATTCAGAACTTAAGTCATTAAATTTAAAACATAATTTTTCAAATTTGAAATATTGATTTTGTTTTGTTAAATATCTTTTAAAATCTACTATTAAATTTAATTTTTCATTTATTGAATTTGTATTATTTTGATTATTAATTTTATTAATTTTGGAATCTATTTCATTATGAATTTCTAAAATTTTTGTTGTGTCTCTATCTATTGATTCAAAGTCATCAATTACTGCTCTTGCAAAAACCAAGTAGTGAAAGATTCTTGACATTCCATTATGATGTAATGCCTGAAATGACAAATTTCTTTTTAGTTCTCCTTGATTTATACTACTTAAATGTTGTTCAATTCCTTTTTGATATTGATCAACTGCAATTTTAACTTTTTTACTCAATTCAAAACTATTCGAAAAAGTACAATCATCAACTTCATCATTTGAATTAAAAATATTTGAAATTTTATTTACTGCAATTGAATTTGAACAATAATATAGGTAATAAAATATTTCTAAACCTTCTTTTGAAATTGCTTCTAAAATGTTTTCAGTTTGTTCTGCAATACTTCCAGATCGATCATTTTTAATACCATCAAAAACTTGAGTTAATTTATCATGAGACTCAATTATTTTTTCTAGACATTCTTTAGCAATTATAAACGGTGTTGGTAATTCATGATGTGGTAATTCAAAATTTGAATAATAAAATCGAAATAATTCTTTACAATCATTAACATAAGATAATTCAGTTTTAACTATTTCATTTGACCTTTCTTCTAAATTATCATACCCCGAAGTATTTGCTGAATAAACTATTAGTGGTTTTGGTGTTTCTGTTATATTTTCAAAAGTGTTCGAGGAATTCAATAAGGTGGTTTGTTTCTTTCCCTTTTTTATAACTTTATCTCTAAATTTGAATGGTGAACGATTTTTATGTGATGGTTCTTTCAAAAAATTCAGTGGTAGTGAATCATATCCATTAATTGATGTTTTTAGTTGAGCTGCACCGTTTAAACTTCCAAAGGACTGCGCCAGTGGCATTGTGGTCCATATGTTGAAGTGTTTTTGAGTTGCCGAAATTAATTTGAGTTTTTTGTTATTTGATATTTTTAATTTTTCTGTTTCAAAATTCATTTGGGTGCAAAAATTAAAATTATTTAATGATTACATAATCTATGACTAAGATCTTTAAATTTAGTCGCAAAATAAAGTTTTATATAATGACATGAAATCTGGATTTACTTTCTATTTTTACAACCAATCATGAGTGCAAGACAATTAAAGAAGATAGGAGGTAGAAGTCTAGAAGATGAATTAAAAAGATTAGATATTGATGTGGATGAAGAAATGGGAAAAAGTAAGTCACCAGAAAATGAGTCAGAAGAGGAAGAAGAACCTGTAAATAAACCAAAATTTAATGCATTTGCTTTATTAAATGGAGAAGATGATGATGAAGGTGATGAATATGAAGAAGAGGAAAATGAAGAACCCACAACCAAAGAAGAATCAGACAAAGTGCCAACCCCTCCTGTAAATTTATTATCTAAGAAGTCTAAAAAGAAGAAGAAGAAGTCAAAGCAGAATAAAAAGACACCAGAACCAGAGATAATCGACGAGGGAAATGAAGAAGATGACGGGGAGTTAGATAGAATACTAGCAGAAGTGAGAGCCAAAGAATCCAAACAAAATCAATCCACCAATCAGTCCAACAATCTCGATTCATATAATTTTGAAGAAGAATATGATGAATTGACAGAATCAATGGGATTTTATGATTCAAATTTCAAAAATTTCACAACATCAGCATTAAAGCAATCTTTACCATTATTATCAATTAATTCTATTAAAAATCTAGATCCAGATCAAGAATACAAGAATTTATTTGGGAAATCTTTATCAATAGAATTAATAGAAGATGCAAATTCAACAACATCGTTAGCTATATCACCAGAAATACTAGCTCAGTTTAAAAAAATGAGTAAAATGATTAGAAATTGGGGTGGTAAAGATCGTAGAAACATTCCTGGAACTTCAAGAAAATTATTATTATCCAAGATTAGAGATGATTGGTTACCTACTCAATTAAAAAGTGTAACAATGGAAGAATTATCTAAGCAAGATATTATAGAGATTTACAAATACAAGGAAGAAGATGTTGAAGAAGAAGATATTGTACATAAAGTTACAAATGAATTATCTTTAGGTGTAAAATATTTTAAATTTAATAAGGTTTCAGATACGAAAAGTAAAGTAGCAAATACAAGATTTTATGTATCAACAGTTTTAACACCAGATCCAGAATCATTAATGCAATTACTACAACAACATCCATATCATCAAGAAACTTTATTACAAGTTGCAATGGTATTACTTCGACAAGGTGATAATAAGGCTACATCAAATGCTTTGATTGAAAGAGCTTTGTTTACATTTGATAGAAGTTTTCATAGAGTATTTCATGAATTGATGTCATCTGCAACTAATGGATTAATACGATTACCTTATGAATTTTTTGCAAATAGACAATTTTATTTGAATTTGTTTAGATACATTGTTTCATTAGGCGAACGATCATTATTTTTTACAGCTTGTACATATTGTAAATTTTTGTTAAGTTTGTCACCATGTGAAGATCCGATGGGAGTAAGATATTTTATTGATTTTTATTGTATAATGAGTGAGGAATACGAATATTTAGTTGAATTGAGAAACTCGCCACTAGTTACATCATATACGAGATGGTACACTCCGGGCATTGCGTTTTCTACCGTACTTGCATATTTAAAAGTAAATAAACAACAACAAGCAATTGAAGAATTGAAAAAAGCATACGAAGCATACCCGTATGTTGCATTTAAATTATTAACAGAAGTTGGATTATCAAATGAATCAAATTTGAAAGAATCAGATTTCAAAACTAATCATGAAGAATTAGTAGCATCAGAAACTTATTTAATAAGAGCAAAATTATTATGGCAACAAAATCTTGAATTTTTAAGTTCAAATTTAGAAAAATTATTTTCAACAAGAACCAAAAAATCAGCCAGTCAGGGTTATGCACAATCATTATTTGGATTTTTAAATTTTGGTAAATCAAATAATAATAAGGAGCTGAATGAAGTACCTTTAAATCTTATAAGATTTGCTATATTATCTGGTGAGAACAAGATAATGGCAAAATTACCAACCAATATATGGAATAGAGATGATATTTTAGAATATGATGTATTACCCCCAACTGAAAAAACCGAGCAAGAGTTATTTATAGATACTTCACTGAAACAACCAAAACATATATGTGATACATTGATGAATTATGTTGATCAAAATCTTTTAGGTGAGTTAGTTCAACGAAATACTAGAGGTGTTGGTGATGGTTTAAATCCTGAAGAAGCTAATATGATTCAGCAAATATTGAGAGATACTGAAGGGGTTAATTTGAATCTTGCAGAAGCTGATAGAGAAAGATTAAATCGTATGCTCACGCAAATAGTTGCTGAAGACGAAGCAGCAACTCAAGGGGAAGACGTGGAATAAAGTGATATAATTATATAGTTCAGTCAATTTAAAATAATACTACTTTTATTAAAGAGTCTGTTTGGTGAAATAGTATCAAAATAAAAACATATCTGACCGATTTTGCATTCTAATTGCTCAACATACTGCTAAATTATTCAAACAAATTTATACTCCTTCATTTCACAAATCAATTGTGTAATAGTATCTACTTTTGAAGAAGTCAAATCCGCTATTCATCTTTTTACCCCATAATTTAAAAAATGAAGAGATTTGGTAGCACGTTCCGTGGTTAATTATTTAATTAGGAAATTATTATAATAAGTCCGATTGGAATTCTATATAGAATTCTAAGATATAATATTCACAATGAATTAATATAATAATATAGTCATATATTACAATTTCGTATAAATATATTAATAAAAACCAAATAGTCATAATTCTAATTGGATCCTGCTTTAAATTATATTAGTCTAGTCAAAGAATTATAAAAAAACCTGGTGAAATTTGGTGGCTAATGTTATGGCAATAGCTTTAAATAATACAACGTCTTTTGCAACTACATCAACTACATCAACAAAGACAATGAATACAGATTTGGATAATTTAACCGACATCGAACAAAATCAGCCACCACCTAAACAAGAAGAAGATGAAAGCGAAGAGATTTTCAAAGATCAAAAACATTTAACCATAAGAGAATTTTTCAGAAAGGAATTTATAGATGATTTTCATCCTGTTTATTTTGTTGGATTTTTGGGTTGTGGTATAACTGGTAATATCTTTTATGGCTTTCCTTATCCTGCTGAATGGTTAAAAGTTTGTGGTATAATCTTTTTTTGTTTGACTATACTAATATTTTTGGTGACTAATTTGATGTTAGTTCTAAGTTTATTGTACTACCCTAAAAGACTATGGTTATATATTTATGACTACAATTATTCACTTTATTTTGGAGTATATTCAATGGGATTTACAACAATTATAAATGGAGTACATTTGCTAACTAAAGGTAAATACCCCACATTTCAATGGGTATTATTTTGGATTGGAACAGTACTAGCAGTTCATAATACTGCAGTCATTTTTTTCTTTTCATATTTATCAAAACACAGTGTTCACAAATTACGAGATATTAATGCAAGTATTTTTATTGTGATAGTTACATGTTGTGTTAACAGTTCTAATGGTCATTTAATTGTTGAAAACTTGAAAACAGAAAATCAAAAAATCATAACTGAAGTAACTGCACTTATGTTATTTTTCATTTCATTATTGTTATTTCATGGAGTTGGTGCGATATACGTAGTGAGATTAATACTATGCAAAGTACCCAGTACTCCACAAGTTTTCACACAATTTTTACCAGTTGGGTTCACGGGTCAAAGTTCATATTCGATTATGTTATTTGGGAACAATATGTACAAATTAATACCAGATGAATCACTAGGGAAAGCTTTCTTAGTTCTGAGTGCTCTACTATCATATGCGTTGCTATCAGCTAGCTACATTTATATGTTCTTAGCAATAGTATCATGTTTATCTAAAACAAAACCATTTATCAAGAATCCTGACCCAAAATGGAACACAAAAAGATTTGGACTAATCAAATGGAATAAAGGTTGGTGGACAATGACTTTTCCTACTGGAACAATGCTGCTTTGCTCTTTTGAGATATCAAAGGGAGTAGCTGGTTATGAATTTTTATTTTTTAAGGTAATGGCTGCAATAATTGGTGTTGCATTATTTATTATTTGTATTATTAATGTAATTGGTTTGGCTATTAGTATATGGGAAAAAATTTATGATGCTTTTTTCAAAGATTTAAATAATGATATAAAAGTTAAAGTATAGACTAGACATTTGATATAGATTTGACTTTCTTAAACTGAACGTGGTTGTATTTCCTCTTATATTTTCAATTGCTGCAAAATTAATAAATTTGAAAATGACCAAATTTACACGACTTTGTCAAATTCAAAATGAAACACAAAATTATTCAATCAACTTTATCTTTCATTCAAATTGTCACCAACCACCAACTTTATTCAATTCATCAATAAAAACCTAAAACCTACTCATACCAATTCCACTCGTGCAAATACAATTTCATAAAAAATGTCATCAGGTATTCAATCGTTATTAAAGACCGAAAAAGAAGCAGCAGAAATAGTCAATGAAGCAAGAAAATACAGAACCAATAGATTAAAAACAGCAAAACAAGATGCACAAGAAGAAATTGAAAATTATAAAAAACAAAAAGAAGATGAGCTTACTAAATATGAGAAAGATCACGAAGGAATAAATGAAAAAATAGATAAAGATGCTGATGCAGAAGTTGAACAAGAATTAAAAAAATTAAAAGAACAATTTGAAAAAAAAAAAAATGATGTTATTCAATTATTAGTTGATGCTACTATATCTCCAAATCCAGAATTACATATAAATGCTAATGTTCAAAAAGAAAAACCAACTGAAAAAGCTTAGATCAAACTGTTGTATACTAAATCGATAAATTGTTATAAAAAGAGAAATCTTACAAATCTGTTGTAGTCATTAATATCTCGTTTATTTCTAAAATGCTATTATATATTTTATGCTCCACCTTTAGCTAAATTCCTAAAAGCTTTTAATTTAGCCCAAACTCTACCATCATAACCAGCAATATTTAAGTTTTTAACAAAACCCCATGCCTTTTTATCATCAGTAATAGGATAATCAATAGGTGGTGGGATAGAAGTTGCAACTCCCAATACTCTAAGCAATGGTTTATCCATTATAATTGATTTTAAATTACATAATCCAGTTAAACCTTCTTCACCTCCAAATTTCCCATATCCAGATTTTTTAACACCACCAAAGGGTAATTGAGCTACATAATAAGTTGCAAAATCATTTATTGCAACATTACCACTTTTTAATTTATTTGCTAGTTGATTCAATTGATTAAAATTTGATCCAAATATTGAATTTCCTAATCCATACTCGGAATTATTTGCTAATGATATGGCATCATTTACATCTGTTGCTTTTATTATTGTTAATATGGGTCCAAATACTTCTTCATTAAATATTTTCATTGTTGGATCAACATCAATTAATAATGTAGGTTCAAAATAATGACCTTGTGGATAATTTGGATGTTGATATGCTTTACCGCCATGAATTAATTTAGCACCCTTTGATACAGCATCTTTTATTAATTCATCAAGTTGTTCAAATCTATTATCAGATATCATTGCTCCCATATCTATTTCATCTGATTGATCAATATCTGACCCTATTCTGAATTCTTTAATACGTTTAGATAGCACATCCACTAAAATTTCGTATGATTTAGGTAAACAAATAACTCTTTCAATCCCAATACAATTCTGTCCAGCACTTTGAAAAGTCCCTCTCAATATTATAGAAGATAAAGCATTTAAATCTTTAACATCATCCAAAACTATAAATGAATCCTTCCCACCCAATTCTACAACACAAGGAGTTAATTGTTTAGCAGCATTACTAACAACATGATGAGCAATAGGTTTTGATCCAATAAATGTAATATGATTTAATCCAGGGTGTGAGCTAAAATAATTAGCATCTTGAGGAAAACAATAACATAGCTGTATTAAATCTTCATCTAAATCCAAAGCTTTTAAAGTTGATTTACACATCGAAATAAACCATTTACTAGACCAAACTACATTTTCAGAACATTTTACAACTATAGCATTACCTGTGAAAACCGAAGCTATTATTGGTCCCATTAAATTATGAAATGGATAATTCCATGATATAATTGAAGATACTACACCTAAAGGTTCATATCTAACTTCTGCATTTTTCATAAACCCCAATAAAAAATTAGCAGGTCCGGGTCTTTGATTAGGTTTCAATATTTTTTCACCATGTTGAACAATCCAATTTACTTTCTCCAAAGTTACCATAATTTCTCCCATACTTGCATCTAATTTTGTCTTTCCAGAATCTCTACATGCTATTCTTGCTATATTCTCTTGATTCTCCAATATAAAACGAGCTAAAGTTCTTAAGAATTTTCTTCTAATGGTGAATGAACTATTTGACCATTTTTGCTGTGCTTTGTGAGCTTTCTCAATCATTTCATCCATTTCTTTTCTAGTTGTGGTTGGAAATATACCTAAATCTTGACCAGTTGCTGGACAATAACATTGTAATTTTGTTAAATCATTCTCTACAAAAATACTTGGTTTAGGGTATAATCGTTTACCTTTCCAATGAGGTCTTGCTTCTTCTGGTATTGGTATTGTTAATTTTTTAGGTGATTCAATTTTATTATATGAATTTGGTGATGAAGTTACATATTTACAATATATGTAATATAGTATTGGTAGTATTACAAATATAAAAAAAGTAGTTGATATTTGATATTGCCATTGCCATTGTCGGAATTCTAGATCAATTGCAATCATTGACCTAATTTAGTTCGGTAATTTAAGTTTCTTTGTTTACAATTTTTCAATCGTTTAGCGAGTTTTGAATTTTTTATTCTCGTTGCTTTTTAAAGCATGATACAATTCCGAAGCTACAAATTTTTTGCAACCATTAGAGAAATCAACTTAGTATTTTAATTATCATTACATGCATTAAATATTAATCTATTTACATCCTTAATAAAACCCTTCTGCTATAAATCTAAGCATATATTCATCAATATGACCAACACCTTCATCAAAATCTAAATCAGCATTTTCATTATCTTCATTATCATTATTTACAAGTTGTTTATTGTTGGTATCTTCACTAAAATCTTCATCATCTATAGCAACTTCCTTTAATGCAGCACCAGCAGCCACTCTATCTTCTTCATCTTCAGCTTGTGCAAATACATTACTCATCTTGTTATCACCTGAAAAATCAATAGTTCTATCAGTTGGAATTTCTTGTGAAATATTTGGATCTTGAACTAAATCACGTACTGAAAATTTTCCAAAATAATCAGTTGTAAATTCACCTTCTTGAATAACAACATTGTCTAATTGTCTTTTTTGATTTGCCTTTTTAATTATATTTGATTCAATAGTATATTCTGAAACAAATCTATATATGTGTACATCTCGAACTTGACCAATACGATGACAACGATCTTGACATTGTTTATCCATGGCAGGATTCCAATCTGAATCATAAAAAATAACTGTATCTGCACCAGTTAAATTTATACCTAATCCACCTGATCTTGTTGATAATATGAATACTGGAATTTTTGGATCTCGATTAAATTTTTCAGTTAATAATTGTCTATCTTCAATTTTAGTAGCACCATCTAATCTCATATATCTATAACCATGAATATTTAAAAATTGTTCCAAGATATCCAAAACTTTAGTCATTTGTGTAAAAATTAACGCTCTATGACCTCCAGCTGTAAGATCTCTTAATAAAATTGCTAATTTTTGTAATTTACCACAATCATATTGTAATAACGTCTTATCGGGAAATGCAATTGATAATTTGACTTGTGATTGATGAAATGGATTTGTAATTTTATTTGTGGCAACATCATTTTTAATTCTATATTGTGTAGATTTTGGAATTAATTGATCAGTCATATCTAATGCAACTACTGAAGGTGTTAAAATTGAATATTGACTTATTTCATCTTTCATTGAATCCACTCTTTGGTTTAATGTTAAACAAAATTTATCAAATGGTTCATCTGTGTAATTTTTTGGTTTTAAAGTTAAGAATTTCAACAACGAATTCCCATAAATTGGTTTCTTATTACATCTCAAAGTATTCAAATATAATACTTGTTCCAATTTACTTTTAACTTCAAGTTGTTCCTCAATTTTTAAATTTTGAAAATATCCAACATAATCAGTTATAGTTTCATTACTTGTAGGTTTCAATTGGGTTAATTGATCAATTTGGTTCTGGATTTGATTCGAAGACTGTAAATTTGATATTGAGTCAGACACAAAGAAGTTTAGATCTTCATTCGCGGTAAGTTGTAAATTCAACACATCGAAATCAACTGATTCTTTAGTGGTACATAATTTTTGAGTAAAATCGTTAGTAATCTGATAATCAGAAGAAGCTGATCTAGGAATAGCAAATGATGTAACAATGGGTCTCACTTCGAATAAATCTGGATGATTACAAACTTTTCTTAATTGCATAAGACAATTTATAATCGATAAAAAATTCCCAGAAGCTAAAGTTTCTTTTGTTTTAGCTCTTGACATGAAATCATCATATAAGTATCGTTGTCTTTTGGATAATCGACAATATACTATATGTTCATATTTACCAGGCATTTGTTTTTCAACATCTTTTTTCATTCTTCTTAAAATATAAGGTCTTAAAACTTGATGTAATCTAGATACTGTATTCTTGGTTTCTTCATCCATTTTGGAAGTGGTTTTTTCATTTTCATCAATTAAATCAGAACTATTTCCCAAAGAAGTTTGTTCTAATATTTTATCAACTGGTTTACCAAACCATTGTTGGAAATCTTCTAAATTTGCAAACCCATCAGGCATAGCTAAATTGACTTTTGAAGAAGGCATCAAGAAATATAGTAATGACCATAATTCCATTAAATTATTTTGTAAAGGTGTACCAGTTAATAATAATCTATTTTCAGTATTAAAATTCAATAATGCTTTCCATCTAGTTGATCTAAAATTTTTTATATTATGAGCTTCATCTAAAATCATATACTTCCATCTTCTTCTCTTAAAAGCTTGTTGATCTTGAACCACTAACTGATACGAGGTAATACAGACATGAAAAGCATCTGGTTTATTCCAACCTTTCCTCTTTTGAGCTCTTTGTTGTGGAGATCCATAATATGTCATTACTTTAAAACCTGGTGCAAATTTTTTAAATTCCATATCCCAATTAAGCATAACTGATGTTGGAACAATAATTAAATGCGGTCCCCAAATATGATGCTCACATGCTAAATATGATATTAACGATATTGTTTGAATAGTTTTACCTAAACCCATTTCATCTGCTAATATACCATTAGTGTTGTTATTGTACAAACTAGCTAACCAATTTAGCCCTTGTTTTTGATAAGGTCTCAAAGTACCCCTTAGTAACGAGGGAACAGGGACATCCTTGACTTTTGAACCATTAATTATATCAACTGGACCTTCATCCTCAGTTTCTAATTTCTTTCCAACATTTTCTTCTTCAACTGTACCATTGATTTCTTCTTCATCCGATTCACTCAACATATCAACACTTTCGTCAGACAAATTATCCATATCAACATCTTGATCACTTTCTGATTCTTCAAAATTATTAAATAAACTTGCTAATCCACCATTTGCAGAAGCGTTTCTATCGGATTCAATTTCTTCCTTCGCCTCTTCAACTTCTTCCTCTTCTTCCTCTTCTTCAGAGCTTGAAGAACTTGACATTGAACTGCTTTGATCAGAATCAAGTAATGAATTTCTTTCAGATTCCAGTTCTTGTTCAATTCTCATTGCAATTCCGTCTTTTTGTTCATGTTCCGTATCAACACCATTTGGTACGATTATTTCCTCTCCATATAATGCAGCTAATCCTTTACTTTCATCAAAACTTTTATCATCCTCTTCTTCTTCTGAGTCTACTTCAACTGATCCATTAAATGATGCTTCTTCTTTATCTGATGTTTCTGCAGTTTGTTCTCTCGAACTATCCATATCTGCATATTTTTTTCTTAATTCGTCAATAGATAAATTAATATCTTCTTCTTCCTTTGGTACAAATCCATTACTTTGTTTTTCTTCTTGCTCTTCTTCATCTTCATCTGAACTTGATGAAAAATTATCTGAATCGTCACTATCCGAATTTTCTTCTTCTTCATCCTCTTTTTCATCTTCACCAATATCACTCATAAATTCACTTTCTGCAGTTGCTTCTTTAGAAGATGTTAATTGAGCTTCTAATAATTGAGTTGAGTGTTCTAACATTTGACTTAAATGTTCTCTTCCCTTTAATTTTTTAATTTCCTCATTTTTTTCATTTTGAATAATTTGATAAACTTTGAAAGCTTCATTCCATCTTTTCTTGATCGCTTGCATTGCATTTCTGCTAATTTTCTTGATGTTTTGTTCTTGTTCCCTCAACAATCTTTCTCTTTCTCCTCTTTTCTTTTTGAAATGTTGATCTACCATTGATGCAATTTTTCTTGTTCTGTTTATATGTTGTCTTCTCATTTGTTGATGAATTCTGGAAAATGACATACCTTGAGCTACAAAATGATCATGATGTGTTAAGTTGTTTGTAGAGCCTTGTAATTTTGGTGTGACTGATGATGTATCTCTAAATGGATCGTTTAATTTAACGTTTGATGTTGGTGGTAGTAAGATTTTACGTCTTTCAATTTTATTCGCATTATACTCCAAAACATTTTCATTCATTTTTTTCAAGATGGTATTGAATAATTGTTGTTGCTGAGTATTTATTGAATCAAATTCTTGTTTTGTGAAATTATAATCTGGCATATTTGCTTCATCAATAATTGGAAATTTACAATTTTCATCTAAAAAGTGTTGTAATTTATTGTCTAAATTAGGTGCTACTAATAATTCATCTTTAGTTGCAGCAATTTTCAATGATTCAGGTTTAAAATCTATAATTTCATCAGATGTCTTTGATTCCATTATTGTATTGGATGATCCTTCAGGGGCTTGTTTCCAACCAGGTACATGCGATGGATGTGTTATGATTAAATGTGGAATACTTCTACTTATCTTTTTAATTCTATTTTTGAATTTTGGGAGCTCTGTACTTTCATCAATTTCTTCAATATCATCATCGGATATAAATGTTTCCCCATCCTCCTTTTCTTCTTTTTCTGGACTTTCCTGTCTTGATTCTGAGTTTTTCTCCTCAATTTTTGGTTTTGTTCGCTGTTTGCCTTTAGTTGTTGGTTTTGGCAATTCAGTTTTCTTTTTATTAGGTATGGATTTTTGTTTTGTCGGTATTGGTTTATGTCCATTTTGTTGATTAATTGGGAAAAGTTCAAGCTCTCTTTTATTTACATCTTCAAGCACTTGATTCTTGAAAGGATATTTCTTATTTAATAATTCTTCTCTTTCTGCAATTTTCTTTTTCTGAAATCTAAATGGCAAATTCTTCAATTCTTCATCATCTTCAATTTTTTCATCCCATTTTAGATTATAATCATTTGAATCTTTAAATTTTTGAAATTGTTCATTTGTTGTTGAGCTATTTGATGAAAAATCTTGGGGTTGCCAACTAACTATTGATTTATATTCTTTTAATTGATATAATTCATTAACGGCTAAGTTAAAATCTGATATGATATCTACCAATTTTTCTTCTTTTGTTTTTTCTATTTTCCTTCTCTTATTGGAGTTCGTTTTTGATGTTGATGTTGATGTAACTGTACCATTACTTTGATGTGATTGATTTGATCTTTTATTATTTCTTGATAATGATTGTAAATTATACAGTATAGGTGTTGAATTATTTTGACTTATTCTTGACAGTATTCTCCTCCTGCCTCCTTCATTTGACATTATATATACATTCGAGTTAAATTATTGTATGTTAAATTTAAAAACAATTATCAAGTTGTAAATAAAATTAAGATATGTGAATTGAAAAAAATATTTATAATATGTATAAAACATAAATAAATAAATTTAAGAGAGAGAGAGAGAGAGAGAGGGCTTGAAAAACGCTCATTTGATATATTTTACGCACTCATTTGAAAAATTAAGCATAGAGTCAAACATATATCAGTTAAAAGATCATTATATTATCGTCTTTATTTTACAGGTATAATGTTATTTAATAATTTAACATATATTGTTATTCCTTTATTTATACAGATGGTAAAATTCCATTTTCTTTAGCTTTTTCATCAACAGATACATTAACTCTTGGTTTTCCTATACTTGTAAACCATTTCATTGTTCTTGAGAAACTATCATCACCATTCCAATCAAAAGTAGGTTTAGCTCTTACTGGATCTTGACCTTCTGATACAATAACATCCTTGACAGCTTTTTGATCTGGATTTAAATGGAAATATAATATACTAAAAGCAATACCAAAAATTGAACCAAAAAATATTAAATTTTGTTTTATAGCTTGTGAATCAGATATAAAATCGTAATGATCTGGTGACCAAATATCATACATATCTTCTTCTGTATGAACTGGATCATTTAAATTTCTTCTATTTTGTGGATCATCATATTTTTTATATGGATTTTTATCTTGAGCTAATTGAGGATTTGGAAAATTTTCCCATTTTGATGGATCTGGAAATGATTGAATTAATGTTTTCCCACCATCTGCATAATTTCTTATGGTAGTTATATTTGATTGTGTATTGATTTTAATAAATTGATTTGATGAACATTTTAATGATCTTAATGCTGACCTAGATATCATTTTTATTAATTGTTGTGCAGTGGAATATATAGATAGGTAATTGAAGTAAAAAGTATGAGTTTATGAAAAAGTGAATAACTAGTCAATGGTTGTAAATGATGAAGATGAAGATGATTGACTATTATTTGACTATTCTACCTTTTAATAAATTTTAATAATAATAAATAAAAAAATATAACCAATAAAAATTAATTTGTATTAAGCTTACAATATAAGTCGTGTAATTCATCAAATTTATTAAGTATCAAAAGACCATTAAGAAGAATTCAAAATCCATACCGGTAGGGAATGAACTAATAGAAGAAGAGTAGTGTCAGAATGTAGAGCTTTCAGCTTAGACGTTAGCCTGAATTGCTTGTCCAGAATAACTTTCCTATCCAATAAATATGCTAATTTGATATTTCATTAAAGTACCCAAGGTGACTATAACTCTATATTAACCTCCGTAAAACTCCATCAAAGTCGTATGTATCTCAATATAACTTATTCTTTACTTGGAATAGTTTGACTTTCACCAAATTTAATAGATTTCAAAGGAGATTGTTCACTATTTGCAAAATCTAATAATCCATTATTACCTTCTAATCCAATTCCCAAATCTTTAGCAAAATATGATATTGTTAAAAATACAGGTATAAAAGCAAATAATACTGATGAATTATAAATATTCCAATATTCATGTATTGGTGGAGGATTTAAATTAAAATGATATTTATTTGTGAATGGAATTGGGGATTGTTTTGGTGTTGATGCTGCTGCGTGTTGGAATCTTTTTGTCGTTATCCTTTTAATTGATTGAGTAAACATTGTGAATATTGTATTAATTTGATTATATGTGAGCTATGAAAAAAGTAAGAATTAGTAAATTGTTGTATGATTAGGATGGGTATAAATAATAATAACTGAAACTTTTATAATTAAAATGTTTTTTTTCTATAGCCTATATAAAAATAATTAATATTAGTGCGATTTTTCAGCAGACTGCGCGTTATTACAGATTTGAAATAAAAATATGTGAAGTAATTTTACTTTTATCATTTTCATTACACTGATATAAACCCTAGGTAATATAAATTTTAAATTCAAGTTTTATCTTTATTTTAATCATTGAATGAGTTGAGAATTCAATTTAAAATTATATAAATTCATTAAGTTTTAGGATAATTATAGATTCTCTTAGTTCAAGTTTTCATTTAAATTTAAATTAATGTTACACATAATAATAATATTTTTTATATATTTTGCAACCAATTTTACAACAATTTATTAAAGATGACAGATTTTATAGCATTATTAAGAATAGAACCATTGAATGATTGTAAAATAACAGCACTAAAGAGAAGTCAAAAATCACAATATGAAGATCCAACTGAAACTAATATTTTAGTTCCCATTTTCACTCAAGAAGTTTTGAAAATAGGTAGAAATAAAACAAATGATATAAAATTAAATAATCCAACAATTTCTTTGACTCATGCAATTATTTGGTCAGTTAAATTTGATTCAGAATCTACTCCGTTAGTTTATATAAACGATTGTTCAAGAAATGGAATTTTATTCAATGGTTCAGAAATGCAGAATGGTGAAACAAAATTATTAAATGATGGTGATCAAATTGAATTTAAAACTGCTGCTATTTTAAGTTATGAATGTTTAGTTGATTCAATCAGGGAAACTAATCATTTAAAATCAGATTTTAAAATTAATGATAATTGGGTTGTAACAACAAATTTAGTTGGGACTGGTTCATTTGGTTCAGTTTATGTTGCAAAAAACTTAGAACATCCAGAAAAGTTATATGCTGTTAAAGTTTTAGGTAACAAACAATTTTTTTTAAACAAGAGTCCAATATCAGGTCATAATGAAGTAAAAATATTATCAAAAGTCAATCATGTATGTAATTTGGGTAATTTTTGCAACCAAATATTTTTTTTACTAACAAAAATTGCAGCCAAATATTATAAAGCTATATAATGCAATTACGACCAATTCATTTACATACATAGTTCAAGATTTAATATGTGGTGGTGATTTATTTTCTTATTTAGTTAAAGGTACAACTTTAAAAGCAATATCAGAAAGAGAATCAATTTTCATTATATTTCAAGTAATGAAAGCATTACAATTTTTACATAAAAATCTCAATATAATTCATAGAGATTTAAAACTAGATAATATCTTATTAGAAATTCCACAACCTAAAACTAAAATATATTTATGTGATTTTGGAATTGCTAAAAATGTATCATTTTCAAATGGTCGTACAAATACATCAGTTGGAACAATTGAATATAGTGCACCAGAAGTTTTTAAACAAGATTTAAATGGGAAATCTACCAAACCATATAATTTCAAATGTGATATTTGGTCATTAGGTGTAATCACTCATATATTATTATCAGGAATTTCTCCCTTTTATTCAGATCAGAAACAACATATTTTGGACTTGACCAGAAGGGGTCAATTAAATTTCAAAAGAAAACAATTTAATCAAGTATCTAATAAAGCACAACTGTTTATACAATCTTTAATACAAATTGATAGTGGTATAAGATTAGATATTGATGAATGTTTTGAACATAATTGGATTAAAGCTAATAGATTAAAATTAGAAAGATTTTATCGCGAAAATATTTTAAAAAAATAAATTTATTTTTGCAACACAAATAATTTTTTGAAGCAGTTTAAAAGTATTGATTAAATAAATAATGCATCATATCAATGCTGTCGAAACCACCATACGGGTTTAATGGACCACAAAGAAATCACGGAGGATATAACTCAAATAAAAATTATCAGAATAAAGGATATGGAGGAGGAAGTGGTAGAAATTCATCATCATCATATACACAACATAATCAATCATCAAACTCAGATAGAAATTATAATAAGAGACCAAATTCATCACATCAACAATATAATCAACAAAATAGAAACAACTCATCATATAGAGCAAGACTGAATTTATACCAACAATATTCATCACAACCACAACACCACCACCAACAACAACAAGATAATCAATTTCAAATATGGATGGGGGATATAGATCCAACATGGGATGAACATACTATAGAAGCAACTTGGACAAATCTAGTAACAAAACCGAAATCTATCAAATTAATGAGAGATAGAGTAAACCCACTGAATTCATCATATTGTTTTGTTACTTTCCCAGATAAAGAATCTTATGAATTGGCATTACAAAGGAATAATCAACCAGTACCCAATAGTACAAAATTTTTCAAATTAAATTCAGCAAATAATTCCAAACAAAATCAAGGAAAATCAAATACATCAATTGGTGGAGAATTTTCAATTTTCGTAGGTGATTTATCACAAGAAGTTAATGAACATATGTTATTTACAAAGTTTAATTTAAAATATCCTAATCAAGTTAAACAAGTTAAAGTTATAATTGACCCAAATACAAATGTTGGTAAAGGGTTTGGATTTGTTAAATTTTTAAATGGAGAAATTATGCAAAAGGCATTAAAAGAAATGCAAGGAGTAATGGTTGGTTCAAAACCAATTAGAGTTGGAGTAGCTGCTGGTTCAGAAAATCCACAAACTTCTTCAATTGGGATTGATCATAAATCAACAGATTTTAAAAAATTGCATTTACCACAACATCAACCAAATGAAATTAACCCACAAACAGATGAAAATAATACATGTATAACTATTAATGGTTTATCTTCAAAATTTACAGAACAAGAATTACAATCTTATTTTATTGCATTTGGAGATTTGATATATGTTAAAATTTCCAAAAATTTCCAAACTGGTTATATTAAATTCTTGTTAAGATCATCAGCTGAATCAGCAATGTTGTATCTTAATGGGTTAGTAATTAATGAATGTAGATTAAAACTCAATTGGGGAAGTTCTAATATACTAGCACAAGAAGAAAATGGATTAAATTTTGAACCAAATTATGAATTAACAAAATATAACTATACAAAACAACAACAACCACCAAGATTTTATCATTCAATTGATTATACAAATACTAATATTAGTTCTTTGAGAGATGAAGCTATTCAACAATATGCTAATAGATTAGATGAAACTGAAATCATATCAGTTAACCAAATTAATGAAATTTATTTAAATAGTAAAATGTGTAGAAATTAAATACAAATTTTCATTTTTCTGTCGTCAAACATGAAACCCTTTTTTTGAGTGATCTCTTATCAAATTTTATTACCGAACGTTTACTTTTATTTTTTTACTCATTTTGGTTAAGAACTAATAGAAAATTTAAGCTTTTCTCAACCCTTGTTCAAATTGACGATCTTGTGATAGTTCATAATCTTATATAAAAACAAATCAGTTTCGAGTGGACCAAAATTAAAAAGACTCTTCATTCTCTATCTTTCTTTACTTATATTATTCACGGATTTCACCAAAAATGTCATCAAAATCATCAACAAATTTTACAAATGATTATTTAGCTGCTTTAGTTTTACTTTTCGTTGGATTATGTGTTATCGTTAAAAAATTAGATACTATAGTTATTGAATTACAAGGATTAAATAATAATTTAAATTTACTTCGTGGTTAATTAAATGCTGGTCATTCACATCAAGAAATACAAATTTTACAGTTTAAAATAACTAATAAATATTTAATTACAAATGTTACACTCTATAATTTTTAATCTATCCTTCTATTTTAATTCATCTACCCATTTTGGTTCAATAATTAATACTTCACAATCACATAATAAATCACATTCTTCCAAATCCTGTTTATTTTGATCAATTAAATATATTTCTCCTTTAACCCAACATTTTCTTCCAATCTTTTTCATAACTGTACATTTTATCGCAACCCAGGATTCACATTTCGTTGGCTTTTTATAATTAATATTTAAATTTGCAGTTACTCCCCTTTTGGATTTAAAATTCAAAAACCCTACGCGACATGTCAATTCATCTAATAACGTAGCTAATAATCCACCATGTACAATCCCATGATGTCCGCTTAATTGCTCACCTAAATACAAAAACGTAATTGAGTAATTCTCCTTATCTGATGGTTCGATGATGTCATTGAATTGGAAATGGTAGTCATTTATAAAATATAGTGAATTTGATCTATATTCAATTTTATTTGGACCTGATAATGTGCATCCTGTTAAGTTAGGGTATAATCTTTCTTGTATGTTTAAAGTTTCATGATTTGTAGAAGTGAAATCAGAGTATTTCTGGATAAAATGTTGGTATATATGAAATTTTATAATCTGTTTATCTAATTTATTTGATATTGTTGGTTCATTCTCTATTGGAGTGGTCGATATTTGATTAACTTGATCGATTGTCATGGATATTGATTAGGTGAGAAAGTGATGAAGTTGTTGTGAAACTTAACTTAATATTTATTACTTATTTATATCCTTCTTCTTGTGATATTCGTAATTTAATTTTTCTTATCTAATTTGAAATACCATATTTGTGTGAATATTTATGAAATGTGGGGGTTACTTAATTATACATACTAAAAATTATGATGTCTAATTTTGATATATTAAATCGAGTATACTCTGATTTGAAACTATATGAAAAGTTTCTACTTAGTTGCTGAAACAAGATGATCAATGAATTCAGAGTTTTGTCATCTATCTTTATTAATTTTCAAAACTTAAACAATAGTTGATAAAATACGTAATGTTTAAGTACAAATGTAATAGAATTTGAGAATAAAATTTCCAGTCTAGTAGTAGATCTAAATTAATTTTAAAACTCAACTAAATAATCCAACCAAAGTTGAATAGCTTCAGTAAAAATCCTAAAAAAGGGTATACTGAATAAATACCCAATGTATGATAACTTTAAAAGTAAATGATCGACTAAACCATCATGAAATTCTAAAGACTGTAAATATAATAAGTGGACAAAAAGTCAACCTATAATAACCATCAAACTTCATGAATTTAAATTTCATAAAGTTTAGTAGAAACAACAATTCAGTAAAACTAACAAACAGTTTTTGACTTCAACTCTGTCATTACTGTTTGTATATGGATACAACAATTTTAATAAAGTGCACAGCAATTTCCACGTCTATAATAACGAAGACTATTATAGCTAATTCGATAATAACTAAGGTATTCAACTACTCCAATCAAAATTAAAGATTTCGGCCACTTCAACAATATTCTAAAATACAACTTAGAATGCTTTAAATGGACCTTTTGACAACAATAAAGCTTCAAACTACCCCAAGCAACTTTGGGCCCAAGCTTCAGGTCAATACTCTGATTTTCAAGTGTGACAATTAAGTAATAAATACGAAAAGTGTGTAAATTTTAAAACATTTTATTAATCTAGAGAAAAAAACATATGTAACGTGAGAACACGACTTAAGTAACTTTTATTCATTGATATTAAAATTGAGTTAACTAAATTATGATCAAATAGGTTCATAAGAGATAGACCAGTACAACTAGCTAGATTTCTTGTATGCCGTAGTCATCTACATTTAATATATTTTCTATTTTAAAAATTAACTAGATAATTCAGCTTAAGTTGAATAGTTCCGGTAATAAATTTTAAAAAAGGGTATACTGAATAAACACCCAAGGTAATGATAACTTTAAAAGTAAATGATCGACTGAACCATCATGAAATTCTAAAGACTGTAAATATAATAAGTGGACAAAGAGTCAACCTATAATAACCATCAAACTTCATGAATTTAAATTTCAAAAAATTTAGTAGAAACAACAATTCGGTAAAGTTAACAAATAATTTTTGACTTCGACTCTGTCATTTTTATTTGCATAACAACAATGTTAAAAGGTGTAATAAAATAATAAGAATAACGGCTAAATCAACTTCAGAGAAACCACCAAATGAATGGATTTACCAACCTGAATTAGATGTTTCAGTGCCACTTCAAATATAGCTATAGTTACGACCGCAACAATCAACTGTAGTGTAACTACTTTATTTTGAACGGTCCAACTGATATTATTACAGATTCAAATGTGTTGGCGGCAATGCAATATTTTAAATTATTACCGAGTTATTTCTCCAAAATCTAACTTTCATGAAGGACCAAATTTCCTGTCAAGATAATAACAAAAAAAAGTTGAGTAAATTGTAAAATAATTTTTTGATCTAAATATAGAAAAAATACATGTAACTTAAAAACACGACTCCAAGTAATTTTTGCAATTTCTACAATGTACTCTATGTGTATAAAATTCATTAATATTCAAACTGAGCTATAAATATCAGATCGAATAGATGCATAAAAAACAGACAAGAAGAGTTAACCAATTTACCTTGTATGGTTTTGTAATCAGTTAATTTTTAGTATATTCTTCATTTCAAGATCCATCTAGATAATTCAACTTAAGTTGAATAGTTCCAGTAATAAATCTTAAAAAAAAGAGTATACTGAATAAATACTCTATAGTTAGATAATTGTGAAATCGAATGATTAGTAAAACAATCATAAGATTCCAAAATTATTTATTTAACGAATCAACATACTGTTAATTCAATCGTAACTAAAAACTATATGAGTCCAGATTTCATAAAGTCTCCAATAGAAACAACAATTCAGTGAAATGACCGTGGAAAAAAAGATTAGTTCAAGATCAGACTAATACTAGTCAACATCTATCAATTAACAACATGTTCGCATACATGGACGACATTATAGTCTAAACTGACACCGTGGCTGACACCAATATTTGCAATGAGTCAAAAACAAAAGTATCGTATTATATATTTGTAAATCAACCTTTTTTTAAACTTACTGTTTAAAATTTGAGTAATTACGCTCACTATATATCAGAACGTAAAAACACGACTCATGTTTCTTTTATACTACAATGTTCACTATTTGTAAAACATTCATGTCCATTAAATTTGAGCTACTTAAATCATGGTCAGATAGTATATCATAAAAGACAGACCAGTACAATTAGCTAATTTATAGAACATAAAAGACAATCCAGTACAATTAGCTAATTTACCTTGTATGATTTAGTAATCTTCTACTTTTTAATTTAGTCTTTTTTTTAAAACTCAACTAGATAACTCAGCTCAAGTTGAATAGTTCTAGTAATAAATCTTAAAACTAAGAGTATACTGAATAAATACTCTATAGTTAGTTAACTGTGAAATCAAATGATCAGCAAAATAATCATAAGATTCCAAAACTATTTATTTAACGAACCAACATATTGTTAATTCAATCATAACTATCAAACTATATGAGTCTGAATTTCATAAAGTCTAATAGAAACAATAATTCAGTAAAATGAGCTTGGAAATAAATAAAACCAACCCACTTTTCTCAAAGGTAAAAGTACCCAATAGATTGTACAATACGAGGCATAACGTTCTTCACTGAATGCACAAACAACTCCGTCTTGAAACCGTAATTAAAGGAAGCAAAATTTGTATAAAACTTTGTTCTTCGATTCTTCACATATATTTATTTTTTTATACCAAATTCAAATATATAGTATCATCAACACTTAAGCAAGTGAAAACATATAAAACTATAGTGCCAAGGTTCATGAACTTAAAAGGATAAAAAATTTATGCTAAATATCCAAAACATTTAGTACACTTTGGAGTAATTATCTTGATATAGATCCTGAGGTACGTATAAGTAAAGTAGAGAAATATATATATATATATTTTTTTTTGTTCAAGATACATAATATTTATTTTTGGTCCTTGTGATTAAATCTACTTTATTTTGTCATCTTATAGGAGATTGGCACAACAATTTTAACAATAGAATCGACAAAACAAGCACTTTAAAATTCGGTGAATTAGTTGCACATGTAGAAGAAGATCAGAAGAGTAAATTAAAATTTAATTCAAGCTTTTATTATCTAGAATTTTTAAGTTAAAATTTCTTTCATTTCTGTTTTTTCAAACTTGGTTGTTCATCATCACATTCACCTTTAGAATCCTGTTGATACAGTAACAAACCCTCATGAACAGCATTAGTAACTAATTCTCTTAATCCTTCTTCAGGATTCTCACTAGCTAATATTTTCTCAATTTTTTCCCTTCTTCTTTGAAGTTCTTCTTCACTTATTGCTTCATCAGTATCTGTTTGTAAACTATATTTTATCTCATGACCATTTACATTACCTGGTTCAGGTAGACTTTGTAAAAAATCATTTGCTTTTTCTATTTCTTTATTTGTAGGTTTATCATGAATTAATGATTTTAAATAATTTGCAACTTCGGGAAATTCATCTTCTTCTTCTATATATTCCATTGCAGTTAATCCATCATTATTTTTTATCTTGTAATCAGCTTTTATTTCCTCTACTAAATATTTAGCAGTTGTAAGATCTTCAACATGATGTAATGGAGTATCTCCTTCGTTATCTTGAATATTTATATCACCTTCCTTTGTTATAAGGTATTTTAGTAAATCTATATTTCCATATGAAGCAGCTGCGTGAATTGGTGTATATCCATTTGGATCTTTTGAATTTGATGTGAATTGACCTGATTCTATTAATTGTTTTACTTGGTCTATTTTATTATCTGATGCTGCTATCCATATATTTGTTGACATTTTGAATATCTTTCTTTTACTTAGCCGCTATTACAAGTAAATGTTATGTAGTATTTAGTGGTTATTGAATTTTGCTAGATGGAATTGAGTTTCTGATATTTTGACAATGTTGTGGTAAATTGTATATGATGAGATCTCAATTTTCGCGAGGCGAGTGCGTTAATTTTTGAATATACTACTTAAGAGTTTTATTGTAGACCTAAGTGCAAATTAAGAATTCAGCCATTTTCATCAATTTTTAATATAATTATTAAATGTACCTATTATATATATTATACAACTTTTTTAAATCTAAAATTTTAACTATTAATTTAAAATCAAACCTAAAAATTGAATTCTGAACCAGTATCATCATATTTATTTTGATATTGATTATTCAAATGAGCATTATACGCATGATTTCCATTATGATTATTATTATTATTATTATATTTCTTATCTTTTGAATCCATAGGATATGGTGGATTTTTCTCATATTCATCCGAACTAGAAGATAATTTTTCATTTTTTGGAACTGTAAAATCCCATTCAGCAGAATCTATATCATCAAATTCATCATTAGTATCATCTTCAAAAGCTGATTCTTGACCATCTGCATACATGTGGTTTGGTGGATAATTATCTTTATAATGAGCTGGTTCCATACGAGATTCTGAATTTTTATATCCATGTTCTGCTCTACCTCTAATTTTTCCATAAGTTTCTGGTTTATCTCTATGAAATCCATCTTCTTCTTCATCTGAACTTGGATAATACGTTTGTTCTGCTGTAATAATTGATCTAACAATTTTTGGTAATTTATCTGGTCTATAAAATCTTAAATCAACTCTACCAAATATGTATAAAAGATTGATAATAATTTCAAATACACCCCAACATACGTACATAAACCAGATATTCTGAGCAGGACTTGCTCTCATGTTTTCTCTAGCTTGGAAAACAACAATACAACGACCAATTGATGCTATCAAAATTAATATAGTTGTAATAATTAATAATGCCATTGATATATTATGTTTTAAAGGACCTCTTTGATTACTTACACCTTTTACACTACGATAATGATGCTCTGTAGCAGCAATAACTCTAGTAGCATGTCTATGATTTGAATTTCTTTTCAAAAATCCCTTTTCAGCTTTTGCTGCTGCTCCTTTTTTAACAAAATAAAAAGGTGAAAATGATTCAATCCACCATGGTTGATAAGTATATCTTAATTCATCTTTTTTTGTTGGTAACCAAAAACTTAAACCAATTAAAGCAACTGCAGTTAATGTATATAAGATAATTAAAATAGCAGTAAATTGAACAATTTTAATCCAATTTCTATATGATGTCCAACTTAAAAAATATAAATAAGGAATGAATGATGCAGCAACAGTAATACCTATTAAAACAAGTACAAATCCATAAGTAATAAACATAAAATTCCAAAATAACATACGAGAACCGCCAACTGGATGTCTCCATGTAAATAATCTTTGAGCTAAAATTAAATTAGCACTAACAATAATAATAGCAGGAATAATTAAAAATATTTCACCTGTTAAACCAATAGATATCAATTTAATATTAGTTGCCCATTTTGCTCTTAATGCAAATCCAATAACTTTCATAATACTATAAAAAATCCAAACATATGATAAATAAAAAAAATGACCTCTACTAGTATTCATAATTAATATTGCTAAATGTAATAATAATATAATTCCAAATAATACTGCAAATACAATACTTGGTGCAATATCATCATGTGTTGGATAACCTCCAAAAACATTATTTTGAATTCCAACATTGTAATCAATTAAAATAGGTGTGATTTCTGAACCTAATAAATTATAAGCTAGATCTATGATATGTTTTATACCTGTACCTTTTGATGCACCATCATATAATGAAGTATATATTAAATTCATTACTCCTACTGTTGCATTATAATTATCTATTTGTGAAAGCATGTTGAAGCGGAGTTGTTGAAATTTATATTACAAATGAAATTTATTACACGATTAACTGTTGGTGAAAATGATGTTTGTAACGGAACGTAAATGCTAAGTCTAACTGTTATTGATTATACCAGATGATCAATAACAAATTTTGGAATAAGTAATTATTTTTGTAGAATTGAAAGTGAATGATAAATTAAATTTCAATGTTAGTGATTGAAAAGACCTTTAGTTATGAAGTTTTCTTTTCTCAAATGTTAAACATCAAACCACTTATTTGAAATGATGCTGTTTAATGATAAAAATATCTTTCCACCACTATGAATGTGAGATATTTGATGATGAATGGAAAAGAAAATTGTTGAGTTAAACTCTTATTCAAATGAATAATAATTTTAATTTTATTTATTATTGAAAAACATCAAAGTATTATAAATCATAAAATTTTTTACTCAAATTAATTCATATTGCATTGATATATTATAATTCTGAATTAGGTTTCAGAATTTCGTAAAATTGAAATGTATGTGTCATTAGATGTAAAAATATTATTACTTTCTACTCGATTAAGGAATTATTATTTTTCAAAACCTCAATCAATTTAAACTTTTTGTAATGAAAACGAACGTATTATGAAACTAGCATTTTGTCTCCACTCTCATTTTATTTAATTAATGTTTGATTAAATTAATTGTACTGGAATGTTAATGAAACGTACATATTTAAATTATGGATTTAATTTCATTTTATTAGCCCCACGTATTATTTTCATTTTTGTACTATTTAGATTTATTTTAATTATTTTTTTAATTCGATTCATTTGGTAGTTACAGTACGTAAAAATGGTTTGTATTGTTTTAAAGAAGATCTCTCGTACTAAAAAAATAATAAGGGGGTTATAGAAGTAAATTTTGAATTTTGTATCATAACCTAATTCGAACTCATAAAAGATAAGGCAAATTAAGTTGAATTGTGATTATTGGATGTACTTTTGAGATATTAATACTGAATCTAAATTATAATTAAGTTTATTATCTTGCTACTCGAGGGAAATAAGTAAATTATTGAAACTAAATAGGACCGCATAGGATAATAATTTCGGTGTGTCATCTATAGTCGATCAATTAGATCCAGTTGTAATGTAACTTGACGGAAATACTTGACAATTGACAATAAGATCTACAATTTAGTAGAAGGCTAGAGAAGAGAAGGGTTTTGAAATTTTCAAAATAATGATCAAAAATTTTTGTATTGGAAACCAATTTTTGTGTAATTAAATTTTTTTACATAAAACAAATTAAGTAAATTACCATTTTAAGTAATAAATTTAAATTTTCTGCAATAACTTAATAAAATACATTAAATTTTATAAGGTATTCTTTGTTTACGAAAAGGGAACGAATGAAAAATAGTTTACAATATTTTAAGACATATTACTTATCTTAATATAGAAAGCCCGAATATTGAATTTTCGTGATTTATGAAATTGATGATTGTTCTAACTTCACCATGTAAACCTTGCAAGATTTTCAACTTTTCTCACAAGTTTTCCAAGATAGATAACAGAGAAAATTTCTGGCTTGAATAAAGTTGAATAAAAAGCTTGAATGATGAATGGTTCAAGTAGAATCTTAAAAGAAATTTAGATTGTAACTTTATTCTATTATTTCTTTCTACTTTTTTTTCAAAATAAAAATTATGCAAAAACGTATCTCAATAAACTTATCTAATTTCTCCAACTTTCTATCATGATTGTAATCTCCACAAATCAGTTCAAAAGTGCTTTTGTCTATGTAACTACTAATTTGGAATTTTCTTTGCCAATTGCTTGTGGGGTTATTAATTATTTGTTCTTTCATACGTTTGATTAGGGTGCAAATATTCCATCATTGATAAACAAAAAAGTATATAAACTGATGAAACTCCCATCAACTATCGATCGATTAAAATTCTTTCACTAATAACGATTTAATAATATCATTTAAAATTAAGTCTACTAATAATTTCAATTTATGTTCTATATTTAAATTATTAAAACGTCTATATAATGAATTAAAATCAAATCTAATAAAATTTAATCAAAAGAATTAAAAGTGGTTGAGGAAAGCTGGAGGATGACTGGATATTCAAATAAAGCTGAGATATTGAACTGAGCTTTAGTCTTAAATAAAGCTGGGATTCTGAAATCCAGCCTTATAAGACTCTTCCTCAGTTTGAGATTGACAGTATGGGAGATTCAATCGTGGCTAATATTTTCAAAGAAACCTTGATATTAGCGTCCAATACACACATTTGGAAATAAGATTGAAATGACTTTATGTAAACTTTAACATCTTGAGCGAAATAAACCAGTATTTTTCTCTAGTGTATGAACGTAATAAAATAAATTTAACTTTGTTGAGTTAAAAATCTCAAAATTGAAATTCATCTTCAGTATCATTATTTTTCTCATTATTATACCCATTTTTAGGAGTATTATTATAAGTATGTTGATTAGTATTAAAATTATAAGAATCTCCAGAACTCATACTATTTAATTTTTGATTATTTTGTTTGGTTGGATCAATAGGACCAAAAAATAAATCATCATCAGTATCATGTTCTTTAGATGATGGATAAACAAATCCATCATCATTGTCACTATAATCTTCATAATCAGCATCATCATATTCTCCTTCTTCATCAGTTAATCCTTCTTCATCATCTGAATGTGATGGAGTAACAACATGACTTTGTTCAGCTGTAATAATAGCCCTAACTTGAGCTGGTAATATATCTGGTCTATAAAATCTTAAATCTGCTCTACCTATAATTTGAGCCATATGTAAAACAAATTCAAAAACTCCCCATGTAAAATACATTGCAGTTGGTGATGATGCTGGTCCAGTTACATTTTGTCTTCTTGCTTGAAATACAACAATACATCTTAAAATAGCAGCTATAAATACACAAACAGTAGTTATTATAACAATCACTAATGAAACATTATGTTTTAAATCACCTCTTTGATTACTTAAACCTTCAACCATATTATAATGATGATGAGTAGCTGCAATAACTCTAGTAGCATGTCTATGATTTGAATTTCTTTTCATAAATGTTTGTTCTGCTTTTTGAGCAGCTCCCTTTTTAACAAAATAAAAAGGTGCAAAAGATTCAATCCACCAAGGTTGATAGGTATATCTTCTTTCATCCTTTTTTGTTGGTAACCAAAAACTTAAAATAATTAAAGCAATAGCAGTTAATGTATATGCAATTAACATAATACAAACCCATTTATTTAAATTTTTATATAAATCATACCTTGATGCACTTAATAAATAATCATAAGGAATAGCAGATGCAACAATAGCAATAGTTAACAATATAGCAACAAGACCATAAAGTGATAACATAAAAATCCAAAATAATTTTCTTGTACCACCAACAGGATGTCTCCAAGTAAATAATCTTTGAGCTAAAATTAAATTAGCACTAATTAATAAAACAGAAGGTATAACTAATAAAATTTCATCAGCTATACCTAATCTAACATTTGCTATATTTTGTGACCAAGCTGCTCTATATATAAAACTCATACATCTAATTAATGTAGTAAAAGCCCAAAATATAGTTAACATAAAATAATGACCTCTATAAGTATTTATTGTAAATATAATACAATAAATTATTGTAATTAAAGCAAATATAACTGCAAATAATATAGATGGTGCAAAATCAGATTGTCTTGGATATTCACCTAATAAATTATTTTGATAACCAATTAAATAATTTATTAAAGTTTGTGGTAATATATCTCCTAAAAGATTTTTACCTCTATCTACTAATACTAAAATACCAGTACCTTTATCTGCTCCATTATAAGTTGTATATAATAGATTGACCAAACCTTCTGTTGCTGTATAATATTTGGGACTTTCCCATATTGATGGTTCTGTGAATTGTTGATGTACCATTTTTTGAATTTTGAATGTAGTGGTTAATCTATTAATTAATTGGTCTATGAAAGTGAATTGTGGAAAAAATGTTTGATAAATTGATTATCTAATTAAATTGGTATAAAAGAAATGAAAAATTAACGATAGTATTGAATTGAATTTAAAGAAAGTAGTTGAATTATATATATGAATGATATATTAGTTAATTAAATTTGATATATAGTAAATGAAATGTGTAACTAAAAATGTGTAAATAAAATTAATGAAAAAAATCAATGAAAAAACATGTAAAACAAAATTAAAAAAAATATAAAGTTAAAAAATCAAGGGATTCCAAATTGAATATATATAAATATATAATTTAGGAATTCAAATGTAAGATCAACTACTCTTTAAAATGAAGTTAAAAAATATTGATGGTTATAGCTTTATTATCAATAGTTTTATAATTAATTACACAATATTATAATATTACTTAATTAAGTAATTTACTTGACTTTATTATATACATTATATAATATTTTACTACTACGAACATCAATCAAATTTAAGCAATATCTAATCTTGTAATCATAGTAGGTGAAGTATCAATCAACTTACCTACAGTCTTTTAAATTAAATGATGAATTACTGTGAATCACTTGATTTACTATTTTGAAAATTCATGTGATAAAACGTTTTTCGTTTTGATTTTGTCTTTACTTTTTTTTTTTCTTTTTCAATTATCAAATTCAGTTGAAAAAAAAAAAAAAAAAATTAGTTTAAACGTACCAATCTTAAATGTTAAACAGAAATTGAAGATTTTAAGTGTGAAAATTAGCTTGATATTTAACCGTTATTTGAAGAGGGGCGTTATTATTACTTTCGTAATTATGTCAAATTTCTTCTTTTAGTGTTGTTTTCAGACGCTTTTATTTACTTGACTTTACCACTCAACTTTTGATGATACTTAGATTTTTGAGTAGTTAAAAACGTAGAATTATAATTAGCTGATTTATTATATTCTCAAGTGTGAAATACTGTTTAGGGCCTTCTTACTCGAATATTCTGTCTTGATGATACAAGGATAAAGTTAAACTTATTCAAGATGGGCTAATATAAATTTTTGTTTGAAACGAACGAAAAGTTTAAATATTTAACGATAAAAAGAAACTTTTATATAAATACACCAATTATTTACAGACTATGAAAAATAAAAAGAAATATCCCATTAATTCATTAGCTAATATCAACTACTCCAATAACCTAGAAATCATAAAACCAATTAAATATTTGTAAAAACTTCTTTATTCGTGAAGATTCCAAATGTTTTTCCCCCTTAAAATACTAAATATAAAGTACATATAATACTTGGACCACTAATAAATCCAAACCAACAAATTAAATTCCCCAATACTTTTTTATCTTTCATAAATTTAGTTCTACTCATCATTATTAATGGAATTTGGGACATTTGAAATAATAATAAATAACCTCTTAATGAACCAAATATAACATACATTACTAATTCATGAACAATACTTGAAATTATAAAAGTTAACATTGCAGCTTGAATTTTATTTACTTTAAAAGCACTAATACTTGAATGATAAACATGTCTTAATAAAAAATTATGAACTGGTTTATTCCATAATCTTGCAAAATCACTAAAATCTGTACATGACCACCATGGACCATAAAATTCTCTATCTGCAAATAATGTTAATTCTGCTAATACATTTAATATTGAATCCCAAATTAAAAAAAATGTAAATAAATATTCCATTAAAAATGGTGGTATCATATCTAATAATAAAAATATATATTGAGGAATTCTTTTTTTAATTGGTAATTTCCTTATTATTTGAGTTCTTTCATATAGTGGAAACATATTATTTTGAGCTATCAAAATCATTAAAAAAATCAATCCAAAAACAGCACTTAATTTTAAAAATACATATGACCATCTTATTTTTTTAGTTCTTGGGAAATTAATAGTATAAACTAAAGTAGGAAACATACTATATTCAAAATAATTTTTAAAATTTATATTTGCAGGAAATTTTATAATATCAGATTCTTGTAATTGTTTGAAATTTAAATCTAATCTTGCTTCATCAAATTTATGATTATCTTGATCTGGTTTATCTGATGTTGCTCTTGATTGATATTCTAATTCTAATTTTACAAATTCAATACTAGTCTCTAATATTTCAACAGTTTTATCCATTTCATAACCTTTTGGTAATTCTACTTCTCCATTTTGTAATTTGGATAAATAACTTTCTGAAAACAAGCCCTCATTTAATATATTCCATAAGTATCCATTATAAAATGAATATGAATGCATCTTCATAACAAATACAAGACTATGTAATGCTAAAAATACTCTTGCAATCCATGGAAAATTCATCCAATGAGAGAACCACATGAATATAACAAAAAAGCTAGCTTCATATATTGTAAAAAATATCCATCCATATTTTCTCCAACTCAATAATCGTCTAGCACATAAAACTTGTAAAATAAATGGAAAATAAGAACTTAAATACATAGCTCCATCAGTTAATCCAACTTTCACTATATCTTTCTTTAGTATTTGAATGATATCCCAATCCCATATAGGTTTAGCACCTTCAAAATACATATGAACCATATTATTAAACATTACAAAAGCAGTAGCTAACCAAAATAATACATAAATTCCAAAAAATTCTGAAGTTAAAAAATCATTTGAATCAAAAATTGTTGTACTTTGAGGTTTGAATGATAAATCACTAAACCTTAATCTATATTTATCACTCTTATATTTCTTTTTAACTTGATCGTTTTGTAATTTTAAATTTTCTTCTTTCTGATCATGATGTTGATGTGGTTGTTCTTTGTGATGTTTTGGTTTTTGACGATGTTGCTTCTTAGTACGTAAATCATCTTGCAGGGATACATATTTAACTAATCCATCTAATGTTATATCTGAATCTGAAATATCTGAACTTATAGTACTTGATCTTAATTTTGATGGTTTTTGTTTTCTAGATTTTAATTCATTATGGTTATTATTACTATGGGAAGGTTTTAATTTTTGTAAATTTGAAATATTATCTTGATCTATTGATCCATTCCCTATTTCCTCTAATGGAGTAGTAGGTATAGATTCATTACTCGAATCGACTTTGGATAGATCTTTAAAATATGATGAACTATTTGTTTTTCTTGGCGATATAGGATATCCATTAGGTTTTATATCTTGTAAATCTGAAGGGTCAATATTTGATGATAAAGTAGATTTCGGAGTATCTGGTTCTTCATTATCACTTGAACTTACATTATAATCATTGTTTATATTCAAAAGATCTCTTCTGTTGACTTTATTTGATAAATTATCTAGTTTCTCCACAGTATTTGTCCTTTTTGAATCCATTTTTGTTGTTGGTTGTAAAAAATGTCTACTTATTGGAGATTATGAGTAAAATTGTTTATGAATTTAATTAAAAATAGTTGATTGTTCCTACTAGTTCATATAATTGAAAACTAGAAGTATGCAAATGAAACGAATGCTAATAATAAATAAATTGATGTCAAATTATAAAAAGAAAGAAATGGAAAATAATTTTGGTTGAATTATGCAAATTGAATTTCGAATTATGATTCTATAAATATAATTTGGCAACAATTTTTGTAAAGTTACTGAAGTTCCGGTTATTTATTTTTGTACCTATCTCTAGATTTATTTTGATGGGAAATTAGGGGGTATTTTAAATTTCTTAATGGTTGTACAATTAGTGGTTAACTATTTGATTTACGAACTATTAAGTGCTAAACTTGGAAGTATCTCACTCGATCAACAACTAGTCCAAATCTAACTAAGCAGTAAGTGGCAACCTATAAACCTAATATTTTTTTTTTGTTGGGTCTTAATGTTTAATTATATTTTAAAGTACAATAGACAACGTTTGCTCTCAATAGCAACCGTAAATGTAAAAATTTAAGACAATTTTTATAATGAAACTAGAATTAATACAAAAATAAATTACTCAAAAGAATATAAGCGAAAAATTAATTTTCTTTAAGTTTCACGTCTCGCAGTTAAGCTCTACTCAATTATATGGGATATTCGGACATTAGACAATATTTTGGTAACTTACTATCTGATAATCTTTTAATCAAGCATCAACGAAAACACAAAAAATTCTAAATATGTGAATGATTAGACTTGAATTAAAACGGTCTAACATGCATGTGAATAATCTCAATTGATAATTTGATCACGCATTGTATTAAGGATTTATTTGTTCAAACTCTATGATATTTTACCGTACAAACCGTGCTAATTACTTTGAACTAAGCTTATCAATGATCCACATAACATGAAAATCTTACTTATTGACTTTCAATCCAGAATTTAATTTTGTAGTCTATGATAGTATACATTATTTAGCACTACTTACTGAAAGCTATTTACATGAACTAAATGCATATTTTTATCTCAAGACTCAAAACCGTTTACTTAAACAATCTGCTACTAACAATCTTCCTAAACTTTCCAATTTCTACCTATATATTCTTTCAAATGGTCTAGTATCATTAAAACAACTTTTCCAAACAATATTAACCACATTTTCAGCTTCCTCCTTATTCTTACATACAGGATTAGCACTAACACTCAATATAGCTCTACGTTTAATACAATTTTGAAACTTTTTACCAAATTGTCCCAAACCTGTTTTTTTAATTTCTGACCATATTCTACATTCTCCACTTAACATTGATGCTCTAATTTCAGTACATGCATGATGTCTCAAATTATTATAATTTATATTAAATTTCATAAAATCATATAAATGAATTAATTCATGAGTTAATATATCTTCTAATTGCCATTTTGATCTGATCCAATTTGAACATAATACAATTCCAAAATTTGGATCAAATCCTCCACCTTTTGAAAAATCACAAGTTTGACATTTTATATATTTTGAAGTATTTATTGGTTCATGTTGTTTTTGTAGTTTTGTAATATGATTCATCATGAATATAACTGATGGTGAATAATTCAATACCCATTTTAAATTCTCTTCACATGATTTACATTTGGAATCTAGGCTTCTATTCTGGTAATCGTATTCATATTGAGCTTTTTCTTGTGGTGATAATCCTAATCCTGTTTGATACAGTAGTGATCTTCTCCACCATTCGAATCCGTTTAATTGTGATTGTGGGGATAGTTGTAGTTGAGATACGTTATCTATTGGTGGCTGTGACGTAGGATGAGGTTGATTAGTCATTATTTGATCTTAACCTATAGTTTGAATTTAATGTCTTATTATTCACTTGTCTGAAAAATTTTAGATACTTTCACACGTACTGCATATAGTGAGAAAAATACGAGCTACTTGAGTTTTTTCAATGTTGATAGCTCATAAAACAGACCTTCTAAGTCAGTCTGTGGGTCGCTAATTTTTTCTTCGACAGTTATATGAATGGATTTTAGTTGCACAGAAGCTGAATAGAGCTGAATAAATTTTAGCCACATCATTCTTGATGATCTAAAAAGGAATTTTAAGAAGAAGTGGTCTGTTGGCAGAATTAAAATGTCATAGCAGGTTTTAACGATTCAAAAGACTGGTACACTAAGTGCTAGATTATTTGGTCGGACTTATTTTCAATCTTTAATTATTCAACCATTTGTGAAAACATTACTCAAGCATGAGCATTAGCGGCTATGATACCCCAATTAAGTTGCAAAAAAAATCATCCGTAATTAAGTTTTGTGTAACGATTGAGTCTTTTTGAAAATTTTTTGAAAAAATTGAATCTTTTAAGATTGCCAAGTTTATCATCTCAATTGAATATATTCATTCATCTTAGTTTATAACTTAAATTAGTTGGTGTCTAATTATGGCTAAACAATTATCACATCCTGCCATTAAAGATGGTTGGTTTGCAGAAATTTCCGAAACCATGTGGCCAGGTCAAGCCATGTCATTAAAAGTCGATAAGATTTTACACGTTGAAAAATCAAAATATCAAGATGTATTGGTTTTTAAAAGTGAAACTTATGGTAACGTTTTAGTATTAGATAATTGTATACAAGTTACTGAAAGAGATGAATTTTCATATCAAGAAATGATTACTCATTTAGCTTTAAATTCTCATCCAAATCCTAAAAAGGCTTTAGTTATTGGTGGTGGAGATGGTGGTGTACTTAGAGAAATTTTAAAACATGAATCAATTGAAGAAGCTTGGTTATGTGATATTGATGAAACTGTTATTGAAGTTTCAAAAAAATATTTACCAGAAATGTCAAAATCTTACCAAAATCCAAGAACAAAAGTTCATATTGGTGATGGTTTTAAATTTTTAGAAGAATATAAAAATCAATTTGATGTTATTATAACTGATTCATCAGATCCAGAAGGTCCAGCAGAATCATTATTTCAAAAACCTTATTTTGAATTATTAAAAAATGCCCTTACTGAAAAGGGAGTTATAACAACACAAGCAGAAAATATGTGGATTCATATGGATATAATTTCAAAATTGAAAAAGGATTGTTCTGAAATTTTCCCTGTTGTTGAATATGCATACACTATGATTCCAACTTATCCATCTGGTTCAATAGGATTTATGGTTTGTTCAAAAGATCCAAAAGCTGATGTTAAAAAACCAATTAGATTTGATTGGAGTGATGAATTTGTTGCTAAAAATTTGAAATATTATAATAAAGCTATTCATGAAGCTTCTTTTATTTTACCAAATTGGGCTGATCAAAAATTAAATAAATAAATTTGATATTTGGTAGATTTGAAGATCTATAAACACTTAATTTAATTTTAAGTAATTTTTCAAAATTGTTTAATAAAAATGCTCAATGTATTTATTTCTTTGTATATTCATAATTATTGTAACATGAGATTTTAATTTATGCGGTAGGAGCCTTTCACTTATACTTCATTACACAAAATTCAAATAGTATAAAGTTTGGACTTTCTTTATTCAGTTCTTGATCTTAGATCTACAATTGAGATACTCTGTCAACTTTGATTTGAAAATATTTAAAATCCAAGCAAAATCATCAAAAATGACTAAAACAAATATTAGTAAACTCCTTGTTTAATTTTAACTATAAGAATGTATTATTATGAATGCAAAAAATTCGTAGACATAGAAAAAGAAATCGACTCAGTCCAATTAGAGAGTTTACATCAATCAGGATTAATATCAAGACCAGAACCATTAATTTTAAGAGACGTAGATTATCAACAACAAAAGGCTAAAACATTAATTATTGATGATGGATACAAATTAAATCAAATACCTCCAGATTATGTTGAATCAACTGAGAATATTAATGAATCGTCAAGTAGAACAATCAATGAAGTAATCGCTCCAAGCGTCGACCAATTTGAGAATTTAAATCACCCTTCTACTCAAGCAACTAAAGGAACTCAAACACAACTGATTAATCAAGAACCAATTAAACCATCAAAAAGTTCAGCAGACATAACTCAACAACCACCTTATATCAATGAAAAGGGCAACAAACCAATTTTAGTCAGGTATGAATCAACTGAATATGATTTTTGTACTGCTGCTGCTATGGTTATTATAATTTGTTTGTTGATTGGATTATACATTGAATTAAAACTCTTGTAGCTTTAATTACTTTTGTCAATTAATTAATTTATTATTTTCAAAATAGTGTTTAGTTTACATGGTATTGATTAATATATGAATTGTATTTTAGGTAGAATTAAAAAATCTAAAATTGTTTTATAACTTTATGTGCGGTTTGTAGCGCATCATTTTACTTCTTGGCATAATTATAAATCTGAAATCTGAAACAATTTTGCAACCACTAGTAAATCACCTCGCTGATAAAGTCATACCTTAAGATCATACCTTGAATTCCAGTAAAGTTCCCAGGATTATTCTAAATAAAATTCTGCAAATATATAATAAAGAATAAGGATAACAATTTAAATCATACAATTTTCAATAAAATTTAATCAGGTACAATGTATCACAAAAATGATGAAACACAAGTACGATAAAATTAAAAAGAAATTTTTCGTAAATTAAGATAAAGAGAGATAGACCAGAAAAAAAAAAATACTAGACCAAGAGATGGATTTTTAATTTCCAACGAATTATTTACCAATTAAAGAATCAGATAAAAAATCAACAAACCATGACAATACCGAAATATGAATGCACTGACTGTATGAAAAATTTTCTTAAAGAATTACCAAAATGTGAACATCACGTTCATTTAGAAGGAACATTAGAACCAAACTTATTATTTAAATTAGCAGAAAGAAATAATATAATATTACCTTCAACATTTCCCACCACTGTCGAAGAATGTAATATTAGGTACAATAACTTTGGAGATTTACAAGATTTTTTAGACCATTATTACATTGGAATGAGTGTATTAATAACAGAACAAGATTTTTATGATTTAGCAATGGCATATTTTCAAAAAGCTTGTGAAGATGGATGTTTACATTCAGAAGTGTTTTTTGATCCACAGGGCCATTTGGAAAGAAACATAGATTTAGAAACTGTTGTAGCAGGTTTTGATAAAGCATGTAAAGATGCCAATAAAAAATTTGGTACAACTAATAAATTAATTATGTGTTTATTAAGACATTTACCAAATTCAGATGGACTAAAAGTTTTACGAGACTCTAAAAAATATTATCAAAATGGAACAATACATGGATTAGGTTTGGATTCAAGTGAGAAACCATTCCCACCTCAATTATTCGAAGATTGTTATAATCTAATTAGAACAGAATTTCCAAATGTTGGATTAACTGCTCACGCAGGAGAGGAAGGTGATTATACATACGTTGAAAACTCATTAAATTTATTAAATGTAACTAGAATAGATCATGGAATTAATTCAAAACAATCATCAGAATTAATGGAAAAATTATATCAGAATAAAACAATGTTAACAATCTGTCCATTATCAAACGTAAAATTACAATGTGTTAAAGATGTAGCTGAATTACCTATCCCATTATTTTTTGATAAAGGTATTCCATTTTCTATAAATTCAGATGATCCTGCTTATTTTGGTGGTTATATATTAGATAATTATATTGTTGTTCATGAAAGATTTGGATTTAGTGTTGAACAATGGAAAACTATAAGTTTGAATGGAATCAATGGGTCTTGGTGTGATGAAAGTAGGAAACAAGAGTTGAGGGATAAAGTTGATGAGGTTTGTAATAAATATCTAGAGTTAGTTTAGACGATTATAGAATTATAGAGATAGACGAATTGCATAGAATAGAATTATTTTTAAGATCAATTGTAGCTCTGTGAATAATTTTTTTTTTTTTTGTTGGACCAGGTGATAAATATCTGCTAATTTGTGGCATCGAGTAAGTTAGTTCTTACATAAATATCAGACGATAGTTGAAGGTGCTTGCTCTACTTCTAAAGATAGTATTTTGTTTTATCTAAAGTATTTTGTGTAACATCGAAAATTTAAGGTAGTGTGTGTAAATTCAAAACAATTTATTTTTATTTTTATTTTTATAATTCCATTTTTAGTTAATAATATTAATTCATTCAGAAGTAACATTTCATTTGATAAGATATAATAATCATAAACAAGTAAATTAGACCAGTCAATTTAATCAAATTTTCACAATCAAGTCATAAACAAACAGAGTAACATTAAAAAATCACAAGATCATGTCACAATCATCAAGAAAAAAACTATTACTAATGGGTAGATCAGGTTCAGGTAAATCATCAATGAGATCTATTATATTTTCAAATTATTCAGCATTTGATACAAGAAGATTAGGAGCAACAATAGATGTTGAATTATCTCATTTAAGATTTTTAGGAAATATGTCATTAACTTTATGGGATTGTGGAGGACAAGATGTATTTATGGATAATTATTTTACAAATCAAAAAGATCATATTTTTAAAATGGTACAAGTATTAATACATGTTTTTGATGTTGAAAGTAAACTGATTAATAAAGATATTGAAATTTTTATAAAATCATTGACAAATTTACAAAAATATAGTCCTGATGCTAAAATTTTTGTTTTGTTACATAAAATGGATTTAGTTCAAATTGATAAAAGACAAGAATTATTTAATATAATGATGGAAAAATTACAAAAAATAAGTAATCCTTATCAGTTCAAATTGATTGGGTTCCCAACTAGTATATGGGATGAAAGTTTATATAAAGCTTGGTCACAAATTGTATGTTCATTAATTCCAAATATCAATTTGTTTAATAATAATTTAATTAAATTTAATTCTATATTGGATGCAGAAGAAATTATTTTATTTGAAAAGACAACTTTTTTGGTAATATCATCAACTGCATCAATCAAACAACAACAATTACAACAACAAAAATTATTAAATGGTGGGGGAACACAAAATGGTCAACAACAGAATGGAGAACAACAAGAAGAAACTCAAGATAATTCACTAGATTTAGACCCCAAAAGATTTGAAAAAATATCAAACATTATCAAAACATACAAACAATCAATATCAAAGTTAAGAACAAATTTTAATAATCTTATAATAAGAGGTTCAAATGGGACGAATTTTTATATTGATATATTAACTGAAAATATGTTTATAATGATTATTCTAAAAAATAAAAATGAAATTGAATCAGATTCAGGTTTCAAAATTAATCAAAATGAAGAATTATTAGTTTTGGATAATATAAGGTCAGCTAGGAAATGGTTTGAAAAAATTGAAAATTCTAAATGATTTATGAATTGTATTAAATTTGCATAGTTTAATAAATATATTTTGCATTTTATTCACACAGTTTTATCGTTCATTTGTAGTTCAATGATCTCATACTCTCTTTGCTGCCTGAAGCAGATAATAATTTATTAATTATCTGAGTCGATCGAGTTATAAAACGCGTATGGTATTGGTCTCGCATTAATTATTATGATCGTCGTATAAAAATTTCATTAACGTTAAGAATTTATGTAAAGAATAAACAGAATTTTTTATACGAAATCAGATAATTAACAACAAATTGATTATAGCTAATTAATTAATATATCAATTCATCTTTGATATTTCTTCCTACTATCTATTCAACAATTGACTCTCATATCTAACTTTATATTTATCAATTGAGTCAAAAAATGGGTAAATTAGTTCAATTATTAACTCATCCAACAGAGTTAAAAGCTGCAATACAATTAATGGGTTTTAGACAACCATTACATCCAATTGATAAATCATTACAATCTCCGAGTTTAATTAGATGTTATGAATTATTAAATTTAACTTCAAGATCATTTGCATCAGTTATAAAAGAATTACATCCAGAATTAAAAGATGCTATAATGATTTTTTATTTAGTATTAAGAGCTCTAGATACTATTGAAGATGATATGACAATAAAACCTGAAATAAAAATACCTTTATTAAGAAATTTTGATTCTAAATTAGATACTTCAAATTGGACATTTAATGGGAATGGACCAAACGAAAAAGATCGTGATGTTTTAGTTGAATTTGATCAAATTTTAGTTATTTATCATACTTTAAAACCAGAATATCAAGAAATTGTAAAAGAAATTACATATAAAATGGGTAATGGAATGGCTGATTATATTTTAGATGAAAATTTCAATTTGAACGGGGTGTTAACTATAAAAGATTATGATTTATATTGTCATTATGTTGCAGGATTGGTTGGTGAAGGATTAACTAAATTAATGGTATTAGCTAAATTTTCAGATGATTCATTAATTCAAGATAATTTTGAAAAATCAAATTCAATGGGATTATTTTTACAAAAGACAAATATAATAAGAGATTATCATGAAGATCTTTTGGATGGTAGATCTTTTTGGCCAAAAGAAATATGGTCAAAATATACTGATGAATTACCAGAATTTCATAAAAACCTCGCAAAACAAACAGATGGATTAGCATGTATAAATGATTTAGTTCTTAATGCATTAAGTCATGTTAAACATGTATTGGAGTTTTTATCATTAGTTAAAGATCCATCAACTTTTTCATTTTGTTCAATACCTCAAGTAATGGCCATAGCAACATTAGCAGAAGTTTATAATAATCCAAAAGTATTACATGGAGTTGTAAAAATAAGAAAAGGAACAACATGTAAATTAATTTTGGAAAGTAGAACATTTCCAGGAGTAGTCAAAATTTTTAGACATTATATACAAATAATAAATCATAAATCATCAGTAAGTGATCCAAATTATTTAAAAATTGGTATAAAATGTGGAGAAATTGAACAATTTTGTGAAACTTTATATCCATCAGAAAATGCTATACCAAAAGGAGTTAAAATTCCTGAAAATTCATTAAGTAAAGTTTTAAAATCTAGGGCTAAAATCGATGAAAGTGTTCAAATTAGAATTGATCAAGAGAATTTTAATACTAATGCTGTTTTGGGATTTTTTGGTGTTTTATTGTTAAGTATTGTTCTATACTTGATTAAGAAATGAAGTTGGGAATGTATTTACTTAATGAACTAATAATTGAAAGCGCGTGTACGAAGATATATTGAATTGTAGAATACTTTTGCTCTTTTACTTGATCTCATTTTCAAGTTAATAGATCAAATTCTGCGAACACACTAAAATTAAAACAGCTACAACTGCATGAAATTTTCTAATAAAAGTAGAATTATATTTATTATCTATACAAATATTCAATTATTTAGCATTAAGAATTTGTTGAACAGAATCAACTATTGATTTTTCCAATGGAATATAATCAAATCCTAAAATTTTTTTTGATTCAGAAAAATCAAATCCAATACCTCTAGATTGTAATTGATTATTTGATTTTTCAATTGAACCCTTTGGTATATCAACTTTTGGGAAATTTTTATTAATAATACTAGCAATCAATTCATTAGTAACTTCCCCAGCATCTAATCCTAATCTTTTACCATTTGTTTTTTGAGATTCTTGAAACGCTTTAATATGTGCATGAGCTACATCCCTTACATCAATGAAAATTCCAGTTAATGGTGGGATTTCTTCATTTGGTTTTAATTTTAAAACTTTATTTACTAATTCAGCAGAAAAATTTAATTGTGATTTATCTTTAACTTCAAAAGCTTGTGGACCAAATACATATGATGGTAAAATTGAAACTATTGTAAAATTTGGATGTTCTTCATTTTGGAATCTTACAACTTCTTGACCTGCATGAGTTTTACTTATTCCATACCCGACAAACGTATCTTCCGGGCCACTTAAATGTTTTGTTTCCAATCCACTCCATGATTCTTCAGTTATAGTACCTTTAGGTTTCCCATCTTCGGAAACGTCAATGGTTGCAACAATTGATGAAGTAATAACAAATTTTTTGATGTTTGGATGTTGTTTAGCTGATTGTAAAATATGTTTAGTTCCTAAAACTGCTGGTTCAATAATCTCTTTAATAGCATCTTTTGCATTAAAATCAACTGGTGATGCAGTATGCAAAACAATTGAAATTTCTGGATGTTTAGAAAATACTTCATCAAATGGTTGTTTATCTATAAGATTAGTGATTATTACATAATCAAAAAAATTGGAATCTAAACCTGCTTCAGTAATTAAGGATTTTAAATTTTCTCCTTTGTCTTTTGACCTAACTGATCCAATTACTTTATATCCTTTCTCAATTAATTGTTTGACGATATGTTGAGCAATAAAACCAGTTGCACCAGTAACAAATACAGTTTCAGATTGAGTTGACATAATGATGTTTGTTTAGTGAATTTTGCTTGATTGTAGTGCAATAGGAATTAAAAGAAAATTTAAATGGCTTAAAGTTGTTGAATTGATCTATATTTATATTAACTTATTTAAATTAGTAAGCGATATTGTTATGCCTCAAACTTTAACTTCAACTGTGGATTAAGAAACTCAAGGAACAGCATGTCAAATTAAATTACTGTTATTATGTGGAGATTATTTTGTAATTAAAAATTGATTAGTAAGATTCACTTTTAAGACCGAACTTTTATTTCAAAATTAATTATCCGTAATTGTTTCAAATGTTAACACAAATTTGATTTTTTTCCGTTTACTCTGATTTCTTGTATGTAGTTTCAGATCTGAAACTCGAATCTTCTGATTGCAAAATTGAACTACAATTTCCTTTATAATCTTTAATTCTTGAAATTTGCTTAAACGCATTTACTGAGGTGTTTACATATACTGTGATGCTTTAGACAATCAATCAAGTATTAGGTAATAGCATCAAGTATAGACTTCTCCGAAAACGTATGACCAAATTCCGATATTTTTTCTTGAACGGAAGAATCAGGTTCAAAAAGCTTTGAATTGCTTAATTGATAGCTCGATTGATGTTATTGAATTGTTGATTTTTTTATCTAAGAGTACATGGTACTTTATTTTCAATTAATTTAAAATTAAATCAACAGTACATGCGATCAATAGATGGGTCACAGAAGCAGAGAAAACTTCTCCTCTACTATTTGTTACACTAGAACAAGCTTCTTCTCAGAAAACAGTAAAAGGACCAGCTCGTAGCAAGACTTAATCAGTTACTTCTTGATTTTAGCGCTGAATTTACCATTTTTGCCAAATTTTATGCAGAGCTATGAAGACATGAGTTAAAAATACAGAAGTAAGTAATATTTTATTCAAGGTCCAAATTTTCACTGACTGACTGATAATTCTAATTTGAAAATGAGTTTAACCACTTTGTAAGATGATATTAATATAGTTTCTTTGGATTCTAGCTGCAAAAAGGAATTGTGGAGTACAATCTAGATTACAAAATTTGAGCATAGCCTGAAGATTGTTAGGAAAAAGAAGACTTTTCAAATTCAAAATAATGAAATATTAACAGAGGAATTTTTCATATAAACTCAAGGTTCAAATATAGAATTCTTGGTACAATAAAGTTTGAGATAGGAGTTTCAAGGCTTGAAATGACTGGTTCAGAGCCAAAATGTCGTGACAGCACATTACAATTGCTTCTTTTTCGTTACATTAGTCTGAGTCAATTGTATAGGCTTTTTACTTAGCTATTTTTCTTCATTAACTAAGATTTGTTAATTTTAATAACCGGTTCGATCGTGAAGAAAAAAAAAAAGGAGCCGCAGTCCTAATTTTCTATTTTTCTTAATAAATTGATCATTGATTTTATCGATTAATGAAACAATTAATTTTACAATAAATAATAATAGAATAGACGATAAGAAAATAATTAACTTTATATTATATATATTCATGCTTTAATCATTCTTCTTCAATTAGTCTCAATTAATTATACTCATTAAATTATAAGACCAAAGATGTCAGTAGTAGAAGGAAGTTCAACAAAATTAGAAACAACTACTCCACAAAATCAGTTACAAAATCAGGTACAATCAGAACCAAAATTAGAACTAAAATCAGAATCACCAACTCAAACAACTACAAAAATTTCAAAATCTAAAATCTCAGACAATAATGATGTAAACTTTCCAATAAAATTAATCAATTGGTCATTAGATGGATTTACATATGATAATCAAAAATTAACCACCCCAATATTATTACAAGAGAAAAATGGTCCATGTCCATTAATTTCATTAGTTAATACATTATTATTACAATATAATTTCAAAAATTTACAATTTGACCAGGGAATTTTAAGTCAAACTGAAAATCAATACAAGGGATTGAAAAATTTAGAAAGTTTATTAATTAAAAAATACCATTCAGATAAAAAAATTAGTCTTAATGAAATTTTATCATCTATTGGAGACTTGTTGTTGATGTATTCTGAAGAGGACACCTCTCTTAATCCAGAAATTGTTGATCAATTATTAACTCAATTACCTAAATTACATACGGGGTTAGATGTTAATCCAAATTTGATTACTGGTGATTTCGAATTAAACTTAGCTACTACTTTGTTTCACATATTTGGTTTAGTTTTCAAACATGGGTGGGTAATTGGAGGAGCACCAAAACAAGTATCAGACGAAACACCAAAAGAAGAAGAAGATACCAGTATTAAGAAATTAGAAAATATAATGAATGAATTACAAACGTTCGATAAAATCCAAGATTATTTATTTTTAGAACACCCAAATTCATCAGTTGTTACAAATCAAGAATTAATCAAGTCTTGGTTAGATACAAACTGTACCCAATTAACACAACAAGGTTTAACCAACTTAAATACAATTTTAGAATCATCACAATTTATAATATTTTTTAGAAATAATCACTTCAATACCCTTTTCAAAAAATCATCAATGGAATTTTATTTATTAGTTACTGATTCATCATTTACTACACCAAAAAATAAATCTAATCAAATTATATGGCAAAGTTTAAATTCAATAAATGGAGAAAATGATTTATTTTTCACTGGTGATTTTATGCCTGTTTTAGATATAAATCAAGATTTAAATTATGGCACAAATCAAGATGAAAATTTTGATTCTGATTTATTATTAGTTAAACAATTACAAGAAGAAGAAGATGCTGCTATTGCTAAACGAATGCAAGATAAGTATGAGAAACAACACAAAAGACATACGACAAATAATAATAAAAAAAATGAACAAAAAGATAAATCTCAAAAATCCACATCATCATCATCATCCACTACTTCAGATTTGAAACCTGTCAAGAAGGAACAACCAACTGAAAAACCAAAAAAGAAGAAATTATTTGGAATATTCAGCCGTTAAACGATATTTATATAGAGATTACTTAAACAAAATGACTTATTTATGAATGCATATTTACATTATTACACTTACAAAATTCTATTCACTATCATATTCCATTGGATCAAATTCAGATCTTGCTTTATCCATAGAAACCAATTCGTTAGTAGTTGGCTCTCTTAATTTAAAATTGATTTGATCAAATGTTCTTTCTTTGATAAATTTGTTTATTTCTGTATTTGTCGGAGCACGATGTTTTCTTAATTCTATTTTACCCTTTATAGGTAAATAATGTGCAACTTTTCTTTTTTTGAATTTTGATTTTAAAGCTTCTGGTTCTACTTTCGTTTCTTCTACAAATTTTATAGCTAATTCTGAATATTCATTGTTGTAGTTTTGATAATTTATATCATAATTCTTGTTATATTTGAAATCATAAGTTGGTTGTGATTCATCTTCCATATCTAATAAGTTTATTGGTTTTTCTGGATCTGTTGAGTTTAATTCGTTGTAAAGTTTAGAAATTTGATCTTGTTGTTGTAATTCAAACATTGACATCCATTCACCACCGTCTTCGGATTTTATGGGGTAAAATATAGCAGTCTCTTGTTTTTGTTTTTGTAAATTTTCATCATATGAAGAACCTTGCTTACGCTTGAGTGTATCCAATTCTCTTTTGACTGATGCACTTCCTATAAATTTCAAATTCATCAATTTATTATCCATCATTGAAGTATCTGGTAATAATGGCCATGTGAAAACAGCTTTTAAATTTTTACGACGTGGATGTTTTATAGTAGATGGATCAGCCATAGATTTTTCAGCTTCAGTAAAAGTATTTTCAACAGCTTCTAATTGATGATCAGCATCTAATTGATCTTCTTCATTATTTTTTAATTTTTCATTAACTTTTGATTCTTCAATATTTGTAGAAGATTTTGGAGCTGCTCTTTCTGAAATATATTCTGTTCTTCTTAAAAATGAAACTCCTGGTTCTGATGTATTTTTCAATTTCCCAATACCTGCATCTCTTAATAGTGCTCGATCTTTAGGATGTAAAGTAATAGGTTGGTCATTTTTTGTTAATTGTCCAATAACTTCCAATTTATCTTGATCTAAAAATCCAGTATTGTTGATTAAATTCAACTCGAGTCCAAAATTTTCATCTATTCTTTCAATCAAGTTTTGAAAATTTTCTTTTCGGAATAATGAAGATAATAATTGTTCACCTTCTAATTTTGATGATATTGGATTTGTTGTGTTGTATTCTATATATTTTGGGTTTAACGGTGGCGGTGGTAGATTATTTGTGTATCTGATTTTGGCTATATAGTCCTGCCTTACTGGTTTGTTTGATCTTGATGACATTACGGGGTTGGTGATGAATTTGTGGTTGGATTTTAGTTGGTAATAGTTTTTTGTATTGAATTTGTCTCAAGATTAATTTTTTTTGAATATTTTTTGTGTTCTTTGGTTCTTGAATTCTTCAACTAAATTTATAAAAAAGACATCAAAAGATAAATTACCGAAGAGCTGTTTTCAGGAATTCTTAAACTATGAATAAATTTGTTTTAGAATATGTCAGTGAATTTTCAGTCTATCAATATTTTTCTATATAAAAAGTTACATGGCTATGAGTAATTTTCTAGCGTTTTTTAATTATCACCATCTTTAAATAAAGTAGGATCTTTACCACCCCAAGTTAAAACTTCAGCAGATTCAGGTTTATCCAAAGCTTCAATAATTTCAGGTTCCAAATCAACTTTACCTAAATGAATTTTTTCTTCTAATTCATCATCATCACCATTTTTGATTCCATCAGGTAAAATATTTAAATTTTCTTTTATTCTTTTCGGGTTTTCAGTTTTAACTAAAACTATAAATCCTTGTAAATATGCCCATTTTAGCAAAATTTCTACTGGGGATAAATTGTATTTTTCACTTAACTCAAGTAATTCTGGATCTTTTAATCTTTTACCTTGTGTAATTGGCGAATATGCTTCTGCTAATATATCATGTTTGATTAAATATTCTCTTAATTTCAATCTTGGTAAAAATGGATGTAATTCTAATTGATCTACTACTGGTTTAATTAAGAATCCATCCCATGCAAATAATTCTTCTAAATGATCAATTCCATAATTTGAAACACCAATTGATTTAACATTTAAAACTTTATTATTTGGATCAATAACAAATTCTTGTAATGCCTTGTATGTTCCTAATCTTTTATCTTTAGAAGTTTTTGGTGAATGAATTAATATTAAATCAACATAATCAATATATTGTTTAACATCTTTACTTATTATTTCAACTGCTTCTTTCGTCTTTTCGTATCCTTGATATTCATTGAAAATTTTGGTTGTGAACCAAATGTCTTCTCTTTTAACATCTGGATAATCTTTTAAGAATTTGGCGATACCTTCAGCTGCCTCTTTTTCATTTCCATAAACCATAGCTAATAAACGTTAGTACTCAATTCATTTCGTGATTAACGCGAGCGTCAATGAACATACCAGTATCTATATGTCTATAACCATCTTTCAAGGCTTGATAAACTAAATCGCTTGTCTTAGAAGCATCAATTAAATAAGTTCCAAATCCGGCGACAGGAATGTGTTGACCATTATTTAATTTATAAGTTGATTGTTTAGTTAACTGAATTGAAGTAGTTAAATTTGACATTATTTATAAGTTGTAGTTAAAATTGACGTGTGTAAATGATTCAATTGATATTATTTTCTAACAAATTAAACGTTTATATTCAATTAGTAAAAATTAAATTATAACCGGAAAAACAGTGGCGATCTAACCCATGTTTTATATTTATAACCTCTAACTTCGTAATCAACCTAATAATTGAAATTCCATGCTTACATAATTAAAATTCGCAACTATAAATTTTGCAACAAAATATTAATTACGTAATTAGTACTAGTTTTTGTATACACAAATCCATTCTTCAACCTTCAATGAAGGATTGGCAACATTGTATGTAACTTGAGTTCCAAAATCAATTGCACGTAGTATCTCAAACACTCAGGTCTGTTGGATGCAAATGATAACAGCAATTTCAAATCCATTATTGCATTCATTTCATTTCTTCGATGAGACACAATTGAGGAATGATTTTAGACCCATTTTCAAACCAAATTTGTAAAACTTTTGTTAAGTCTTCTTTGTTGTCTTTAATCCTTGCAAATGAATTACATCAAATGTTGATTTTATGATGCAAAGATCAGAAGTTGAAGTAAAATCAACTACCCATCTCTACCAAACTGCCTGCACACTCACAGTCATGTATCTCAAGAATCAAAGTCAAAAAAGGTTGTCAGTCAATTATCCAAAACCCTAAATATATCGCTTTTGCTTCACTCCAATGTCTAATCTAAACCACAGTCCAGTCAGTTAGTTAAGTTTGTCTCCAAAGGTTGTTCTCTCAAACTTAATAAGATTATCATTTTTGTCCATTGGGTTGGAAAAACGTCTTAGGTATTCAACTCAGATTGGTCCCATACTTGTTCAGTGAAATGTCTCACAAATATTTCTCAATTGATAATGAAAACTAGAATTTTGCAGTTAGTATAATAAATATATAAATAGTTCTACATTTGTATGGATAAAAGTAGCTTTTTGGTGATCAATTGAAGAAGGATAAAAGTAGTATCAAAAAAAAAAAAAGAATAATTGATCTGAATGATTTTTAAATGGCAAAATATTTGGTATGCTAGATTTTAGTTGCAAAAAATTATTATGTGAAAAAAAGTAGTGCACCATAGTTGAAACATAATAAATTATGTGGGAATAGTAGGCATTCCTCTTCAAATACCTTGAATATATGGATATTATATAGATAATAGGGGGTTGAACTAAAAATTAAAAACAAGGAATACGAAGGTATCATTTGGGTGTTTGAAAATATTATAGGAATGTTTGTGAGTACGATTCAAATGAACACAATATACGATTGCAAAATTCAAAAAAATGATCCAACTAATAAGCACTCAAAATAAACAAATCTCTGAAGCCTGGAGTTTCTTAGATTTTGATAGATTAAGAATTTAATTATTAAATTTCTTCTGAATGAATAATGCTTTTATCTTCATAATAATTAAAATTTATTCACCCTTTTCAGTATCAAATATAATTTTTGAATACCTTAAGCAGTATTTTAATCATTTGAAATTTGATTTTACAAGCCAATACTGTCAGATTTGAGTAACATGATAGATTTTGCGAAAGATTTTATTGAAACTAAATTTAGCAAATATGAAATAATATATTATAGAGTAAACGTAGAAAATTCAAATGCAGCAGTATTATTCATAAATCTTGACAAGCAAAATTCGAGTGGGGTGATATGAAAAATACTATACATACTATACTAATTGTGTTTATTGTTTTGACTTGACACTACTTTTTTATTAATATAAATTAACGCATATTTCTCATTTCAAAACAAAATTAAATTCTTACAATAGTTTTAAATTGGTGATCCATATTATGTCTTAAGTTCAATTCTATTAGGAGAGGAATATCTAGAGGGCTAATGTCCTAGGCCAAAACAGTTTGGGCATTGAAATCACATAAGCATTCTTTCATACTTTCATTGTCAATGAAGGATTGAGACAAATAAAATTTAGTCTTTAAGTTGGCCATGCTAGCTGCAGAACCGCTTTTAAGATTTACTGAATTATTATTTCTAGAGTTTATGAATTTAAATTCATAGACTTTGATGGTAATAATAGAGTTGACTATATGTTGATTCGTTAAAAATGATAAATTTAGAATTTAGTGATATTTACTATCATTTGATTTTAGAATTTTTAAATTTAAGAGTGTTTATTCAGTATACTCACATTTTTTAAGATTTAGTATCAAAACTATTCAACTAGAGTTTGAATTATTTGATCAAATTTTAAAATTGTAGTCGTTAAGATGGATCTACATTCAATCTTAAATAAGGAACAATTTGTCTTCTTTAAGCTTTTTACACATTTTAATTGAAGTTTGTAATTCAATTTGAAAGATATTTCGCAATTCGAAACTTGAAAGAATAAAGCTAGCTGTTTGTATTCATCTTTCGGTAAATTTATTACGACAAATCCCTGTCTTTAAATTAAGATCTGTACATAAATCAACAAGAATCTATATCTAATCTACACTATATAATAATAAATTTTCAATAAATAATAATTTTTTACACCACAAAAGTTGAAAAATTGAAAAAAAAATTGGTCGACAGTTTTGTTTTTGAAAAATTCTAAGTTCTGAAAAAATCGTTCCAGAATAACTCTCGACCCCAACCAGTCTATACAACTTCATAAGAACAAAAGACAACTAATATGTCGCTGCCAATCCTAGAATTTCTTGGTAAATATGTTCCAGTAGTCAAGCCAGAGTATGTACTAAAGTGCTGTCAGAAGTGCAAAGCATTTAAGCTATAGCAAAATTACTAACAATTTCATAGTACTGGTGATCTTACAATTCAGGATTTAAAAGCTATGACAATTTTACAAAGGGTTCAATTAAGAGATTGGACAATTGAATTTTTCACATTTGGATTTATTGTACTTTTTACATTGTTGTGGAAAGTTGGAGATTTTTATAATGAATTAAAAGTTAAAAGGTTTTTAAGTGGTGTTGAACAAGTTTTCAAAAAGCAATTTTATCAATTTGGTGTATTACCAAATAAATTATATATCAAAGATAGTTCTGAAAATTTTGCATCTTATGCTACTGGTAGATTAAATATTGCTAAAGTTGATTTAAAATTCATTTTAAAACCTAGACAAAATTTATTCTTGTGGATTTTGGAAACTTTCTTTAGTTTGTTTACTACATCTGTTCAAACTCCTGAAGATAAAGTTGAAATTATAATCACACCATCTGGAAAATATGATAATTTCATTTCTGCCATAGTTTCAAAATTAGGTATGAATGAAGCTAGAAAATTTAATTATTTCTTATCATTATGTAAAACTACAGATTCTCCAAATTTACCAGAATCTTTTGTATATATGAGTGAAGCAAACGAATTCCAAGATAAAATCACCACACCTGAATTAAAGCAATCATTAACTTTACAATCTGCTAATTTTTTAAAAGTTATTGCATTCACTGATCAATCATCAATCAGACCAGAAACTTTAAAAGAATTCATCCCACATAGAAAAGTTATTTTAGAATTTAAATTAACCACTAGCAGCGAAGATTTAAAAATTATAAGTTCAGTATTAGATTCAGTTTTTAGTATATTAGATAAATTATCAGATCAAGTTATAACTTTCAAACCAGAAACTATTAAAAAAATAGTCAAAACAAGAGAAATTGAGATTGAAAAATTGAAAAAAATTGAACAAGAGATTAAGAATGAAAAAATTGCTGATGAGCAAGCAAAATTGAAAAGAGAAGAAAGGGAAAAATTAAGAAATATGTCAAGAGAAGATCAATTGAAAGCTGAAAAAAAGGCTCAAGAAAAGAAACAAAAAAAATTGCAAAAGAAACAAAGAGTTAAAATGTAAGATCACCTATAGGAGACGAATGAAGAAGTAGAGACATAGAAAACTAAAACACAATACAGTAGTAAAATTATGATGTATATATATATATAAATTTATAAATTAATAATACAATTTTTAATAACTTAAACTTTACCAGTTAATCTCCAACCTCTCCCCACAGGAGTATTAAAAACTTCAATTATACCAGCACCTAAAGCATCAGCTAATACCCAGTTCAAATCATACCCAAAGAATGGCTTTTTAAAATTATTCAACTTCAATACATCAAAACCTAGCTGAGGATTGTTCTGATTATAACTACTATTTACTTTTCCTGACCATTTATTGAATATTTCGTCTTCTAACAACTCTTTATGTTTAGTTTTATTTAAACATTTGACTAACCATACTCTACCTTCGTTTATTAGTTTTAGAAATATACCACAATTGGGAAAAGATATTGCGAAATTATTTTCTATTTCGTTGAAATGATTTGAGTTAAGTGTTATGTATCCCATTTGAACCAAAGTTGAAATTTCTGCATTTGTGAATTCACCTGATGAGACGAATAGGTTAGTTGGATTTTGTTTTATGAAATTAAAGAATTTTGTGAGCACTTGTTTTTTCTCTAATTCTTTTGGATCAGTAGTATCTAAACTAATTAATGTCTTGTTTATTTGATCGTAAAAAACATTATTCTTGACCACTAGCTCTACATTCTCAAATCCATAAGTTACTTTACTCAGTTGAAAATTATTTAATGATCTTGAAATTATTGGTGATGCATTACTTATAATGAATTTCCTAATTGAACCTTTCCTAATATTCAACTCTAGTAATTTATCAACAAATGTATGACCTTGTTTACTGAATATTGAATAAAGTTGCGTAGTTGTAATTAATCCATTAGGTATTACTTGAGTTCTATATTTTATAATATCTGATCTAGTTACGTTAGATAATCCTTTAATTTTGAATATTCTTTCCTCTAGCTCTAATTTCTTTAAATAATTTAAATCAAATTTATCATGTAAATAAGTTTCATCTGACCATCTATTTTGTAAGACCGTGTCAATAGCAACTATAATATCATCATTACCACTATTGATTTGATAATCTAATTGTATATTATAATCTTTCACCTCTAACTTTTCACGATCATCTTTTTTACTTGGTGATACAGGTGGTGAAGGAGATCCCGTTTTTTTGATGTTATTGGTCAAATTCTGATTATATAATTTTTGACTAGGTAATAGTTTCTTTGCATCTTTCTGAAATTTTTTAATTGGTGATTTTGACAAACTATTTCTTTTTGATGCAATAGATGTTTTGGCCGCACTATATTGTAATGGCATCTTGACTTATTCTTCAAAAGTATAAGTGTTTGGTCATTGAAATCACGAAGTCATCTACGCTAATTGAAAAAGTTAAGATGAGTGGATTATTGAGTTATTGATGGCAAAGAAGAACTTCTTTCAAAATTCTATGGTAAATTTTAAAAGATGATTCTATAGTTTTTTTATATACAGTACAATACCCAAAATTTTATAGATCTACGACACCATGATAATTTACGTATTATAATCATTTAACATCAATATTTATCCTTCTCTATGTACATTATTATATGATGTGAAAAAGAACCTTTCCGTTTATTCAACTTCCAAAACTTGCGTTACAAAAGAATCATCCAAAGTTGAGTTTAATTTAACTTGATATCTTCCTCTTTCGCTTATTTCATTTATAGTTGTTTCGGGAGTGTCAATGTAACTTAATTCTACTTGTTGTAAAGTAAGACTTGAATCACCAGTTATCTCTTGAATTTGCTTTATTATTGATTGTTTTGAAATTGGTAAACTTGATGCGTTTAATGTTAACAATTTTGGTAATTTTGATGTAAGACTATGGATTGGATCAGTGTTTGTGGTTTTTGCTGATGAAGAAGAAGTTGGTTGGTTGGATTCTGAGGATTCTTCAAATACATTTGATTGAACTTTCAATTCTGGTTTGGAATCTGGTTTTCTCTTGTTTGATTTCATACTACTGAATAAATCAGATAATTCTTCAAGTGACATAGCGCCATCGGTTTCCTTATCTTCAGTACTTTCTACTTCCTTGTCTTGTGATTTAGCTTGTTGATCTAGTAATTTTTGTTTTTGAATTTGTTGTTGTTGTGCTATTCTACGTTTTCTTTGTTCTTCTTGACGTAATTCTTCTACATCAACTATAGGTAATCTTGGTGGATTATTTGGAGTTATATAACATGCTTTGTTGTCTATATGTAAATAATTTCTCATGAAACCTGGTTTAACATGCAAGATTTGTCCTTCAACTCCAATACCTGGTAAAGTCTTTAATAATTGGACTTCAACTAACTTATTTACCGTTCTTCTTAGTTTTATGGTCCTTATGCTTTGTCTGAATTGTGAATTAACACATCTTGGCGACCTTATCGTTGGAATCATTACCGATATTGATTGATTCTTAGACAGTAATTTTGACCTGGTCTGAAAAATTTTGCAAAAAAAAAATAAAAATTAATTTTCTTATTTGCAACAATTAAAGGATCAAACAGTAAATCAAAGAAAAATTGTAATTACAAGCAAAACTTGGCAACATCGTATCAAAATTTGATGAATCAACCAGAAGGAAAATGCTCAATATGTCAAACAAATCAATATAAATACACATGTCCAGCATGTGAAACCAAATCATGTTCATTAAATTGTTACAAACAACATCAAACACAATCATCATGTACTGGAAAGGTAGATAATACAAAATTTATAAAACAAGAAGAACTTTCACAAAATTCCGTACACCTAAACAGAGACTATAATTTTTTGCTACAAGTAGATAGAAAAATTCATTTATCAAAAGAAGACCTTAAAACCAATGCTAAACATATTTTCAAAAGATCAAGAAATGATTTACAACCGAACCGAAAAAGATTTAAAAAATCTACTGAAGACTCAACTGACCAGAGAAAAATAGCAGTTGATAAAACTTTCAACGATCCACAAACTAAAATTATACGGGAAAATACAATGGTTATTCAACTACCTACTGGTATGCAAAGAGCTTCATCAAATAAAACTGGGTATGATAAAAAATCGAACACATTTGTATGGACAATTGAATGGAAGCTACTAGCTAATTCAGGGAAAGAACTTACTACTTTTACAAGCTTCAGGCTAAAAGAAAATTTAATTTTGAAAGATTCAATCCCTATGAATATACTAAATAATCATGAATGGAAGGATAAAAATAATTTAAAATTTTATATAAAAAATGTTTTAAATACTCCAAAGGACTCAGTCATTGAACTAGATGAAAATGCTACAATTGGTTCAGCATTAAAAGATAAAATAGTGCTTGAATATCCAACCATTTACGTAACCCAAGGCCCAGATGTCTTGCAGAATAAAGTACTTGTGGAAAAAGAAGCATACCAGCTAGAGGATACAAGTTCAGATGCTAATAGCTCGTCATCGTCAAGCGAAGATGATCTGAGTGATAATAGTCATTCAAGCTCAGAGGATTCTGATTCGAATTCAGACTCAGATGGAGGACCTGAAGAAAGTACTCTGAAACCACCAATTCTCAATAAAAAATTTGAAGATGATGAAGTTGACATACCCAAGGCAGTAGATGAGAATAATGATCAACCAATTATAGAAACTGTAAGTGATTTACAAGATATAGATTAATGTAATTTGAAACGACTAAATTTTGCACGACCTTCGACCTAAATACTTCGTACTACTTTTAACAAAACTCTAACTAAAAATATCGCTTATCTTATCTTTTACATCATCAATCAATTAATCTACATTTATATGTCATCAGTATTCAAAAAAATACCAGACTCAGAAAGAAATATCAACGCATCATTATATTTTGGAAACATAGATCCACAATGCACAGAAGTATTAATGTATGAATTATTTTTACAATTTGGTCCCATTAAGAATCTTTACATGCCAAAAGATAGAATAAACAAGATTCATCAAGGTTATGGTTTTCTAGAGTTTAAAAATCCATTAGATGCAAAATATACTGAAGATATACTACGAGGTGTAAGATTATTTGGTAAACCACTAAAGTTAAAAAAATTAGATATTAAAACACAACAACCTTCATCTACTCAATACAAGCAAATTGGTACATTTGTTGATTTAAAACTGAATCTACTAAATGATAAGTTCGTGGACGTGGGAGCCAAACTCTTCATAAACAACCTTAATCCATTAATTGATGAGAAATTCTTGCTAGATACTTTTTCAAAATTTGGTACAATAATAAAACAACCAGAAATTAAAAGAGATGAAGAAGGTAAAAGTTTAGGTTATGGATTTTTAACATTTGGAGATTTTGAAATTAGTGATTTAGTTATTGAAAAAATGAATAATGTCATATTAATGAATTCCAAAATTAACATAAGTTATGCTTTTAAAAATGACGTTTCAAGTATTAATGGAAAAAGATTAAGACATGGTGATAAAGCTGAAAGAATTTTGGCTGAAAATGCTAAACAAAATAATGTTATAAAGAAGGCAGGTAAGGTACAAAAGAAAAAAAAGTGATACATAGCAAAGTATATAGCTAACGAACAATGATTAATGATTAATGATTGAGTTGATTTTATGATGTTTTTCAAATTCTATTTAAGTCTCAAAATCTGGGGTGTAGTTATCTGAATTTAATTGAACTATACAACTAGAACCGAATCAGACCAAATATCAGCTGGTTGTTTTAGTTTGATGATATATGAATTATTATAAACTTGATTGACCCCTCTTTTTCAAAGTTGTTTCATATTTTTAAAATCTCTATGGTTTAAATAGTTGAAATTAATATTTGTTTCATTTTTTCTCTCTTATCGTTTGTTATATAAATAAAGATATCTATAACACACTTTTTTTTACAACCAAATTTAAAACATATCTTTCAATTACATTTAAAATATACAAATATCATCAAACAAGTCATTATCATCTGTCATGAATTAAAATGGAAATCATTTATGTATATGAAGATAATCTCATAGAGTTATCTCAAGAATTAGAAGAGTTAAATCATCAGAATGATCAACCCCAGAAAAAGAAAAGAAAACTTAGTGTTAATAATGAAGATGAAATACCAGTTACTAAGATAAAATTAATTGACAAATCATTTGAAATTACTGAAGATTATGAAAATGAAAATGATATACCAAAAGAGCTTGAAATAAATGATTCAAATGTGAAATTAACGTGTCTACGTGATGGCAAATTGATTATAAAATATTCAAGTAATAGACTGATACCGTTATTTGATTTAAGACTTTCTGGGGATGAGGATTTAAAAAGTGATATAGTTTTACTAAACAAATGTAGTGCAAAATATGGCCTTTTAGGAGACATACGTTTTAACTTCAAATTCAGTAATGGGAAAATTACATTAAAATTATCATATCAAGTATACTATTTACCCAGTTTAGAAAATGTAATAAAGATTGAAATCAAAGAAGCCTTGCTTCATGTCATTAGTAAGCAAGATGAAAATTTCAATAAGTCAAATAATGTTCAAATTACTCCTCAAATTTTTTATCAAAGTATATGTGATCATACTAGAGAAATGCCACCATATGAACAAGAATTTGATATTCCTGAATTAGAAACTAAATTATTACCATTCCAAAAGAAAACTGTTAATTGGATGTTAGAAAAAGAAAGTGCAAAACTAAATCATGAAACAAATAGATGTGAACAAGTTACTTATTTTACTGAAGATGATTTAAATGATACTAATAAAATTTTGGAAATAATTAATAAATCATGGTTTGGATGGAAATTGGTAAATATATCAGATGAACAAGTATTTTTCAATGCCTATACTGGTCATATTGCTACATTTGAACAAATCAAAGAACATATGGTTGAATATTTGAATGATGAAGATAAAGCCTCGTGTCCAACAGTTTTACCAGCTAAAGCGTTGTTAAGCGAAGAAATGGGTTTAGGTAAAACAGTTGAAACAGCATCAGTCATATTATTAAATCAAAGACCAATTGATGAAATTGATCGTAAAATTACCTTACCGATAAATGAATTTGGAGATGATAAAACAATAGTCGCTGGTCGAACTACATTAGTTATTGCTCCTGTTTCAATTTTGAACCAATGGAAAGAGGAAATGATGTCATTAGCTCCGACTTTATCTATTACTGAATATAAAGGTATAAATAGTTATTCCATGTTTGATAATAAACCTGCAATTATTGCTGATTATTTAAGAAAATTTGATATTGTATTCACTACATATAATGTTATTGCAAAAGAATTAGATTATGCAAGATTTAGTAGTAAATTAAGAAAAACAAGAGCATCTAAGAAAAATACATTATATGAAGAAGAAATCCAACAAGTACCATCACTGAGTAGTGGAGCTGAAGAAGAAACTTTTGAGAAAAGTTACAAATCCATGTTTCAATTGACTGAAATTAGGAAACCTGATCCAGCTAATGCCAAAAAGAGTAAAGAACAAAAAGAAACAGATTATGAAAAAATATTACAAAAGGAAATTAAATTAGCAATGAAACATAACAAACTCCCACACTGTTATACAAGAAATGAATACGAAAGTCCTTTAATGCTTATACAATTTTGGAGAGTTGTTTTAGATGAAGTTCAAATGGTTTCGCTGACGTTTTCAAGAGCCTTTCAATCAGCTGCATTAATTCCAAGGTTTCATGGATGGGGGGTTTCTGGTACACCTATAAAAAAGGATATAAGAGATTTATTATCATATTTAAAATTTTTAAAAGTATTTCCTTTTAATACTCCTTCAGGAGATTTTGCATTTAAAATATTATTACAAAATTCAATAGATTTCATCAAATTTTGGTCAGATACAGCAATCAGACATACAAAGGCGTTGGTTCATGATGATATTAAATTGCCACCACAAAACAGAGTTCTTTTAACTATTCCATTCACTGCAATTGAGCAAGAAATGTATAATGAACAATTTAGTCAATGTTTAAATTCAATTGGATTAGATAAAAATGGAAATCCCACGTCTGATAATTATGAATTAACATCAAATACTTTAACATTAATGAAAATGTGGTTATCAAGATTAAGACAATTGTGTTGTTCACCACAAGTTGGTAGAATGCACTTGGATTCAAAGAGAGCAAGACGTGCAAACTTTAGAGGTGATGGAATGGCGTTTGTTGATTCTTTGAAAACTTTAGATCAATTGTTAGACGAAATGTTGAGTAAACTGTATGGTGATTTATCAGATGTTGAAAGAAAAAATATGGATGTGTTTGCAAAAATTACTGATCTTTTGGAGTATGTTTATTATCCAGATAAATCAAAATTTTATTTGGAAATTGGGATCAAACAGATTAGAGATATAGTTTATCGTCTTGAAGTTATATTGAATAGATTAATTGATGAATATAAAAAGGATACTAATGTTAATTTTGAAGATGATGATGAAATTGGAAGAGATAAAAAAGATGAACAAACTGAAAATTATAAAGAAGGTATGATATTCGGTTTCAGAACTAAATTAAGACTTTGGTTACTATTATTACATAGATTTTACTTTATGTATGCATCAGCTAATTTTCAATTACATAATAATGAATTTCAAGAACTTGTTACAAAATATAAAGTTATAGTTGATATTGATGAATGTTTAGGTTCAAGTGTAAAAGATTATGAGGGTGTTCCTAGAGCAAATCATCTAGCATCTTTAGTTAGTTCTGCTCCAGAAACTGCTTTTGAAAGAGAAATTTTATCAGTTGATTTAGGTTCTTACCAAGAAAATGAAACAAAGTATTATGAATTAGCTGATGATATAAGAGCTAAAATTTTAGCGGGAGTTGTCAAACAATTGAAAAAAGCAATAGATACTAGAATTGTTAATCGTGGTTTTTTATTCCCACAAGATTCAGTTGCTGAAGATAGTGGTGAAGAATTAATACCAAAAACATCAAGAAAATTTTTCAATCAAATTCCCAGAATCAATGTTCAAGATTTGAAAGATTTGGTAAGTTCACCAAAATTATTAGCTTATATTAACAAGTTACTGAAGTTAGTTGTTGAATTAAATTCCAAAAGTGAAAATATAAATTCAGAATTCAAGAGTTTAGTTGATATACTTTGTGAATCGGTTGAAACAGTTGAAAATCAAGATGCAGCAGTAACTGAAACTGTTGAAAATCAAAATGGATCAGTAAAAAATAAAGCTGAAAATCAAAATGGCTCAGTAAACAATAGAGCTGAGAATCAAGGTGTATCAACAGATGAAGGAGCTGAAAATCAGGATCCAACAAATTATGAACAAAATTTAGAAGCACAACAAAAAGTCGAAGATTTATTATCAGCATTAGATCGTAAAATTTTACAAAGAAAACATTTAATTACTGGTCTGCTCGAAAAAACTTTCCATCCTTTACATCCTTCAAATTCCAATGATTTTACAAGTTTAATTTCGGAATTATCAACTATCGAAGAAGAAATTAAGGAAACTCAATCAAAAACAACTGCAATAGAATTAGAATTAATTGAAGCATTAAGTTCAAAAATTAGAATCATATTTGATAATCAAAAATTTGCTCAATCGTCAATTGCAAAAGAATTAAATGTTAATTGTAATGCTGTTTTCAATGCAAGAATTGAATACTTCAAACAATTACAACAGATTTCAGACTCTGTTGAAACTACAAAATACCCATACATGGATAGAACCAAATTATCTTCTCATGATATTGAGCATAGACTCAATCATTATAAAAGATCTTTTGAACTAAATAATTCTTCAATTGATACTCATATTGGTAGATTTAGATATTTAACAGAATTAGTTAAAGAAACCAAAAATGGTGGTAATAATGAAGAAAATGGTCCAAATGATGTGTTATTATGTGTTATTTGTAGATCAGGTATTACATTGGGTTCATTAACAAAATGTGGTCACAAATATTGTAAAGAATGTCTTCAACATTGGTTAAGAAACTCAAGAACATGTCCCGTATGTAAAACCAGAATTGAACCACACACTATTTATAATTTTACAAGATATGCACCAGAATTAAAAGCTCAAGAAGTTGTTAATGAAAATGAAATTAACCATAAAGGTGGTGCAAATTTTAATTCCATATATAAATCGTTAGATCCAACTGTTATTCAAGAAATTGGAGAAATCACATTAAATGCAAGTGTTAGTTCAAAAGTAGATATGATTGTAAAACAAGCATTATATTTGAAAAAAAATAATCCATCTGTACAAATTGTTATTTTCAGTCAATGGCAAGATATGCTTTATATTTTAAGTATGGCTTTAAAAACAGCTGGTGTATCATTTATTGAATCGAAGGGGGTATTACCAATTGATAATAAAACGATATCAAATTTTAAAAATAAATTTGAAAATGGATCAATTGAAATGTTCAAAAATCCAGTTAATGAAATCACTTGTTTCTTGCTAAATGCAAAAGCTCAATCTGCTGGTATTAATTTAGTTAATGCTACACATATTTTCTTTTGTGAACCTTTGGTTAATACATCAATTGAATTACAAGCAATATCAAGAATTCATAGAATTGGTCAAACTAAACCAACAACGGTATGGATGTTTGCTATTGAAAATACAGTTGAAGAAAGTATTATTGTAACATCAACAAATAAAAGATTAAAATTAATGGCCAAGACAAATGATACCGAAAAAAATGGTTCTTCAGAAGTAGTTAATGATGAAGAAGAATTAAACGGTAGTATTTTACCAACTACTAGCAATGAAATAAAATTAAGTGAAGCAGATTCAGTTATATTGAATGGTGGATTAGTTGATGAAATGTTGGAAAAAAAATTAAAAACTGGTGAAAATGTAAATAATAATGATTTATGGCATTCATTTTTCAGTTCAAGATTACCTTCAAATGATTTAGGTTTATAATAATTTAACTAGAAATTTATAGCATTTAAAAAATATAATTAATAATTAATAAAAATATACTAAAAAAATATATTCATCTACGAAACTCAAACTATGAACGAAACACCACCCCCGAATTAAATAGCTAAATAAGCTTCTTCATTGAATCCAGCATAAATTTTACCATCTTCAATTAATTCATTACAAAATCTTCTTGAATCATCAGAAGAAATTTCTAATTTTCTAGAAATATAATCAATTGGAACACCTTCTTGCATTCCTTTACTTTGATCTCTAATAAATTCTAAAATTCTTTCAACCATAGATAAATTATTACCTATAAACATTTGATTTTGATTATTATTAGTGGTTGCTCCATTTTGATTACCTGAAGATGAAGGTAAACTTATCCCTTGCATTTTTAAATGATGATTTATAGCATTTAAATAGTGATATAATATTTGATTACTATCTTCAATTGGTTTTATAATTGCATTTTGAACATTCTTGTTATTATTATATAATTTTAAAGCTCCTGAAACATTGACATATTTGTTTAACATTTCACTATATTTTTCCAATTCTTGATCCGTTGTACTTACATTTTCATCAATCCATTTTCTTAATTCAATTGATCCTGTTCCATCTTCAACTGTTATTAAAATAGATGTTTGATTTCCATGAACTTTACGTAACACACCAATAAAACTAACAATACTCATATTTACATTATTTATTGAAAATTCTCCGTCGGGAACAGGTTGTTGTGATTCATTGATTTGTTTAATAGTTACCGGTGTTATACTTGAACGTGTTTGAGATTTATTATTTTGTGAACTTCCTCCATTATTATTGTTATTATTGTCTTGAAATCCTCCTCCTTGTGAAAAACCCGTATTTGAAAATCCTCCATCTCCATAATTTCCACCATAGTTTCCAAAATTACCGTAATCAGACATGACGACGAGTGTATGATGACTTTAAATTGAGTTGTATTGAAAATGTACTTAGTGTAATAGATCACTCTATAAGATTTAAGTGAGACGCGTTCTCAATTTTATTTTCTTATTATCATGAGAATCACGTGTACACAAGCGGATTATAAAGTCCTAAGTTTCAAATATTTGGCAACACATTTTTGAACAATTTGAATAATTTACCATTTATCACTTCATCGTTCACTAATAAATATTGAATTAATGTCAGACTGAGAACCTCAAAACACACAACGTTTCATTACTTATTGTTGAGCACATGCACAATTTTATTTGTTTATCATAAAAAAAATCTTAATATTGGTTTCACACTTGTTTCAGAATTATATTAATTTATTATTATTCAAATTTAGTTCCTTCCACATTCAGATTGTATATATAAATATCCAACTAATTCCCTTTCATTTTGTATATAACTGTTTTTTTTATTCATGCTAACATCAGCTAGAATCTCACAAAATATGAGAACAAAAATACCAATAGATGAAATAAATCTAGATGATATAGAAATTGATCCAGTTATACGAGAAGATTCAATTGCTTCATCAGCTTTAAATTTAATAAATAGTATTGAAGAAGTTGAAAATGATCAAAAAACAGACAACCAAAGTGAAAATCACGTTAGAGAAGCAACAAAACCACATCCAAGTAAAACCAAAACCAAAAATGGAGTTAAATTAGTTCAATATGATCCAAATTCAAAACCTGCAAGATTAGGTAGACCAAGAAGTCATATAACAAACCCTATAACTGAACCATTATCAGATTCATCATCACAAAATGAAGAAGGTTCAATAATATCAAAATTTAGATTTGATAATCAACCGTTAGAAGGACCAGGTTCAAGAGGTGGTCAAAAATTAAGAAAATCACCTCGTGGGAAAATTACACTGGAAGTTATTAAAAAGAAACAAAAAACTCAGTCAACCTTAAATTTTGGTGTACTTAAGTCTCCGTCCAAATCAACTACTAAAGAGCAGTCCAATTCAGAGGAAAATGATAAAACCACTTCTTCAAGTAAAACTAATAAAACCCTTAGCATTATCACCGCATCTGATCTGAAATATAAACAAAGATCAAGATTAACAGAAGATAACTTTTATGCCCATAGAAACGAAACTGTCAAAAAAACTTTCAAACCATTACCTTCTCCAATTATACCAATAAGTTTATTTACAGATTTGTTGTCGGTTAGTGATCAATCAAGAATTAAAGATACAAATAAATTGGCATTAGGTTTCCCCGTACGAAAAAATCCATACGCAAGTGATATAACTTATCTCATAGAATATTTAACAAAATTTAAAGATATCATACTGATTAAACCATTGGGACCACAAGATTTTGAAGAAGGATTAAGTTTACCCACTATCGAAGATACTGTGGAATCTGAAAGATATAATAAAAAGGACTTCAAAGATGAAGTTGATAATTATGATGTTAATTATATATCACCAGATATGCAAAAATTATATAAAATATTGTTGACGTTAGTGTTGAATAGAAAAAAAGATGTGACAATAGCAACAGCAGCCATGCAAGAATTAAAGCCCAAAACTAGGGAATTGGGATTACCACGAGAATGGAAAATTTATGATCCAACAATTAAATCAACTTATGAAGCAGGTGAGCCAGTTGATCGAAATTGCCCAGATATATTAATTGATGAATGGCCCAAAGATAATGATTATAAAACCAAATACAATCCATTTTATGATAATCATCAATTCGCGGCTTTAGGTTTATCGGGTTTGGAAAATCCAGCTGATAGATTAATATTATTAAGGACTTTAGCTCAATGGTCATTAACTGAATCAGTTGCAATAAATGAATATATACATGCAAATATCCAAAAGCAAGAATTACCGGGTGATAAAGATACATTTTATGTACCAAGATCTGTAATTTATGGTTTTGATAATTGTATAAAAAATAAAGATCATGCTAATCATAGATTATCCAAAATGAAATCAACTGAAGAAGATTTAAAATATGTTGATCCAACTAGTGATCCAAATTTACATACTATGAATTTAAGATTGGTTAACCATTTTGCCGGTGATTTAGGTTTCCACAATGGTAGATTTTATTTATGTAGAATGAGTGATTCAAACAATGGTGGATTATCATCAGTTGAGAAAATGAATGAAACCTGGAAAAATCCGAATCCGAGTTCTAAAAATTTACCTTCAAATTTTAAACTATATTTACAAGATGTTTTCACTGTGGTTAAAAATTCATTAAAAGCAGATGGTGTTGAATTTGATAATGATGAAAATGAAATTGTACATAATGAAAGAAATAATTATGATTCCGATGATTGGTATGAAGTTGCTTCTACCCCAGAGGAATTAAAACTGTTTATTGATTTTTTACAAACTAAAATTGATGAAGCTAAATCAAAATCTTCAGATTTACTTTCAAGTATTAAAAAGTTGCATGAATTTTTGAAAAAAATATATCCATTGTTGGAAAAACAAGATCAATTGATAAGATCAGCCAAAAATAGAAAATTAACCGGAAATGTTGTAGTAGATGACGAAGTTGAAGAACCACAAACTGGAAGAAGATTAACAAGAGCTCAAAAAGCAAAATCGTACGCTGAGGTTTACGATGAAGATGAATTTGATGACGAGGAAGAAGAAGAAGAGGATGATGAAATTGATGAAGATGAAGTAGAAATTATTGAAAACAAAGGTAAAATCTATGAAGCTAATGATAATGATGTTGATGACGAAAATTATGATGATGGGGATGTCGGTGTTGATGACTTAATTGAAATTGATGAGGAAGAAGATGAAGAAGAAATAGAAGAAGGTGAAGATGAAGAATACGAAGATTAATCACTGGTTTGACTTATTCTTCTAAAAAATAAATTTAATTCTTTATAGTAGTAGCATACGTAATTCATAATTTTGTCCAACGCTTTCGTAGTTTGATCAGAGAAAATCTTGAAAATAACTAAACAAAGTTACATTATATATTTTCAATTATACATCATCTACAAGAACTAGAACTCTAACACCTACCACTTATTCAAAATTTGTTAACACCAAACAATAAATCAATTTTTTCTTTAATCATATCTTCATTATCTTCAAAATATTTAGCTCTTCTAACAACTTCTTCTTCGTAACCTTCATCACTTTTCAAAGCTTTTAAAGTTTCAGACTGAGTTTCAATCCAATTTTCAATAAATTTAACGGGATTTTTACTTAATTCGGAATAAAAGTTTTCTCTTGAATTTGCATTTCTTAACGCTATAATAGCTAGTGAAATTTTTTGATTCAATTTTTCAATTATTGTATCGTGATGGGATAAGTTTTCAAATGCAGTTTTGTTCAAGTCGAGCAACTCTTGTTGTGCTTTCGATAAGTTAACTGGTAATTCTACTGGGATGTCTAATATTATATCACCTAATGTTGTTGATTTTAGGGTGTTAATCTCATAATCTAAAATAATTGGTTCTCTTGGTTTAAAATGTGGTTGAATTAATCTATACAAATCTGAAAATCTGAATTCTGAGACTTTTAATAAATCATACAAGATTTCATCACATTGAGTCAATGTTAAATCATCATGACTATCTTGATCTTGTTCTGGCATTATATTTGTTGTTTCTACTGCTGGGACGTGCATATATTTTGATGTATTTTTGAAAAGTTTGTGCAGTAAAGCATATTGCCATATCGTATACATGACTTCTTGTTGAGTACATTCTAATTTCCCAGTAAATCTTGCCATATCGTCTGTAACTCTTAATTTTGCGGTATAACTTTTTATCATTATTGCAATTTTAACTTTTAAATTAAAAATTCCAGGTCTTTTGATGTCCATTCCATCAAATCCTACATTATTTGGATGTCTGTTAACATTTTGTGATCCATCATCTCTCCATTCTATTATATTTTGATTATTTTCTTGAATATTTGGGTAATTTTCATTTGGTAAAAGATCAACTGATATACCTGATAAAAATGAGCTAAATTTTAAGTCTGCATTTTCTTCAATTTCTGTATTCTTATCGCCAATGAATCTACCTTCTATTCTTAAGGTCCATGTTGGTTGTTGATCGGAGTTCTTTTGTTGTTGCCATGGTTGATTTTCAGAGGTATTGAAAATAAATACTCTTAATAAACCTGTATTTGTTTTATATTCAAATGGATGTATGGTTTTTTGTTGTATAGCCTGAAAATCTAAAGCCTTTCTTGCAATTAATAAATCAATTTTCCTTTCTGCTTCTTTTAATCTTTTATACTCCTTTAGGTTTGGAATTTTATCATATAATGTTGGAGGTATTGTTATATCAGTTGGTGAATAAGATATCGTTGGCATGGCATTGGCACTAGATCTTGGTTTGAATTGTGGTTGTTGTTGCTGGTGTTGTGCAGGCATCTGTTGATGCTGAGGCATACTTGACATTGTTAATGATGAAGTAAGATATAATAGTATTAATCGGTTGGTCTAAACTCTGGTGGTTGTTTTGATTGTAAACAAAATAAAAAAAATGTTTTGGTGATAAATTTCCATTACTAATTTTACACGACCAAACTGATTAAACATAGAATTATTAGTGATCCAATCTATATGAAACTAATTACATTTCAACCGATATAAATCATTCATAATTGTTCATATTTTTTATTTTGCTCTTAATTCTTGAGTCCTAATGGACGATACAATATCTACCAATGGAAATGCTCAAAATGTGTCAAGTTTCAAAATACAAAGACGTAAAATTGCATCACCTACAACATCAAGTAAATCAACTTCAACTTCACAAAATCTAATGATGCAAGCAAATAAGATGAAAAATACAAGAATAAATGAAATGAAGAAAAGAAAAAGGGATTTTTTTAAAAGAATCAACTATACTCATTGTTTAACATTGATTGCAATACCCAGTTTTGCTTTAATTTATCTACTATATTACAAGGAAAGTATACTACCTGGTAATGAGAAAACACTATATTTCCTATCGTTTTATTACAATTTCACGATGTTGTTGTTTACCTCGGGATATCATAAATATTTTGCCCATAATTCGTATAAAATTAAATACAATTGGTTAAAAATAGTGTTTGCAATTTTTGGGTCAAGTTTAGGATTAGGATCTATAAGATGGTGGGCTGGTTTACATAGAGCTCATCATCATTTCACTGATGATACAGAAAAAGATCCGTACTCTATCAAAAGAGGTTTATTGTTTAGTCATTATGGGTGGATAATTAAAAGTCCGAAAATTTTGAAATTTTATGATGATTTTATTGAGCAAGAATTCCCACAAAAGATCGATGAAAAGTTAAGAGAGGAGAGAAAAATAGAAAAGGAGCAGAGTGAAATTTTTGGATTAAGAGATGAATTTGATTTAGACGATAAAGAAGAAGAAGAATCGGAAGATAATTATAATGAACATTTGAAAAAATTATTAAATTGGCAACAAAATACATATCTACTATGGTTCTTTATCACAACTATTATCATACCTGGGCTAATTACAAAATATATCTGTCAAGATACTTTCATGCACGGGGTGATATATCCTGGCATTTTTAGAATGTTCTTATGTCAACAATCAATACTAAGTACAGAATCTATATGTCATTACAAGAAAATCCAAGTAACTATCCCAACTCAACCATTCAACGACAAAAACTCGTCACAAAATTGTTCAAATCCATTAATCTCACTAATAACGTATGGCCAATCACATCAAAATTACCACCATGAATTTCCACATGATTATAGATGTAACAATAGTATATTAACTTACGATCCCACAAAATGGTTTATATGGACATTATCAAAATTAGGACTAGTTTATGAATTATGTAAAACTCCAAATAATTTAGTTGAACATTTAAAATTACAACAACAACAAGAAATTTTAAATAGAGCAAGAAGTCAATTAAATTGGGGTACACCAATCCTGAAATTACCATTAATTACACCAAAAGATTTCAAAAAAACCATATCATCATCGTCAAACAAAGATAGAATTTACATAGTTATACAAAATATCATTCACGATATAACACCATTTATGGATCAACATCCAGGAGGAGTTCCTTTGTTAAAAGCATCACATGGTAAAGATGCAACAAAGGCATTTTACGGTGGTGTATATGGTCATCTGACTGCTGCGATTAATTTGTTAGCAACTATGAGAATAGGAATTTTGGATAATGGTAATGATGAAGAAGTTTGGAAAAGAGTTGTAAAAGAAGAAGGCGATGTTAGAGAAGTTGCGGAATCTTCAAGAAATAATTCAAGTCAATATAGAACTGCTGAGGCTGCTTGAAATTTGTCAATTGTGTTTAAAGTATTAATAATGGGTATTTTTCCAATATTTAAACCTTTTCCCCCTTTTTTTTTATCTCTTAATCTAGAAAAGTTCGATATAGATGAAAACAAGCCGCACTGAAAAATCCTGAAAAAGAAATAGTCTAATACATAAAAAAAAAATTTTGTGTATGAAACATCTGTATATTTAATTCCGATAAGATAGGATAAATTACTTACCTCGCAAATTTTAAAAAACAACTTATTTTTGAATCAAAATAATATATAATCACCTTAGAGGTCGAACCAACTAGACATTCATTGATATATACTAGTAGTGTAAGATCAACAACATATAATAAGAAGTTCACTCAATCTCAACAACAAGCAGAAGACAGAAGCACGTGGAGTCTATCAACCTACGTATAAAGCCCAATCAAACCATAAAAAAAAAAAACAATTCAATAGAAAGTTTGTTGAAACTACACTCATGAGTATTCAAATTTTAAAAACTACTTCAGAGAAGTTTGATGATCCCAAAACTTTATTTAAATTTGTTAAATACTTAGTCATATTACTGCTATTTATTTTGGGTGTATTTATTTATGTCATGACAAATTTCAGTGATAGTTCTGATCTCAATGCCATTAGTACGAACGATGAAATGAGTCTTAATCTAACTCCCAATCCAAATAAACAAGACTGGTGGTTCATGTGGTTCCTCTTAGCTGGAATTTCAGGTATTTTGATCTTTGGAGCAATATTAGGGGGCATTATAGTACTGAAATTTTATAAAACTTCTTTAGATAATGCAATTACATTACAGCATTTGTATGTCGGTTTAGGCTTATGCGTACTTGTAGGCGGATTGGGTTTGACATTTTTTGTTATCGCTAAGAATAATTTATAAATAGAGATTTAATAGTATATGTATGATTGATGCATTCTGAATGCGATTCTAATACTCAAATAGGCTTTTATCGTGATTGAAGTCGTAAATACAAAACGTTTTGATTACTGGGAATCGAGAATTCTGAGAACTTTCAGGTCTTCGATTGAGAGCTACTCGATCAGTTTTTATTACATATATTTAGGGGCTGATATATAAATGTTATAAAAAAATTTTGTCTAACTTATAAAAAAAACCGAAAACAATACAATTGAGCAGGGAAGTTCTTTAATTCTATCAACAATATCTTTGCTCATTTCAAAAAGAGCATGTTAATTTCCACAACCTCCATCACTACATTGTGCACCATCTTTATTGTCATTACAATAACCATCTACACCTCCATATGTGTTGAAATAAAACTCCCCGTGCAAAGCATTATCTTGTCCTAATTGATCGTATCCTTCATTTTGACCTGGATTAGGGTTGACTGTTGCTGTACCGCAGAATTTCCAACCACCATTATTATGAAAATAATCTGGAACTTCTTGATCATATTCCCACATTTCTTCCATTCCTCTATCTTGTGTCAAAGTACGCTCTAAATCTTGATTACCATTATCCCAATTCCATGTTACATAATCAACATCAAAATAATTTTGTCTCTTTTGCATAGTTTTATTACCCATTAAATGATCGATATTATCCAAACCTGCTGGTATTGGTTGGGACTTTTGAATTTGCTGGGCCATTTCAATTACATCAATTAATTTATTTGTGTAAGCAGCTGAATGATTACCATATGATGATTCCCAAGAAATCACGTTTGGAAGAATCTCAGTTTCGTCTCCGTCTCTTTCATTTAAATCAACATCCTCTGTACCAATGGTAAATGTTCTAACATTGCTAAAACCATGGCTCTCTGAAAGAATTGACAAAATTTTTTGATGGGCAGTGGTATTATAATGTTCATCAATATGATACTTGCCTAAATAGCCATGTCTGGCAATTTCCAACTCTAACGTATCATCATCTCTTTTAGCATTACCAAGATTAGCACCAGCAGCAGCAGTTAAAGCAGTTCCAAGTCCTGCAACTACAGCTATACCAGCAGCAGCATACCAGCATGTAGGTGTTGCAAGCGCTGCAGTAGTTCCACAAGCATTTACCCACCAAGCACCTGCCATACCTGCAGCAGCAACCAAAAATCCTCCAATTGCAGCAGCAGTAAACCAAGCCCAGAAGTTTCTTCTTTCTATAACATGGTAAGGTGACATAAGTTCCAAATTTCTAGGAGAATATGGTATCAAACCTCTAACATCACGAAGTTTAAGCGAATCAAGATCTGAACCTTTATGATAAAAAGTGATGATCCCAATAAAAATTAATAAAACCATAAGCAGAAATACAACGAGGTACTTGACATAATGAAGCAACTTTTGCTCATCACCGGCTCTTTTGGATTTTCATAGTGTAATAATTAACCTTGGTTAGCTATATTTCTTCTATTTGTAATTTGATCAAAACCAAGACCAACTTTTTAAATTCATTCATGACTTGAAGTTTTACTTGAAATGGATTGAACTTTATATATCCTTAATTTTTTAATTCTAAGTATATTAGAAAACTTTACACGTGTGAATTACGATTTGCATAACCATTGTTAGACTTTTAAACAATAGGACTTTTATAAAAACCTTTAATTTCCAGTCCTTCCAATCTGATTTTTATTAAATTATAAACTTTTAGAAATATCTTAAATATACTATCTATGTATTGTGATTTAGTTTGGCGATTGTCTTTTATAATCACATTATAGTTTTTTAAATAAATATTTACTTGAATTTGCTAATACATAAATACATAAATACAAATTTTCTACATATTTAAAGTATTAAGGAAATGTTTTATCTAATACTTCTCTTAAAGAATCTGCTATAACCCAAATATCTTTAAATGATGAAACTATAACTTAATTTTTTTACAAAGAAAGATAAATATAAAATGGTAAGTATATCTTATCTATCAGTTTCCTGAAAATGATGTAATAAATTTACATCCCTGAATTTTAATTCAATTGGTTGTGAACTTACATCAAACGCATATTTTAGGAATGCTCATTTGTTCTACCCTTTCAATTATCAGCTTTGAATTTCAATTGATTTCAAATACGCTCTTGTTTTTGTTTTTTTTTAATAATTGTACATAGTAATTTGGAAGACTTATAATCAAGATTGCAGCTTGTGTGCAATATCAGCTTGGCATTATCAATTACATTTTACACTCAAAAGCCACCAAACGCATTTCATAAGGAAGATGATTTGGTTATGATATTAAATTGTGCCGTTCAATTGAAACAATAAAAGTTTTATTATTACGAAGTTAAAAAATTACGAGCCAATTGAGTGGTTGAAAAAACCATCAAAGTATAAATTATTTTTCGACTGAGTGTATTATAAATAATGTAACATCTATACAATTTGAGCAAATATTGAAACTGAAAATAGATTTGAAGTGCCTATTGGTCCGAAAATGAATTCACTAATATGTTAAAAAGAATTAATAGCTAGATTGTTTTTTCAATTGCTTACATTTCTTTACGGGGTAATAATGATTCGTACAAAATAATTTGATCACTTTTTAATACGAAAAAGGATCTTCACTATCTCTTTGTATTTAATATTACCCTATAGTATTTTTTGCTCTTTGCTCTCCATATCTATTTTCATTGTGTTTATGGTGAAAAGTTCCCTATAGCTTCATCAGATCTACTTCTTTGAATTTGATCCTAGACTCAAATAATTTCTTGCAAATCTTGTTTTGAAAATCTATCAATTACAATACAGTTACACAAAATCTAATCATCATTAATAATTTCGGATACAATAAAACCAAGATTAATGTCGTTATCCAAAAATATTTTTGTCGCGCAGAATTTAATTCGCACCGTTTGTTAAGTATGCAATTTACAACAAAATTACAGCAAACAACTCACTCCAGATTTTTCCACCCCGTCAAGGAGAACTTAATGCAAACTATAGAATGAGAATTGATTAAAAGTTAACAAATTTCATTGCTCTGTTTGAAGGAAAAAGATTTGGTTGATCAATAAGACTTATTTAATAAACAAATAACGGGGTCAAAAATAAATTATGTCGGGCGTTAAAAATTAGCGAAACATTTGTAAAAATCTCAAACATCATAAGATCATAATTAATACTCTATCAACAAGACTAAAACAACAATGTCAACATCATCACAACAAGAACCTAAAAATCACATTTTCAAAACAAGAGATTATAGAGGAGCAACGATAGAAGATTTAGACTTACCACCAGCTATATCAATAAATCCATCAACTTCAATAAAAGATGCTATACAAATTGGGTTTGAATATGATTTTACTTTTTTACCTATAATTCATGAAATTAATAAAAAATTATTAGGTGTATTGAATTTAGATGAGATAAATAATAATTCTAAAATAAACGGTAACGAAAAAGTGATGAAATATATGTATTGGTTTAATAAATCAACTCAACGTAAATATCAAAATAATAAAGAACCAACAACTAATTCCACATCTTTAAAAACTACAATTTTAAAACCAAATACAGGGAAACGATACTCTGTGTTGACTCCATTTAGTCCATTGGAAGATTTAGCTAGTTTTTTTAATAGAGATAATAATTATTTCGCTATAATAACAAATGATGAAGGAACGTTTGTATATGGAATAGCTACACCAGAAGATTTGATAAAGTATGAAAAAAGTCGACCTAAATTATAAAAATTATACATAGTTTAAATACAAAATTTATTGAGGAATTTTCAAAGTTAATTTTCCGTGAGTTTTTCTACCTTCTAAATCTTGAGTTGCTTGTTTATAATCTTTTAAATCATAAGTCTTGTAAATATCAAATTTAAATTTACCTTCTTTATAAAGTTTTAATAATTCTTGAGAGTAATGATCCCATTCTTCTTGTGTAACAATGTATGAATTTAATGTTGGTCTTGCTAATTTTATATTCTTTGGTGTTAATATACCTAATCCGAAATTTTCAACAGGACCTGAAGAATTACCATAAGATATAAAAGTACCTTTTCTTTTCAATGAATTTAATGAAGTTTTAAAAGTATCTTTTCCAACAGAATCAAAAGAAGCATCAACTCCTTTTCCATTAGTAAATTCTTTAACTTTCCCTTCAATATCATCAGTTGATGAATTAATTAAGTATTTAGCACCATTTTCTTTAGCTAATTTCAATTTTTCATCAGTTGATGCAATAGCTATAACATTTGCACCTAAATTTGTTATTAATTGAGTTAAAATCTTACCAACACCACCAGCTGCTGCCCAAACCAAAATATTATCTCCCTTTTGTACTTTATAAGCTTCATTTATAAAAGTTAAAGCAGTTAATCCTTGAAGTAATAATGAACCAAAAATTTTTAAATCTTCATCAGTTGAATTAGCTGGTAATTTAATATATTTATGATCATTAGTTGTAATTTTTGTATATTGAGCAAAAGTACCAGGAGATAAATAAGCAATTTTATCACCAACTTTTAAATTTTTAACATCATCTCCAACTGCAACAACTTCTCCACTTGCTTCTCTACCGAAAACATAAGGAAATTTACCAACTGGATAAATACCTTTTCTGAAATAAGCTTCAATGAAATTTATACCTGCGTAATAATTCTTAACAATTATTTCATTTGATGATTCTATTTTTGGAGTAGGAATTGAATTATCAAATTTGATCTTATCGTATTCTCCTAATTCGTTAATATATACTGCTGATTGAGTTTTTGGAATTTCTTTTGACATTTTATTTATTATTGAAAAATTTCTTGTAAATTGTTTGTAAATATGAAATTGAGGTCTAAAAAGTAATTTGGTATAAAATTGAACTTAATTGGATTTAATAATGGGATTTTATACATATATATATATATACTCCAATCCAAATTTTTGAAGAAATGTGTGGTTTGTTCAAAATTGATTATTAATCTTTGGTTTATTGAATTGATTATTAATCTTTAAATATATCAATACCCAAAATTGTTGAGTAAATGTGTGGTTTATTAAATTTGATTATTAATCTTTACTAAATTTGTATGTGGAAATTTTGGGAGACTATGAACCACAAAATCTGTAAAGTAAAGCTACCATATTTTATTTGTAAAGATTAAGACGCAGGCAAAACGGAATTCTAATTTGTTTCAAAGTTTAAAGTAATGTGTTTCAAAGTAACCCCTTGATTGTAACATTAACAAAAGATTAAAGTTTTGAGTTCTGATTATTGCGTTGAGCCAACATGATATTACAATCTATTGCATTCCACTCTCTACTTATAGCTCCAATATTACGAGAGTTCAAGTTGCAAATTCAAATTCGAAATAAAAATTTATCTATTAAACAAATCTAAAATTTATATCTAAGAATTTACTAATGAATATTTGTCCAGCCCTTCTCTAATTCTTTTTTGTCTTAAAGATAATACTCGAATAAAAATAAAATGAAAAATCTAATAACCAAAACTGAAATTGAAACATGAATCTAAAACTTGTTCTTTTTTAATAAGTATGCAAAATATAATAACAAACAACCTTTCTTCAATCTAACTTGATCGAATTGGAATTTGTTTATTTTTTCTTCTTTCAATAATTGAAGCACCACCCAAATTAAGATCAAATCCATTATTAATTTTGAAAACTTGTTGTTGTTGTTGTTTTTGTCTATTAGTTCCACCAGCAGATCTAGGTACTCTTGATGTATTATTATATTTTTGAGATTGTGGAGTTTTTTGATGATGTTGTAAAACTCTACCTGAATGACTTACATCTTCTTCATTTTCTTCTTCTTCTTCTTCAATTAAATCTTCAATATTTGGTTGTTGATTATTATATTTTGATGATAATGCTGCTTCTTCTCCCATTCTATGTACTGCTGTTGATATATCGAAAGCATCTCTTAATGCAACTGCAGCTGGGGAATAAAGATCTTGATGTGTTGATGATTGTGCTTTGAATTTTTTAGAATATTTTGTTTGTGATTGATTATTATTTTGTGATTGGATTGGATGTGAATTTTTAATATGTTGTGGTATACTTGATGCTGTTGTTTTGGGTTTTGGTGATTCTTTATTCATCCATGGATCTTGTAAAAATTCATCTATTGTATATCTTCTTTTTGGATCAACTGTTAATAAATTACTTACACAATTTTTAGCATCTTGACTAATTTCATCCCACCATGGTTGTAAAAATGTAAATTGACCTTTTGCTACTTTTTCAGTTAATGTTTCAATTCTTTCATCATAAAAAGGTGGGAAACCACATAATAAAGTATATAATACACAACCCATTGCCCACATATCAACTTCTTTCGAATATCTTTCATCTCTTACAATTTCTGGTGCTGTATAACCAACTGTACCACATGGAGTTTTAGTATTATGTTCCCATATCTGTTTACTTAATCCGAAATCGGCTAATTTGACTATACCAATTCCACCACCACCTACATTTGGAGTAAAATCACCTTCATCTTTTTTAGTGTTTGGATCATCACTTTTTCTTAATTTTGATACTGGATTAGCACTAGCTTGAAATTCAATTGGTTCGAATAATAAGTTTTCTGGTTTTATATCCCTATGAACTATTCCAACTTCTTCATGTAAGTATCTTATAGCTAATGCAACTTGTTTTATAATCCATCTTGATAAATCTTCTGATAAATAAGTATATTTTACAATCATTGTAAAAATTTCTCCACCACTTACTAATTCTTGTACAATATAATAATAAACTGGTGAATCAATAAATTCAATAAATTTAACTACGTTTGAGTGATTTAATAGCCTCATTATCGTAACTTCTTTTAATACTGCTTGTTTTTGTTGTTGATCCATTTGAAATTTTCTTAATATTTTTATAGCCACTTCTTTGTTTGTTTTTAAATGTTTTGCTCTATAAACTACTGAAAACGCTCCTTCTCCCATTTGATCCAATACTTGGTAATTATCCAAATTCGGATATTTCTTATTTTTGGATTTTTGTTTTTGTTTAATTTCTTCTTCAACCATTTGAGCTGCTAATTTATTATAATCTTGTTCTTGATTTGGTTCATTTAATGTAACATCTGAATAATTACTGGTGTTACTGGTGAAAGCATCAGTACTATTATTATATATTCCTGTATTTTGTTGTTGTTGTTGTTGTCCTTGTTGTCCTTGTTCTGCTAACTGTTGTTGTAATTGTTGTTCATATTCTTGTTGATATTGTTGATATTGTTTATCAGAAGGGTTATAACTATCTATGATTTGATAATTTGAACCAAATGGATTTTCATTTGCAAAATTTGAATCTGATGTTATATTTGTTGCAAATTCTGTTGATAATGGTGAAGTATTTGTATCAAGGGAAGTGGTTGGTTTCTTTTTCATATCATTGGCTTGTTTGCCATGTCTTATAAAAGCTTTTAAATTTTCAAACATTGGTGCTGTGTGACTTGAAGTGATTTGGTTGTTAAAATGAAATTGTAATTGAAATTTATAAAATTTGAAATATTATAAAACGGAATTTTATTTTGTGGGTTTTTCAAAAGATTATTATAATTTTTCTTTATTATAACCACTTGAAAGTTTCAATGAAAATTTATTAAAATTTAATGAAATTTGCTTAAAAAGATTGTTTAATTTGACGATCTAATTTGAGTTAAAATTGACGAATTAATTGAATGTTAAATTATATATCTAAAAATTGATTCTAATATATTCTATATGGTAAAAATTATAAGTTTTATGATGATCGTCTAATAAAAGTTAATGAAATTAAAATTAAAATTGAAAGAAAGAAAGAAAGAAAGATATATGATAACAAATAAAATAAAAATTTTGAAAATTTGTTGATATTAATTCTATTATAAATTAGATTTTAGACAAATTATAATACTTACTTTACTTACTTACTAATGATATTAAAAAATTGGTTCAAATCTTAAAATTTAATATCATTTGCATGAAATACATTAAGAATATACACAAAATTTAGCAATAAAGCAATTTATTTATTTTTTAATTAAAATCTTGAAAATTAATTGTTAAACAAAGATAATTCTGGTTAATAATTTAAGAACCTAACCTTTTAGATATAGTTTGAATAGTACTATTGTTCCATGAGTTTGACATTTCCATTAGGTATTCCGGAAAATATTTGAAACTAAAAAAGGAGAATTTGGTTCATTGATATTGTTCTTCGACACTATAAAATATTGTTTAGAATAAATATTTTTTTATATGGAATTCAGTCTGTTGAGGTGTCCCGAATTCCACATAATAAATTTAGACAATAGAAAGAAATTAAAATCAAATATATCAAGAATATTTTTTTACATCAACGTTTCATAGTAACATTTCTCCAGTTCTATAACAAAAGTTTCTACATATCTTATATCACCTTCCTCTTTCAAATCTAATCATTTTAAATTACGTATAATGGATAAATGAGTATACTAAAATACTTTAATTCAAATGATATCATTATTATTTAAAGATTATAAAAGTTTAAAAAAAGACTAAGATAGCAATCCAATTTTTTAAACAAATTTGAAACAGAAATTTTTTTAAGAAAAAAAAAAAATAAAAATTTTTTTCCACAAATTCTATAAAGAAAATCAAATTCTAGAACAGTCTTGAGTTTCGTCTATAAGTGAATCATTTGATTCCTCCCTGTTTTTTGTAGTGAGCCATTCTATAGCCATTCATTTTTATAAATAAAATTGTAATACACTGTCTTCAAATTAAATTTATGTGAAAAGATTTTGAGTATACGTCCAATATGGATCAATTTTATAAAATCAAAAATAGCAGGTTTTGCGCCATATTGTGCATTGAAATGAGAAAAGTGACCAAAGTTTTAAAACAAATTAGGTTTAACCCACTCTGAAATATAATATTAGTTTGGCACCATTTTTTTCTTAAACTTCTTACGTTTTGTTCGGACCTTTCATATTCATAAATAAATATGGTTTGACCAACATTGACTAAAACTACACCAGGAAAAGTGAAATTTGCTTAGCGAAAATTAAAAGGCTCAAGCTTGACTAAATAAATTTTAACTCTAAACAAATTCAAGTTTCCATTGATCAATAATAATTTAAACTTTTTGAGCATTATCAATCAGAGCCGTTAAAGATTTAAAAAAAAAAACAATAAAAAGTTTATATTAGTAGACGATATTTAAGTTTTCGTAAAATATTCGCACAATAGTTTAAATTTTAAAATCTTAATTATTGGAGGTATTGATGAAATTTAACAAGTTAAAGAGACAGAGCTCACTACTTCTTGTAAGATAAACATGTATGGATCTAGATCTAACCATCTGGTGAAACACATGTCTTAAATTTTTCATAAATAAAGTTATAAATAGATCTATTTCGGCAATGATGCCTAATTTGGTTGGATAGCAAAAGACTAATGCGTTAAAAACTTTCAACATGAAAAATTTTTAGAGAGCAATTAAATTTCAAATCGGCCATAAACTAATGAGGGTCATGGATTCCCAAATAGACTTGTCTCATTAGTTTGAGCAACATCTAGTTTAGAAGAAGTCTCGGACTCACAGAGAAAGTTAATTCGCTTTCTTTCTGGCTCGAGAAATATTGCAGGACTCAAAATAAGTTCTAAAGTAAGTGAATCTGAATTCACATGCCACAATAATTTACTCCAATTTTATCAATCCTGATCTAAATTTGTGAAAAGATTCAAAATCAGTAAATTTTTTAAAGTTTAAAACATGTTTATAAATTGAGGTTACGAGGTACAGATAATTTGCGAAGTCCATATTGTTGATCAATTTTATTTTAATCTTGGTTCCTTAATTTTTATTTTTTACTCTCGGAAGTCCAACTGAGGAAGTCCTTTTTTGAATATCATTCTAGTCCGTTTGACGTTTCAAATATTATTTACTTACGTTCAGTACTGTATAATTTTCTAAATCATACCCAATATTCCCAAACCCGTTCATACTCCTGATTATGCCTCGAGAAGTTGCATATTTTATTATCTTGTAATTGTTAAAATATTTTGACAAAAAATTTGTTTCAAATCCAGTGCAAAAAATTAAATATTTCCTTGAGTGAGATCTGAAATCTGGGGTATATAATTATGGCTAACGCGAAATTAAGGATACGATCTGAATCATCAGATACAAAGATAATAAACACAAAATTTTGAAATACTAACATTGAAGTTGCATAACATTTCTACAATCTCAACAAGTGAATGCATTTTCATTCTTGGATTTCTATTAAATTCATGTGAAATCGTGGGTCGTGCATTTTTATCAAACTGGAAACGTTCACTTAAAATTCAAATTGCTGTTTTTTCCAACCGATCAGTGATTCTGAAACAACCATACAAAAATGTCTACAACTCCACCACCAGCTATTTTCTTCACCGATTGGGATGGTACAGTCACATTAGAAGACTCAAATGACTACCTTACTGATAATTTAGGTATGGGTTACCCAAAAAGAAAAATTATAAATGATAAAATATTAGAAGGAAGTTTAAGTTTTAGAGATGGATTTAGAGAAATGTTAGAATCAATTCCAACACCATTTAATGAATGTATTGAATATTTATTGAAAAATGTCAAATTAGATCCTGGATTTAAAGAATTTTATAACTATTGTGAAGCTAGAAAAATTCCAATTATTGTTGTTAGTTCAGGAATGACTCCAATTATTTCTGCATTATTAACTAAATTAGTTGGTGAAGAAGCTGTTTCAAAAATTCAAATATTATCAAATGATGTTAGAGTAGATGATAATGGTAAAAACTGGGAAATAATTTTTAAACATCCAGATTCACATTTTGGTCATGATAAATCAAAATCAATTACAGAATATTTAGAAGCACATGGGTTTTCAGCAGCTCAAAATCAAGACTTAGACGGTTTACCAAGCATGCCAAAACTTTTTTACGCAGGTGATGGTATTAGTGATGCTTCACTGGCAGAAAAACTTGAAGAAATTTCAAAAAGTTTGGAGAAAAATGATAATAATGATAAATCTGATGAAGATACTGATAGTTTATTATTTGCCAAAAGTGGTCGTGATCTTATTAAATTTTGTGTTAGAGAAAACGTTGCATTTACTGAATTTAATGATTTTAAGGATATATTATCAAAATTGAAAAGTATAGTTGATGATGGTGTTCCTGTTAAAAATTTCGTTGAAAATTCAAAAGTTAAAGCTAATGAAGAGGTTAAAGAAACTACTAAATAGACTTATAGAAAAATAGATTAGCTTTGATCCAAGTAATCATATAGATTAATAGATTGTCTTAAAAAGCTGAATACAACATAACCCGTGTAGAAGTTTTTATATGCTCGATGAGAATTTGCTCTAATACTCCTTCACAAGCCTTGCCTATACTTTAAATAAGCCGTTATATTTCAACTCAGTCTTCCAAGATGATTTGTCAGTGCTTTTAGCGAAATCTTCGTATTCGTGGTGCTTAATTACGTCCAGCTATGACTTAGCCTAATTGGGTATTAACTAAACTTTTTGTGCACATTTACGAAAATAAATCGGAACTATTATCGAGTCCTTTTCCGGTAACCATTTATTTATCTCTTTGTTTGTAATAAAAAAAAAAATAAAAAAAAATTAATAAAAATATTTAAAAGTTAACTAATTTTATATGAGCAAGATACTAAAATATCAACTATAATCTAGAAAAAGATCAAACATATTTACCTATTAAACTTAGTCATATATAAAAGTCGAGCACGGGAGCCAGATATAGTCGAGCTATAACTTTGCTATTCATTCAAAATATCCCCACATAAAAAGCAAAAGATTAAGAAAATAATTTCGAGGTACAAGATCAATTAAATTACTAAATAATATGTCAAGATCTATCGAACTAACCAAAATAATTAAATCAAGATTTACGAAGTCACAATCTAATCAATCAAACCATGCTTCCATTAATGAGACTTCATCTACCGCACATGACAATACTTCATCAACTACAAATATAACGTCTGTTAAAGAATTAAGTGAGCAAAAAGATCAACAAGATCTAACGAGAACATTATCTCAATCTACATCAGAAGAAACAATATACAACTCCAAAACTAATTTCCAAAAGGCATTATACATCATTAAAAAATATATATCATTTGTAGGTCCAGCGATAATCATATCAGTTGCATATTTAGATCCTGGTAATTATTCAACAGCAGTAACAGCAGGTGCAAATAATAAGTATCATTTATTGTTCATTACATTTTTATCAAACATTATAGCGATTTTTTTACAAAGTTTATGTATCAAATTGGGAAGTGTTACTGGGTATGATTTAGCAAGATGTTGTAGAGAATATCTACCCAAAAAGTTGAACTTGGTGTTATGGGTATTAGCAGAGTTGGCAATTATTGCTACTGATGTTGCTGAAGTTATTGGATCTGCAATTGCTTTGAATATATTATTGAAAATACCCTTACCTGCTGGTGTTGTTATTACCATTGTTGATGTATTATTTGTATTGATGACTTATAGAGCAGATACATCATCTATGAAATTCGTCAAAATTTTTGAAACCACAGTTGGAGTTCTAGTGCTTGTTGTTGTTATATGTTTTGCTATACAATTATCAAGAATTCATGCAGATGCTAGAGATGTATTTTTAGGTTATATACCAAGTAAAGAAATGTTTAGAGGTAATGGTATGACTATAGCTACTTCAATTATTGGATCAACTGTAATGATTCATTCCTTGTTTTTAGGTTCAGGATTAGTTCAACCAAGATTAAGAGAATTTGATGTTAAACATGGATATGTTAAATTGAATGAAATTTATGAAAATTCAGCCAACATGGAAAAATCAAATTATGAAAAAGAATCGGATTTTTTTTACAATAACTACAAACCATCCTACAAAGCTATTAATTATTCATTAAAGTATTCAATAATCGAATTAATTATTACTTTATTCACATTAGCATTGTTTGTCAACTCTGCAATTTTGATTGTTGCAGGTTCAACATTATATGGAACACCAGAAGCTATTGATGCAGATTTATATACAATTCATGATTTATTATCTAAAACTATCGCACCGGCAATGGGTACAATTTTCATGGTTGCTTTATTGTTTAGTGGCCAAAGTGCTGGTATTGTTTGTACAATAGCAGGACAAGTTGTTTCTGAAGGTCATATTCAATGGACATTAAAACCATGGTTAAGAAGATTAATTACAAGATCAATATCCATTGTGCCTTGTCTAATTATAAGTTTATGTATCGGAAGAAATGCAATGGGTGTTGCTTTAAATATTTCACAAGTTATTATATCCATATTATTACCTCCACTAACTGCTCCATTGATTTATTTCACTTGTTCTAAAAAGATAATGAAAGTTAAAATTGATTTGAATGAAGATAGTGATGATGATGATAATTTTAAAAATATGGCTAATAATTGGATAACTACTATTATTGCATGTATAATTTGGATATTTGTTTCGATTTTAAATGTTTATGCTATTTATCAAATGTCGAAAAATGGTGTTTCTGGATAGGTTTTATAATATAAAAAAAAGGGGGTTAATTTAGAATTAAAATCTCTAAATTTGCAGTAAAATGAGGATCTCTAGATCTTTCCCCTACTTTGTAGAAACTCATTTAAGCGAGATCTTGATTTTGTGATCTTTTACGTGATCGTGAGGTTGTAAAATATAGTCCAGATAATCTACATGTTTCAGACTTTGTGATACTAATGACTTTTTTTTTGCAGCCAAATCTATACTGGAAAAATTAATGCGATAAAGAATATTTATTATAAATTTAAATTTATACACTATATAAATATCTATCTCCTATAAAATTCCTTTTAGTGAAAAAAAAAAACTATGCTAATAAATTAAATGAAACTCCGATAAAAATAATATAAAACACACGAATTGAAATTCTTTTTTAATTACTCAAAATATTTAAAATCATTACTATATTGATTTGATTGTTGATTTAAAGGGTGGACTTGATTAGAATGATGGTTGTTTAGATTAATTAAGCCACCAACTGGTGGAGTTAATGAATTTTGATTGTTATTGGAATGCATTATTGATGATTGTGAACCTCCGTTGAATAAAAATGAATTGCTTAAGTTATTTAAATTGCTCAAGTTATTGAATATGTAAGGGTTATTTACAATTGATGATGGGTTTGTTTTGTTGGTGTTGGTGTTATTGTATTGACTCCCATTCTTGAGGATGTGGGATGGGTTTAAGGTTGATGCCGTTGAATTTAGTAATGGCATTATTGAATCAGTTTTGTTGTTAGTGTTGCCATTATTTGTATTAGTTGTACCTGTTGTTGCTGTGTTTGTTTGTGAACCATTTGATCCGTTTGATCCTGTTGAAAAGATTGAAGATAATGTTGATTGATTATTGTTGTTGTGACTATTAGAATAGTTGTTTCTTGAATCATTTGCTAAAATATCAGATTGGTTGACTTGTGGTAAATTATTTTGTATTGAGTTAAATGGAGGTAATTGATTTGATTGATGTTGTTGTTGCTGTTGTTGTTGTTGTTGTTGATTATAATTTATTGGTCCTATTGATGCATTCCCATTTAATTGTGAGGTATTTTGTAAATTATCTAATGGATTTGCAGTTATACTGTTTGATGTTGCAGCATCTACAGCACCAGAAGTTGTATAATCATCTCCTTCTGCCCCGTTACCATTCAATAAAGGAGATAAAGGAATTGATGCAGTGTTACCATTAACTGGTGTAGCTGATGATCCTGCAAACCAATTATTTATTGGATTCTTTTTATATTGCTGAGGGAATACAGGTACTTGCTGTTGCTGTTGCTGTTGCTGTGGTTGCTGTTGACTTGGCACATCCATAAATCCATTCTCAACTTTTTGTTGTTGTTGTTGTTGTTGTTGTTGGCCATATAAATTTTGTTTTAATGAATGCATGAATTGTGAACTAAAAAAATTTCTATAATCTAATAATAATTGTGATACAAATGAATCAATTAATGAAGTTTTCTGATTATCTGCTATATTTTTATTTTCTAAAATTAATAATCTCACTTTATCTCTTACTTCATTTTGTAAAGTTTGTAATGCAAATGATGATTGAGTTTGAGTTGATCTTGGTTGTGGTTGAGGATGTTGTAATTGTTGTTGCTGTGGTTGTTGTGGTTGAGGATATTGATATTGTAGTGGTTGCTGTTGCGGCACTGAATATTCTTGTTGCAGTTGTACTAGTTCTTGAATTTGAGGATAAGTTTGTTGATTCTGTGAATTTCCATCATTTGGTAAACTAGTTTGATCATAATTATTCATCTCCTTAATTTGTTGGTTCTTCTTTGATTTTTTGGTCTTCTTTGGTTGCTGTTGTTGTTGATTTTTCCTCTTGGATGGAGTTTTACCTGTTGAACTGGAACTATTATCGTCCATTGACATTGCTAAATCTTCTCCTATTGAATTTAATGAAGTAGGAGGACTATCTTTGTATTCATCTGAATTTTTATCAGAATAGGTTGAAGTTGCAGAACTTTGATCTGTAGTCCCATTACTATTATTACTATTATTACTATTACTATCATTATTATTATTTTTTGAACTTCTTAAATTATTTGCATCCATTTTAGTTTTTTTGTTCATATTACTTATGCTCAAATTCATTCCAGGACCAGCTGGTAATGGTTGTGGTTGTTGACGGTAATTTGAAGTGACCTGTGATTGTGATTGTGGTTGAGGTATAACTAATGATTCTGTTTGACCTGGTGGTGGATCAACTATATGATCATGATAATCATTTATTACCAGTAGTGACCATATCTTATTCCTTAAACTAAAATTTGCTCGTATTTTGAAAGGACAACTTGTATGACGTCTTATAGGTATTTTTGATTTCTTGTTTTTGGATTCTATAATCTTTGTCTTTTTTTCTTTATTTTTACATTTGAAAATGATCTTTGAGGTATCAGATCTTTCAATTACTACATGAATCCCTTTATTATTTAATAATTTATCTTGTAACCAAGGTTTAATATCATCTTTTGCAATAAATCTTTGTTTCTCTAATTCCAAATCATCTAATGGGATTCTATATGGTTGCTTCTCCGTTTCCGTCATTTAGATTAAATGTGGTAGTATTTTGGAAAATAATTAATTTTACTATTTTCTATATGTGATTTTTCTTTAACTGGTGTAGTGGTTGAATTTAATTAATCATACTCTATATTTTATGTTGGGAATATTAAAAGTGTGACAATTGTTCTGTACTGTCGTTCTTTTGTTGTTGTAGTATCAAGTGATGAAATATAGTTTGAAACTAGTGATATATAATGATCGTTATTTTTCTAAACGAATGATGATAATGTAATGATATTGGTTGCTTTATTTTTGCTATTGAATTTTGTTGAATCTGATAATATAATTATATAATCTTTATTAATAGGTAAAACTTTCAAGCAATTGAATATTGAAATTTTGCAACAATAATATTAATATTGTAAACCTCTTGTTTTAATTTCTTTATTGTGCATCAACGGAGTCCGTTGTAATTATATAATTATTTTAGTATTGAAAATTGTGTCGTAAAATTTTTATTCTCTCTTATTGCTGCTAAGATAATGAATCTAATGGTAATATTTTTGATTAAATAATTATGATTTGATAAAATATATATTCAATGTAATTGATATTTTAATTGAAAGAAAATTAAATTGTTGATTAAATCAGATAAAAATTTCATATAAACATTTAATCTGATATATATATTCAATCAATAACTTATTAAAATTTTAGTGATCAAATTTTATAAATGGCAACCAAATTTTTTATTTTTTATTTTTTTTATTTTTTTATTTTTTTTAAATAAAATCTTTAAATTTTAAAACAACATACATATAAACTATAACATAAAACAATAAAATTAAACTAAAATAAACATTAAAACAATCAATCAATTCAATTATTAACGAGGTATACAAATTTACATCATTGAAATCAAAAGCAGATCTAGTTGTATTTGTTGCAGTATTTGATGAATCGAAAAAAGAAAGTGTTTTGATACAACCCAAGCTTATCCATTTGTAGGACCCCCAACCCAAAAAAATAATAGAAGTAGGTACCAATTAATAAACATTAGGTACTCAGACTAAGCTTTTTAGGAGCTAATAAGGCTCAAAATATTTCCAGGGATATAGATTTCGAGAGAGATAGTAATAAGAACTACTTTAGATCTAAACCTTCTTTTGAACACGGAAGGGCCAATTTTAGCATGTATTACATCATTTTCAAGTTTAAATAAGATCAATATTGTTTAATTAATTTGAATGCAGAACATATAGCATTTGTAGCGTCTGACTAATTCAATATTTCTCGATAAAACTATTGATGTTCTATTGCTTCACGAAGTTTAGCTCTTACCAACTTGACACAAAAAGGTTATATAATANTTTTTTTTTTTTTTTTTTTTTTTTTGAAGTATTATTTTATTTTTTTTATTCAATATTTTGATCATACTGACCAAAGACCATAGCAATTTAGTACTTTCTCGAAAATAGTTAATTCTTTTAAAAGTGAAAAGAAATGAAAAATTAAAGTTTTTCTTACATAGTTAAGAGCCTGAAGAAAAATTGAAAAAATTGATTGTTTTTGGGGGCTAGTTACTAAACACAATCACAAGTCTGTTGAGATTGAAATAAAAAAATTACTGGAAAAGCAAACATAGTTTACCTGATATATCTCATAAGAAATACATAATAATTAGTGTGTTTCAACAAATGAATGAAATTTGACTTTGCTATAAATAGAAACCTAAAATTAAATCAAGTATTACAATTTTAACTTTAAACTTCGAAACTTGCGCCATAAATAAACTTTTCAGTACTAAACTTTAATTTTAAAGTTTAATTTAATTTTTTTCGAGATTTTTTAAGCTAAAACCAATAGAACAATCATAAAACAACTTTTATGTAAATTAAATATTTAATCTGCACCTGGATCTATGGCTCGTTTGTTTTATACAAGTTTGATATCAAAGACCTTAGATTCAATTTGGTTTCACTTAAGTCTCAATACCTCTGATTTTCACTTTGTTTTTGAAGGTCTTGTGATAATCTTAATTTGCTTTGATCGAGATCTAGACTCGAGAGTCAAATTTAAAGTTTGCTTCTACATAAAAACTTTTCTATCGTATACTGAAATTTTAAATTTGAATAAGACAAATCATCGATCCAAGTCAACAAAGGGCTCGAGAACTTACAATGTCCTTCTAACTGCTTAGGGCGAATTTAATTAAAAGACATAGAACTAAAATATAATTGTGTCGAACTTTTAAAATTAAATATCTCTGCATATTTCCGGTGGTATATAAAAAAAAATTAATGAAAGCTTGATGAAGGAATCCACAAACCCTTGTTTGTAAATAAAAACAGATTAAATGTTTTTGGTGGTCAATTGATTTGAAATAAATTTAATATAATCATAAGAGACGCTCCATTTATCTTTTATAACGATTATTTGAGGGTAGTAAAAATAAAAAGTCTAAGTCCTTTCTCGTCGTTGTAAATTTCGTCACAAAAATAAGATTTTTTTTGGTCCACCGTCTATCTTTTCATTTTTCCGACACGCCTCAAATGGTAAAGGTCGTTAGAGGGCAAAGAGGCGATTAAGTAAGGCGGACTAGAGTAAGTTAAATCGGGTCCAATAAACTAGTGGTAAGCTTTTCGTTTATTCTAATTCAATTTGTGAATAATCTCATATCTGATAAGGGTGTATAAAATTATACTTTCAAAAAAAAAATATTAAATTAAGGTTTTTTACATAATTTTTAAATTAAAATAAGGTTTTTTAGTTAATTTAAAATTTGAATATACGATTTATTATTAAACATTACATAATCAAAGCTAGCTTGCTTATGTAATGAAGTCCATTTTCAACGGACTTGGTTGCAATCAGTATAAGTCGATACTCGAAATGGAAAACAAAGTAGCTGGAGATCTCGGAAGTCCAGTATAGCTTGATACGTTTCGAGCTTTGGCTACAATTTAATATCTTGTGCGTTAATTTGACACAATTCTTCTTCAGCTTAAATTAAAAGATGTATCAGGGTTGAATCACAAAGCAAACATCAACTCCATGGTATCAGTGATCGAAATAGTTTACTTTCGAGTTTTCTATTCTATTATTAGTAATACGCTGGTACTCAACCTCTTCGATTTGATACTATTAATGACCAAAGCCGAAGTTGCTGAGCTGAGTTTGACAAAACTATATTGAAGATAAAAATTCTACGGAACGGTAAGTGACCGGCTTTGCTTTGAATGTTTTTAAGATTTTTAAAAATTTTGTCCAGAAATGGGTATTTGACCAGGAAAGTACGTTTGATGTGTAGTATGTCATTATTTGAATGTAATTTGTTTTGACGAACTTTCTCCAGTGATTCATTTAAAGGAGTTATCTTACAAAATAATCTTTACGATCTATTGGTCCTAGGTTAAAACTTTTGCTAATTTTTAAGTCGAAATGGTCAATAAACATTTTATTCAAATGACTTTCAACTACATCATGATTTAACAAATATTGTGTTTGTTTTGCTTAGATAATGTTTGGTTCTTCAAAGGAAATTTATTGATTTCAACAAAAATTTAGTGTGAGTTATTTGACTATTTTTTCGTTCACATCCGTCGATTAAAAAAATGAACCTGCCAACTTGCTTGCGGATTATTTATATCAATGAGCATTTTACAACTTTATGATCCTTTAGAAATTAAAATTCATTACATTTGTATTGGGGATAATACATATCAAATTATCCCTACTACAAATATGGTAGCAAAGTGGTATAAATCTATATTTGAGCTAATTTTATCCCACATAGTTAAGCATATACAATACAAAATTTACACAGAAAATGCCATTAATCCCACCAATCTCAAGATGTGTTTGTCTGAAAACAAATTAACTCTTTTAAATTACACATTTTATCAAGCTATCTATTCTTGTATCTTTTATTCTGTTGTGAATAAGAATGAAAAATCAAAAAAAAAATCGAGTATCTGTTTTAGAATCAGCGACCCAACATCCTGACTTGTACCCAGATTTTCAATATTAACTCAAAAACCAAACAAAAACTTTGATGAATAAATTCAAGGTTTTTTGAATATAATTTGTATGGGCAAAAACTTGGGAGGCTTACAAGTAGAGTGAGATATTGAACATAATGGTTGAACTTTTGAGCTATTGTCAACTTCAAAACTGCGCTAAAATTTACCACGCAACAAAAGCGAGAACTATAGTGCATTTAAAAGACCCATTTTAAGACTACTATTCTCATTCTTTAAACACTTATAACTACAAATTACAAAAAGATGGCAAATTTTGTCTCATACAAATTACATTCACTTTTCAGTTATGAACATATTGATATTTTAACCGATTTGATTTACAAAACATGAAAATTCGTGATCTCAAAATCAAACCCATCTTTCACCTTTCCCTTCCCTGCAGCCCAAATAGTCCAGTCTACTTTCGCGCAGCTCGTCATAATTACGCAGTGCAATACTTAAGTAGAGTTCAAGAGCTGCGTATCCCATGGAAGTTTCACTTGGAAAAGATTTATACAAAAGACTCCTAAAAATCCTGATAGATTCTATCCTTATTGAATATTTATTTACAAGATAGTGTTACTTCATTATACAAATACATTATTAATAAATTTTCATTTGTCAAAACCCCAAAAAGTAATCAACAAGATTTCCTAACTCATTCTTCCAATTCTTAAAATGCAAAAACTAATCTATTCTAATGAAACTTTAGCACCTAATCCTTCCAAAGTAGCTTTAATTTTATCAGCATCTTCTTTAGCAACATTTTCTTTTAAAATTTTTGGAGCACTTTCAACAAATTTTTTACTTTCAACTAAACTTAAACCTAATAAAGATTTAACTTCTTTAATAATTTTTGGTTTTGATTTAGCATCAAAACTTTCTAATTTTATTGAAAAAATGGTTTTTTCTTCTATTGGTTCTTGTTTAATTTCTTCTTCTTGTGGTTGTTGTTGTTGAGGAGTTGATGATCCACCTACTGGTAATGCTATATCACTTATATTCAATTTTGTTTTTAATTCTGTTATTAATTGTGATGTTTCTAATAATGTTAATGTGGAGATTTGATCAACTATTGTTGAAATTTTTGGATCTACTACTGATTCTGAAGTTGTGGAATTGAATCTATAACATTGTTTTGAAGTGAATACTGATGATTGTTTGGTTATGGTTTTGGTGAAATTTGATCTAAGATTACGTTGTATAGATTGACGAATGAGCGACATTATGCGAATATTTAATTGCTAGGTTGTGTAGTTCTTTTTGATTAGTCTCTTGATATTGAAAATTTTTTTGAAAGGTTTTGATTGAAAAAATTAAATTTGATTTTTCGTAGTGGTAAATTTACACGACTTAGCTTAGTATCGTACTGAAAAAATATCAATCAATATGAAATACTAACTAAAACTTGGTTCATATCTATCTTCATCTATCTTATCAATACCACCCCAATCATCATCCATCAAAAATGGCATCATTCAGGTTTTGCGCAGAATGTAACAATATGTTGTACCCAAGAGAAGATAAAGAAGATCAAAGATTATTATATGCATGTAGAAATTGTGGTTATACAGAATTAGCAGAAAATCCAAAAGTTTATAGACATGAATTAATTACAAATATTGGAGCTACTGCTGGTGTAGTTGAAGATATTGGACAAGATCCAACATTACCTAGAAGTGATAAAGAATGTACTAGATGTGGGAATAGAGATTGTGTGTTTTTTCAAAGTCAACAAAAGAGGAAAGATACTAGTATGATACTATTTTTTGTTTGTTTGGAATGTAAAAATGTATTTCAAGCTTAATTTGGTCAGTGGTTTTCGCTTCAGTTCTATAGAAAAGTTATTGTATTTATTGTAATATATATTTTATTTGAAAAATCTTTTATTATAATATATTGTATAAATAACGACTTTAAAATTCTTGAAAATATTGTCCGTATGGATCATCACAAGTTATACCATAATCAAGTTGTTCTTCAGGATAATGATCAAATAACGAAGAATCACCAACACCAGCAGTTATAGGAGGTTCATAAGGAGTTTCAATATCTTTTGCTAATAATTTTTCCCAAACAACTTCTTGAAACCAAGGATGATTTCTAATATCTGCTGGACCATTAATTAAATTACCTAATCTTCTTGTTAAATCAGCAGTTATTAATTTTGATAATAAATCAATTTCATCAGGTTGGAAAAAACTTGGATAATGAATTTTTCCAGCTAAAATTTTTTCATAAGTTTTCATTGGAGTTGAATCATAAAATGGTGTATAACCTGCCAACATTTCAAAAATTAATACACCTAAACTCCACCAATCTACTGATTTATTATATGGTTTTGTTGTTATAACTTCAGGAGCAATATAATCTGGTGTACCACATAATGTCCAAGTTACTGTACTTACTTCTTTTGCAAATCCAAAATCTGTTATTTTAATATGACCATTTCTATCCAACAAGATATTTTCAGGTTTTAAATCTCTATATATGATATCATGACTATGTAAATATTCTAAAGCTAATGTAACTTCAGCTGCATAAAATTTTGCAACTGGATTTGGAAATCTTTGAGATTTTCTTAATAATGAAAATAATTCTCCACCTTCAATATAATCCATTACCATAAATAAATTTTTTGAATCTTGGAACGTTCCCCACATTCTAATTAAAAATGGATGTTCAATTAATTTTAACATTTTTCGTTCATCATTTGTATGTTCAACTTGTTTCATTTTAACAACTTGATGCTTTTTCAATACTTTTATAGCATAATATCTACCATTATGTACTGATCTTACTAAATGAACTCTACCAAAAGATCCAGTTCCCAAAGTTCTCATTATTGAAAAATCATTTAATGAATATTTACCTTTACTTACAGTTGATCTTTGTGGTAATAATGATCTTTCTATTGCTTCTTCTGCTGCATTTTTAGGTACATGTTGTTGATGTTGTTGTTGTTGTTGTTGTCTTTGTTGTTCTTCTTGTTTTGCATGTTCTTGAACTTGTGCTTGTTGTTGAGCTTGAGTTACATTTGCTGTAGTTGTTGCATTTATATTTGTTGTATTTGCAGCTGATTGTGCAGATGTCGGATGATTTACATTCTCACCTGGTTGATGTGATTGTTGATAATTATTAGTATTGTAATCCATATCTGATTGATTAATGTTTTTATTAATATTATTATGATTCTTTGTCAAATGTAATTTTTGTAAAAGATTTGGCATGTATTTTTGAGTGGTGATTCAGGTGTTCATAAATTAATTATGAATTTAGCAATTGACCTGAGGATGATAATTTTTGGTTAAATATCTTAAAAATGACGTGAATATCAATTGAAATTTGGGATATTGAATTAGTGATACACTTATATTGATAAATAGATTGAAGCGAACGATAAATGATTCAATTCAAGTCAAGTCAATTCAATTGATAAAAATTGATGATAAAAATTTGACCTAGTTGAAATAGAAATTTAGTTATTTTAATGATTTGTTAAATTATGGTTGTAATAAATTTTTGTTAATAAAAATGTGTTGAAATTCTATTACTAGTAGTAATAGATTTAATAGTAAATAGTACAATAATAAATAAAATTAAGGAGCAAAGTAAAAAAAAAAAATTATTATAATTTTTCACTACTAATGAAAAAATATTAAGTCAGTGTTGATATAATTTTGAATCTTTATCCAGCAATGATAATTAAATAATAATTTATTTTAATTCAATCAAACATCATATATAATTTAGACTACATTCTACTGATTTCGTAGATTAAATTATAGATCTTATGATACTCAAAATTACCGAATACTACGAACTCTACTTTTAAATGTTGTATACGGTGAGAATTTCTTACTGAGTAAGTCATATTAACTGACGTTATACATCAATTGCAAGACCGCTAATTATCAATTATTCAATCTTGTGTCGTAGATCGTATTATAGTTATAATTTAATTTATCACCCCAATTTATTTTATTATATGAATTTTATGTCAAATATGTTGTTTCATGTATAATACTCAAAAACGCATACATTGGTAGCTTAACTCCAAGTGCGTGTTTTATGTATCTAACATATGTATGTAATATTATTTACGATCTCCATAAAAATGTATAAAGTAATTTGCCAACCAGAATTATTCTACAACCAATTTGAATTATGTCAATCGATTCACCGTATATCCCAATCTCAGGAAAGAGTCAACCTAAATTACAAAACTCAACATTAATACTCCCCACAATTTCAATTGGTAATCTACCACAATTAACAATAGATTTATTAATTCATAATTATAATTTTATCAAAATAGGTTATTTAAATGATTTATACTTGTACCCATTTGCATCACCTATAGATTATGTCAAGAACCCAATTGAAGGAATAAGTCATGCTATTGAAGTTTATTATTGTGAAGAATTGAATATAACATTAATACAACAAAGATCACCTATAATTCCATCATATTCAAGTTCATTTTTAAAAGAAGTAATAATTCCATTTATAACAGAATCAGATTTTTTAAAAATAATAATATTAAATTCTAATGATTCTGGAATAGTTGAAAATATACAAAATGGAGATATAATAATCTATGATAATCAAGATTTATTATCAAATTTTAAAAATTTAACTATATCTAAATCAATTGAAGAACAAGATAAAAATTCGATTTTTATAACTAAATTACTTAAATTACTAGAAGATCTTGAGAATGTTAATGTGAAAGTATTAGTTAGTTATATTTATGAAGGTGATAATTTTCAAGATGCTGAAAAAATGATTAATAAATTAATTAAGAATTTAGATATTGAAATAAATAATAAAAATTGGGTTAAACCTGTAAGTTGGCTTGGTGCTTATGGAGATAAAGAGGTTCCTAATTCAATGGAAGAAGGTATATTTGGTTAGAAGAAGAAGAGCTAGTCTACGTGATATTTTAATAAATAATATTTATTATGTTTATATTTAAACTTGTATGTCATTAACTTTTACTCTTCAATTTATTTTATTTTCACTTATGTTGTTGTTGTTGATGTTGATGATGATGGTGATGATTATGTACTTGTTGTTGTATAATAGGTAATGAAGTAGGTGGAGGTTGATAATTTTTATATTCAAAAGCTTGTAATTTTTGTTGATTCACAAGTACTCTTTGTTGTTGTGGACTTAAATGTGGTTGACCATTGAGATGTGGGGGATGTTGTGGATGAGAATGTTGTTGATATTGTATTGGCACTTGAGGTTGAATATGTTCTGGAACAGTTGGCATTCTATTTTGTAATTGTTGTTGTTGTTTTACTTGATAATCGTAATCTGTTGGAGGACTTAATGCGTTTACACCATCCAATAAAGCTCTTGATTGAGAATCTAATGATTCATGTTTTGATGAAACCCTCGTAATTGGTGGATTTAAAGGTATTGATGTTAATTTTCCCGAGTTGGTTGTTGGCATTGGATTTGTAGCTGGTCTTTGTTCAGGAGAATTTAATAAATTTGCAATTGTTGGACTTTCTTGAGCTTTTGGAGTTTCTTGAAATTGTAATTGTTGTTCAACATTCATATGTTTTGAAATCTCAAGAGATATTCTCATTGATGGTATAAATTGAGCACTTATTAATAATTTATTCATTTCTTTACAATGAATAATTTTTTCTTGTTCTGTTGAAAAATCCATCATTTGTGGGAAATTCATAGCAATAGCAATTAAATAATCAACAAATGGATAATACCTTACCATTTGTACCACGTCTGAACTGAATAATTTCTTTATGGCTGTTATTGCTTTTGTATATTGAATATTTCTTGATCTAATCATTTTTCTTTGAATTTCATTATTTCCCTTGAGTGAACTTAATCTAACAACTAAAACACACCATATTAATTGTCTCATTGCATGAATTGCAACTATTGGTGGATCATTTAAATCTTCTTTCAATCTACAATAATCAGGTAAATTTCTCATCCATTCATTAATTTTAGATTCAAAATTACTCATTGTCATACTACTTGAATTTTGTCTATCATCATAATCAATTTTTAAATCTGCTTTATCTTGATCATCTAATTCATCCATTATACCCTTTGATGTATCTATAGTTGATGTAATTGCTAAATTCAATATTGAAGTAGCTCTAACAAATTCATTAAATTTTGTTAAAAATCTACCATGAGTTAATTTTATAGATTCCGATGAATGATAACATTCCCATGATTCCCATTCTTCCCATCCATCATTGTTGACTTGCGGTATTGGCCAATCTGCTGCTCTTATAACTGGTGATCTCCCCATTCTTGCTGCTAACAAAGTGTTTATTGCGTAAACTGCTGCCCATGTTCTTTGTCTACTTATATTATTTAATGTACTACTTGATTTATATTTTTCATTTTCTTCATCTGTTGCAGATCTCATTAATCTAACATCAATAGCCATTCTTGTACTTGAACTAATTAATACCCAGGAAAAATCCCATTGACCAACATTATAATAAAATATACCTAATAATAACATAGCTTGCATTGTTTCAATTGTTGAAGTTAATGAATACTCCAAAGCCATGATTGCATTTTTGGCATACCTTAAACTTTCCATTAAATCACCACTTGAATTAGTACTTGATTCACCTAATGCAATCATTGCCCAAATTAATGCAACAACATTACAATCAAAAGTTTGTCCTTCATCGTCATTGATAGCCTGAAGGTGATTCAAGTGTCGTTTAATACTAATTTTATCCAACATTGGTATCATAATGTGGAAAATTTGAAAAAAATAATCAACATATTTACGAACATTTGGTGGGAATTGAAACATTTCTGAAGGTAATGAAATTTTTTCTTGTAAACTTGCATCAATAGCAAAAGATGAAACATTAAAAATTGATCCAACTCGGAAAGGATTTTTATGAGCTATAGATTTCTTGTTATAATTTTGTTGAATGGCTTTATTTGTAAAACCTGAAATTATAGAAGATAATCCATGATATTGTAATGCTACTGGTTCCCAATTGTTATCTGAATTACCTGCTCCTTCTACTTCATCTGATATAAATTGGAAAATGTCATAATTTAAAAAGAATGATGGGTCATTAACAAAATTAACTGCTTCCGGTGGTAATAATCCATTTGGTGTCGGTAGCATACTATTGAATTGTGATGGTATATTTGGAAAACTATTATTATTACTGGTGATAGTAGCAATTTGTTGTTGTGTTGGTGCTGGTTGTTGAGAAAATTCAGGTAATGAGTGTGGGGTATCTATTGGTGGTGGATCACTCGTTGTTGTTGTTGATGATGATGGCTTTGATCTCTTTTTCGTGTCTACTTTACTTTCTGGTGTAGAGCTTTTACCATTGGATTTGACTGATTTACTACCCATACCGGACTTAACACTTTCTAGTATTGGATTTAATTCATCTTGATTATTTTCAATATATTTAAAAATTTCATGATTTGTCCAAGTAGAATTTAAATTACTCAAATTGTTAAATAATTCCGTAGGATTCTTTAAAATTTCCCATATATCATTCTCTAGATAATTTCTTTTCGTTATTAATGATGCAATCATACCTTGCAAAAGTAAAACTTTTTTCTCTAAATCATGAGTATAACCAGTTGGTAACCCTCTTCTTTTTAATGATTGAGTATAAATACATTTTTCATTGTTTGTTAAACAGTTGGAACAAGATGGTGATAATCCATCACATTTTGCTTTTTTCGATCGACAAAAATCACAAGCTACTGAAACTCTAATTCTTTTCTTTTTTGTTTGTGGTTCTTCCCCTTCTTCAGTTTTAACTTGTATCAGCATTTTTTATTAGTTGAAAATTTGTGATAAATCCAAGATGTAATGTTTGATCTTATGTCTTGATTCTATTATTTTTTACTTTCTTGACTTATGTTGTTGTAATTACTAATGTTTGGAACTTATGAAAATCATAAATGACTTATTGAATTGAGTTAATGAAATTTGAAATGAAATTGTGGGGTGAAATGATTTTTAATCGATAGAACTGGTATCAGTACAATGCAATAATCTTTTAAGTTAATAAATTTAATTTGATAAATCTTGTAAGCCAATAACTATATTTTAAAAAAGTGGTGAACAATTTGGTTGTAAAAATATTTAATTATAAAAATGATTCAATAAAGAATAAATAATAATAATAATTGGTATAATAATATTCCAAAATTCATTTTATATTAAACAATCACAAAATTGAAAAAAAAAAAAAAAGGTTGAACAAAATAGAAAAGAGATCTTAAAAGTACAAAGAAGGATAAATACAATAAAAAATAAAAACTAACCAATTGATAATAATAATCAATTCAGCAAACAAGTTGGAGAACTAGCGGAGAACGTAAAAAGCCTAACACTGAAATTTCTGTGTAATTTTGAATTAAGAGACAGTATAAGTAATTTATAACATTTTGGCTATGTCACAAACTTTGATTTTTAAATAAGTAATAAAATTGAAAATCTTTTTGATCAAAACGTTGATGACTTTTAAATTATTCAATTTTTAAGCTCTCCCTAATCTCAACTATAGATCTGGATTTTCCTAGAAACTCTGGCAATTGAAAAAGTCTTACTGAAACCGATGGCTATGTAAAATTGATGAATACCCCTTAACTGCCAATATTATCGAGATCTCTTGGTGCCACGATCTACGAAGATATAAATTCTTTTACTTGACTAAAACCGATTAAGTTATTTAATCATAATTATAAGAAAAGAAATTAAATAATAATATTAACAATGTAAACGGTTTTAGTTTTGTTTGCCTTTAACTTTGCATAAAAGAAGAGGACCCCATTAAACGCTAATAAAAATATTATTTTAACTGCTATATAATAAATTATCATTGAAAAAAGGAAAGATGGTAATAATTTCTATACAAGTGACTATACATAAAATTGCATTGATTAAAGAGATTAAAATTATCAAACAATAAATAAATTAATTTTGACTCTTGTATATTACACAAATGAGCTTTATGCTTTATTAAATTGGTTCCATTAAATTTTTATTTTTGATTTTGTCTCTACAAAATGTAATTTCAGTTTTGTTACTTTCCATCTCTAAATCATAAATCGTCAATATCTATATTTCTATTTGTTTTAAATTTGGTGAAATTTCAAACTTAGCAGCAGTTTTAGCTCTAACTTCTTCTATACTACTACTTGGATCAATTTCAATTAATATTAATTTTTCATCAATAATATCAAAAACAGCTAAATCAGTTATAATTCTTGAAACACATTTTTGACCAGTTAATGGGAAGACGCAACTATCTAAAATTTTTGGTCTACCCTTTTTATCAACATGTTCCATAACTACAACAACTCTTGTATTCTGTGGATTTGATACAAGATCCATTGCTCCTCCCATACCTTTAACTCTACCAGGTAATCCCCAATTGGCTAAATCACCATTTGCTGCAACTTGTAAACCTCCCAAAATAGTTAAATCAATTTTACCACTTCTTATCATACCAAAAGATTCTTCTGATCCAAATAATGAAGCACCTGGAGCTAAAGTTACAGTTTCTTTACCAGCATTAATTAAGTCTGCATCTTCTTGACCCCTTTTTGGGTATGGACCCAATCCCAAAATACCATTTTCTGATTGTAAAGTAACTGATATATTTGATGGTAAATAATTTGGAGCTAATGTTGGCATACCAATACCTAAATTTGCAAATGATCCATCTTTAAATTCTTGAGCTGCTCTACGTACAATTTTAGCTCTTTTTAATTCAGAATCAGATTTTGGATTTTCTAATGATGAATCAAGTGTGGATTCTTCTTCTGAAAATGTAAAAATTTCAATTTCTTTTGGTGTAGTAGATTGAATAACTCTATCAACATAAATTGAAGGTAAATGAACATCTTCTGGTTGAATTTCTCCAGGTTCAACAATATTTTCAGCTTCAACAATAGTTAATTTTGCATTTCTACCCATAACTGAATTAAAATTTCTTGCAGCACCTCTAAACCAACAATTACCTAAAGTATCAACTTTGAAAGCTTTTATTACTGCAACATCACCAAATATAGCTGGTTCTAATAAATATTTTTTACCATTAAATTCTCTAACTTCTCTTGGTTCACTTGATTTTAAGACTTTTTCACCACTTGAATCGTATCTAACTGGTAATTTACCTTCTTCTAACCAAGTACCTACACCAGTTGGTGAATAGAAAGCTGGTATTCCAGCGGAACCAGCTCTAACTCTTTCAGCTAAATTACCTTGAGGAGTTAATTCTAAATCAATTTCACCTTTTAAATATAATTTTTCAAACGTTCGATTACCTCCAATATATGAACTAATCATTTTGGTGATTTGACCAGTGACTAATAATTGTGATAATCCTCTACCATCTAATCCTGCATTATTTGAAACTGCTGTAACATTATTTATATTTGGATTATTGACCATTGCATTTATAATAGTATCTGGTACACCACTTAATCCAAATCCACCTGATAATAAAGTGATGTTTGAGCCAACACCTTCTAATGCTTCATCAGTAGTTTGAACAACTTTTGTTTTGGGGCTTGCTATTGAATAGAATCTAATAAAACATGGTAGTTGTTTAATTTGAATTTTGTTAAATCTTGACAACATAATTAATGTTAATCAATAAGATCTAAAGTTTTTTATGAAATGATAGGTATTTTAACATGAAGTCTTATTGATGGTAATATATTCAATTCATATTTATAAATTTTTCAAAACAAGAAATTCCATACATGATCGGATATAGTTACAAACCATTATTTTAAATTTTGATTGATATAATTTTTGTTGTTTAAATTTAACAATCTTTCGGAAAAACAATTTACTTGAGTCTTTGTGTCAATTGATGGAAATTGAATACTTTTTTGATCCGATTTGTGGAGAAACATAAAGAGATGAATGACAAAGTGGAACAACCTTAACTTGATGAGAGACTCAGAAGTACTAAACTCGATCTAATATAAAATTTCGCTTTAATTACTGGAGCTCAAAAATGAACCTACGAGGTCGAAAAGGGTAAATTTAAATTTTCGTTACATTATCTAAACTATACCCATAAACTAAATACTAGATCTTTATCCTGAGTTAATCCAAAGGTGCTGCTTCAGGTAAACCATTAGAATTAAGCACCAAATTTTCGCCACTATTTTTGATCGCCTCAGTATTTTTTTTAATAACCAATTTTTTTGATTCTTCTTCAGTTATTATTTTAAAGTGCCATTTCAAATACCAATCATTTGGATTCATATCGTATTTTTTAGCTTTTTCCTCGCCTAATTTATCTAGTTCGAATAATAATGGAGATTTAACACCAAAAACAGCATCTGAAGTTTCATAAGGATCCCCCTTTGCATACAAAGCAGTAATTAATTGATCGTAACCTGGTTTCTCAATTATAAAATGTAAATGAGCAGGTCTATAAGGATGTCTGTTTATTGTTTTTAATAATTTACCAACTGGTCCATCATGAGGAATTGGATATGCTACTGGTCTTGTACATTTAATCATGAATGAACCATCATCAGCTGTTGTAACAATACCTCTCATATCTGGACCTTCTCTATTTGTATATTGGGTATCATAAAACCCATTTGCATCACAATGCCAAATATCAACAGTTGCATCAGCAATTGGTTTACCTTCTGGATCAGTTAATAAGCCTTCGATTAATAATGGTTCACCTTTACCTTCAGAACATATTGAATCTCCCTCGTGAATAACTTCAGCATCGTGAGTATGAAAAGGACCTAACAAAGTACCAACTGTAGCATTAGCAGGTTTTGGATGTGATATAGAATCAACTAATACTGACAACCCCAACACATCAGATAATAATACAAATTCTTGTCTTATATCACTGCACATTTTACCACATTCTGTCAAAAATTTTATACCTTCACCCCATTCTTCAGTAGTTAATCTTGTTTCTTTTGCGAAATCATGTAAATGTTGAACTAGTTTTTGTAAAATAAATAATAATCTCATGTTTTTATGTTGTGAATTGACTAAAATTGTATTTTCAGTAATGGTTTCATCACTCATATCCGTAACTTTTGGACCCAATGGTGGGTGACCATTATTATGTTGTGCAGGCATTCTGAAGTTGTAAAACTTAATTGATCAAAATATTACGGATAAAGATTGGTTTGAAAAATGTAAAGAAATTGAAAAAGACGTTCAAGGTTTGATTATGTTTTTATATCATTTTGAGTTGGTTTTTGAATAAAGATATTAAATGTAATTCCGATAATAAGCTCTTGAATTTAAAAAGTTAGGAGCCTTTGTTTAAACTTTTTAGTCAAGATACTTTTAGAAAGTTTAAAATTTTTGAATTGTGGGGGGGGAAGATAACCAGAGAAAAATTAATTTTGACTTGTTAAAAAATACATCAAATTTTTGAAATATACCATAATTTATAAGGAAAGAAAATGTCAAGAGTAATTAAGGGTCTAGCTTTACAAAGAAAAATGATTGACTTCAAAATTCTTTCACAATTTGCTAATTTAACATTCTAAATTATTTCTTGTCAAGGGAGAAGAAGAGTTATTCACTTGAAGTTTAGTTTATAAGTTGAAGATTGCACGTCGACAATTGTATCGAGTAATTGAACGCGTGCTATTAAAGCAATCCCGTTCATTATGTGATCTAGGCTGACCAATTTACTATCGTCTAATCGCTCAGTAGTTATTTCCATTTTGTTAAATGAGAGGTTTTGACTTACATGATTCGGATCTCGAAGAATTGAATCGGCTCGAGCGTAAAAGTGAAAAATTACTAAAGAGTTACTAAGTTTTGATAAAAACGTCAATTAATACAATATGTGGGACCTAATTTTCCATTAATCATTCCACTCAAATTGTATTAGATCCATAGTTTTAATTTAAGTTTCGGATAATCATTTTTCAGATTTTAATTTTTCAAGGAGTTACAAAATCTAAAAATAAATAATTCCGATACTATGAAAATAAATATTATCAACAATTCCGAAAAATTATTAATCATTTTCATTTTAATTATATCTATATTAATTTTTAATAATATTGTAACCGATTGGATTAATAAGCATTAGAAATAACTTTATTATATTATTCAACCCCAATTTCGAATTTTCAGATTCAGCATATCTTAAAGTTGAATGAAAATATCACATTCATTAAAACTATTCAGATCTACATTTACTTTACAAAGACAATTTAATACAATACTATTTAAAATGACTCAAACAGAAGAACCAAAAAGATTTGGATTAGAAAATCAAGTTAAAAGAAATCCACATCGTGATTTTAATAAAGTTGAAAATGAAAGACCAGGATTTGATTTTGATTTAAATTGGAGTTATTCACAAATTCCTTTTAAAGATTGGGAAATTGGATCAGGTGCTAATAATAATGAATGGAAAAACCACAAGAAATTAGAAATTGATCCTTTTGGAGAAGGTAGAAATCCAGTTGATAATTATAAAACTTTAATCAGTGCTGTTGTTCCAAGACCTATTGGATTTGTATCAACAATTTCCAAAGATGGTATTAGAAATTTAGCTCCTTTTTCATATTTTACTGTAGTTAATCATGATCCTCCAATTTTTACATTAGGATTTTCAGGTGGTAAAGGTAATCCAAAAGATACTTGTAAAAATATTTTAGATACTGAAGAATTAACAATAAATATAATAAGTGAATGGTTTGTTGAAGCTGCTAATTTTTGTGCAATAAATAGTCCACCAGATATTGATGAATGGAAATTATCAGGATTAACTCCTTTAGAATCAACAAAAGTTAAACCTCAACATGTTGCAGAATCTGCTTTTTCAGTTGAAGCAAAATTAATAACATCTCATGAATGGAAATCTAAATCTGATCCAAATAGAGCAACTGGAACTTTATGTATTGTTGAAGGTATTAATTTTCATGTTAGAGAAGATATCATCAACAAGGAATTGAATAATTTAGATATTGCTAAATTAAAACCTGTTAGTAGATTAGGTGGTATAACTTATGCTAGAACCGTTCAAGGTTATGAAAAACCAAGACCTGATTTTGATAAAGAAATTGAAAAAGAAGAAGTTAAAGATTTATTGAAATGAAAATTGTGAACAATATGAAATTTAGCCTTTTTAAAATATAGAGTATAGATTTTGTATTGTAAAATTTGGAGATAGAATTAGTTATAGATTAATGTATGATTTTTATATGCATTTGATTACCAATAAACATGCTCTGAAACGCTAACTCTACAAGTACAATATTGAAGGAATAATTTTTGAAAAAATTAAAAAATATACATTAAACTTTTTATGCAAATAATTCAACAACCACCTATTTTTAACTACTAATATAAACCTTTAGTTCTTTGAGCTCTAAGAACTTTTTCTTTTTCTTCAACAGCAGCATCAAATAAAATAAATTCATTTAATGCTTTACCAGCTGGTACCATTGGTAAAACTGGAACTTTCTTTTCAACTAAAACTTCCAATAATACAGGTTCTTTAGCATCTAAAAATTCTTTGACACCATTTTTTAATTCTTCTTGAGTACTTATTCTAATACCTTTAACACCCATACTTTCAGCTAATTTCATAAAATCTGGATTTGATTGATGAGTATGTGAATATCTATGTTCATAAAATAATGATTGCCATTGAGTAACCATACCTTGTTCTTCATTATTTAATACACAAATTTTAACTGGTGCACCAGCTTGAACTGCTGATGATAATTCAGTTAATGTCATATTAAAAGATGCATCACCATCAATATCAATAACAATAGCATCTGGTTTAGCAACTTGTGCACCAATTGCTGCTGGTAAACCATAACCCATAGTACCTAATCCACCAGATGTAATCATAGTTCTTGGTTGAGTCCATGTAAAATGTTGAGCTGCCCACATTTGATGTTGACCAACACCAGTAGTTACAATAACTTCTTTACCATAATTCATTGATTGATTTGAAATTTCTTTTATTAAAGTTTGTGGTTTAATTAATGAACCTGGAGTTTCTAATTGATATGCATATGGATATTTTTCCTTCCATTCATTAATTTCTTTAAACCATTCAGGTCTTGATTCTATTTTATTAACTAATGGTATGAATTTTCTCAAATTTGAAGTAACATCACCTTCAATAGCTTCAGTTGCTTCAACAACTTTATTTATATTTTTTGGTGAAATTTCAAAATGTAATATACCACCTCTATTTTCACTTGCTGCTAATTTTGCTTCTGGTGCAAATTTAGATATATTACCAGTAACTCTATCATCAAATCTTGCACCTAATGCAATAATACAATCAGCTGCTTGCATTGCAGTATTTGCAGCTGCTGATCCATGCATACCTAACATATCTAAAGATTTTGAATCTCTTTGATCAAAAGCTCCTAAACCTTGTAATGTTGTTGTGACTGGAATATTTGCTTTATCAGCTAATTCTTTTAATAATTTTGGACCATCTTCATGATTTAAAATACCACCACCACAATATATAATTGGTTTTTTAGCTTTATTTAAAATATTAGCTGATCTTTTTATAGCTTCAGAAGTAAATTCACTTACTGCTTTCTTGGTGATTTGACTTAATGCATTTGATGGTAATGTTGTATTTATAGGTATTGATTCTCTTAAAATTGATGCAGTAACATCTTTTGGTAAATCAACTAAAACTGGACCTGGTCTACCTGTTGTTGCTATTTCAAAAGCTTCATTGATTCTTCTTGGTAATTCAGCTACATTTTTAACCATTACATTCCATTTAGTACATGATCTTGAAATACCAATAACATCGGCTTCTTGGAAAGCATCTGTACCAATTGCTGTAGTTGGTACTTGACCTGTGAAAACAACTAATGGAACACCATCCATTAAAGCATCTGCCAATGGTGTAATAACATTTGTTGCACCTGGACCTGAAGTAACTAAAACAACACCTGGTTTCCCACTTGCTCTTGCATAACCTTCAGCCATATGACCAGCACCTTGTTCATGTCTAGGTAAAACAAATTTAAATTTATCTGAATTATAAATGGCATCGAAAACTGGTAAAATTGCACCACCAGCATAACCAAATACAGTATCTACATCATGTCTTAACATCATTTCATGAAAAATTTCACCACCAGTTAATCCAATGAATGAATCATCCATTACTTGTTCTTTTCTTAATTTTCTTGGATGTTGATTCTTCTGATATAATGAAGTTTTATTTATATTATTTATTGGTTGTGGTGATGATACCAGTTGTGCGTCTACTGTATTGAAAGCAGGCGATGGTTGTGGTCTTGATGAAGATGTGGCAGAAGCTTGAGCAGCATTTTGATGATTTATTTTGGAAATTGATCTTGTTTGTGATTTAATGGTTTGATATAAAATTTTTTGAGTTGTCCTCTGACAACATCTTGATGTGAAATTTCTTGAAATCATTTTTATTTGAATAGATTTACAGTAAAGTATCTAAGCGTAATGAATTAAAAGAATAGTTGGTTTGACTAATAGAAATGAATAAATATAAAGTTGTTAAATTAAATATTAAAAAAAATGTTTTAATTTCAAAATGACTAAGAATTTTTCACAGAAATTTTTTTTTATATGGAGTAATAATATTACTTAATAAATTATGTAATAATTATCTTGTGTATTACATAATACTTATATAATAATGATTTAATAAGTAAATAATTAAATCGTTTCTTTTTCTTAATAATAAATAGGACCTTTTCCGCCTTATGTATAATAATAAGGACAAACGGGAAAATTTATTATTATAAAAAATTAATGTCTTATGACATTAAAAAAAGATGACATACATCTGAAACACTATTTTACACCTGTTTTAACTTGTTGCAAAAAACATCGAAATATAAGTTACTGCGTAAATTTTTGTGATTTAATGATGTTTGGTGAGCAAATGATTTACTTATCATTGAAATTATAATTTCGAAGTAATAATTTCAACATGGCATCAATCTGATACCTTCATTTTTTATATCCTACAGCGTAGCTTTTATAATAGAAATAATCGCTACAAAGAAACATTGTACTTGAGCCTATTCGAGAACGTGCTAAGATAGAATAAGCGTTAAACAATTTTCAAGGATGTAAATTTCAGAGTCAAATCACACAAATTGTATGGAATGACCTCAGTGACATAGATTTGGGTTTTGGCTCTATTTATCTCAAAATAAGAATCCAATTTTTACTATTTGTTCGAGCTATACGAAATGTAGTATCAATATCTTCATCGTTGAAAAGTAAGCGTAATTTGTATGGGTCAAAATATAGTGACACATTGTGATATAAGTGTTATCAATGACTGAAAATTTGAAGTTTGTTACTTTTTAAATCGTCTGTCAATTGAATTAGAGTTCTGTTTTGGTGCGAATTGAATTTTTAGTACAATTTCAAAGTTGACAAATGCTCAAAATGTCGATTATATTCGTGAATAACTCTTTGACTTGCGTCCTTAAGAACTTTTTGTTAATATCAATTAGATTTAAAATGTTTTTAACTTAAGGATAGAGTCGCTTGTTTGGCTGTTAAAGCATATGTGAAGCTTTTGTAACTTTGGAACTTTTTGTGCAATAAATTGTGGAAGGTCGGAAAATTACCACAGGAAATTTTTGATTTGAAATCTGAAAACAACTTCCAGATTTTGAATTTTGCCACAAGTTAAATAAAAAACATATAAGTGAGTTCGTTCAGCAATTTTGAATGTAATTTGTATGAGTAATTTTGTTGACAGATTAATTAGTTTTGAGATACAGCGAAATATATGTTTAAACTCATACAAAATTTGTATTGAAGTTTACTATTATGGATAATTGGGGTCTTATTTTTCCATACTAGTAAAAATGAGAAAAGCTACCAAATTTGTATTATGGAACTGGATTTACATTATTTCCAATTTAAAACTTATCACGAATTGTATAAATGGCAGTTAAACTTCAAAGATACCGAAATTATGTATTTTTAAAATGAATAAGTTTTGACTTAAGATTCATTAAAGAAAAAAACATTGATAAGCAATTCTAATTTCTGTAAATTTAAAAACGTTTGATATTGAGATTTATGTTGAACTCAGGTGAAAGATTGATTGACAAAATGCGTTTTTTTCTTTTTTTTTTATATCATATTTGTCGGAGTGCTATTAGATTTTGAAATTGCATTCCCAAAAATTGAATTTTTTGTGAAGTAGTTTTAATTTAATATCAATTTGTTCATGATCGAAAAGTAAATGTAATTTGTATGGGACTTTATCTTTCATCTATAAAATTGAATCAGCTATGAGCAATTCAAAGTAATTCTCTTATTTCCATTGCCGTTGTAAAATATTAGTCCAACTCTCGTTTCGCTCGCTTTAAGGTTTTTCTCACTAATTCTGTTTCAAAAATTCAAGAATGGCATTATTCAACAACACATTTAATTTAAATATTTAAACAAAAAGACAAATACAAATAACATTCGAAATTTATCAAATATTTCAAAGAGCATACTCATATAAATAAATATAACGGATTTTTTAAATTTTATTCTCAATTTTGTAATTTTTACAAACATGTTTACAGTAGGTTATTTTTTACCGTTACAAAAAGACAGTATACGCTTTTTTTTACCAGGCTTCATTACGCTGAAAAGTTGTAAATGATCTAATCAAGGGATTATGAAGTTACAAAATAGATTGCAATACAATAAATATTATAGTTTAGTAACTACTTTTATCTACAAATAACCACGTTAATAAAACTTATCTATTAATTAAAAAATATTATTTTTTAGGAAATTCTTTTATCGAGTCAGTATTTGACATATTTGGAGTTAAATCTTCTCCAGTTTCTTTAGATACCCCATCAATTGTTTCTGGACCAGCAGTAGCATAAATAGGATCAACTAATTCTTCTTCATCTCCAGTTGTGTTTGTTGTATTTTTTGATACACCACCTTTATTAATTTCTTGTTGACGAGATTTTGATATAGCTAATTTTTCTTTCATTGCTGGTGTTGATCTAATTGGTTGTAATAAATATGGTGAATTATCTGGATCATCTTGTTCATCATAATAAGCAAATTCTCCAATTTGTGCTAAATCTGTACCTAACATTTCTTCTTCTTCACTTAATCTAATTTTTAAAAATGGAATTCTATCCATTACTAATAATAATATGGAAGTAACAACAAATGACCAAGCAGCAACTGAAACACTAGCAGCTAATTGATAACCTAATTGTTTCCAATGATGATTCATCCAACCACCTTTAATTTCAGTACCATCAATCATTGCAACATAATCAGCTGCAAAAATACCAGTCATAAAATTTCCAACAAATCCTCCAACACCATGTAAAGCCCAAACATCCATACCATCATCAATACCAATATAAGCTTTTAAATCAACTGCAAAATTACATATTATAGCTGGTACAATACCAAATATTAATGAAGTATAAACTGGAACATATCCTGCTGCTGGAGTAATACCAACTAAACCAGCAATTGCACCAGTACATAAACCAACAGTTGACCATTTACCACCAGTTCTAAAATAATCAATAAACATCCAAGTTAATCCACCACATGCAGCTGCAATATTAGTATTTACACAAGCATACCATGATCTCATATTTGCATTACCAGTTGAACCACCATTAAAACCAAACCAACCAAACCACAAGAAAACAGTACCTAAAACAACTGAACTAACTGAATGAGGTTTATATTTTGGTACTTTACCTTGAGCAACAGGATCATGTCTTTTACCTAACCATAAAGAATAAGCTAAAGCAGCAAATCCAGAATTTTCATGAACTGGTCCACCACCAGCAAAATCTAATGCACCTAAATTAAATAACCAACCATTACCACCCCATACCCAATAAGCAATTGGAGCATAAACAACAGTCATCCAAATAAATAAAAAAACCATCATTGGACCTAATCTTGCTCTTTCACAACCAGCACCAACCATTAAAATACCAGTTATAGAAGCAAACATACCTTGATAAAAACAAAATAAAATATCTGGAACAGTTTTAACTATAGCAGGAGCTCCTAATACTTCCTTGAGACAAAAATTTTGTAAAGTACCTAAAAATTGTGATCCATTATGAGCAAAAACTAATGAATAACCCCAAAAAAACCATTGAAAACTTGTTAAACACATTGCCATTATTGATGCCCAAATTAATGATAATGCATGTTTTTTTCTTGATAAACCAGAATATAATAATCCAACTCCAGGTATCATAATCCAAACTAATACACCAGCAGTTCCAATCCATGCCATATCTGCTGCTTCAAATTGTTTATTTAAATCAACTTTAAAAACATCACCTCCTGTTCCACTTTCAGTATAACCTGAATCTGACATATTGATATTAAAAAGGTTGTATTGTATTAAAAATGAAAGTGAAAATTGAAAAGATAAAAGGATATATATTAGATAAAAGAATGAAAAAAGAATTGATAAACAATAAAAAATTAAGAGATAAGATGTTTAACTTATATATTTTAAAATTTTTACTTCATTAATCAAATTTTAAATTAAAAATTTAAAAATAAAAAAATTAAAAAAAAAAAAAAAAAAAAAAATTTAAAATTTATCAAACCAGTTAAACATTTTTAGTAAATCTTCATGAAACTTTAAATTTTATCAAATTTTATTACTAATTAATCGAATTTGAATCCTTACTTCTATTTATAAATCATTCAAATTTTTCTTGTATACCCCCAGTCAACGAATTAAATTTTAAACGAAGGGTTTTTTTGATGTATTATAATAATTTATTATTATATAAAGAGATGTAGGTTTCAAATAAAAGGGTTTTTTACAAGAAAGTTCTTTAAGATATCGCAGATTCAAAATTTATGTTGGTTTTAGAAAAAAAGATCTCTCTTATGCTTTAGTTACTTGAGTTTCAGTAAATTTCATTTTATATTTTCCAATTGTATCTTATTAATTCGACTAAAAATTTAATAATAACAATTTTCGTTATCAGTAAAAAATTGCAAAATAAATTTGTTTTTTTTTTTTTTCAGTACTAAAATATTTCAAAGCTGCAAAATTTAATATGTCATAAATATTAAAATTAAAAATATTTTTTCTGTTGTTAATTATTTTCTTATCAACCAATTAAATTTAAAAGATAAACAAACAATTTCTCTCTTATCTTTTAAATAAATAAATAAGAAACATTTAAAAAATATATTAAAAACGTATTTAATAAACGTATTTACAATATGTCAAATTTATCAACACATATACAATATATATAATAATAGAAGTTTACAATATGATTAAAATATTTAATTTCTTGGTATTTCAATTGAAAAATTAAGGGATACTTAATTCTTGTATAATAGTGTGACTATTGTTTTAAAATTTAATTGAATGATGAGGTTCGTAACTTGACATCTATTCCTAAAAAACAAAGATAGCAACTTATGACTATCTATCATATTGATTTTAAACGAAGATCTTATTGAAAAAATAACTGGGGTATTGATAAAATATATGCATTATACATACATTATAATAATAAGTATAATAAGTATAATAAAAGTATTCACGCCTCTAGACATACATTATATATAAATATATATATATCATTATTGTTGATAATTTAGACTTTGTGTGTATTGAAGAAGATCTTTTGAAAAAAAAATATAATTTTGATAAGTTTGTGACAGCCTTATGAACTAAGGAAAGACACAAAAATAGGACCGTTAAATTCTGACTCATGTGCCGTTTTAGGTTTTTATCTATTTTAAACCGCTTTAAAATTAATACTAAAAAAAAGAAATTTATTAATAGTAAATTTAATTGATTCGTACGATTGAATTAATTTTAGAGGCTTTTAATTTAAACAATGTTATTTTTTTTATTTTTTTCATATGCATTTACGAATACAGAAAATTTAGATTGTTCTATTTTAATTTATTTTTTTTTTTACTTATTAAAGAAACATCCGATTTATTCCTAAAATGGTACAGCTACCATTTGATGTCGGATATTTGTTAGGATGTCAAAATTCCGAATGTTTTATATACAATTTGTATCTAAGTACTAAAACATCTGTACTTCAATATTTATAATTTTTACAACCAAAAAAATTCTTAAAATCGAAACAAACATTAAGTAAAATAATTCAATGCTTGGTACAACTAGACTTCGTCTTTTTTTTCTCTAACAATATTAATAGAATATCAAAAAGTCTATCTAACGAAGTTAAGTAAATTTTACAAACTTTTTCAGGATTAAAATTATTCAAAAATTTGTACCAAATACCCAAGGAATAATTTCAAAATGTAGTATGATTTTACAATCAACCTTCTAAGAAATAATATTGTAATTCGAAATAACATTTCATTCAATTGGATATAACTTCCCTTAAAAGTCAGAGTTTTTGGATTAGAAACTGTGCATAGAGATATTAATTAAGTCTAAGAATTGTAATATGTTCAAATTGTCCCACTTAAAGTCACTATTGATCAGCTATGTATCTCTCATAGTACACAAAATAGAGCGACTAGGGGATATATGTGTAGCCTTTAGACAAACCTCATTCGAAATTAATAGTAGTTTCTGTTAGCATTGTATGCTCAGTAAAAGATTCAGTGGAGTCCGTTTAACTTTGATGATACTTGCTACATTTTCATATTGACAAAGGAATTGTTAGTATTCAACAAAGTTTCGAACTGCCTCTCTCAGTATCTTCTTCATAATGATCAATTGTAGAGGAAAAATTTCATAAGAAACATAGTCGAAAATTACAAATGCATGACAAAAAATATACGATATTAAAAATTTAAAATTTATTAAAAACTAACTAAATATTAATTAATTTAATTTTCTAAATCTTTCTTTAAAGTACCCATAAAAGCGTGTTTTTCAGCTGGAGTTTGGAATCTACCTTTACCAAATCTTGAAGCAGTATCAATCCATTTCAAATTAACTTGTTCTAAAGCTCTTCTTGAAGTATCAACATATAATGATTTTCTTAAAGTAACAACTCTTTTTTTAGTACCTGGAATAGAACCTTTTAATAAAACAAAATCATTGTTTACATTACCATATCTAACAAATCCACCCATTGGATTAATAGATTTTTCAGTTCTATCAAATTCAGTAGCACCATTTGATGAATCACCACCTTTACCAACTCTATAAACTTTATGATTAATTGAAGTTCTATGATGATAACCATTTTGACCAGCTCTTGCAACTGTCCAATTAACATTAGCTGGATGCCAAGCACCAATACAAGCAACTTTTCTTAAACCTCTATGAGTTTTTCTTGGTAATTTTTTAGTACCCCATCTATGAGTAACACCTTCAAAACCATGACCTTTTGTAACAGCAACAACATCAATCATTTCATTTTGTTCAAATACTGAATCAACTGAAACTTCTTTTTCAAAATGTTCTTTTGCCCAATCAACTTTATCAGAAATTGAACCACCATTAATTTGAATTTCAGCTAAATGAGCTTTTTTTGAAGATAAAGGAGTTTTTTTAATTTGAGTATGAGCTAAAACTCTAACAACTGATGCATATTTTTTAATTCTTGCTAATTCAGTTTCAATTTGTTTTGAATCTTGTGCATATTTATTTGAATATTTAGTAAAAGCTTTCTTTTTAGATTTATACCAATTTTTATAAAATCTTCTTCTAATTTCTTCTGATAAATGTTCAGCCCATACAGTAGTTAATGATCTTAAACCTCTTGGAGTTTCAACATAACCAACAACACCAACAACAACTAATGGTGGAGTATCAACAACAGTAGCAGCTTCAACAACTTCTCTTTTATGCATTTTTGAACCTGGTCTATCTAAATCTCTAACAATAGTAGTCATACCAGCTTTATAACCTAAAAATGCAGTTAAAGCAACTGGTTTTGATTTAACATCTTTTGGGAATGATTTAACTCTACCTCTTTGTTTGGCAGCTCTTTTTCTTGGTAAGAAACCTAATGAACCATGTCTTGGTGCTTCGTATTTTCTGTGAGACATCTTTAATGTATTAATGAATTTTGATTAGGAAGATGTAATAAATGTGATTGTAAAAAAATTTTTAATTTGAGAAAATTAAAACTAAATAAATTTTTCAAATTTTTCAGTCAAGTACACTACCATTTGATTAGCATAGAAAATATAATTATATGCAGGTTTATAAGGTTACCCGGATAACCAAATACTTACACTATTTATAACTACTATAACTTAAGAGCTAAGCACGTAATTTATGTATAATATGTGTATTGAACGTTAAATGGCTAATAAACAAGATAAAGAACTAAACAAAACGAGAAAGCAGAGTAAGTCGATCAAAGACCAATGGAAAAAACATCAATAAATAACTTTTTTAGTAAAATTTTAATCTCTAATTTGAATCATTTTTTTCAAAGCTAATCTAGCATCACCAGAATCTTCAGAATTTAAACTTGAATCAGAACATGATCCATTCCCTTGAGGTTGTGAGTTATCACCACCACTACCCAAAACTAATTTTTGTTGTTGTGATGAAGGTTCTATGAAAATGTCTTGTGATGAAATTTCTGCGTGTGATTCATTAATTTGTAAATTACTTTGTTGAGAATCTACTGTTTCTTCTATTTCTTGTAATGGTTGAAACAGTGGTTGAGATTGCGATGACGATTCAGAAGTGAATATCTCTTGGTTTAATGTGAATGGATTCATTCCTTTTTTAAATTGTGGTGAATTTAAATTCATTACTGAATACATTAATGAATTAAATTGAGGAGTTAAATTAAACATTGGAGTTAAACCAGTTGATAAATAAGATATATTTTGATGTTGAGATTGTTGTGGAGTCGTTGGATAATTAGTAGAAAGATAATTTTCATTTATTGATGATAATATAGTTGATTCCAATTTTGGTTGTGATATTATATTTGTAATGTCAGAATTATGTCTTCTTAAAATATTTGGTCTTTTATCTTCTAATTGATAATCTGATGTTGAACGGTTTAATTGTGGTTGTTTTGGAGTTGTAGTTGTTGTAAGTTGAGCTTTTGCTGGTTGTGGGGTTTGCTCTGATTCTTTTGGTTCTTCTTTAACTTCTTTGGTGGTGGTGGTGGTGGCGGTGGTTGTAGTTGTTGGTTGAAAAATATCTGATGATAAAACTGCTTTACCCAGATCATCTATTGTTAATTTTAATGAAAAACTGTTTGATCTTGAAATTTGTGGTTTCGATTCTTCTGTATTCTCCTTCTTTTCAGCAACTTGTTTATTATTATAGCTATTTAATGAAACAGGTGGTAATAAGTTCTTATTTTCATCACTTATTGATTTACCTCTCTTTATTGGAGATTCAATTTCACCATTGTTTTGGTTATGGTTCTTTTTAATACTTTCAATATCTATAGTATTTTGATTAATACTTATATCACCACCATTTTGATGAGGTGTAAAATAACTTGATTTATTAATAGCAGAACTTGAAGGAGGAGTATTATAAAAACCTTGATTATTATGATTTTGATTATGGTGTTGAGTAATTAACGAAATATTATCAAAAGTCTTTTTTGAAAATTGATAGGAATTACCATTTGAATCTAAAGAATTTGGTGGGAAATTTTGTGAAGTTGAAGATAATGGAGTAGCTAAAATTGTAGAAGGGTGAGAAAAAGATTTTGATTTTTTAATTAAAATAGGTGAAGTATTTGATATTGTTGAAGATGATGAATTTTTTCTTTTCCTTTTCGCTATTGATGAAGATTTATTTGTTGGACTTACTCTCATTAATGGTGTAAAAATATTTGGAGCACCTTGTTTTGCAGCTTGATTTGAATTTGATTCAGCTGGAGAACTATTTAATGGTGATGTATTTATATTTATATTTACCTGGGTTGTGATCCTTTCAGTAAATGAATTCAATTTTGGTGGTCTACCTCTTTTCTTCTTTGGTGTTGAAGTTATTGTACTAGTTGAGACTGATTTTTTATGGGATTGTTGTTGTTGTTTCAATAATAATTTTCTTTGTTTTAATTCTTCTTCTTCTTGTTCTTGTTTTTGTTTTGCTATTTGTTGTTGTACCATTTGTATTTGTTGTAATTGATTTTGTTGTGCATAAAATTGATTTGCTGAATAAGTTTTTGTTGAATTAGGTAAATCTTGATGATGATTTTGTTGTATATAATTTTGTTGTTGAGGTAATGAAAGATGATGATTATGTTGTTGATAATGATGGATAGGTATATTGTTATCTATCTGGGTATGTGAATGAGAATGTACTTGATTTAAATTATTAAATTCAGTATTTTGAATAAAAGGTTGAGTTGTACTATAATGATTTGACATGATTTTTTTTATTTTTTTAAAATTTAAATTTTTTTTTGAAACAATCAATCAATTATTTAATTAGATGTTTCTTTTTTTATATATGGGGAAAGTAAAAAGTAATTGGGGTGTGAAATGCAATGAAAATTCTCTAATAATTAAAATTGATTCATGCAACAGATTATGAATGATTGAATGTGAATCTATAATTGGAATGGGAATTAAGACGTGTTTATTTATTAAATGAACGTAGTAGCTATTTGCTGAATATATAATAAATCTTTAATTCTTAAAGTTGTATCAATTGAGGTATTAATTGAAGGTAACTAAGTAAAACCTTGTAATATTAGAGTGGAATAATTAAAGTTGAATGATTCAGCTCTTTAAAAAAATAATAAAAATTCAATAAAAAAGAAAGAATTGCTGATAATTTTATATAAAAATTGTGTTATATTTATTTTCTTATAAATTTATTGTATATTGTTGAAAATATAAAAAGTAAAAGAAGTACTGCATACAAAAGTAAATAAAATAAAATAAATTTTAATTACTATTCCTAATTTAGATTTATTATTTACTTTACTGATTTATATATTATGAATCTTTAATTTTTTTTTGATTGAAACTTGTATCAAAATTGTATCAGTTTGTTATAACTTGATTAAGGTCAAATAATGTGGAGTTTAAGACTCAACAAATTCACTTTGAAACCAACTTGGTTAAAACCTCAATTTCAAGGAGATGAAATGGTATTAAAATTGATTAAAAAAAAATTCATATCACAAAATGATAAAAATTAATCGAAAATTTTTTTACTAATTCTTACATTGTTTTTTTTCTTATTATCTCTACTATAATTATAAAATGAATGAAATTTGTTAATACTCCTATTGTCTTTGATATTGTTCTATCAATTAAATCCAGCCAACCTTCAATGGAAATAACGAGTAATTGACAGTACAGAAACTACGTAATTTATGTAATTGGAATTCCTTCAATTCGACTTTTCCACTTTCTCAGTCTCTTAGTTACACAATATTTTAAAAATACACAATTTGTTGTGTCTATATTTAGGACAATCACCTTTTGTTTTTCTCAAACACTACGCTGGTTACTTCTCGGGTTAATTACTATTAATCAAATCAGTCCATAGTTTTGTAAAAGCACCTCAATTGGTTTCAAACCATTGAAGTAATGGAATAATATTCATATCAATAATTATCCGTTTAGTTATGGTAAAACTAAAATAACTTTTAGTCCCCCTCTCTAACCCCCCCTATATAATTCCAAATTTTCAAAAACCTTATCTCTATATTTAAAATGGTGGTTGCAAAATTAGTAGAGAAAAAAAAATAAATTATGTCAGATGAAGTAAATTGATGCCGTAGAAAAAATCAAACTGAACGGCAAGAAAGATTTGATATCGTTGAAAAACGGTTTTATAGTAAGATGGATTTAAAAAATGGGATTAGTCCGACATGAACTATATAATTTATCTCTTTCCACATGGAAAACTTTCTCGAGAAACGTTCACTTAATTAATATGAATAATTAATTAATTAAAAAAGCGAATACACAAAATTAATGATATCCGTAAAAATTTAGAAGAAATAAAAAGAAAAGTAGCAAACTATTTAATTCCACAAATTAGAGATATCATCAATAAAGTTTAATTATAATTACATCACCCAAGAACTTCGAAACTAAGTTTAGATCTTTGTTTCCATTTGGTGGAAATTAATTGGAAATTAAACTTTTGAATTTGACACAAAATTGTAATGGAGTAAAAAATAAATTTAAGAAAAAAAAAAAATCATCGATGAACAAAGTGAAACAATAGGTGGGAAAATACCATTTAACGAACTTGATATGAGGCGACTACCTCAACGCCTAATGGCTCGTCTAGACTTTCTTACGTTATTATGTACTTAGAGCAATCTTCAAAAAGACCGAAACACTTTTTTCATAAATAATTTTACGATTTTTCGAAAATTAAAATTTAAATTAAAATTCTCGTAAATTTAAGAAAAAAAAACACGCGTTAATGCAAGTAATTTAAGCACTTTCCTAAAAGAGTTAAATTAATTACATTAACTAAATATTATAATAAATGTCAAAAGTATAGATCTTTACAGTTGACGATTTCATTTTTTTTTTTTCTTATCGATTAGTTCTTTAAAGTTTTGTGGGATTTATTCTTGTGGTTTATCTTCTCATTAATGACTACTTCCGTTGGTGATCTTTGTTTATTCTTGAGGCTAAATTTTTTACTTGCTGTTTAGTACTTTTTTGGTTAGACAGTTGATATTGTTCATATGTGGTTACAATAACTCAAGAGAAATAAACGGAAGACTAAAATATTTCGTAATTATGATATATGCAGTTTATTCATTAATTTTAGCTTTTAATCTTTTAATTTATTTATCCATGATTTAATTAAATGTAATTTCTTAACACTAATTAAATTTTCATCATCTAAATCATCATCACCACCATCTTCTTCATTTACAGTAGAATTTAATAATCCAGTATTAAAATTTTCCAATTCTTCTGATGCATTTATGTTAGTTGTTATTATTTCGGTATTGGGGGTAAGTTTATGTTGTTTTGGTTGATAGGACATTATGTAGGTATACCACATGTTTATTGATGAAAACCAATCTTCTGGTTTGTTTGGTCTTTCTGTGAGGTAGAATAGTTTTGATAATAGATTAGTTTGTTGTTGTTGTTGTTGTGGTATTTGTAAAGCTTGTAATTGTTCTTGTGATTGTTCTTCTCTTATGGTTGTGTCATCAGTCATCATATCATTATCATTAGTTGTTGTAGTTGTATTATTTTTTGGTGTTATGTCAAAATTATCAAGTAATTTAACACTGTAGTAAATTTCTTCTGCATCTGTTGGGAATAAAAAAGTTTTTGAGTCAATACCTTCAGATTCATAATTTATAGACTTTTGAACGAAATCAATTTTGAAATTTGTTAGTTTACCTTGACCAATTAATTTAAGTAATAAAAATTCGAAATCATATTCATTAATTTGTAAAGAATGTACTAAATCTTTAAATGTTATTGCTTTATTTTTGGACTCAACTAGTATTTTTAATAATAATTTTACTCTTAATTTTTCAAATATAATATCAATAGATTTTTTAAATATTTCATCAGCAAAAAATTCATCACCACTAACTTCATACTCCTTCAAATTATTCAAAAATTCATTTAATTCCAATCCTCTATAGTTTTTAATCAATTTTTTTAAATTATTAAATTCATTGAATTGTGAATAAGTTTGAGTTTCTTGAGATTGAAAATTATCTAAATTATCATTATCTCCTAATAAACTTATTAACAAAACATATTTCAAAATCTTGTTTTTAATTAATGATCCAGCTTCATCGTAATTTTTAAAACTATTGTAGAACAAATTTTTCGATGATTCAAAATTTTCCCTATAGAATTGAACTTTACCCCCACATTCATTTATTATACCTAGAATTTTTGGGTGAGTTACTGCTGTTGAATTGTTTAGACTTAATTTGTATAATTTATTTAATCTTATTAAATCTTTGGAATTTGTTTTGAACAAAAACTCTATTTCACTTGCTATTATTTCTAAATTGAATAGTTTTTTAATTGGTTCTGATATATATGGTAATTTTTGATGAATTTCTTCGATAAGAATTGCAAATTTATCGAATTGGTTAGTTTCAAGGTAAAAATTAAGTAAGTTTGAATTTAATTTTAACCATAGTTTATCATTTTGGAGACCTGATTGATTATTTAAAATTTCCGAGAATCTAATAATGAAATCTTGTTTTGATTCACTAGTTTGTTTAGTAGTGTTGTTATTATTTGAATTGTTCAAATATCTCCCAATCATTCTTGATAATGATTCTTCAATGTACGATTTATTTAGTTTTGATAAATACGGTATTATGTGTTGTAAATTACTCAAAACTTTTTCATATTCCCCTTCATTATAATATATTTTGATCAATTGCTTATATGATTTAAATATCCATTCATTTGAATCTTCTTGTGACTCGTCTTTCTTAATGGAATCTATAACTTTTTGTAATTCTTTAATCGATTGTTGTATATCATCATCTTTTAAACTTTTAGCTGTATAATATCTATTTTCCTATTCATGGAGTTAGTATAAAATTCGAGTAAAAATTGACTATCTATAACACATACCAATCCTTGATCTTCATCTTCTTCAATATTATCATTTCCTTGATCTGATCCATCATTTCCATCTTCATCCTCAAACTCAAATTCATATGAGTCTTCTGAAAACAATTCTTCATCGGACATTTATACTGTTCAAAAGAATAGATGAATTAATTGGCAATTTTGAAAGTGTTGTAAAAATAGTAATCAATAAACCTAATTTAATTTTTATTTTTTTCGATTGTGTTTCAAATTTATTTACTAATTTTTATGGCAATTGCAACCTAATTTTTGATAAGAAGAATGAGCTGAATTGTACTATCTGAAAGACCAAAGAGACCAACTGTTAACTTTTTAAAACCCAAAAGTAAAGTCAAATATCTAGCACTAAGCTGAGAAATTTGACTTTTCAGAAAAGAGACGATGAAAATCTAATTTAACTGGTTTTTGCGCCAAAAAATCAAACAACGAACATGTTTATAGGTTGATATATCTACAATCTAATGCCTAGTCGTGTTATATAACTGTTACATATGCTTTATTGTCTTTTTCGGGCATTTCACTGCTACACTTACAGATATTCACAAGTTTGGTTAACTTAACTCAACATCGTACTGCTTTCACACCATTCTTGCCACAATCAACCTCAAGATTTTAATCAAAAAAAGTCAATTTTTAAAGCTTCTTAAAAACCCCCAAAATTTTATCTTTAGAAATATTCCTTTGTAGTGTAATGGCTATCACGGTTCGCTTTCACCGAGCAGATCGGGGTTCGATTCCCCGCAAGGGAGGAAATGTTTCCTTCAAAACAAATTTTTGATTGTCCTTTGTAGTGTAATGGCTATCACGGTTCGCTCTCATTAGATTAGAATCTTTTGATCAGCACCGAGCAGATCCGGGTTCGATTCCCGGCAAGGGAGTTACTATGTCATTATTTGTTTTTTTTTTTCTAGATTTTTGTTTCAGGTCAAAAATAGAGCATGGAACCACATTTTTTACTTCTTATGTTAAAGTAATTTAGAAAGTTTTTCTTCTGAAATTAGTATTCAGCAAGACTCTCTAGTCATTCGCAGTACTATTCCTACTAATCAATTATGTCACCAAAGCTTTCCTTAAGAGAATTAACTAATTTGAACGTTTCTATTTTCAGAACATCTCCATTTAACAAATTTCCATCTTTAATAATCGCTGTAATTTAATGCATCTATTTTACCATAGCTGCGAAACTCCTCTAAGCCCCCCCCCATTTTCGTTGATGCTTTTTTTAGATAAATTGTACCATCAAGTGTAATGTAAGGGTCAAACCATCACAAAACACCAATTTGAATTACAGTCACAAACTGAATCCAAACTACTAAATAATTATAATAATATTATTAATGAACAGAAATCAAATATACAATTATAATACTTCTCACCCGAAATTAAAATAATCAATAAGAGGTAAGGAGAAGGATATATTATAAAAAATTAAAAGTTTAACCTAAAAACTTGCATAAAGTTGCATTATTTATAAATCCAGAAAACCCCATAGAACTCTTACAAAAAAAATTACCCTTTTATCCTCTTTATCTCTAATTTTGGATACATGAGTTTAAAGAAAAAAACTTATCACATACTAACTGTAATGTAGTTTAATTTAAAGTTTCTATTTACGAGGTTTATAATATTTGAAGAAGTTAATTTATGATTATGAATACTAAACTTTTACGAGGCTTTTGCAAAAGTAAAATTATGAATGTAATTATTTAATGAAAGTTAACCGTTGTATATATATTATTTAATGACACTAATTATTTAAATGTAACTATGCCAGCACAGTTTGTTCTAATGTAATGACCTACCCTTCCCTTAAGAATTGAATAATGAATGTCCCTTCTGGTTGATGTTACATCACCCTCTTTGTTGTAGTTTTTTTTTCTTGTATTTTGATTTCTTTTTCAGTTCACAAATTTTTTAATCAGATCTCGAAACCAGTACCAAATTATTTGAATTTTTGAATTAATATAAGCAAAATGAATGAAGAAATAGCTAGAAGAATCAACAAAAATAAATTAGTTAATTCATAAACTCTTCTAATAATGTAATGATAAAAACTTTCAAATTTTAAATCATCAATTTTATTATTTCTTGATTCAAAAATTTCAATTTCAGGAGTAAAAGATTTTATATGATAAATTTTCCGATCATTTAATTCAACATCACCAATTAAATAAGGTTTTAACATTTCAACTGCAAAATCACTATGACCAACATCTTCAAATGCTTCAGTTGCATCTGATCCTCCACAATCATATAAAACTTCTATACCTCCTATATGATATTTTGTAAATTCTGTTAAATCATATACTTTATTATATAGTATCATCCATAAATCATTTGGTTGATCATGTTTCTTGATTTCTTTTAGGGATATTTCTCGCCTTGATGATCTTGACATTATTGTGTATATGTATTGATGGAGATTATTAGGTATTAATTGATATTATCATATATCTTGAAAAAGCCCTTGGCTGGTATATGTAGTGTAAATGAACAACAAATAATATGAAGTAAGGAAAATGCAAAAAAAAAAAAGTAGTAGATAATGTTATGATATATCTTATGAATAAATGAGTTGAATCAAACAAATAAATATCTATGTATCTATTATCTATTATATGTATATATATGAATGAATTTATATGTAAATGTATAGTTATAATGTCAAAAGAAAGATTAGATTTAAAAGTAATGGTTAATTCCTTTCTCTAATATTTTTTATTTTAATTTAATTGGGAGTGGGTAGTGTAAATTGATTAATTGTATTTAATTAAGTAGTAATAGTAAATTATATGCAGACTAAATGTTGATTTTTATTTTTATTTTATTTCAATATTGGAAAAACGTAATTCCAACCAAGACTTGAATAAAGATTCAAAAGTAGAACTGTCGACAAATATAGATTTTGATAATCTACTTAAGTCATCATCATCAACCATTAGTAAAACGGGATCATCACATATTAAAAAAGTACAAAAATGTCCCACAGATCATCAGCATTACCTTCATCAAAAAAGACACACCTGGAAAGACATAAACAAATATTAAAACAATTATTAAAAGAAGAACCAAATAAATCATGTGCAGATTGTAAATTAAATAAAAATCCAAGATGGGCATCATGGAGTTTGGGTTGTTTTATATGTATTAGATGTTCAGGTATTCATAGATCAATGGGTACTCATATATCAAAAGTTAAATCAGTTGATTTAGATGCATGGACTGATGATCAAATTGATAATATGATAAAATGGGGAAATGCTAAAAGTAACAGTTATTGGGAATATAAATTACCTGATGATTATATACCTGATCAATCTAAAATTGAAAATTTTATTAGAACAAAATATGATTTAAAAAAATGGTGTTCTTCTCACACGATACCTAATCCAAGTGATTTAAAAATTAAAAATTCATCAACTTCGTCGACAAAAAATACTACAACTACTACCAATGAAGTGAAACAAACCCCACCACCACCACCACCATCATCAACTACAAAATCAGCGAATTTATTGGATGACGAATTTGGTTTATTCACTTCGCATTCCTCAAAACCAACCTCAAAAAAGTCTCCATTACCTTCAACACCATCCCAACGTATCCCAACCCCAAACAGATCAACTCCACAACCTCAGCCACCCCCACAAATTCAATCAGCTCAATCCACAGGTGGATCAATTAGCTCAAATAATAATAGACCAGATTTAAAAAAATCAATACTTTCATTATATGCATCCCCATCATCATCAAGTAGTTTACTTCAACAACAACAACAACCACCTCAAAATCAACAATTAAATTCATTATCTGATTCATTACAAGGTTTAAATTTTCAAAATTCAAATTCTACTTCAAATTTATATAATTCAAAACCTTTATATAATCAAAATTTACAACAACAATATTCAAATTCTACTGGATCATTAGGTGGTAATAATGGATCAACTCAAAAGAATTGGAATAATGAATGGAATAATGATTCTTCTACTTCTTCTTTAAATACTAAATCTTCAGTTAATGTCACTTTAGATGATGATTTATTTAAAAATGTTTGGAATTAAATTATAGAGTTGACAACTACTTGATTGTTTATGAAATGAAATAAATTCATCCAATTCATATATTTCTTTAAAAATTATTAATACATTTTGCATTATATTAAATTTTATACATTATCTAATTATAATCTATTACCTCTTTAGTTTAATGACCACCAGTAGTTGGTAATCCAACCATAACTTTAAAAGTATCATAAATCAACCATTGGAATCCAGTTAAAGTACCAATCATAAAAATTCTAACAGGTAATCCATTCCATAAACCAGGAAAACCAATTTTTGAATAAATTCTACTTATAGCTTGACCAGTCAGTTCACCAGGTTTTTTATCTGAATTTATTTTTGATACCATAACATCAGCTGGATGTGAAACAATTGCACATAATATACCTGCTAAATAACCACCAGCAAATGAAACTTCAGTTTGTTGTAATGTTGAAAAACTTGATTTTGGTTTACCTAAAAATTTATAAATTCTATCTACTATATTTTCAAAACTTGCAAATTTAACCATAGTATATGGAATTTGTCTACACCATAATGGTACTATTCCTTTATATAATCCAGCTACCCCTTCACTTGCAACAATTTTTTTCCAACCATCAATTATGGAATTAGCATATGGTGGTATAGTTGTTTGAGTTTTAACTTTTATTGTTTCAAATGGACATAATGCAATATCAGCTAAGAATTCAGCACTTGCAGAAGCAGCTAAGAATACACCTGTTTTATAATCTTTTGCATATTTTGGACCAACTAAATCACTATATTTTTTTTTGAAATATTCATAAAAACCATATTTACCAGCTCCTTGTAATGAATAACCAATAAAAGTAGCACCAAACCCAGTGAAAAGGGAATCTCCCAGTGTTTTCATAATAGTTTTCCATCCTTGAATATTTGATTTATATAAATGACCATCAACTTGTCTTCTACATTTAACTAAATCCAATGGTGTAATTGCTGAATGAGTTGGACCACATGCAATCATACCACCTAAAGTACAAGCAGCATAATAAGCTGGTGTAAATTCTCTAATCTTGGAATGGTCTGGTGTTGGTGGTTTTGAAGAAGATCCGACTGATCCACCAGTTGCTGATTTTCTAATTTGATCTTCAATTGGTTGAGTTAATGCATCTGATATACTTCCAGCCATTATGAAATTGAATTTGAATTAATAGATATTAATTTATTTTTGGAAATTTTTTAAGCTAATTTTTTAAAAATTGGAAGAAACAAGACCAATTGAGAAATTTCAGTTTATATTTAAATGGAAGTTTTGATAAGGTTATAAATTGATTGCTAAAAAATTATTAAGGAGTTTTTTTAGAGACCGAAACTAAAACAAATTTAATAAATACCGCATAAATATTTATTTTATTCCAGTATACCCAGAATTTAGTTGACCAGATTTTAAAAATGGTCGAAGTACTTACGACTAACCATTGATTGCGGTTTGTAAAATTTCAAAACCCAAACTTGAAACGTTTTTCAATTATTAAAGTGACAATTTTTATAACTTTAATCGGATTAATTATTTTATATTTTTTATTCTTAAATATTTGTTTCGGAAGTAAAAAAGAAATTCTTTTTCTCTCTTTATTTAAAGTATTAAAAAATTACACAAAAGTATAATAAATAAAATAAATAAATAATATTTCAATCTCGTAAAATTGTGTTATGACATATTTTAAAAAATTAAATACTAATTATATAAAGGAAGAAAGTAGATAATATATTTAAGATCTAAAACTTATAATAAAAACTTAAAACTGAATCAATTTTATTTACAAGACTATGTAAAATTTAAACACTTCTTGCAAAATCTCTTTCTTTAATCATCTTCAAATTCCAATCAACATTTGAAATACTTAATTTGTCGCCATTTTCAGATCTTCCTTCCCATTCACCATCCAATAAACCAATTTCTTGAATAATCTCACCATTAGAAGTTTCACATTCAAATTGATCATCTGGTATGAATTCTAATAATCTCATCCCATGAGTAGTAATTTTGAGCACATCATTATATTCATCATTGATTATACCACCACTACCCATATCAGTTAAAATAGCATATCTTTCTCTTTTACAATCTTTACATTTAATTAAAAAATTAACCACACGTCTAAACCCTGTAACTTCATATTCATTTTGTTTATTAATTACTATCGGATTTGTATGATTTAATTTACATCCGTTACATTGGAATATGAATTTATAATCGTGTGGATAATCTTCTGTGTCAACTGGAGTGACTTTCACTATGTTGTGTAGTGAAGCTTTTGCTTGTAGTAAATATGTTAACATTGTTTAATTTTGGATTTGATTTGAAATAAAAAAAAAAAACGAGAAAAGATTGGAATTAATGCTCATTTTATAAACTTTTGGCAACCTCAATTGGTATTGACCAAATTAAAGCTATTGAATCAATTTTGTTGATTGATTAAAGACTCATTTTGCAATTGTTGCAAAAAAAACTCCAAATTTGGATTTAAGTGCGATTTAAAATTTAAATCCGGTGACATGAAAAATTTGAAATTTGAGTCACAAATTATTTTACGATATTAAACAGGCTTTAAGAACTGGAGTTAAATTAAGTAGTCATTGATACTCTATGAGATACAAAACGTATACGAACAAATTAAGCATGAGATTAGTTAGAACGTTGAAGCAATTGATAAATACGTAATTACAAGAAGTGTTAATCAAAGTGAAAAAGTATAGAGAGGATCACTACTGACTACAAGTAATTGGTTTAACAGATACATTCTTTATTATCATTATATACTTAAAATTCTGTATAATTTAAATTTATTCGATTAACTTTTTATGACCTCGTTATACTCCATTTAACATCAATAATTGAAACTTCGTCATTAGTCTTTTCATCCACGTCATACCATTCATCATCTTCCAAATCTACTTCATTAAATTGGGTATTAGTTTCTTCTCCAACACATTGAAATTTTCCATCTGGTATAAATTTTATAAAATCAATACCTCTTGCATCAATCTCTAATAAACTAACAGGTTTTGTATCTTCTATTTTAAATGATTCATTAGTTCTTGTAATAGTAGCAGAATGTTCATTTTTACATTCTTTACACCTAAATACAAATGATGCTTCACCTCTTGATCCTGAAATTTCATGTTTTTCAAATCTATTTATTTGTATATCTTTATCATGAATTGTTCGACATTTTGTACATTCTATTTGGAAAGTATATTCATATGGTGATTCAGGTGTATCCAATGGTTGTAGATCTGTTACATTTGATAATTCACCTTGTACTTTTAATAAAAATTTGACCATCTTTTATGGTTGTTGAAAATGATTGTACTGAATAAATTGGTTCGCTTTAATTATACATTATTAATTTAATTCTACTATCTTTTTAAGTACAAAAGAAAAAAAGAAAAAAGAAAAAATAATCTTTATTTAATTAATAGAATTTTAAGAGTTAAATTGATTTGGTCCATTAATCAATAATTTTTATATAAACCAATTGTTTTTTATATTTGTTTACTTCAATTCATTATCTAATTTTAATTTTGAAATTCAATAAATTTATAGATTCTTTTTGTTTTTACTTATTCATTTAATCTTTTCAAAAAACAACCACATGTTGTCATTTATCATATCAGCAAATTATAGCAACAGACATAGATAAAAGATAATACCGGATATCGGATTCCTTATACCACATTAACTATTCAAATAAACCTTGACCAAGTACACAAGTACTCAATTATTCAACAATAAATTCACCATAGCATAATAGAAACTTATAAATAATAGCATAAATACAAAATAAATGAGTGAGAATACTCGAATAACTAATCATGATCAAAACATATCACCACAAACATATTCAAATTCAAATCATGGATTTTCTGATATGATACAAGGAGAAGACCTTGAATTTAGAAGAGATAATGATGATGATTCATTTCCTATAACACATAAGATAGAAGCATTAGGTCATATAACTCCTCCAAGTATATTATCAAGATGTTCAACTAATCAACTAATAACAATGGCAGGTGCGGCATCTGGTTTTTTAGCGGGTGTAGTTGTTTGTCCATTAGATGTTATCAAAACGAAATTACAAGCACAAGGAAGTCAAGGTAAAAGATTAAATTTTAGACAAACTTTGGAAACAATACTACGAGATGAAGGAATTAAAGGATTATATCGAGGTTTAGTTCCTATTACAATTGGTTATTTACCAACTTGGACGATATATTTTACGGTTTATGAAAGAGCTAAAAGATTTTATCCAGATTATCTACTACATCATTGGGATATAAATAGTCCTTCATTAAATCATTTTTGTGCAGCAATAACTGCAGGTATGGCATCTTCAATAGCAGTTAATCCTATATGGGTTGTTAAAACAAGATTAATGGTTCAATCAAGTAAAAAATCATCAAATCCAGATGAAATACGGTATAAAGGAACTATAGATGCTTTTAAAAAAATGTATAAAGATGAAGGTATTAAAGTATTTTATAGTGGATTAATACCTTCATTATTTGGATTATTACATGTTGGTATCCATTTTCCAGCTTATGAGTACCTAAAATCTTTATTACATTGTAAAACAATAGATCAACAACATGAAGTATCCGGTTTATTATGGAGATTAATAGCAGCTTCATCAATATCAAAAATGATTGCAAGTACAATCACATATCCTCATGAAATATTAAGAACAAGAATGCAAATAAGGCAGCATAAACAAAAACATTTAGGTGGTGAATGTAATAAACCATCTTTAATTCACACTATAAAACAAATTTTTCATAAAGAAGGTATAAAAGGTTTTTATGCTGGTTATTTTACTAACTTGTTAAGAACTGTACCTGCAAGTGCTGTAACATTAGTTAGTTTTGAATATTTCAAAACTTATTTATTAGACATTAGTGGTAAAACTCGAAAATTAAATAATTAAAGAAGTAATAGATGCTACTGTAATCTTCTTCTACTTAGTAAGCTGTAGATTTTTTTCATAACTAAATTTAGTAATAAATAATTATTATTATTCTATGCAGGTTTTTGAAGAAATCAAAAAGCCGACCAATTTGAAATAAGTTTTACGACCAACAATTGAAGAACCACAATTAAAATACACATTCCACCACAAATGAAACTACTATATATAACGTTTTTCATAACAAGTCTATCTAAAGTATTTGCTGATGATCCACCACAAAATCAAAATGAGATCTCAACTGTCAAATCTGATGTGCTGGAGATCACATTACCTGAACCATTATCATCAGAAGAATTTAATAAAATAACGAGTGAAAAACTAACATTGATAGAGTTTTATTCACCATATTGTCATCATTGTAAGACGTTCTTCCCAACTTGGGAAGAAACATACAAATTACTTAAATCAAAATATTCACTGCTTCAAATAAATATGAATCAAATTAATTGTGTAACAAATGGAGATATATGTGAACAAGAAAAAATAGAATTTTACCCAAATATGGTACTTTATTCTCCAATATTAGATTCTAATAACAAACCTACTGGAAAATCAAAAGCTGTTGATACATTCCCTAGAACACTAACAAAAAATGTCGATAACATTATTGGTTATTTACAAGAATCAGTAGCTGAATATGATCCAAGTAGTGCATTACCAAGTGTATCTAAACAAATGAATGTTGATGAAATGTTAAAAGCTATAGGTGGGGAAATTACGAAACCTATATTTGTATCATTTTGGCAAGCTAATCAAGAACAATGGGATAGTGTTGAAAATGGTGGTAAATTAAAATTTTCAGATAATTGTATTGATTGTATGAGAACTAAAAATGTTTGGGATAAATTAGGAAATAAAATTGTATCAATTTCAGATACTGGTCATTTAATGTGTAAAGATTTCCCCATGATTTGTGAAAAATTACAATTAAGTCAATTTAAAGATGGTAAAGCAACACCACCTGCATTTATTATGTTTATGCCCAAAACAGTGGGGGCAATAAGGTTTGATTATGAAGGTGAAATAGATGTTGAAAAAATGAAAAAATGGGTTAATAAACTTTATGTAAATGCTGCTTTTGAAGTTGTTTCAGCTAGAGGAGTTACTGAAATTATGGAATATGTTAAAAGTTTACCTCACGAAGCAATTCCTCAAACTTATCCATTGACTAATAAAGTAACCGTGTTGTTTTTCTTTGATGTCGATACCTTGACTCCAGAAGATGAAGCAATTTTACCATATATGTTAAAAACATTACAAGATTCTCCATTTAATATTCAATTGTACAAAGCTAAACATAAAAAGATTTTGGAGAATATTCAAACAATGGGAGAAAACTTGATTGATTATATAAATTTTGATGACAAGGAAAAATATGAATATGATAAAGCAATGCAAATTGCAACTACTATTACAACATTACCTTCAATTATAGTTTTCAAAGAGAATTCATTAATTCCAGAAATTTATCAATCTTTTGCAGTTGAACAAATGAGAATTTATGATAAGATTCAAAATTTTTTAAAAACTGCTCAATTTCCATTTAATGGTGAATTAACTCCAGAATTAATATCAACTTATTTTTTAACTAGACCTGAAGATATAAATGAAATGAAAGATTCAAAAGTAGTTATAATTTTCATTGACTTAAAGAATGAAGATCAAACTAATCAAGAACTTTATAAATTATCATTAATTAATCACGAATACAATTTTCTCAAGAAAAAACACTATTTCAACAAAATCCAAAGGGAAAGAGAAATTAAGAATGAACAAGTTGAAAAATTAAAAGCAGAAGATGCAGAAACAACTAAAATATTATCAATGATGAGAAAAGAAGTTCCACATTTATTTAATAATGATGATGTAATATTTACATTCATAGATAAGCAAAAACTGAAAAACTTTAAATATGTAAAAAATTGGAAAATTGATCCACAAAATTACGAAGTTGGTGATGCTCTTGTGGTATCAAGAGATAATAGATATTTATGGAACCAAGATTTAACAGGTACTAAATTGAAAAACGATCCAAAACAAATTAAATCGGTATTAATGTCATTATTACAAAAAGATGGTAAATTACCTATAGGTTTAGTAGGTAGTCCATATGGAGGATATTTGAACTTTATGAACTACATCCATGATTTTGGAATCTGGGGTTATTTATTCATTATTATTCTAGTAGGTGTAATATCAAATATCGGTATAAAATCATTGAAAAAGAGAAGGTATAGATCTCAAGGAATAATTGGAGTAAATAATGGTGCTTTCTTACCTAAAAAAGATTAATATTTTAAATTAATAGACTTATTTATGATATACCTAATAAATTTAATTTTCTAATTTCTGATTCTATTTCTTGTTTATAACTAAAATTCAAAGATCTTGAAGTGAAATTCTTACCAGGAACACCACTAACTTCAGTAAATGGGGGTACGATATATTTTGGTGGAATTATTGTATCTTTTTTTACAATACAACATTCGTATATTATTGAACCTGATTGTAAATGAACATTATCTTCGACTATTACTCTATTACCTATAATTTTCGACTCCGCTACACAGTTTGATCCAATTAAAACGAATGCTCCTATATGAATTGGAGTCTTGATTTCAGTATTTGGTTTAATAAATGTATATTTACCAATTTGAACTTGATTTTGATCTGTGTTGTTTATGGTAACGTTTGAGCATATTGTTATATTTGATGATAGTTTGATTGCTTTTATATCTGTTATACGAGATTCTTTTGAGATTTTGGTTCCCGATTGTAATTCTATACAATCTGTCATATCATTTTCTTGATCGTTGTTGATGAAAGATTATTATTATCAGATTTGAAAACTGAATGAAATATAATACGAGATCGTTACACAAAATTCGATCGATAAATAAGGTGTCATAAAAGTGCTAAATTTGAAACAGCTTACTTTCCCTTTTCAAGTATCTAAAATATTATTCAATTATTGACTTATAATTAGAGTAAATAATTGGTGAAGTATTTAAGCTTGAATCAAGTTTGATTGAAACTTTTAGTAATGTTAATTCGCCCTTCTTAAATTATTTTAAATATGTAAGCATGGTAGCACAATTAAAGGGTCAAATTAGAAGCGGAATAATTCAATTCTCACACAAAAATAACCTTCATTTTTGTGTAATTAAAGAATTTTATTCTTTGAAAGCTTTTGAAAATTAAAAAAACACGTTTCAAAATTAACCCAAGATTTGTCAACAACTTCCCCCGAAGTTTGACAAATTTGGAGTAGTATAACAGAACGCGTGCATGTTGGTCCAATGCTAGAGACAAAAATTCGTAACCCAGAATATCCATTCAAAATAAAACGCGTTAATTACTCCGTTAATAAATATCTCGTAAATAAATTTTAATTAAATAAAAAAAAAAAATGAATACAAAAAAAAATTATTATATTTGTTCAAAATTATTTGACAGAATTTACTTTTATTACTAAATTTTATTTCATTAATTATAAAGAGAATAATCAACAACTCATTCGTTATCAATCAACATGTCAGAAAAATTAATCAGACTTCAATGTGGTTATCAAAATTATGATTGGGGAAAAATTGGTTCATCATCAGCTGTTGCACAATTTGTTAAAAATTCAGATCCATCAATATCAATAGATGAATCAAAACCATATGCAGAATTATGGATGGGTACTCATCCATCAGTTCCATCAATAGCTATAGATAATGGTAAGACATTACGTGAACTAGTTGAATCTAATCCAACTGGTTTATTAGGTGAATCAATAATAAAAAAATTTGGATCATCAAAACAAATTCCTTTTTTATTTAAAGTATTATCTATTGAAAAAGTATTATCTATTCAAGCTCACCCTGATAAAAAATTAGGTGCTCAATTACATAAACAAGATCCAAAAAATTATCCAGATGATAATCATAAACCAGAAATGGCTATTGCGGTTACTGATTTTGAAGGATTTTGTGGATTTAAACCAGTTGATCAAATTGCTAAAACTTTAGAAACTATTCCGGTTTTAAAATCTATAATTGGTGAAGAGATTGCAAATGAATTTGTTAGTGGAATTAAATCAAATGCTACTGCTAATTCATCAGATGATGAATCAAATAAAAAATTAATTCAAAAAGTATTCTCAAAATTAATGAACACAGATGATTCTGTAATTTCTCAAAAGGCAAAAGAATTAGTTGAAGAAACTGAAAAAAATCCACAATTATTCAAAGATATAGATCCAAGATTACCGGAACTTATTCAAAGATTAAATAAACAATTTCCAAATGATATTGGATTATTAAGTGCATTAATTATAAATTACGTTGAATTGAAAAAGGGAGAAGGTATGTTCTTACAAGCTAACATTCCACACGCATATATTAGTGGTGATATTATTGAATGTATGGCAGCATCAGATAACGTTGTACGTGCAGGTTTTACTCCAAAATTTAAAGATGTTAAAAATTTAGTATCTATGCTTACATACGGTAGTGAACCAGTTGAAGATCAAAAAATGCAACCATCAAAATATACAAAATCTAAAGGTGATGCTAAAGTTTCAAACATTTTTAATCCTCCAATTGAAGAATTTTCAGTTATACAAACTGAATTTGATACAAAAGGTGGTTCCCAATTTTTCCAAGGTATAGATGGACCATCAATTATTATAGCTACTAATGGATCAGGTACTATTGAAATTGTAAATCACCCTGCATCAAAACAAAAAATTTCTAAAGGGTTTGTATTTTTTGTTGCTCCAAATACTGAAATTTCAATAATTGCTGATTCTGGTGATGAATTTATAACTTATAGAGCATTTGTTGAAGCATAGAAATTTTAAAGTAGATTTGATATAATACACTAGAATATTTTATTTATTAAAAACTGTCTCTTACTTGTAGAATGGTATTTATGAAAACTAGGTCAAAAGTATAGAAGCATCAATACACTTAATTAAGACCAATACTGCATATAGCTTATTGTTTGTTTTAACTCAAATATTCCAACTATTTCAAAATTCCATGATACCAATTTTTCTTTCTTTCTAACTTTCCTTTTTTCGCAAGAAAAGATTTCCAGTTTGCATTTTTTGTTTTTGATTCTGACATAGCTCCAATAATTTTAGGTGAAGATTTTTGGTTTCAATATAAAATTTTATGCCTGGGCCAGCCCATTCAATAGATTCACAACAAAATCGTTGGATACGAAATTTATAGGCGCTAGATGAATCAATTGTGGAAAAGTAATTTGCTTTAATGCCTGGTAATAATTCCCCAAACAGTTTCCAAGTTATATGGTAACACACTCAGTATTAGGTAAAATGGCCATATATAACACCATGATGAAAATAATTTGGGAAAATATAGCCGTTGGTACATTTGGTTCGTCCTGTCTCTACCCGGATTTTGCAATGTTATGTTGCCTTTTAGTACCCCATGTGATAGGGTTACCATCAGCAAAAATTGTAAAACCTGCTATACTTTTTCGGTCTGATTCGGGTGCATAACTAGCATCCAGAAAACCATATATACATAAGTCTTTCGTTTCTAGGTTTAATCGAAATCGACAGAAAAAGCTTTCAGCTTATCAATTTTGATTCAATTGATTTGCATCATTGGGATTTTTTTCATGTTTATCAAATTCAGTTTATGATAACTACATGATCAATTTAACAATTTTTTATTTTTCAGAATTCATGAATCCAACTCGTCATGATTCTGTTAAGTCAGAGAAGGATGATGATGCAAGTGAATTAGGATTTCTTTTCTTTCAGTTACATCTTTTAATATACTCATGAGGTCTATATTGAAGAACAATTTCTATATTAAAGAACAATTTCTAAGAAATCAATCCAAAATGTGGAAATTTATTCAAATCGGATGTTTAAATATGTGTTGTTGGTGGAGGCTTTTTAGAGACTTTATCAAACATAAATATGAAAGTGATGATAAAAGTTTTAAAGAGTTTCAATAAATTTTCAAAATTATTTGCGCTTTGAAATTTAAAACATCGCAACATACACATATTTAACATGTAATGTTTGTCATCCATGACACCAATCTTTTGTTAAGGATTTCCCAGCTAACTTCGTGTTTGGAGTGAAAACCTGTTTTAACCATTCACATGCAATTTCGTTACGAGTCCAACCTTTATCGGGGTGGTGCATGAGCCATATTCCACACAAATGAGAATTGAGAATTGAATTGCCATGATATTAGTAGAGGCTTTTTTGGACTTTCTCAAGCTTTACAAGTTTTGATGTTAGTTCTAAGGAGCATCGAAATTCCAATACTCTGAATGATTTTTCAATTTAGGCGAAAGAACCAACAATTTATTTTAATGATTGAATCATCAACAGGTATTGGTAGGAATTATGAAAACGATTACTCAAAAAGATTGTCGGCAGTGAAAACCCATACTTCGTCTAAACTGTGTGCATTGATATAAACCAGAGCCTTTGTTGTTTTCTCTGAAGATACCAAAATGAATACTAATCTCATTAGGATTTATATTAATTCAAATGAGATTATCAGTGCTGAATATATATGATTTAAGATGTATGATGTATGATGTACGAGTTTTAGTTAAAATTGTAGATTATCTCTTACGCTTTTGTTGCAATAGTTTTTACACACCATTTCAATTTCTCTATGAAAATATGGGCATAAAGTAGAGTAGATGAGTGACTACGTTATTACAATTTATTTAAACTTCTTCTTCTTTTCAAACTAACAACGAACTTCAATTAGATATATAGTACATGCTTCTTCTTATTATATAAAGTATGTGGATTAATATGGTACTCACAGATGATTCTATATGGTCTTGAAATAGGCAATTTTAAAACCCAGACCTCAAATGTGTTTCTGGTTTCAGGAATTTTTTTTACAAACTGTCTCTTACTTGTAGAATGGTAATTATGAAAACTAAGTCAAAAGTATAGAAGCATCTATACACTGAAAAAAAACCAATACTGCATATAGCTTGTTGTTTGTTTTAACTTGAATATTTTAACTTTTTCAAAATTCCTAATACCAATTTTTCTTTCTTTCTTCTTTAGATTTTTTATCAACCTATTTTTTGCAATATGCTTTCCGCTCCTTGTATTAGCTTGATTAATATATGGTTACTAGTTGATAGATAATTACATCAGCTTTTTAAATTTGATTCAATTGATTTACATCATTGGGATTTTTTTCGTGTTTATCAAATTCAGTTTATGATAATTACATGATTATTTTCACAAATTTTTAGTTTTCAGATGAACCAAATTCAACTTGATTAATTCTGTCAAAATTAGAGAAGAATGATGATGCAAGTGAATTAGAATTCCAGTTATTTTTCTTAAGATATTGAAAATGCTTATTGGATGTGTATTAGAGATAAGTTTCTATTTTAAAGAGGTAGCCATATCATTTATTTTGAATGTTAATATATGTGTTGTTAATGGAGGCTTTTTAGGAACTTTATCAAACATAAATATGAAAGTGATGATAAAAGTTTTAAGGAGTTTCAATAAGTTTTAAGAAATGTTTGCGCTTTAAAAATTTAAACATTGCAACATATATAATTAAAGAGTAGTTTTTATCATCAACGTGTGAAACCTGTAGGGTTTGCGAATTTCGACTGCTTGCTTTATGCTAAGAATAGTAGATAAATACTTATTCATAAAATTTATCGGAGCTAGGGCACTAATAGTTGGTGTTAATACCTTTTGAAGCTACTCAAGGGTTATTTTGTTTTTCCACTCTACCATTGCTTTCATGATGACCAGTGACAGATAAAAAGTGTTTTATGTTGAATAATGATAAAAATAGTTGAAAAATGATGCGGTAAATTGAGGACCTCGATCAGTTAAGATTGCATTTGGTAAACCGTGTTTTGGGAAATAATAGTGAACAAAAATACTCAAGGGTGGTGCATGAACCAGTTTCTGCACAATTGAGAATTGAATTGTCATGGTATTAGTAGAGGCTTTTTTAGACTTTATCAAGCTTTACAAGTTTTGATGTTAGTTCAAAGGAGCATCGAAATTTCAACACTCTGAATGATTTTTTGATTCAGAGTAATGAAAAGAATCAACAATTTATTTTGATGAATTTATGAATACGATTTCTCAAAAAGATTGCCAGCTTGAAGTAGTTGACTATATCATTTGCAATTTCAGTGAGGAAATTGGAATGATGGTTTACCTTGATATCAGCATCATTTACTTTTACAGTGAGTACCCATACTTCGTCTAAAATGCGTGCACTGAAATAAGTTGGAACCTTGATTGTTTTCCCTGTATATCCCAAATAAGTGCTGATTTCATTAGGATTTATTTTAATTTAAATGAGATTACCAGTACTGAATATATAATTTAAGATGTATGATGTAAGATGTATGAGTTTTAAGCAAAATTGTAGATTATCTCTTGCGCTTTTGTTGCAATGGTTTCCATGTTCCATTTCAACTCTCTATGAATATATGAGCATAAAGAAGAGTATATGAGTGACTACGTTATTGCAATCTTTTTGAACTTCTTTTTCTTTTCAAACTAACTACAAACCTCCATAAGATGTATGATTTATACTTCTTACTATTTGAAATCTGTGGATCAATCTGGTATTCACAGATAATTAAATATGGTTTTAGATCAAGATCTTTAAAAGTGATATCTCAATTGTGTTTTCGGTTTCAGAAATTCTTTACTGTGGATCGAGTTAAATTTTCGTTTTTCCATAGAGGGTTTTTTTATTCATTAATCTACTTGTTTCAAGTTCAAACACTGAACTTATTGTTATTTCGAATGTAGAGAGATCAAATTGAGACAAGAGCAATTAAAATTTCGAAGATATCTTTTAACGAGATAATTGAATTTGATCAAACCATTTAAGTGGAAAGTGATTATTGGTATTTGTTAAATTCCAAAGATCGAAAAGTGCTAATATTTGAGGAAAAATAAATTTCTATATATAAAAACAATAATACTGCATATAATTGCATTTGTTTATTATTTAAATTTCTACGCGATTTTTTTTTTATAAGTTTTAATTTAGATTTTGTTTTTTTATAAATCTGTTGTTCTTTTTTTAATTCCAAAAGTATCAATATGAAGAAGTTAAGACTTTTCATAAATTGACTGGCCACTGACTAGCCTCCCGTGCTTTGTCGTCGCAATTCATGACTTTTGTGAAGAAAGCAAGTCTCCAACCAGCGCATTCAACGTTTTTTGTCCAATTTGAGACCCATTTTGAGATTCAATTTTGTTGCTTAGTTTTGGAAACTTTAATGTTGATCAAATGAAATTTGATTTTAACACTAAGGAATTTAAGTATGGTTATCATGTCAGTTTTATCATTCAATATTTCATGAGATTATTTCAAGTCAATACTTTCATTAACGAAGGGTAAAATTATTTGATAATTTATCTCTAGTGCAATTAAAAATGAGATTAATGAATGACTTTTCAGGATTGAAATAGGTGTGAGATTTTTTTTTATTAGCAAAACAAGGTCCTCGTCGCTCTTAAACCAGCTTTTAGGCATGCCTTTAGACATTTCCCATAACAGAAGTCAAAAATCCATAGGATGCATTAATACGTTGTTAGTTCAGGCTCACTCAAAGACTTTGTCAATCAAGTTGTATTTGACGTAAGTTTAGAGGAGTTTTGATGAGCTCAAATACTTTTTATTTGAAAGTTTGAATTCAAAAACTACGACTGATATTGTTACAATTATCGAACCAAGTGGACATTAAGTTTTCGCCCTTAAAAATGATTGTTGGTCGTATAGTTTTTCCAGCCGTTGAAAGCATTTAGTAATGTATAATTGTATGACGTGTATGAAATAGTTTCAAACCTTATGATCTCTTTAACCTAATTTACGTCTAACCAAAGAGTAATATACAACTGCAGATATATAACAATTTTTAAAAGCTAACAAAATGTTCTAATTATGTATTATTTTTAAAAAAATGTATCTATAAACAATCTATCAATATCAAATATTTCTTATATTCTTCATCATTTAATCTTTTGTACTTAAATTTTCAGTTCTTTCAATTAAATCAATAATTTGTTGTTTATTAGGCCAAAATCCCCAACCTAATTGTAAAGCTTGATATAATCTAACCCCTAATTTATCAGCAAATGACCAAACTAAACCAGGATCTCTTAAAAATCCTCTACCAATAAATGCAAAATCAAATACTCCATCTTCAATAAATTTAGCAGTTTGTTCTGGATTAGCTTCTAATCCTCCAACACATGATACTAATAATTTATCACCAACATGTTGCTTAATTTCACGAGCTAATGGAACATGAATTGGTTCTGTATGTTTAATTCCTGATCTTGGTGGTTGTCTATAATCATTACCTCCAGAAGAAATATCTAATAAACTTACTCCCTTTTCAATTAAAATATCTGCCAATTTTTTACTATCTTCAATATTCCAAGATTCTGGATCTGGACTGTTTTCTTTGGCTGATATTCTAACAAAAATTGGTATTTTTGTTATATCAATTTTGGATTTTACATTGTCTATGACTTCACTTAAAAATCTAGTTCTATTTTCAAATGATCCACCATATTCATCAGTTCTTTTGTTTGCAATAGGACTATAAAATTCATTAGCTAAATATCCATGAGCAGCATGAAGACTAATAACATCAAATCCACTAATTTCTACTGCTCTTTTGGCAGCATCTCCAAAATCTTCAATAATTTGTTTAATTTCTTTTATGGTTAATTCTTTTGGAGTTGCTAAATTTCCATGAGGTCTGAAAGGTATAGCTGAAGGTGCTTTAACTTTATCTGGCCAACCACCAACTGATTCATCAGCTAATTGTTCCAAATGTAAAAACATTGGTTGACCACTTGCTTTACGACCACCATGATTTAATTGTATACTAATTAATTGTTTTTGAGAATGTGCATAATCAACAATTGGTTTTAAACTTTTAGCTTGATCATCAGTCCATATACCTAAATCATGAGGACTTAATCCACCATATTCACTAACTGAAGTACTTTCAACAACTGTAATACCTGGACCTCTTGTTAAAAATGAACCATAATGAATCAAATGATAAGGAGTTGCTTTAAATTCATTATCGGCTGAATATTGACACATTGGAGAAACACCAATTCTATTTTGTAAAGTTAATGGACCAACTTTTAATGGTTTGAAAATAGTTGGTGCTGGTTTATTTGGATCTGATTCATTTTCCTTAAAAGTACCTGCTTTGACTGGTGGTTCTGGAACATAATATGGAACAGCATTTGAATCTGTAGCTTCATCAGATGAAGTAACTTCTTTTGGAATAGTCATTATTCTTGAGCTTGTTATTAATTAATTAATCTAGTGTGGTTGATAAATATAGATATTGAAAAAGAATATTTAATAATTGTGGAAAATTCTTTGCATATTTATACAGCAATTCTAATTTAGTTAGTATTCAAAAATGATATTTAAGAAAGTAATGGAAATGTGAAACAAGCTTAGTTGAATTTGAATTTGCTTATTAATAAAAATAACGTTATAAGCCGCAGTACCTTCCCCAATTGGTAATTTCTTAGCAATTCTTTAAGTTTTGTGTAATGAAACTCAAACAAATTTAAAAAAGGTTTGATATCCGAAAAAGGTATAATATCCGAAACATAACTGTTGATGATTATTAATTGATACTTATTTTAAAAGCTGGTAATCATGTACCAATTATGTCAAATACTTGTAATACCTAAAGCCCATCATAAATCCATCATGCAGTTAAATCTTACCTTTTTTCTTTCTGATATTATTGGTTTCAAGTAAATCAAGTGATTTCGGAAATACAAATTAATTTAAATTTTCAACTAATTTTTTGTGGAAAATCTAAGTAAGGAATATGAAGAGCATCCTTGAAGAGTCAAGTGATTGATTTTGTGTTTTTAGTAACTTTCAATCAATTTCTCAATAGTTGAAATCGATAGAAAAGAATTGAATTTATGTATTAAAAGCAGTATGTAACATTCAATTATTGTTATTGAATCCTGTCTTTACAATCATAGTAATGATTTATATACAGTATTATATACAGTATTTTATATGTAAAAAATTAATAAATGAAAAAATAAAAAATTCGTCTAATAAAAAAAAATTTAATTTAATATTTTGATTTTATTTTTTTTAAAAAAATTACAAAATTAACAAATTTGTCTTAACGTCGTTTAGTTGCACGTTTGTTTCATCCATGTTGTAAATGTTATCTGGTTGGAGAAAAAAATTTGTATCTTGATTGGAATACTTTTGAAATGTTGCTCAAACTTTGTTGTTGAATGGACATTAAAGATTTTGAAAATATAACAGTTTTTCGTATATTTTGAAAATTATTTTCAATTTATACAATCTTGTTATTCTGAGTTGAGAGATGCTTTTTATGAACATAAAGTAAGGAAACCTCAATAATGAAAGTTTTTCCATGTCCTGGTAAGGCAAGAATCAATAATGTTAATGTTACAAACATCATAAATTAGGTGCTGGTTCTTTTTTGACTTTATCAACTAACAGACTGAATTTGATTTTTGAATTAGTTTGATTTTGATGAAGTTGAGAGGGAATTGGATATACTACAATTTAACATTAAAGATTGCAGTGGATCACCATTATGATGTATTTCCCATAGTAAGTTCGTTTGTAACCTCGTCAGGTTATAAAGAGCAATTTTTCAAAGGCCATTTTAACTGCATAAAATTCCTTTATATGGATGTCCCAATTAATTTGATTAGAGACTGGCACCAATAGCTTGATGGTTTGCATCAATTTCAATTAGTATGTGCCGAAGTCGTTCATTCCTTTCCATATTTGTTTTTGATTTTGTTATAGATTATGATCCACCACATCAAAAGATGCATGTAATTGGCAATCCCTTTGAACTGATACATGAAAGGTATGAAGGTTAGCCGCACCTTCAAACCGCGGTATGAGGTACTACTTCAAGGGTTAGTATGAGGCTTGTGACTTGAATTCTGTGACATTTTTCCAATCTGAGATTAATTTATATTTCGATGGAAATTTCTAAATATATGTTATTGTAATTATGTATGATGTATGATAATATTTAAAAAATTTTTGTAGCATAATCTCTACATTTAAAATTCTGGGACCTGCATTTTCATTACCAAAATTTTTTAATTTTTGATAATAAAGTCATTTCATATCGTTGTGCCCCAAAATGAATTCACTCGACTTCAATTTCGTATGAATGCAGGGTAAAAATTTCAACTTCTTTTCAATTTCTTTTCCAAAAGAGGTCGTATATTCTGAATAATAGCTAATAAAGTCATGTTGCTTATCAAAAGCTCTGATTCTTAATCAGCAAAACTTAAGAGTCCTTGATTGATTATTGGATGATATATACAGAATAGATGATCGAAGGAGGTTTTTCTAATCTTGAGAGTCTCAAAACAAATCTTTGCTGCATTTTGTTTCAGAAATTGTAAAGGTGAAGAGAATATGGGTTAAATGGAAATTTAGCTTGTCACTGTTTCTCGAAAATTTTTTAAAAATAAGTTAAATGGTCGAGCACAGCTACATTCTCTTTTAGTCAGATGAAGAATTTGTTGCATAGCGAAATTGTTTCATGTATACTAATCTGGTAAGCAAGTACTGTATTAGAATTTGATGCATGATTCAGTATAATGTATGATTATAAAAAGTAAAACTTTTTGTAGACTTATCTCTGATCAACTTTGTCTTTCGACTTATTGACAAGGTCAATTTTTTTGTCCTTTGTTGAACTAGTTACAGTTTTCTTACACTTAATGACATGGAATCTAAGTTTAAAAGAAAAATATATAGTATATTTAATGAATTCACAATAACTCCAGTATTTAAACCTTTTAACGTCAATTTATACATGCTGCAAATTCTGTATATAAAATAAAAGTAAATTACGCAATAATTCTCAACGTTCCTAAAATTTGTTTCCATCAACTTCATTCTGATAATCTTATAAGTTTATCATTCTCGGGTATCATTCTCATTTAGCAACCTTTGATTATTTATTATTTGTTGTAATACTACCCCTTTAATGTTATAAAAATCTGCATAGTTTTCAAATATTGAATCTTGGGATGCAACCACACTGTCACATCCATATTGAAAGATATCTCATGAATTGCATTGCTTTGATATGGGTAAACTTCTGCTTCCATTATTACGGTCAGTTTGATAACGGTCATTCAATTAATTGGAATTATTCAAGTGTTGTTCAAACCTTTGATAGACATTGAAGATTTTGATGTATTACAATGTATTTGTAATTACAATTGATGCTATTGTTATTTTTTGTTGCAATTAATTGACATTAATCAGGAAAATGATTATGATCGAGGTATGTTATTGCTTTACCGGTATTGATTTCAAGCCCATCATCGATTTTGTTCATCTTGGGTTTATACTTCGAGTATATCATCTTCAATGCTATGTGTGAGTTAACAGCTACTAACATTGCTACATCAAGATCCACGATTCGGTTCATGAATGAGAATATACACTTCGTTTTAGGATTTACTTTTTCAAGTGATAAATAGGACCATTAGCATAATGAAATATAAAACCTTCTGTTGATAAACTAGTATTAGCATCATCACACCAACTCAGATCACAACAACCTTGAAGTGATTTATTATTTGCAGTTTTGAATCATTCCATGAGATTGAGTTGTAGGTTGATTATATGAAGTAGTATTGATTAAAGCCTAGTCAAATATTGGTGCCACATTCTTTTCGACTTCTTCATTTTTAATGAAGATGGAGTTGAGAGGATATTGGAGATTTTGCAATATTAATCATATTGTGAATTAACACTAATACGTTGATTAAGATATCTGACTTCTAACTACAAAGTCTTGAAGTTAATTCTATTCTATTACGAAGTCCATGGTATCCAAAAGTTTAAACAATACTTAGCTTTCAAGTGTTTATCTAAAAATATTTTAAGTGCTTCTTTTGTTTTTCCATTGATGCTTGAGCATCTGAGATATTATGTTGACTTAGAAATTCGGCATTAGCAGGTTGATACACAAAATTATTTAAATCAATTTTTTCATTCAGTAATCTGATCATCATAGTTGCATTGATTGAACAAAATGAAGACAACATCAATTCATTACATAAATTTTCCAATATCGTTGCTGTTAATGATTATATTCACCTAACTTTAAGGTGAAAATTTTAATAAATTTTGTATTATGTATCTTGTATGCTGTACTAGTTATTGTAGCATTCACTCTACACTCAAGACCTTGAGCTAATACTTATTAAGAACTACATTTTCTTCTTCACTAAAAAGCTTTTTTTAAAATATGTTTCATAATAGAAATATAATAATCGTTTCATGCTTTTTGTGACTCAAATTGAAACCAGTCAGTTTATTTTCTTATTCGAAAGTTTCTCCTTCTTTAATATATATAAACTTGTAAGACCCGCAAGAGAGGATCTCATCTTTTTTCTTTCATCATTGACTGTTCTTTTAGCTAGACCCAAGAAACTGTCTATGTCGCTTATCGATATCGAATTTGTCGTATTTACCATTTGACAGACGTCTTATATAAGATTCTTTATTTGGTTATCAAATATTAAGTTGATCGTCAGTCAAGATTTCTTTGATATCGTGAGTTTCGAAATGAAAAAATATAGTTCTGGTTCATTTTAAAATAAGCATGATAAAGTTATTTGAATGAGAGTATTTGTCCTTTGAGTCAGCAAACTTTTGACAATCAGTGAAGCATTTGTTGAAGAAATGCTTTAGATACCAAGCATTTGTGAAGATGTTATTGTCTAAGAGTTGTATAAATTTGGTTAGATTGTCATATACAAGCTGGTGAATTTTACAACAATTATTGTCACCTTTATAGTACTTGATATAGATTTTAATATACAAAAATTGTATGATGCAAGACACAAACCACACAATCGTGTAGCCTATTGTTCCTCTATTACTAGTCTACTAATTTGTTACTTGGTCCAAGAGCCAGCTAAATTTTTTTGCAATCACCTTGTGTGCAAGTCTGACAAGAATCACCACCTCAGATGCAAACATAAGTGCGTTGATTAAGTTTGAAATTATAAGTACATAGAGTCAATCAAATATAGTCAACTATGTTAAATATGTTTCGAGGTTGAATTGTTGTAAGTATCCTTTTTAATAATAATTAACGTTACATAATATTTATTACTGGTATTACATAATAAATTACATAATACTTTCATACTTTTTTAATGAAATTTCAACGAAAAATTAATCAATAATATCAAATTTATATAATTTACTTACTTTATTGAAAGAAATTACAACCATTACATTTATACAATAACATCAATTGATTTATCAATTATAATATAATCACGTAAAAAGAGTAATTGCGCTGAAATTTTTGGTAAAGAATTATTGAAAAAGTAGAAAACTGGTGATAAAACAACTTATTATCTATATAATCAAAAGGGGGAAATCAGACTATTGAAATAAAAATAAATCAAATATAGTCAAAAGATCATCAAATAATTAATAAACTTGAGAAATGACTGAAAATACATCAAGAACTGAAGCTACAGCTTCAGCATCAGAAAATGAAGAAAAAAATTTAGTTCAAGAAGAAGTTGATGCAAGAAGTATTTATGTTGGTAATGTAGATTATCAAACAACTCCAGAACAATTAGAAGAATTTTTCCATGTTGTTGGAGTAATTGAAAGAGTTACAATTCTTTTTGATAGATTTTCAGGTTTACCAAAAGGTTATGCTTATGTAGAATTTGAAAAACCAGAATCTGTTGCAAGAGCTGTTGAAGAATTACATGGTAAAGATTTTAGAAACAGGGAAATTAGAGTTTCAGAAAAAAGAACAAATTTACCTGGTTTCAGAAAAAGAGGTAATGGATTTAGAGGTGGAAGAGGAAGAGGAAGAGGATTTAGAGGTAATTTTAGAGGAAGAGGTGGTAGAGGTAGCTATAGAGGTGGAAGAGGTGGTTACAACAATCATACTAATGATGATGGAAATGGTAATGGTGATGGTAATGGTAAAACTGAAGAAACTGAAGCTTCAACTGATTAAAAAATTTGAACTTGATGGTTTTTTTTTTATATAGTTATAAATTTAATAAGTATGTTTATGAAAAGGAAATACATGAAAAAGTGAGTTATTGTTGAACTGATGATGTAAATGTTAAATTCTGAAGGTGCTTGATCCATGAACGTTAGTAAGTTGTGTCATGTGTCTTTTGTCACAAACCTACAATTGTACGACAAAAGATCAAGACACAAAAAATAGATTTATAATGTTTCAAATTTCTCATCTCAGTGTAATAATTAGTTTCATACTTTATTCAGATATATAAACAACAACAGGTTCAAAATGGTCTCAGTAAGGAAAAGAAAGATGGCAAGATCATCAGTTAAGAAAAGTACAAGAAGAGTAAAAGATAAGCAAAGAGATATAAATATATATTCAAATCCAATAATTGCCAAAAATTGGGATAAATCATTAACATTAAAACAAAATTATAAAAAGCTAGGATTAACTTCGAAATTAGGTAAGCCGGCAGGTGGATCTGAACAAAAAATAGAGACTTTAAGTGACATAAGGAAGAAAAATAAAAATTCATCACAAAGTATAAGTATTGAAGATATAGAAAATACAGATGATCCATCAAAAATACCAGAAGGAGAAGCAAGAATAGTAAGAGATCCAGAAACTAATGAAGTTTTAAAGGTAATACATGGTACAATGAAAGTAAATGAAACTTTACAGGAAGAAGAGCCACAAAATTCAGTCATAACAGAACTAGAAGAATATGCTTCAGCTCATGCTAAACCGAAAAAAGAAAGACATTTATCTGAAAGAGAAAATGAATGGATTGAAAAATTATATAACAAATATGGAGATGATTGCGAGAAAATGAAATGGGATAAGAAATTAAATGTTTATCAACAATCAGTGGGAGATTTAAAGAGAAGAATAAATAAATGGAAAAAAATAAATAATATTTAGGTAGGTGTATCTAGTACTTTATCTATAATGTCACTCATAATTGGTTTCAACTCTGATTTATCATATAAATTGATCAATTTTTTATCCTCTTGTTCATTGTTTTGCAACTCTATTAGTTCAACAAAATTCGGATCTATAGGAATATTCCCCAAATACTTAAGATTTAATTGATTCGATAAGGCTAACCCACCACCACTTGAAAAAATATTTGTACATTCTGAACAATGAGGACATATAAATCCAGACATATTTTCAATTATCCCCAATATCTTAAAATTGACTTTTTTACAAAAATTTATCTCTTTTTTAACATCAGAAGTTGCAACTAATTGTGGAGTTGTTACAATTATTGCTCCATCTAATTGTGAAACATATCTTAATTCTTCTGCTATTGCTATATGTTCATCTGATGTTCCAGGTGGTGTATCAATTAATAAATAATCTAATTCTTCACCATCATTACCACTCCATATAACATCTTTCATGAATTGTTTAATCATTGCTGTCTTTTTTGGACCTCTCCAAACTATTGAATTTCCTCTATCACCAATTAAAAACCCCAAAGACATCAATTTCAATGATCCACCATTTGCAGTATTATAAACTTGTACAGGAACCCAGCCTCTAGATGATTGATGAACTTTTTGATGTTCAACTCCAAACATTCTTGGTAATGAAGGACCAGTTAGATCAATATCCAATACTCCAACTTTAAAACCTTTATTTACTAAAGTCAATGCCGTTTGGGTTGTAACTGAAGATTTTCCAACACCTCCTTTACCTGATAGTATTAGTACTATATGTTTGACATTATTCAAAGATTTAGGTGTCTCTTGCAATTCAGGGTTTGACATCTTTCGATTATTTGGGAAATTTTGAGTTTCTTGATTTCTTAGTAATCACATCTTGAGTTTTAAACCTCCATTTTTGTGTAATAATGAATGAGAGATTGCAAAATTGCAAAACAAAAATTTAACAGAAATTAGGTAGAAGTTTGTGATATTCTTACAATATTTGAGTGAATGTTGGATGTGTCTATTGGTTGCGATATATGGTTTATATTAATTTAATACAATAGTGTTATACAGATGTTTTATTGAACTTGAAACTATATAGTCTGATTGTTATTGGGTTGTTTTATATATAATATTTCTATATGAACAAATCCAATATCTATCATTTTTATTGTACAGATTTAACAGATTTTGAAACGGAAAAAGTACTTTTTAACGTTGAGCAAATAACTTTCTAAAAATTTTATATAAATCTAAATCGCTTTCATTTTTCAGCTTTTTCTGAACAATGAAGTCGTTGCCATTTAATCTAGGAAGATAATTTAATTCAATTAATTTTGCTAAAATATCTTGCATTGGAATGTAGTTGTCTCCGTACATAGTAAAATAATTAATCATGCACTCTTTCTCATGTTCTTCATCGATATAATCAGCAGGAGCCATCCAGTCACGAACATCACAAGCAGCTCCCAATAGGTTTATATTCAATTGCTCACATAAAGTTGAAATGCCCTCAATAGGCTCTATAGACCATGCACCCGTACAACAGCCACAATTGCAAGTATCTTTATTTCTATTATCTTCTATTATCCCTAGTATCTTAATGCTATTTTTTTTACAAAAGTTTGTTAAAAAGTTTGGCCCTGATGTCCCAACTGATTCTGAATTAATTACAACTATTGCACCATCTAACTGTGTCAAATGTTTTGTCTCTTCCATCAAATGAGACTCTCCAAAAGATCCTGCAGGTGTTGTTATTAGTAGAAAATTCAACGGTTGATCTGTACTCCAAACAACATCATATGTTAATTGGTTTATAAGTTTTTTTTTTTCAATACCTCTGAAACTGTTTAAGTCACATTCGCTATCTTTGATTAATCCGGTTGATATAAGCTTTAAAGAACCTCCATTTTTTAAATCGTTCTTGCTTAACACTTCTTGTGGTATCCAGCTATCATTGGATCGATGGACTTTTGATCTACAAACGAAATACTCATGTACATAAATAGACTCTCGGAAATTTATTTCCAAAATTCCAACGTTATAACCTTTCTCTGTTAATGCAAATGACAATTGAGACACGATATGATCTGCTTCCCTAAAATCTGGTCCAGTTTGACTGACCATATATATTATATGCTCCACATTGGGGATTATTTTGAATTTTGGCTCTTCTAGGTTTGAACATTTATGATCTATTGAATCTGGGAACGTCTGATGCATTTCAAAAAGATTTTGTAGTATCAATTTAAAAATTATTGGTTTACAAAAACGCTCTTTATGTTTTAAGAAACTTCAAAAGACTGGGTGAATGACTTTATATATAAATTACCTCATTGATTTTTTATCAAATCATGTTGCAGATTCGAAAACAATACTCATTTGAAATTAATATTTTAAGCGGCTCTACAATAATTGTAAACAAATTGGTAGCATAGTTACTGAATCATCATCAGAAAATAGTCAATTATATTCAAAATTTGTATCTAATTTATAAATATATTCATTTCTCAATTAATCTGAATTAAGAGGGCTAGTTTGATTCAAACAATTTATTTAATACTTCTCTCATTGGTGTGTCTTTCTGGCCATGCTTATGATAAAAATATTCCTCAATCAAGTAAGTTCTCTCATATTCATAATCAAATTCTTCATTATATGAAGGGCCGAAATCCTCACAGTCTTCAATATCACTAACTGATCCCAAAAAGTTTATATTTAATTTCTTACATAAAGTTAAAATGCTACCTGTCGGGTGATTTGACCAGCTGAAACCACAAAAGCAAGCATCCATTTCTCTGTTGTCTTCGATAAGTCCTAGTATTTTGATGTTATTTTTCCTACAAGAATTAATTAACTTTTGAGGCTCTAGTGATTCTGAATCAACTACGACTATCGTACCATTAAATTGTGTAAAATATTTTAATTCATTCATCACGAATTGTTCTTCAAAAGTTCCAGCAGCTGTTGTTACCCAATGGCCGATCTGTCGTCCACACAACATCGAATATTAATTGTTTAATTACTTCTTCTTTTTCAACACCTCTGACATTTCCTAAATCAAAGTTAGTGTTTTTAGGCAAATTTATAGACATGAACTTTAAAGATCCTCCACTTGCAAAACTACTATTATTTACAATTTCATGAGGTATCCAACCTTCTGAGGTTTGATGAATTTTCGATTTTCGAATTCTAAAACAATCCAATAAATATGAGTCCATGAAATCAATATCTAGTACTCCAACATTAAATCCTTTCTCTGCTAAAGCTAATGACATTTGAAAAACTATATGTTTTGGATCTCGAAATTCTGGTCCAGACTCACTGACCATCAAAATTATATGCTCAACGTTTGCAACCGTTTTGTATTGAGTTTGTTCAGCCAACATATTCTTATCATTTTTTGTATTTGAATACATTTTTTAAAATAGTGATAGTTTTAAAGTAATGTTTGAAATCATTTTGTAGACAAAGTATGATTGTAGATTGGATTTTACAAATGGTTCTTGGTGTGCACAAAATGCATGATGATAATTGTTGTTTCAAAAACACGACTCACTTTCGTTAAGCGGTAATTGACTATGAAACTAAAGTTGAAAAATACAGAGCTCATCAAAGCAACAAATAAGCTATCAAGTAAACAAATTATATTTAGTTTTAACTGGAAATTTTAATAAGTATGTCAGTTTTAATAATCAAGTCATTAAGAAAGGATACACGCATAAAACGTAACTTGAATTCAGTTACTTCATAATTTTGGTGAGGTATGAAAAACAATTCGAAAAACACCCAAAAGCTAGCTCATAATTGAGACTAAACAGTACAAATACAAACGATATAATTAGTTCTATTGAACAAAATAACTTTTTACAATTTTTGAAACATTAACATTTTAAAAAGAAGTAAATAAATTTAGAAAATTGTTAATGATAATAAAATAATTTAATTTTGTGTAAATTCTCGTACAAAAATAAAATATCAAAATTTATCAATTGAATTAAAGAACAACAAATTCATTTAATCAATTCAATTAATACATTAAAAAATTATCAATTATACAATAAAGCTCACTCGTCTAAACATTCATCCTTAAGCACTCACATTTAATCAATGTCATCTAGATTTACGGCTGCTGGCGGCGCACATCAAAGATCCGATTTAAGAACTCAATTATTTAATACACCAACTCACCATAATTTTACAGGAATACATAAACAAAATTTTAATAATTCACCATCACGATCGCAATCACAACAAGAATCTTCAAATCCACCACTGAGAAACTCAACTGCATCACCATATGATCAACAACAACCACAACAACAAAAATATAATGAATCTTTATTAAATTCCTTAGAATCTCAAAATGATGAAGAAATGAATTCAATGGGATTAAAAATAAATATGCTAAAAAATTTAGGAGAAAAAATGGGAATAGAAATTAATAAATCAAATGTATTAAATGATGAAATTACAAATTCTTTTGAAAAGGGGAAAATAACTTTAAAAAATACTTATAATAAAATGATTATAATGTCTCAAAAAGCTGGAATTAGTTGGAAAATGTGGTTATTGGTTTTTGCAATTGTTGGATTATTTTTTTTTTACGTTTGGATACTATAATGTAATAGATAATTTTCTTAATGAATTAATGCTCAATGGAAAGTGTATAAAATTTATGTAAGAAAGTCCAGAAATACCATTGTGTTGTATAATGATTTGACCGTCGAAAAAAGATTGTGGTATTCAGAGCTCAGTATTTTTCGTTGTTTTATCTAGCCTTTATACATCATACAGAATACATTAACTATTTATTTCCTAACTATTACCACTTCGCTGCAGCTAAAACAGATTTTGATTCAAATGTCGAGCTCTGATATAAAATCACTGCGGCTAAAAAAGATTCTGATTCAAAGGTCGAGCACTAGTATAAAACAAACCCGTAAACTTATGCCATAAACTCAATAACCAAAATGCCAAAAACCTTGAATATCAATTATCATCGCAAGTTGATAGATTCTCAAAGATTCCGTAATTATTGAATTTAGATTAAGACATTACTAGTTTTTTGGTTCATCACCTTGTTGTTGATGCAGATTTAAATATAACTTGAGGAGGAGTTTAGAAATTTGAATTTCTGTAAAATGAACATCCATATCATTTAAAAGTAAAGTCTTTCTCTTGCTGAGCTAATTAGAAAATCTGTTCAACGTCCAGATTCATTAACTGGTACTGTATTCTATATTAGCCCCAATGCTTTTTTTTTTGTAGAGCTTTCTTACATCACATAATATTAATAAGCAATATTATAAATGATCAAGATCAGCACATAAACTGATACCAACCTCACCTTACTTAACTCATAATACACACTCGAAGATCCAAGAAAACGAAAATACAAATATCATTTAGACACAGCAGATGAGGTACCCATTGTAAGGAAAAGCTACCCATGATCATCAATTTCAATTGTAATTTCGTAATTGCATATCAATGATTGATAAATTGAAATATTAAACGACTTCGAGTAATTTTATATGAATTCATAACTTTGTATGAAAATATACATAAAGTAAGCAAAATTCTCACAACTCTAAATATTAATCAAAAGATATCTTTCTTGATTAATACTTCGAAACATTGCATATTTGATAATAATTCATTTTAGATACAACTATCAAATGTTCCATCTCAAAATGGACTCGCCAAACTTTTGAAATAATCAGAACTGACTTTCATAATAACAAACTTGCACTTGAGTCTTTTCATTTCTCATCTGGTTTACCGTTTCAATTTCTTCATGGAAAACAATTTTCGTAAATTCAACAACCAATCAATAAAAACCTAAAAAGATTATCAAGTCTTGAATAATTGATTGATAAGCTCTAAAAGAATCCAAAATTATTGAATTTAAAAGTGATGACTTTCTATCTAATGATTACACTTTATACATTACTGGCAAAAAAACATATAGATTTCCTGAACTAAGAAGCAACAAATTTCTCAACGATTCTCAGACTTGAAACTTCTCACTATTAGCATGTTAGATAAATAAATTAACTTGGTGAACATCATTCCGGTCTATGATACTAACAAATATGATTCAAAATTCTAATGAATCATACTTTGATAATACCAAAAATATGCAACATTAAATATCAATCAAATATAAATGTAGGACTAATTTGAACAATACTTTAAGCTGTATTAAAAATAAGATGCCCCAAAACAATTCTTAATTATGCCTTCATTGATCTAATTAAGCTGATGTTAATTATAAATTTTGGAATTATCATATATACTTATTCCAAATGTGTTAAAATACGATATTAAATGTACAACTAATTAAATCAAATTATCTGGTACAAATATTTTTACCCAATTCTTAATAAGAACAGGCAAGAATTAATTTTAAATGTTAGTAACAAAGTTTTAATTCATAGGAAAGCTAATATGTTATTAAAATATGGAAATAATATTAGGGACCCATATTTAAACAATTTGTAGAAATTGATGCCCAAGTTGACAACATTGTACTCTATTATACAACTTTAACCCAAAAGTGATCAAAAAATTTCTGACAGCTAACACCATTCGAAGCTGATTTATTATTTTTTATGTCAAAATTTTTTTGTTTTATATTTTTTTGACACTCGTTTGGTAGCAATTTGCTCTATTAAAATTTGTTCATTAAGAAAGTAATTTTTATACGATTGTTTAAATATAAGTACAGTAAAGAATTGAACATATTTTAGATTAGTAGATTAAAAGCGATTAATTATAATCAGAAATTTTATATCTTGTGATTCCATATAAGCTTTAGCAAAAAATCATTAGAAAAAGTTGCAAGACAAGTGGTAGCACGTGTCACTCCACATAAATTATAATAGTAGTACAAAAATTATTATACTTATAAGTTACGGATCAACCATAATTATAAAGTATTCTTTGATCATCACAGATTCAAAATACAAATTACTTTGTAGTTAAATGAAATAAGTATTTTAGTAAGAGTAATAAACCAACATATCATCAAATTAATTCATAAATCATATGATCCATTGATTTGTACATGCCATCTGATGTTCAAAAAGTTGATTCCAGATCAACAAATAATACCAATACAAGATTAAGATCAAATTCTGCGTTAAAAAATTGGAAAAAACAATCATATAAACAATATCAACCTAAATTCTTGAATAGTTTAACCACCTCGGGAACAAATGCATTATCAACATCATCTACCACAAAAGATATACCATTACCATCAATTGAATGTTTCGAATTACAATACATCCTAAATAATGTTCTAACAAATGAATCACAACAAGTTATAAATGATTTATTAAAAGTTACAACAAATTATCAAAACGATTTAAGAAATGAAATTAAAAAAAATTTATCAATAGAACAAAAAATTCAATTTAAAAATATAAGTATATGTAAAAATATTCATCAAGTTAATCAAATTATTCATCAACGTAAAAAAAAATTGAAGAAAGTTGTTGTAGGTAATTCAAAGTTTAATTATTTGTTAGGTGATGGCTCTCATCAAGATGAAAATGATATTAATCAATTGTTAATAAAAAGTGTTGAAATTAGTGATCGAGTTAAAAGTACTACAAAAAATCTACGAGCTTTGGAGTTGAAGGTAAGCAATGGGGAAAGTTTTATTAACAATGAGAAGTATCCAAACTTATTCAGATTATTTAATAAAGAGAAACCGAAGGAAGAACCACCAACTTCGTACCAGGATATACTACCACAAAAGCTAACAACACCTACTGTCAGCAACAAGCAATTTCCAGATGATGAGGATGATCAACCACCATCAATTGATTTACTGCCCAAAAATAGCATTTGTTCACTGGAAGAAACTCAAAAATCAACATCAACAGAAGTGGAAGAAGAAGAGGCTTTCAAAAATAATATTTCATTAATTACAATAACAAAACCTTTACCAGCACAATCAACAAGTCCCCAATCAAATGCAACTATTGAGTTTGATGGAGATATAGAACCACTGGAATTTGAAAATTTTATGTCATCAAGCATAGCCAAGTATAGGACACTACAAAAACAAAAACAAGCGTCAAAACAAATTCTAGCATTTGAAAATGATAATGATAGGAATGGAGAAATAGATAATGATGATGAATTCATCAATGCAAATAATATAATAGAATTCCCTTCGAACTCGATAATCCATAATAATCCATTAAACTTACTATATTCTCAATTGATTTCAAATCCAAAATATCAATCTCAAGAACTGGAACTAAGTACACCACCAAGAAAAAATAATTATCCATTTGCATCAATATTGAGTATAAAATCATCGGCCACTATTAAATCCACTGATCAAATATCACACTTCAAGAAATTGAGGATTAATGGAAGTCCATTAAATACTGAACATTATAGAAAAAAATTGGAAAAGGAAAATAATCATACCAAAAAAATTGATGATGCTGTGTTGGCTGAAACCTTATTAGAAACTTTGGTGGTTGATGCAGAAAATCAACAAAAAGAACAAGATAATATAGGTAATAATGAAGATGATGAATTGTGGAACTCTTCTGGCTTGACGAGTGAGGAAGAAAATGAAGAAGAAACTAACATAATATTAATGAATAATGAATCTCAAGAATTAAATGACTTAAATTCGAATTTTTCATCAACTTCAGATTCAGACTCAGATTCAGAATCTGACTACACCAAAACAAATGAAATTAACCCTAGAAATTTAACAAATATACAATTCACAAATCAGTACTACAACAATTTACAAAAGGATTTCAAACAAAAACAGCAACAACAACAACAACAAAAACAAAAACAGAAAAGAAAACTAAAAAATAGTAAAGAACTTTCACCAATAAAAATCTCATCACTTCATATAAAAGAATTATCACCAACTCCAAAACATAAACCATCACATCACATCCTAAAACCCAAGCGATCAATCCTAAAAACTCAACCACAACAACAATTTCCTAAAAAATCAATCAAAATAATTACTAGTGCACAAACAAGTAATAAATCATCTAGATCTTCAAGTTTTGATAAAAAATTACATCCTGAAGATATTAGTGCATTATCTGAATTAAATTCAAATTATAGTTCTAAAATAGGAAATATTATCAACAAGTGTAATGTTAATGGAACTATTGTCACTAAACGAAGAAAATCAAATGAAATTGATGAAGAAGTTGAAGTAAGTGGTAGTGATGATGAAAATGATCAAGAATCGATTTTAATTTTGAAAAATTATGTTAAATAGAATTAAAAATGTAATTGTTATGACTTCAAACAAAAAAATTGTAGAGTTAATTATTTATCATTTACCTATTTAATAATACACTGAACTCAGTTTCGAAACTTCATTTTTATCACCAAATGGATCATTACTAACAACAGAATCGCTAGTTTCCATCTTAGATAAAGTTGGTCTATTACCATTTTCATTAAACCCATTCTTCAAAGTCGGTTGTTTTTCAAATTTCTTGGTTGGTGGTGGTGGTGGAGGAGCTCTCTTTGTATCCATTGTAACTGATTGTAATCTTGAAGAAATCAGATCTTCTGGAGTATCTTCTACTTCACTTTCATATTCTTCACTATCATAATAACTTTCATCACTATCACTCCATTCTCGATCATCGTCAAGTGATGGTGCTGGATTTTCTTGGGAATAACCTGATTTTGAATCAAATTTTTTAAAAGTTTCAATTAATTGTTCATTAGCGAAAATTAATCTAGATAAAAATTCTTCATCTTTACGTAATATCTCGGGGGATTTATCTTCTGTGTTACCTGCTCCTACAAATTGTAAGTATTTCAAAATTTTACGACGAATTTTTTTACATTGATTGAAATTTTTCATTATTTCTGTTGAATCTTGTGGTGATTCATTTGATGATAAATGTAATAATTGGTTGTTTAATGTTATTGTTATACTGTTACATTCGCTTAATAAATTATTGATTTTGGGGGTTTCTAATTTATAATTAATTTGTGGGATTGCATATTCTTCGTCTGCGTAAATTATACCATTTTTGGATTTCTTCTTTTTGGATTTCTTTTTGTCCTTTTTGTCCTTTTTGGTGGTTGAATATGGTGATGCTGTTGTTGGACGTGGTGGTGGGATTTTAGGTGATTGTATTTTAGGTGATTTTGTTGCTCTAGGAGTTGAAGATTTTGATTTTGATTGTCTTGGTTCGTCATATGTATTATCATCAGAATAAGGATCATTTTCATCATCCAAGTATTCTTCTTCATCACTTTCAGGAGTTCTATTTCTTCTTGGTGTAGAATCATTTCTTATTCTTTTAGGAATATTTTTATATAATTCTTGCATATATTTATAACCTTGTAAATCTTGAAATTCAGTTTTCCAACCAAGTGACATATTTATAGCCATTTTTTGAATTTTAACATCATAATTTGAACCTAACCCAGTTTTACCATGACCATTTATAATACTTTTTAAAACATCTAATAATTTATCATCTCTTGCAATAATTGTACCTATTTTATTTCCTGAATTTAAAACTAATAATTCCAATAATTTTAATGCTCTTTTTTGTTCTTCTACAGAGTCACCATATTTGATTTTTTTCCTAATTGCCCTTGCAGCTTCTGTTGCTCCAGATTGTGGTTGGATTTTAATAAGGTGTAATAAATCACTTAAATATAATTCCATTATATCTTCAATTTCATCATTCTTGTGTTGAATTAATTGATTTACTTTTATTGTAATTGATGTATATGAATGATCACTAAAAATAGCCATGTTAAAATGATTTGTAGCTGCTTTGATTTGATCAATTGATTGTATTTCTCAGCTTATTATGAATTATATAACGTTGTAAATTTGTTATGTGTCAATATTTTGAATTCTTATCAATGTAGCAAACTGCAGAATTGAAATAAAATATGTCGAGAATTGGATTCTTAGGGGGTGTTTTTTTATTATCATCTTAAGGGGTAATTCTGATTTGAAAAAATGATTGCTACCAATTAATTGACATAATAAAATTTTTCAGTTAAGTTTCAAAGCAAAGCACAGAGACTTAGAGTGAGTGAGAGAGAAGACAGAGATATATATTAATTTTTCAAGTCTTTTAAAGTTGTTACAATTTATTCTTTTCATTTATCTTTGATTCATTAAATACAGCCCATTGCTACTAAGTAAAAGATGTCTGATCAATATAATCAAGATAAATTGAATCAAGACTTTCAAAATACATCACTTGGTGGTACACCAGTTGATCAATCTCAACAAAATCAAAGTCAAAATAATTATAATCCAAATCAAGCTCAATCATTTGTACCTTTTGGTGGTTATCAACAACAATTTCAAAATTTCCAACCTCAACAACAACTGCAACAACAGCAACAACAATTTGGTGGTTATAATCAATATCAAGGTGGTTATCAACAAAATTATAATAACAACAATACTAATAGAGGTGGTTACCAACAATATAATAGTAGAGGAGGATATCAACAATACAATAATAGACAACAACAACAACAACAACCATATAGCGCTGGTCAACAATATGGAGGTTATCAATCATATAATTCTCAACAACCACAGCAACAACAACAGCAGCAAGGTATGTCATTAGCTGATTTTGAAAAACAAAAACAATCTCAACAAGCATCATTAAATAAACCAGTTAAAAAAACTTTGAAATTAGCACCATCATCAGGTATAAAGTTAGCCAATAAGAAAGTTGAATCAAAAGAAAGTTCACCAGCTCCTTCAACTAAAGAAGAAGAATCAAAAGAAGAACCTAAAAAAGAATCAGATGATTCATCAAAAATTGAATCAACACCAACACCTGCATCATCAGCACCACCAGCAAAGAAAGAATCTACACCAGCACCAAATCAAAAAGAAAGTACTCCAACACCAAAAGAATCTACTCCAACACCATCAAAATCAAATACTACAAAATCTTCAACTCCAGCACCATCAATATCATCAGATGCAGTAGTCAAAGAACAAGAAGATGAAGTTGATGAAGAAGTTGTTAAAGATATGTTTGGAGGAAAAGATCATGTTTCAATAATTTTTATGGGACATGTAGATGCAGGAAAATCAACATTAGGTGGAAATATTTTATATTTAACTGGTTCAGTTGATAAAAGAACAGTTGAAAAATATGAAAGAGAAGCAAAAGATGCAGGAAGACAAGGTTGGTATTTATCTTGGATTATGGATACTAATAAAGAAGAAAGATCTGATGGTAAAACCATTGAAGTTGGAAAAGCATATTTTGAAACTGATAAAAGAAGATATACCATTTTAGATGCACCAGGACATAAATTATATGTTTCAGAAATGATTGGAGGTGCATCACAAGCAGACGTTGGTATCTTGGTTATTAGTGCAAGAAAAGGGGAATATGAAACAGGGTTTGAAAAAGGTGGTCAAACTCGTGAACATGCTCTTCTTGCTAAGACTCAAGGTGTCAACAAACTTGTGGTTGTTGTTAATAAGATGGATGACCCAACTGTAAATTGGTCACAAGATCGTTTCAATGAGTGTACCTCCAAATTAGGTGTGTATTTGAAGGGTATTGGTTATGCTAAAGAGGATGTTATTAATATACCAATATCTGGATATACAGGTGCCAATTTGAAAGAAAAAGTTTCACCTAAAGACTGTCCTTGGTATAAAGGTCCAACTTTCTTGGAATATTTAGATAATATGGAAACTCTTAACAGAAAAATCAATGGTCCTTTCATGTTACCTATATCAGGAAAAATGAAGGATATGGGAACAGTAGTTGAAGGTAAGATTGAAAGTGGACATATCAAAAAGGGTTCAAATTTATTACTTATGCCAAATAGAACATCAATTGAAGTTTTAACCATTTATAATGAAACAGAACAAGAATGTGAATCAGCATATAGTGGAGAACAAGTTAGATTAAAAGTTAAAGGAGTTGAAGAAGAAGATTTACAAGTAGGTTATGTATTAACTTCACCTAAAAATCCAGTTAAAACAGTAACTAAATTTGAAGCTCAAATTGCAATTGTTGAATTAAAATCAATTTTATCAAATGGTTTTTCATGTGTTATGCATTTACATACATCAATTGAAGAAGTTAAATTTTTAGAATTAAAACATAAATTAGAAAAAGGTACAAATAGAAAATCTAAAAAACCTCCTGCATTTGCTAAAAAGGGTATGAAAATTATTGCAATTTTAGAAGCAAGTGAAAGAGTATGTGCTGAAACTTATAATGATTATCCTCAATTAGGTAGATTTACTTTAAGAGATCAAGGTGCTACTATTGCTATTGGTAAAATTACTAAATTATTATAAATTTAAATTAAAAAGTAGCTATTAAATTACATGTATAATAGTATTCTAATTTGTTTATTTTATTCTATATCTTTTCTTGTAATTCCGTAAATATCTTTATTAAGTTTTCAATTCCTCTTATTACGTTTTCATCATACCCTTCATTTGGAGTTGGTTTAGAATGAGCAAAATCAATTAAATTTAAACTACTTAATGGTGGAGATGAATTTGCTGGACTTTTATCAATTAAATTTTTAACAACCTTGTAATCATTCAAAATGGCTTTGTCATTATCGTCAATTTCTTCTGATTCTTCATCATCACTTATTTCCGGTTCCTTAATTAATGGATCAACATCTTCAAAATCTTCACTATTAATTTCATTCCACACTTTTGGATCACCTTCATATATGAATAATAAACTGGCTGAAAACATCCTTACCTCATAATCCAACAAACAATTGTATATCAATTGTAATCTCTTCAAAAATATATCAATCAAATGTGAAATTTGTATTGGAGATAACATTGATAATTTGAAAAATAACTCAATGCCTTGTTTTATATTATTTGAATCGAAAGATCTTCCAAAGAACTTATTGAATTGAAAATAATCATCCTTATCATCCAAAATTGTATCATTCATACCTTCAAATAATTCATCAGGTAAAATTTTTTGATTATTAAAAACTTTCATCCCACAAATTCTAAACAGATGTGATCCACTAGTAGTTTCACAACTTACTTTATTTAATCTTTTAATTTTTTCTTCAGTGGTTTTAGAATCATCAGTTAATTTTGAACCAAGTTTTATATCCATTATATTTGGTTTTTTAAAATTATGATATAAATTTTGTAATACTATATAATCTTTAACATTTTTGGAATTTTGAGTTAGTGATATTGATGAATTATCATCTAGATTTAAATCTAATTTGTTTGACTCTTTGGTTTCATTTATAGTACCTTCTTTTAAATTCCCATAAAATTTAGGCATCCAATGACTTAATAAAGAACCTAAATAAATATCATCATTTTCAATTGAATTTGATTCTCTTGATTGATCTATTGTATTGATGTATGAATAAAACTCTAGTTCTTGCTTTATTGTTGGTTTTACAAAAATTGAATCTGATATTAAACAGCCATCATGACCTGCTGCTTGATGTTTTGATGGTTCAAATTTAGTTTTGTTGTTAAATGGCATGGATGATGTTGGTGATGTTGATAAGTCTTGATTTCTAATATCGTGAATTAAATCATTATTTTTACAACCGTCTTTATTATTTCTGTTGCTTGTAATTTCCATCAACTGCTCTCAAATTTTTTATACAAAATTGAGCATCTGTAGTCTGAAACAATTCAAAAGTTGAATGATATTAAAAATAGAATTGGTCTAAGGGTTTGATTTTATTACTTGCAAAAAAGCTACCAAGCTAATTCTGGATCTTGATACATCCTAACTTCAACATATATTTTTTGCAACCAAATTTTTCTTATCAAACTTCTTCTTTTGAAGAAATACTACAATCGTTGGACTTTGATCAGCCCATATCAAGTATTAGTTAGTTAGCTATATCATTGGGTTGAATTAATCTGGTACGTTCTGAAGTCTTGAGAATCAGAGAATGAACAAATTGAAGGAAACAATAATAATGGAAATTTTGACAACCAATTTAGTGCAAAATATGTGAATTGTCGAATCAAGAAGCAACGTTGTAATTAACTGCTACTAACAGAAAAAGATCAAAACGGATGAAGTAAGACCTATTCAAGCACCAAAGTTTATGATTAGAGAATTTATTTTTATTGTCATCTCCAACTAAAAATTAGATTTAGTCGACAGTTTCAGGTACAATTTTATAATAATTTAGATAAGTAAAGACTACTAATAGGGTTCATTTTAGCTTGGCTTAGACAATTAGAATTATAAGAAAAAACTAAAAATAGATTCAATAATTCATCGTACAATTAAGGTACATGATTTAAATTACAATAATAAATTAAATGCATAGACTCTTCTGCCACTACATGCCAACAATAGGGTTACAAGTCAAGTGATTATAATGATAACACTAAAATCCATCAAATCTAGTGGCAAACGTGATAATACTTAAGTTAAAATGTTGATAAATTTATACACAGCCTTTTCAAAGTGTTATTTTAGTATTAAAGTACTACTTTAGTTAAACGCGAATTTCAAGTTTATCCAATTAAATATATTAATTTTAACTCGATTAAGTTAAAATTATTTGTTAGGTCCATCGACCTAAATTCCAATACTAATAACGCCTTAACTCGTCTTAAAATTAAAGTTCAAACTTAAAGTTTTTAAACGAGTTAGAGAAAAATTTTTATTTTCTTTTCATGGAATTAATGGAACATTTTGAAAAAAATTGAATTTAGAGATAAATGACAAAGTATTTGGTCATTTTTTAAATTAATATTCATAGCCAGCTGTAGAACAAATAATATTAAGATATCTCATATTTAAGTGATCATATAATAAATACCTGAAGTATTAAAATTAGTTAATAATTTCAATAAAAATAATAAAAATTTATTAAGTTAGCCGGTGAAAAGAAATTAAAAATTTTTTTATTTGAAAACAAATACAAAAATAAATACAAAGAAATACAAAAATCTAATAATAATAAATTTTGATATTTGAACACAAACAACCAAATATTATAAAACTTCTTTAACAAAATTATCAACGAATTTCAATTAATAGAATAATACTTTTCATCAAATAATTATCCAACTTTTTTATATTACATCCTAATTATCAAAATTCAAATTCACTCATTTAAAATTTTTTGTTAATACTTTATTGTACTTTATTTTGTTCAGTTTTATTTCATAAATATCTTATTATTAATTAATTTTCATTAATAGAAAAATAGCATATTATAATCAATTATTAATATTACATCATCATGAGTAATCCATATCAAAATCAAACATATCAAAACCAAAATTCATATGAAATGAATAATATTGGAAATAATGGTAATTATAATCAATATAATAATAGTAGTACTAGTAATTATGCCACCAATTCAAAACAATATGATCAAGATGATTTTGTTTCATTTATGAATGAAATTCAAGAAATTAATTCTCAATTAGATAATTATTCAAATATTATAAATTTAATTGATAATAAACAAAAGTCATTTTTATATAATATAGATTTAAATGATGAAGATACTGAATATAATTTTCAACAAATTGATACATTAGTTGGAGAAGCTCAATCATTACAATTAGATTTAAAAGCAAGAATTAAAAATGTTCAAATACAAGCTATACATTCAAAAGATCAAACAAAAATTGATCAATCAGAAACTTGTAGAAAAAGATTTTTAGATTTAATTCAAGATTATAGATTAATTGAAGCAAAAAATAAAGAAAATTCAAAAGATCAAGCTGCAAGACAATATCAAATTATAAAACCAGATGCAACACAAGAAGAAATTAGAATGGTTATTGAAGATGGTGGAGATTCTCAACAATTTTTTCAACAAGCTTTAATGCAAAGTAATCGTAGAGGTGAAGCAAGATCAGTATTAAATGAAGTTCAAATAAGACATAGAGAATTATTGAAATTAGAAAAAACAATGGCTGAATTAACTCAATTATTTCATGATATGGAAGAATTAGTTATTGAACAAGATCAACCAATACAACAAATTGAAGAACAAGTTGGTACTGCACAACATGATATTGAACAAGGGGTTGGACATACAAATAAAGCTGTTAAATCTGCAAGATCTGCAAGAAAAAAAAAAATTTGGTGTATGGTTATTGTTATTATTATTATTATTATATTAGCTGTTATTTTAGGTTCTTATTTTGGTACTAAAAAATAAAAGAATAACAAGTAAAAGAAGCAAATAAAGAGGACTGTGTAATTTTATTTATAATCAAACTTAATTTCAATTTAATAAAAAGAAAAACTTAATTAATCAATAGTGATGATGAATATTCTTGACTTGAATTCTGTTCATTTGAAGTCTCCTATTGCGTGAAACCTCAAAGTGCGCTAACTTGTAAACCCCACCTATTTTATTTTTTCTGTAGGAGATGAGTTTTTGAATTTATATTTTTTTTAAAATCAATTAAATCAATTATCTAATAAAAACAGAACAACATCAAAAATGGCTAAAATTAAAAGAAGAGGAACTTCAGGTAATGCTAAAAACTTCATAACTAGAACTCAAGCTATTAAAAAATTACAAATATCATTAGCAGATTTTAGAAGACTTTGTATTTTTAAAGGAATTTATCCAAGAGAACCAAGAAATAAAAAAAAAGCCAACAAGGGATCAACAGCTCCAGTAACATTTTATTATGTAAAAGATATTCAATATTTATTACATGAACCTGTTTTGGAAAAATTCAGGCAGCATAAAACATTTGCAAAAAAATTACAAAGAGCTTTAGGAAAAGGTGAAATATCTGCAGCCAAAAAACTTGAGTCTAACAGGCCTATTTTTAAATTAAATCACATTATAAAGGAAAGATATCCAACTTTCTTAGATGCTTTAAGAGATTTGGATGATCCATTGAATATGTTGTTCCTTTTTTCAAATATGCATTCTACTGATAAAGTTACATCAAAAATCATTGGTGAAGCAGAGAGACTAACAAATCAATGGTTATGTTATATTTCACAACAAAGACTTTTGAAAAAAGTTTTCGTTAGTATAAAAGGTGTTTATTATGAAGCTAATGTCAAGGGTCAAACTATTAGATGGCTCATACCCTACAAATTTCCAACAAATATTCCTACAGATGTTGATTTTAGAATTATGTTAACTTTTTTAGAATTTTATTCAACTTTATTAAATTTTGTATTGTTCAAATTATATAATGAAAGTGGATTAATTTATCCTCCTCAAATTGATTTTAAGAAGTTAAAAGGTATTGGTGGATTAAGTTCTTATGTTTTACAATCAAAAGATGAACAACATAATGAGGTGGTTGAAGAAAAAAACAATGAAAAAGGTAAAGAATTATCATCAACTGAATTACAAAAAGCTATACAAGCTGATGAACAAGAGGAAGAAGAACCAAAAGAAGAGAATGTCGAAGAAATTGAATTAGATAATTTTACAACTAGTGCAAAAACCGTGTCAGATACTTTAATTCAACCAACAAAATTTTCATCACCACAATCTCAATTATTTGAAAATTTTATTTTTTATATTGGTAGAGAAGTTCCATTGGATATATTGGAATTTATAATATTATCATGTGGTGGTAAAATAAAATCAGAAATAATGTTAGATGATTTAAAAATTAATGATCCAAAAGCTTTTAATTCCCTTAATTTAGATTCAATAACTCATCAAATAAGTGATAGAAATAAAATAACAACTAAAGTACCAGGTAGGACTTATATTCAACCACAATGGATTTTTGATTGTATTAATGCTAAACAATTACTTAATGTTAATGATTATGCACCTGGTGAAACATTACCTCCTCATTTATCTCCATGGGGTGATTCAAGTGGTTATGATCCAAATTCTAAGAAACCAACTGAACAAGTTGAAGAAGGAGAAGAAGAAGAAGAAGAGGAAGAGGAAGAAGAAGAAGAAGAAATAGAAGTAGCTTCAGGAGATGAAGATCAAGAAAGTTCAGAAGATGAAGAAGAAGAAGATGACGAAGATTTTAAAGCTCAAAAGGAATTAGAAATGGAAGTATCAGGTAAAAAATTTTCAGAAATAGAAGAACCAAAAACCAAAAAACAAAAAATTGCTAAAAAATTAACAGAAGATGAAGAAGCAAAAGAATTAGCTAAAATAATGATGACAAATAAACAAAAAAAATTATACAAGAAGATGCAATATGGTATAAACAAAAAGGAAACAAGAAATTCAGAATTAGCTTCAAAAAAGAAACAATTAGAAAAAAAGAAAAAACAATTACAATCATCAATGAAGAAATAGTTATTAAATATTTAATTTTATTCTTGAATCCATATACATACGATCAGGTACTTCTAATATAAATAAACTTTTTATCAAATTTTGTAAATTTATTAATTTTTTAATACCTAAATTTATATTTTCAATATCTGTTGAATTCTTTATGTTAATATATACTTTTATTTGAAAAGTATTTGATTCATCTAATAATTTTAATTTAATTCCATTACCAATATAAGAATCATCACGTATGAAAATTTTATATATCTCAATTATTATATCTTCCATTATAAAAAACTTCGTTCCCTTTATCCAATATTGATTTATTACTTCGTAACCTAAATTTGATAAGTAGATTAGGAATGAGTCTTGTTGTTTTGTGGTTGTTGGGTTTGTATTTGACTCTTCTTTTACTTCTTCTGGATCTATTTCCATTATATCTGAATCTTCATTATTCTTATCATTGTTTGCAGGTTCTTTTTTTACACTCTCCTCTTTTTGAACTTCATTAGTTGCATCTTTTTCATCTACTCCAATATGTGTATGAATTAAAGTACTTTCAAATATAGTTTGTTGAGAACATTGTTGATTTTTACCAGCAATAGGGATATCACTTATTTGTAAAGTCCAAACTCTTTCAGTACTATCTTCATCATTATTAAATAATTTTTGTACAATAATATCTTCTTTTGAATCATTCAAAGGTTTTGAAATATCAAATTCATTTTTTGTCCAAGTTGTTGTACATTTCATAAAATATTGTTCAATTTGATTTATTTTTCCAGGTTCAAATTTTGGTTTAAATATTAGAGATGGTTGGGTTATTAGTGAGTATGTTGATATTTCTGTTGGTTTTATTATTCCTGTTATTGCTTGTAATGATGATATTGTTTGAAGATATTTTGAATGTGGAATTGATGATACTAATGATAATTGATGGACCATGTTGAATTAAAGTAGCTTATCAATTGACTTGATTTTGATATTCAATTGTTTTAGTTTGATTCTATAAAATACATTTGTACCCGTTTTAGGTGTTGAAATATGAAACTTAGTTATATTATAAATTTGGATGAAGTTATCAATTGAGGTAACAAGTTTTATATATTTTTCAATGCGGCTTTTGTATACAATTTTGAATCAAAGTATTAGTAGAGATTGAAGATGAATTTACATTTCTTGAACTAATCCTACCAATTGATTAACAATTAATTATATATTTATATTTACTAATATTTACAATAAACCAAAGCTAAAAACCCCGAAATCCATTTGATCAAATATAAGATAATTCTATAATTGTTTCTTTTTCTCTTCCAACATAATTTCTTCTTGAATTTTAGAATTATCTTCCATAAATGCAACAATTATATAACCAATTAATACTAAATTAGCAACTAATGCACTTAATCCACCACTTATTATTGAATTATTTGTAAAAAATTGTATTGAAAAAAATGTAATTAATGGTAATATTATCATTAATGCTGTGAATAACATTAATTTTTGTATTACTGATCTATTTTTTAGTGGTTAGTATAATTTGATCTATTAAAAAATTAGACCAATTGATATTACATACTTTGGAATATCCGCCATTGTAAACAGTTAGTTACTTGTAAATCTAAAGTGGAATAAGTTGATGATAATATTCAAAATGAATGTTTCAAAATGATTTCAATCCTCCTCGTTTTGTTGTTTAAATCTTTTTAACACTTTTGAATATATTTCCATTTCCTGTATATAGTTACCAATTTTTTAGTTTGTAGATTTTTGTTGATAATTTTGAAGCAATTCAATCATCATCAATTATTACATCTTTTACATTTCAACTTCATTTTCAAAGTATTATACTCAAAACATCTACGTTTGATCATTAAGGTTTATTTTAGTGAATACAAAGATAAACAAGATGCAGTTTAATCAATTAATAATATTTATAAGTTGTTTTATAACTTTAATAACAGCATTTTCAAATACTGCTCCATTATTAATAGATACAAAATATGATATAAGTAAAATAATACCATCAACTAATCATATTATACATAATCGTAAAATAGATCAAAATTTACCAATGATTTATGCAACTAACAACTTTAAAGATGAAGTAAATTTCAATCGTAATAATAAAATAGATAAAACTGATGATATTGTATATTATCAAGTTTCATTAAATGATTGGAATAATATTGAAGATAAATCATTTATAGAACTTAATGACTATTTATATATGAAAAATGTATTTTATAAAGATGAGTCACATGTTAATATGATACAATTTAGAATAATTAACGTTGAACCAGAACAATTAGATAGTGAATCATTGAGTCAAGTAATTTCTACAATCAAAAACAAAAACTCATTTCCAAAAGATTTTATTATACAAGTTATCCCAGATTTTATTACAACTGAATCATCACATGATAATAAAATAGAAGAAGTTGAAGAAAAAATTATAAATTTATTCAATAATGACGAAGTGGTTGTTAAAAAAGATGAAGAAGATGTAGAAGATATTAAAGTTCAACAAGAAATAGAATCAGATTTTGCAGAAGCTAATCGATTAGCAGAACAAGAAGATCAATTAGTCTCAATAATGGAAGGTGGTGATTTATCAGATGATGCACCACAAAACTCAACCACATATAAACATGATAATTTATTTACTAATTATCAATTTTTTACAAGTGGTATTTGGTCAGGATTAATTGTTTCTGGATTTTTATTAGCTATATTATATGGTGCTTTAAGTTGGCTTACTACTTTAGAAATCACTTATGCATCTTTTGAAAAACCAGTTGATTTTGATAAAAAAAATGAATAGAATCAACTCGTGAGTATTTATTCAATAAATATATATTTACAAAACTATAAAAAAGGTCCATTGCTCTTTAATAAACATATGGTACAATTTTATAAGGAACTAATTCTTTATATTTTTTCCAATCATCACCATATTTTTCACTACATTTCATATCATCTCTAATTTGTCTATGCACCAAAAGACTAGCAAAATAAATCATATAGAAATAAGTTAATGGAGTTTGAAACCCAGTAGGTAAACACCATGACCACGCCAAAATCCAATCACCAAAATAATTTATATGTTGAGATAATCCCCACCATCCTTGACATAATAATTGAGAACCTGTCTTGGTCTTAATAGATTTCATATGTGGTAATTTCCCATTTTTGAAATCTGATTTTTGTTGATTCGATGCTCTAAAGATGTAAAAACCAACAAAATGTAATACTAAGATCAATATAACATTTATCAAACCTAAATTTACTTCATTTCCTTTGATACTCATATATCTAGTTTGTAAAGAATAACTCCATGGTAACCAAGCTAAATCTCCAAAACTTAACATAAATCCAAATCCATCAGTTGTAACATCAATCATAGTTAAACAACCTTCTTCATTTAATACACCATCAAAAGTATAAAAAGCTTGTAAAACAATAATTAAGATCATTGAATCTGTAACATACCCTAATTTATGATATTGATTATGTGCACAACTTAAATTTATCAAGAACCATAATAGCATACCTGGTCTTAATTCACAAAATAATTTTATATCCCAACCTCCAATTCTTGGATTTAATTCTCTACCTATAAACCAATCATATATAGGATTTCCAGTATTACCATTAACACTTAATATTCTTTCTTTTGTACCAACACCATTTTGATGAGTTAATGGAATAAAACTTATTATATAAACAAATGTAGCCAATAAAAACGAAAATATAATACATGTGAATAATAAAGGAATTTGATTATCATAAATGAATTGTAATTCAGGCAAATTATAATTTGAAACAATAAATACTCTTGAAATTAATAAAACAATTAAAGTAATACTCATTCCAATTCCATTAATTTTATAATTTAATTTGGTCCCATCTCTTAATTTAGTTCCATCTAAATTCTTACCAGGTATAATTCTATCTAATAAAACTAAACCCCAAAACCAACTCATATAAGCTGCCCAAACTTTTTTATTAAAACATAACTCAAAAAATTCTTGTTTGTTAGAAGGTAATTGATCTACAACTTTTGCTAGTTGTAGATTTATACCTTGTAATGAATAATTATCATTTGTTACAAATGCAAAAAATATTAATACTATTGGTAATCCCAATGTTATACCTATTGCACCTGATAATCCATTAAATTCTTTATGTTTTGTAACTGGATTTAATTTTGACATGACTATAGTTGGAGAATTTTGAAAAAAGAGTGAAAAAACAGTTGGAATCCCCAAATACTTTATATTTTCTAATTGTTTTTTGATCTAAATTTGTTTTCTAATGATCTTTCTTGTTTCAAAGCAAGTGAAATTGAATTGTAATTACATCAATCAAAAGTAAAGCGCGTAAATTATTGTAACTTCTTAATGATCTTCTTCTTATTTTAGTTTTTCAATGCGAATACGAAACATCTCGTTTCGTCTTATTTTGCAACTTTTTATACGACGAAGATGAAGACGAAGAAAGAATTAACAAATTAGTTTTTAACGATGTAACACATGTTTACGAAATGTATTCTATAAATAGTATTACAAGGTAATATTCACAATTGATCTATTTTTGGAGGTATTTGTTTTATTTCATATGAGCATATCTTGAGGTATCAATTCTCATAAATTCTCTTAACGCCATTGTAGCATATGAACTAACACCTAATTTCATTTTTAATATTACTGCTAATTTAATTTCTTCACCTTCTTTTAATTCTTGTTTTATAACTCTACTATCTATGGCTTCTTTACCGAAATTTTCAATATTTATTTCAGAATCTGGAGTTGTTTTAATACCTTTTGATTTTAAAATTTCTAAAATTTCCAAATCTGTACGAACTAATGGTGATTGATCATTTTGATATTCAACAATATCATATGATAAATCTTTTGGTATTGATATAAGATTTCTATAAGCTCCAGTTAAAGAAAATTCTTTATTTTTTCTCATTAATCTAAAAGGATCCAAATTATCAAAAGACATTGTGTCTATATATACTTTTTGAATTTGTTCATTTTCTGGGTATGTTATTTTAAAACCGGGACTTGGTAATATTACATCAAATATTGAATATTTTTTGGTAGTGATATCTTCTTTCGTTACTGTTTTAACTGGTATTGGTTCAAAATTTGCAACATCTTCTTCAAATTCATCATCTTCTTTTAATTTTGTAGATTCTTCACCAGCTAAAACCAAATCACCTTCTTGAATTTCATAGCCAAATAATTCAATTCTTTTCGAAGCTACTAAGTTCCAAATATATGATTGATAAGAATGTACATACATCATTCTTAAATTTTTAGGTATTGACAATAAAGCTTTAAGGTATGAGTGAGGTTTAAAATTTTTGTTTTCATCTTGTGGTTCACTTGTCAATACTTTTAAAATATGATTCTCAGCAACGAAATGTCTTGGTAAACTTGCAAGAGCTTCTTTAGCATTTTTAGTATCTTTCCAAATTTTTCTCATTTCAACAGTACCAGGTGAACATAATTCTTGTTCTGATAATAATAATTCAACTGCTTTTTCCCAATTTTCTTGTAATATAGCTTTACCTAATTCATGAGTTGGTACAGAAAATGATCCAAACCTTTGCATTCCAAAGTAATTTATGAATCCATGTTGGTTAAAACTATTGAAGCACTGACTTATAACTGCTTTTATATTTGTATCAGTTTCATTATTAGCTAATTTAACATCTCTTAAAGTTATCGTGAATTGATTACCATTCAAATCACCTAATTTTAAAGGTTTATCTTCATACTTAAAAGAACCTAATTTGAAATTTGAATTTTTCATTTTATTTAATGCATTAATTCTCAAAACTTTTCCTTTATTTATACTAAATCTTTGACATGTTACACCTCTTCTATCTTTCGTACCTGCATAATTTATAGTCTTTGGTGGTATTCTTAACATCTTAGCAATATTATTTGAAACATCCATTGTATCTCTATTTTGTTTGTATACTGTAAAATGTAAAAATGGTTTAAATTGACCTGCTCCATAATTAATAACCCCATTTTCATCTACATGATGCATACTTTCTTGTCCATTATTGTTGTTATTGTTTCTTCTTTGATTACCTCCTTTGTTCTTAGCTATAGCTATTTTGAATGTGTTTGTTGGTGATGTAACTGTTTCCAACTTATTTTGAAATGATTCACGGAATAATTGATGTAACTTTGTTCTTTTTTCTTTATCATCAAAAGAAGTTTTGGTTTCCATGTTGTTACCAGTTGTGAATAATTGTTCAATTTCAGTTAATTCTTCAGGTGTTATGAAAGTTAAAAGTTGTTCTTTATTTTCAGATGATAATTCGTAATTTGATTTGTTTTCTTCCTCCTTCAATTCCTTCGGTGGTTCCTCTTCGCTTTTTCCTTTTCTTTCTTTTGCTGCTTCAATTTTTTTCTCTCTATTAGTTTTACCAACATCTATACCTTCATCAATCAAATGGACAACTTGATTATTCGGCAGTATCTCATTAACTTGAAAATCACAATGTAAAGTTTTAAGTAGTCCCGAGAATCCTGTGGTTGAGTTATTTATAAACTTCAATATTCCCACATCCTCTTCCGATATACCAAATGATGCTGGAGTAGTGGTTGTTTGAGTTGGTTCTGATTTGAATTTTTTTATAATTGAATTTGAAATCTCATCTTCTGCTGATGTGGTTCTTTTTAGTTGTTGCGTCATTATATTGATTATTCTATGACGTAAACTTCTAATCATACAACCTAATGGATCCTTGTTGAAGTTGTTGCAAAAATTCTTTATTCTTTTGGTTTCAATAATTTTTCAAATCATAGAGAAGATGATTTAACTTTGTGTTAAGTTTTAAGTCAAACCTGTACATAAATTTGACTGCAAAATTTATAAATTTGATATGGAAAATTAATTAATATTACATTTTCAATTGAACAATATTGTAAAGATTTACATATACGATTAACTATCTTTGTTTATTAGTTTGCCACTTACAAATCTGATTGAACAAAAAAATCATAGGGCCCCACTTTTTCTATAATCTAAAATTCATTTAGCAAGTTAATTCAAAATTAATATAAAGTGTATGATAAAACAAGTTATTCATCCTGAAACTTTTTTACTTGAAAGTCCACAAGCAGCATCAAGTTCATCATCAGAAAATAATCAAAACTCAAACAATCAACAAGTTGTTTCAAATGATAATCACCAACCTAATAACATAAGTATAAGAAAATCATCACCAAACTCTTTACGAGTTTCAAGTTTTACTTATTCAAGAGCAATTTCTCAAGATCATAGTAATAGCAATAAATTTCCAACTGTTAATGCTAGTAATAATAATGGTAATGGTAACAATGTAAATGGTAATCCTTTGACCAGCAAAAGGTCTAACTTTTTAAAAGTTTGTTCTTGGCCATTTACAAGAAGTGATAGTTTAGTTGAAAAAAATGAAGAACAAGGAAATGATGATAAGATTAATAATGTGAATTTAGTTAACGACCAAAAAAAATTAAGTGAACAACCTCTACAAATTCAACAACTAATCAATCATCAACAACAACAAAAACCATTAGCTGGAAATCCAAGTTTAGGCAATAAAAACGAACACACCAATTTTAATTATAATGAAAAATTTAGTAAAGTTTTATTTACAAGAAGAAAACATCAACAACAATTACAACAACAGCAAGCTCAACAAACATATAATGAAAACATAAGAAGATGTATAACTATATCAAATTTAGATCAATCAATGGGTGTTAATTCAGTAATTCAACAAGTTTGTGGGGGTCCTTTGGAAAAAATTATAAAATTACCAAATAACAAATTAGAAATATACTTTATATTTCCTCAACAAGCTAAACAATTTTATCAATATGGTAAAAACACTGGATTATTAATTGTCAATGGTATAAAATTAAAAGTTGATTGGTCTGATCAAGAATTCTTGAATAATCATGGTTATATAAGCACCACTACCATAAATGAAGATATTGAAAATTATGATGGTTTTATTTTAGGTTGTAGCAACAACGATAATGCAATAGTTGGAGGTATAAATAAAACTTCAATTACTCAACCTTTCTCAAATATTGTATCACCACCAATGAATTATACATTACCAAAATCTTTGTATAATGAAATAATTTCAAATGGGTGTAGAAGATGCTTAATAATTTCTAAAATAGTCATTGGTAAAAAGATAAGACAAGGAGATAAAATGTTTTATCCAGAACCTGAAATTCATTATTCCAAAAATTTACAAATTCAAGATATTAAAATGGATTTTGAACCATTTGGAGAAATTATGGATATTGGATCAGTTATTTCAAGAAAATTATCTTTTAGTGTATTTTATTATGATATTAGATCTGCTATTAAAGCTAAGAATGAATTTGAAAAAATTGGAAGTAAATTAAGTGATAAATATAAAGATTGGAGTATATGGTATGGTAAAGATATAACTGACCGTGCTTGTTTTGTTTTATGAATAAACTAATCAAATCAGTCGATAATTAAATCCCTTAAATAATGAATGTTTATGATAAATACAGACTCTTATAATAAAACTCGATAAATTTTGAAGACATTTTGTAATTAATTGTACTCTTTTTTAAGTAAATTTGTTAGACACTTATTACCGTGATTTGGTCGATCTGCATTCTTAATATTTTATCAACAAATTATATAATCAAGTTAATCGTTGAGCATACAATTAAATTGTTAAAAAATAAATTGAGATGACAACATTCAAAACGTTGTCATCAAATTAAGTTTCAAAAAATTATTAAAATTTTAAATCATTCTAACAATCATTTGAATGGCTAGATTCAACATTGTGCAACTAATAGAACAGATACACAATCGCTATTGACTTGTAAATTTCTAAAAGAAGTATATTATATTGAACCCCAATATTCTGATATTAATTTTATAATCTAATGACAATAATAAAGCGAGGACTAGCCTGTTTTCTTATTAAAACCGAAGTTCAGCTGGCTTCTCAAAATAATATTGTTGGACCTGGGAGCCAGTGCAAAGTTTATGTTAAAATAAAAAGTAAAAGATTTGGTTATTATGATAAAAGCTTCTGCAATCATAATTAAACATGTGGTGTATTCATTTGAATTGAATTAATTTAACATAAATCAAATTGTATAAATATATATTAGTTGTAAATGTCGTGATAACGACATATTTTTCTATCTTATCGTTTTTATATCATATATAATTTTATATTAATATTTTGAAGTAGTCTATATAAATACTTCCCCAAAAATTTACAATATTTTATAATTTTTATAATTTTTAGAAAGTAAGAATAAATATTTTTATCTTATCGAGAATCTACTATATTTAAGAGATTTGAATCTCTATTAAATTCTTTCATTCAACATCATTCATCATTATAATTCAGAATGTTATTTAAGATGAATGAACGAATTGAATTAGAAAATTCTCGTTCCGACATAATTTTAAATATATGTATTTTTCGTAATAAATGTATAATGCGACCTAAGGATTGAAAGAAAAGTATCTAAATCTACGTCGAACTTGTCACTAACTTAAAGACAAATAAATTACCGTGTGACAACAAAGCATTATTTAGTCGAAGTATTCAGCATTTATCCAATCACACTATCTTCAACCACATTAAACCAATAATTATGCATTATCAGCATCAGATTACAGACTGAAAAGCAATTTTAAATATAGGTTTTCAACACATTGTATCTAAAATAAACCAATTAAAAATCTACCGTTTTAACATCCAACGTGCTTCAATTATTATCAATGCTTAAAAGTTGAATCTAAAATGGATAAACTAAAAAAATTAAATTTAGACTAAAAGAAAGAAAAAAGAAGTAGCTACCAATTGTGGCTTACGTAATTTAAGTTCTAAATTTTACAAAGTAATTATCTTTCCTAAAATGGACTAAAAGTAAACATCAAATCTTATACAGATCTTTAAATCTGGAATGAATTTTGATATTTTTTTGGCATGCCATATCTTTGATATCACAATTGCAATTTAATTCCAAAATAATCTCACAAATAGAAGCTTAATTGAAGTCAAAAACTATAGCTATTCCAAAGTCTCATAAACCACCAATGAGGTCAAGATCCTCTTTAGATAATTCAACTATTAATAATATATCAAATATTTCAATGTCAACTATGTCAACACCAACTAGAACTAATACTACAACCACAAATACAAATACCACTACAAGATCAAGTTTTAGACCGCCTTCAAGACCAACTATGTTACGATCGTCCTCACCAATTCAACAACAACATCATCAACCACCAAGGTCAAGACCAGGATCGTCATTAGCTAGTAGACCAGGAACTCCAGTTAATTCAAGCACCTATGTAAATCGTCAAGAACCATATTTTGGTACTATATCAGTTTCAATACGTCCAAATCCACAATCTTATCAGCACTCCTCACAACAACAAAATTGGAATATTGATCCTTTTAGTAATTCAATTTCAAATAATCCAGATGGAACTCACTTTGTTTTTGATAATGTATTTCCCGCAAATGATATTAATTTTAATAATAATTATCAAGTATATATTAGAACTTGTAAACCAATAATAGAAAAATTTTTAAATGAAGGTTTTAATGGAACTGTATTTGCTTATGGTATGACAGGTTCAGGAAAGACTTATAGTATGAAAGGAGATGATAATGAATTAGGATTTGTTGAATTGTCAATTAATGAAATTTTTAAAAAGATTGATGAATCAAGTGATGTTTTGAAATTTCAAATAAATTTATCATACCTTGAAATATATAATGAAAGAATTATTGATTTATTAGATAACAATACTGCTTCACAATTAGACCTAAAAATAAGAGATGATCCAGAATATGGTATTAAAGTAGTTGGACTTAATTCACCAATCATTACATCAAAGGATCAAATTTTATCATTAATCAAAAGAGGTGATCTAAATAGAAAAACAAGTGCAACAGATTTCAACTCCAGATCATCAAGATCACATTCAATTTTACAAATAAAACTCAAGTGTATGAATACATTAACTAATAATGAAATATTATCAACATTATCATTATGTGATTTAGCAGGATCAGAAAGAGCATCGGCAAGTTTAGAAAGAAGAAAGGAAGGTTCATACATTAACAAATCTTTATTGGCTTTAAGTAATGTTATTAATAGATTATCGTCATCTTCAAATGGTATGGTTGATAATCATATAAGTTATAGAGACTCAAAATTGACAAGATTATTACAACCTGCATTGAGTGGTAAAAGTCTAGTGCTGATATTATGTACTATTCATATGGGATCAAATCTAACTAATCATACTGTTGTAACATCAAGTATAAATCAGTCAGTTTCTGAAACCTATAAAACTTTGAGATTTGCAGCAAGAGCTAAAAATATTGTTATAAATGTTGAGAAAAATGTCACGAAGAGTATTGAAACTAATGATTTAGAAGCTTTGAAATTAATTCAGGATTTGAATAATACAATTGAACAACAAAAGAAAGAAATCTTCATATTAAAATCATCATCAACGAATCCAAATAACAATGATATTTTTACATCATCATCATCTTCAAATATTGTAGAACAAGAATTAAGATCAGAGAATAAAGTATTACTAGAAAAACTAGATCACTTGAACAAATTAACAGATTTACAAAAAACAGAAACAATAATAATAAAAGACAATATCCTAAACGATATATTAGGTTCCAATCTCGACAACACTCAGTTAGTAATGACCAACATTGAAGAATTCTACAAAAGAGTAAATCACGAAATGAATGAATACAAAAACTACATAAACAGTCTAGAAATCCAATTATCAATGTCATTAAACCAATCACCGCAACAACAACAACATCCACCACAACAAGATTTAGAACTAATGGAAGTACTAAAAGAACAAGAAGAAGAAATAATCCACTTAAAAAACACAATTCAAGATAAAGATCACATTATAAAATCATTCACAAAAACAACAAAATTCAGAAAATTAGTAGAATCAAATACAAATCATTCCCCTCATACATCAACATTATCTAAATCAAATTATAGCATAATGGATCAAGATTATAAAAGGTATATAACGTCAAGAGGAAGTTCTGTTAGTCGTGGTGGTGGTGTTGGGGTAGATAAAGAAAATGAACCTGAATTTTTGAATTATAAATTGTCTAGTCATGAAAGTCGAAATGTTACTCCTAAAAAGCCAAAAGCTAGTTTTGATATAATGCAAACTTTATAGTTCTTGTATAGATTAGATAATGTATGAATAAATCACGAATGTTCTGACTTTCGTTTGAAAACCATAAGTTATTTCAAACATTAATGATGTATCGTATTGAAACAAATCTGAAACATCTACAAAATTGAATGGTAGCTTTTTCAGACCTGAAATTAGAAATGAGAAACTTTTTCAGAACCTTGAACAATTGGTGACTTGAGGTCAATGATTTTTCCATCTGAACTTATGATTTGACTTTAAAAGTCTACATGTATACGTTCTTTGAGTAAATCATTTGGTCATTTCCATAACTGTTTTAGTCCAATTTTTTATAATTACTTGCATTTGTGCTTGTTTTTAAGAGGTTTTACATATGATCAGGTATATTTTTAAATTCTTGGTATTTGGCAAACAATCAGAAATCGAAACTTATAAATACCATGTCAAGTCTCATATACTTTCAACTCATGTAGCACTGCTCTACAGTCAAAATTTACTAACAAAACTATAAAGCAATGGATGCTTCAGATTTTGATATCAGATTTAATTGTGGAGCTTATACATATACCTCAGATCAATTTAATCAAAGTACTTTGGAATCAATTTATGCATGTGGTCAGAATTTTATAAGACTTAAAAATTCTGGAGAAAGTCAATATAAAGTCGCTAACAAATTTGGATTGATAGTCCTGGTATTTGCTTTGAGTATGATGTTTGTTCAGCTATAGTTCTAGGTTCTAACCAATATAAATTATATGTACATTCTGGTTTCTATTTACTGTGTAATTTCAATTTTATTTACATCTATTAAATCATAAATTTCTTTTACTAATGAATTGAATTTTTCAGCATTAGTATCGTATTCACTGTCTTTCACATCTGAAGAATTTATTGATATTAATTTCTTTAATCCACTTTTTATCTTTTGATTTGATTCATTTAAATTCTCTGTTTCATTATATAATTTACTTAAATCATTAAATGTCTTTTCTATTGTGGCAACATATGTTGATTTATCGTATTTGGAAATCATAAATTTTGGCCTGTAGTATTTGATATTTGCTTTTAACAATAATTTATTAATGTGGATTTTTTGTTCTAATGTTTCTACTTTCAACCAATTTGCGAAATTTATTGTGTTATTAACTTTATCCATAAATTGATAAAAATCATTTGGTGTAAATGATATTTCTGCTTTTTTCATATATGCAGCATAAACATTTGTAAAAGTTACTAGATTTTTTAAAAATTCATCTAATTGATCAAATTTTAATTGTGGTTTGGTGCTGTAACCTGATTTTTTGTTTGAATCATTGTAATAATGGATATCTTTGAAGAAAGTTGAGTACATGTTCTCAATATGATCTTGTTTGACTTCGATACTCTCGACTCTATATCTTGCAAATGTTAAAGCAGTAAACATTTCCATTATTATATTAGTTTTAGTGGTTCCATTTAATCTTCCATTTTCTCCAACTTTATATATGAACGAATTGAACATCGCATCATCCATTATTGATGGAACTCTTCCGGTTTGATGCAGACGTATTTGCTTTACTTTATCAAGAAAATTTTCCAAAACATTATGTTTTTTTAAGTCTGCAGTATATAGTCTTAATCCACCCCATTGAATTAATGAAAACCAAAATGCTTCAACATATTGTTTGAATTTACCCATATTTATAAGACAATCGAAAAATTGATTTAACAAAAATACATTAACTGAATGCTCCAATGGTTCTAATCTCTTCTTTTCAACTTTTAATTTCTTATTTCTATTTGATTTTTCTACAAAATTCAAATCACGTCTGAAGTCTATTAGTTGTTCTGTATTTGGTTTGAATTTATCAAGATAATTCATGTGAACTTTTGGATTTATATCTGAATCCAATCCATTAACAACATTTTTTGGAATTAAATCATCTATTTTATCAACGTATGTTAATTTCGGTTGGTTTTTTATACCATTTAATGCAAGTCTGATTCTTAAATCAGTGTGATTTTGCACTTTTTGAGATGCTTTTATTGTTTCATTCGAATTTCCATCGCTTTTTTCTAAAAATTTCAAGATTAACTCAATTTCTGGTGATAAATTTCTTAAAACTTCTAAAGCTCTTTCGTTATATAAGTAATGTGATCCACCTTTAAGATCCACACCCGTACCTGAATCACGACTGCATAAACTATTGAGATAGGTAGCAACAAGTGGCATATCTATATTGATTCTTGTTCTATTCCAACGTGATATTAATTTTTTATTTTCTTCCGGATCTGAGGTTGGGGTTGGTGGAATAGCTAATGATTTGACTTTTTGGAAAATAGCTTCAGCTGTTTTGATATGACCAGCTTCAAGATCTAATAATTTGACAATACGTTCATGGGATGATATATCATTCAGTTCCAAGATTTTACTTTTTTCATGACCTGTATACTTTTTAATACCATGTAACAAAATAGTAAAAGTTTGAGAGTCGGGAACTATACCTCTGATTCCCAATTCTTTGTTTTCCATTAATTCATCAAAGAATTCCCATGCTTTAGCTTGTCTATAATCGAAATTTTTCACTAATATACTCAAACATGCATTATAAATTGATGTCTCTAATTTTTTATTTTCATCATTTTGAAAAATTTCTCTCCCACTTTTAAAAATCTCAATCATTCTATCACACATCTCAATACTAACTTTACCCCAGGGACTTGTTTTTGAAACTCCATCAAATAATCTTAAATATGTATATCCATCACTTTTAATTCCATAATCTCTTCTATCATTAAATGCTTTGATTCCACTTTTCTGATCGTTTCTATCAAAATGCCATTCCATAATTGTATTCATCCCAACTACTGCATGTTTTTTATCACTTATTCGACATAAATACGATGCCCTTTTAGCTTCTTGATCATATGCTAGTAAGTCTACTACATTTTTAGTTATAAAATATGGATCTTTTAATTGTTTATTACTTGTTCCCAATAATGTTAATGCTAATGTTCTGTTCACTTGTTTTCTAGTTGCATCTTTTATTCTCATAACATTATCAAATATAACTTTTGATTGTTCATTACGAAATTTCAAATCATTAAATCGTAGTTTACTGACATTTAGTGGCTTACCATTTCTATCTTGAAACATTACCGAGTCATAAGTTCTCTTGAGGTAACCTAAAGCTCTTCGTAATGTACTTTCTTCTCTTGAACCCTTTTGAACTCTTTCAACTAATCTTTTATTGTACCTTATCATTTCTCCATTATTTTGCATTATATCATTCAATTTCTTTCGTATATGTATTTTGATACGAGCTTCACTCGTTTTTTCTCTAGGAATATGTAGTAGTTCTGTGACTTTCTTTATGTTTTCCTTCTTTGGTTTCTTCATCTTGTGTGGTTTGGTTGAGATAGAGTTGAAGTTTGATGATTGTAAGAGATGCTTTTTGCATCTAAAAATTATCTAGAAATAATTTTTTCTGAGCCGCAGATTTTCGAGATATCAGACATCACCAATTTTACCAAGTAATACCAATGAGTTCAGGGAATGAGAATAACAAAGAAGATCTACCTGCAACCGAAAGCACTAATGGGACTAGGAATGAACAATTTGATGACGATTACCAGAAAAAATATTGGTCAACCCTAAAATCATCCATCAATAAACAAATAGAACAACTTAATCAATCAAACCTCAAAACTACAATTCTTGATTTATTCAAATTGAACATACTACGAGGTCGAGGATTGTTAGTCAGATCAATTATGAAAAATCAACTCAATATTACAAATAAAACACAATTATATGCATCATTAATTAGTGTATTGAATTCAAAAGTACCAAAAATTGGAAAACTATTGTCAAGTAGACTTATACTACAATTCAAATCATCATATATGGCAAATGACTATAAACTAAGTCACTCTTCTTCTTCCTTTATTGGCTATTTAACAATTTTTGAAGTAGTTAGTGAAGTTTCAGTTTTACAAATATTACAATTGTTATTGGAAAATCCAACAAATGGAGATATTGAACTAGCTACTAAATTATTTCTTATAGTGGGGAAATTTTTGAATGAAAAATCAAAACCAGCTACTACGATGATACTAAATAGATTTAAAGATCTTATTCAGGAGAATGAAGAATTAAGTCATAAGTCAAAATCATCGATAAAAGCTATACTTAGACATGGTCAAACTGAATTTAAATCAATCCCTAAGATACCAGATGAATTGAATTTGGTAAACGACGAAGACAAAGAAACTCATATAATTGATATATCAGATAAAATAAAATCTCGAGACTACCTAAATTTGTATATTTATGATGAAAATTTCGAAAGTAATGAAAAAGAGTATGAAAAATTACGAGATGAAATCTTGGGCGAAGATGATGAAGCAGAGAATGAAGAAGAAATATCCAAAGATACTCAACTAGCAATATCTGAACCGGCTCCAGTAATTTCCGATTTAAGTCAATCTGAATTATCACAATTTCAAAAACAAGTATATCTTACAGTGATGTCATCAATGTCATCAGATGAAGCAGTTTTTAAACTTCTAAAACTCAAATTTAATCAAACCAAATCAAATTCCAATTCAGAAGATAGTAAAATTTTGTCTGATATGATCATAAAATGTTGTTCCCAAGAAAAAACATATTCAAAATATTTTGGAGTTATTGGAGAAAAATTATGCAGTAAAAATTTTCATTGGCAAAACAATTTTATTGAATTATTCAAATATTATTATTCAAACATTGAGAATTTTGATACAAATAGTTTAAGAAATACAGGTAAGTTTTTCGGTCATTTGTTTGCATCAAAATCTGTCAAATTACAAAAAGCATGGAATGAAATAAAATTAACTGAACAAGATACAAATGCTCCAAAAAGAATTTTATTGAAGTTCATATTTCAGGAAATGGTTGAAGAAATGGGTATTAATGATTTGAAGAAAGCATTGTTGAATGATGAAAAGGTCAAATTTTCCATTGGTGGTATTTTCCCAGTTATAGACGTAACTCCAAAAGATACAGATCACGTTAGATTCTCAATCAATTTTTTCACAGCTATTGGATTAGGTGTCTTAACTGAAGAATTGAGACAAGTATTAACAAATTTGGAAGAGATGGGTTCTAGAGGAAGAAGCAGAAGTGTTTCGGGCTTGAGCAGACTGGGCTCAAGTTATTCAAGGAGTTATTCAAGAAGTTATTCAAGAAGTTACTCAAGAAGTAGATCAGGTTCAGGTTCAAAAAGTTTTTCAAGAAGTAGATCAGGCTCTCGAGAATCTTTTTCAAGATCCCCGATTGAAGAAAGAGGTAGAACAAAAGAAACAAAAAGAAGTGAGAATGACTCAAGAACTCCTTCTCGTGAACCACTCAAGAGAAAAAGATCTGATTCTGATGATGATTCTAGAACTAGATTAAATAAAATATTAAATGCAATGAATTAATATATAATGATCATAATGTCAATAAATTTGTCTTTCTCTACTTTGCATTCCAATTCTGTTCTTAACAATTGTAATTCTACATTTTCTCGCTTTTGTGAATGTGGCTAGTGTTTTAGAAATAAAGGGGTCGACAAAAAAGGGGGTAGATATAAATAAGTGTTTATTCAAGTAAAACTAATAATTTTTAAAATATAAAAAATTTGAAAATATAAATTTGAAAACATTACATACTTTTTGGGGTATTGAAGAATTGAAAATAATAATTGTCTGAAAAAGAAATGAAAAAAAAAAGTTTGTGAAAAAAAGAGATTGAAAAACTCATTTTAAGCTTCTAACCATAAGACGTAACTTGAAACGCCATCTTGACATAATTGCTAACAGCTCGTTGCTATGAAGTACTTCTAGCAATCGAATTAAAAATTTGAGCAGCTGAACCATCATTTAATAAAGTTCTTTTTGGTTGTGCAACATTTCCATTACAATAGTTATCTGCAACGAAAGTATAACCTATGCTATTGTCACCAGTTACTTGTACATAATTATCATGTAATGATTTTATATTCTGATAATCTCCAAAGTTTCCTGGGCTTAATTGATCAAATAACCAAACAAAATTTGCTTGAGTTTCTAAACCCGATGAAAATTGTGTTGCTCCTCCAATTGATATTAAGTCTGCTATTCCAACAAATAATAAATGGGAGTAACTCAAATTATTATTCCATGCTCCATTAGCACTTAAGAATACTCTTGAATTAAATACCGAATTAGCTAAGGTCACCGCTTTATTCAAATATTGTAAATTACTTGTAAATTTTGATAAGTAAGTATAGGCAGAAATAGCAGTACCAACAGTATATGTCAATTTACCTCGATTAATCGACCATGTATTACTATCCAAACCATCAAAATAAAACCCATCGGTATCAGTTAAATGAGTATCCAACCAACCAAGACAACTATTAGCAAATGTCAAAAGAGTTTGATCTTGATTATATTCATAAACTCTAACAGCACTTAAAGCAGCCTCAGTAGTTGAGATAGAAGCAACATATGTTTGACCAACTTGCCATAATATACCACCAATTTTGGACCATTGAGTTTGAATTAAATGCATTAAATTTATTGCAGTGTTTAAATATTGTTGATTTGATGTTATCTTATAAGCATCTAAAAATACCCAAACAACTTGTGCATTATCATCAGTATATATTTCTCCACCACCTGGAGTACTTGTAAACCAACCAGTTTGAGTATTTTGATATTTATATAATGCATTCATAACTAATTGAATCTTTTGCGGGTCACCACCATTTACAACAGCTTTACTGGCAACAGCAACACTCCATAATGAATCATAATTAAACCCACCTTGACATTGTGGATCATATGCATTAAAAGCCTGGTATTGAGTATTCCAAAATAAATTCCAAGTAGTATTTATAGTTGTTTGAAAAGCAGATTGTGGATCCCATGATATATCCCTTTTAGCAATTATGTTATTTTTATTCAAGTTTATTGGTGAAGCGAATATTAAATTTAAAAACACGAGTAACGAAATTAGAAACATTAATTCGAATTGAATGAGTGACTTTTGAAACGAAAATATCTGAAACTTAAATGATTGTGATTAACTGTGAAACAAAGTATAGTTCTAGACTATTTCATGTATGAAATTCATAATAAATTTTAAATTTATAATAATTTGGAATATTTAACATAATTTAAATAAAAGAAATTGAATATTTTATGAAGATCAAATCCTAACAAAATTAAAAAATTAAGAAACAATAAAACATGGTGGAAATTATGTACAATCGATTAATCTTCATAACATAAGAAATATTCGTTATGTGAAGATTGTCAAGTTTAACTTCAGCTAAGCATCTGGACTAAGAAAATTTGTAAAAAAAGAAACTAAATAAAAAAGTGGAAACAATAATTTTTAACAAGGTTGATATAAATTTGTTGAAAAATAAAATCACAAATTTAACACAAAATCAAAATCAAAAAAACGAACTAAAACACAATAAGAAGCGAATATTTCACAAAATTATTTACTAAAAGCTCTGTAAATTATTATTTAGTTCAGGATATTGTTAGGTGTATATATTGTATTAATGTCAATTGCTTGACAATACTTGCTGTTTAAGCATTATAATAGTTATGATTTAAAGTTAATTTTAGTACATTAACGAATAAATTTGCTAACTTAAAATTCAAAAATGAAAGGGTTTATCTTTTTTAAACTTTAGTATTTTACAGTTTATAACTTTTTGAAAGGGGTGGGGGAGGGGCGATGCACAAAATCAACATCTTTAAATTATTTTTGTATAAATATTTAACCTTCAACCTTATCATTTTTTTTAGTTATTCTTTGAATAATTCTATATCTATTGTAAGATATTGATGTTTTTTTCTTGTCCAAGAGCAAGAAATTTATTTTACATGACATCTTCATCAACTAAAATTTTCTAAGTCATGAATTTGAACATATGTGCTGGAGTTAAATGAAGAGATGAAGTTTCACCCACTCATATACTATTGGAAACAGTTTTAAGTCCTATCTTTCAGCAGGCTTTCAATTGTACTTTATTACTAATAACAGTAATGTAGTAAAGTAATGTTTCAAATCAAACGTAATAAAATTGGTTTAGTGCTTCAATTCGTATCTTTAATGTATTATTGAAAAATACTAAAATACAGAAGTACATTATTATTAAACCACAAAATCAATTAGAATACCTAATTAGGTTAATTAATTGAATGCATATATTTTGATTTTGTGTTTTGTATCGGATCAATATTTTTTAATTTTATTTTTTAATACCGACATACATATTAGATTGAATTAATACTTTATTCGAAGCACGGAAATACATCATCTTTTCACTCTTATTTACATCAACTCTATGGAGCGACATTAGTTTTAGGTTTATACCTGCGCAAGGCCAATCCCTGGAATTAAGCTTTGCTATACAAAGAATTATACTTAGTCTACCGCTAAGATAAAAGGCTATCATTTAACCCTTTATTTTGACTAAATTGAAATTTTTCAGCCTTAAATAAACACCACAATTTTCTACAACGTGTCGAGCAAATATATGAGATAGACCAAGAATATTCATATATTAAAATAGATTCAGACCTTGACCTTATCTTTAGCGGTTATGAAAACGATTTTTGTATTGAAGTATAAAGGCTGATGCTCAGCAACGAGAATTTAAAAATAGTAAAAGTAAATAAAAAGAAATTGCGAACCTGCCAAAGGGTTGAAAGACGCCTCTTTTTTCGAACAAACCGATAAATCCCAATAACTTGAACCTTGAAACGTAAGCCTCTCTACTATTTACTAATCTAAAAATAAGTTCGTTTTTATCATATTATAATCTTATAAGTTATGAACTATATAATATAATAAATATGCATTTGAATTTAAAACATTCATTTGATCAACGATTGAAATCACACTATCATCAAATTTAAACCATAAATTTTGGAAATTTTTAATGTATACTATATAATGTCCCGTGTTTACTGAACCAATGTGACAAACCACTGAAAATAATTCAAAAAATTGATTTTCATTTTGTGATTGTTCTTCTTTTGTTGTGAGGTATTTTTGTAGGTTGAGGTATAGTGGGATTTCTACTGGTGTTTCAATTTTGGAACTTGTGTCGCTTACGATATTGTGGTTGAATCGTTTTAATTGAATTGATAATATTGGTGATAAGTTTTTAAGTTTTAATGTCTTTGTAGCTTTTGATTTTTTGAAACAAAATTTACACTTTATTGGTGAATCTAATTTTTCTTCTTGTGTGAATAGATTGAGACAATCGTATAGATTGATTTTTTTGTTGTGTTTTTGAACTAAGTGATTTATTTCTAATGATAAATCAATCATTGGATCTACTGTTTCTGTTATTGAATTACATGAGTTACATTTCACACAGCTTTGTAATTCAAATGAGAATGTTGAGTGAGTTATACATTTACATTGTTCAGTTGCTGGTTCTTCTTCATCAATGTTCATTTTATCTTCAATTTTGATGTTTCCATTACCATTAGTTGTATGATTTAAATCATTTTGTTTTTGTGTCACCAATACTCTTTGATAATCTTGGTGTAATTCATTTAGCAAAAATTGCCAAAATTCATGAGCATCTTGTTCTTGAAATCCCGCCAATGATTTATGCTTGTACCATGCAGTAGTTAATAAATTAGTCATTCCAAAACCTTCATTATTTTCCACGTTATAAAAATTTTTAAAAATCAAATCTATACTACATGTTATACATGCATTTTCTTCTCCTATATATCCATTAATTTCTTGATTTTTCAAATGTTCACAATTAAAATAATGTAAATCGTTGTTGAAAAATTGTGTCTTTATTATGGGGTTGTGTATGAATGTTTGTAATATTGAACTCATAAAACATGTAGCTCCTAAATTTACAAAACCTTTTAATCCAAGTATTGATAATTTATTTGGTTCCGTATAATTTTCATCAATTTGAATTTTTGACTTAGTATCATTATCTTCATAAATTTCATTAATTTCATCATCATTATTTTTTATAATCTTGTATCTTATCTTTTCTAATTCTGGATGGTTTATATAGTTATTGCATTTAAAACAAAATAATAATCCAAATTTCAGATCAATAGCAAACATATGCTGTGTTCCTTTATAATGTAAAAATGAATGTTCTTCACATCCAACATGAGGACATTGTAAACATATCATAACTTGTTGGAAATTTGATTTGGAGCAATCACTACATTTTAAACTTGAGATTTTTTTGTTCATAATCTTGTCGTGATTTATTAATGAATCATCTTTTTTTAATTTGTATATTGTTGTGTTTAGTATAGGTTGAGATATTATAACTGCTTGTTTATATGTATCGAATACCGTGTCTTTTGCTCGGGACTCCAAGACTTGATCCAAATGTAGACATGAATTTATAGATTTATAATTATCAGGTAGGAATTTAAAATTTGAATTTATTAATGCAATTGATTTAATATCTCCATTACCACTTTGTGGTTCTGTTTTTATATCCCGTAGTGAACTCTCGTTTGATCTTGAATCTCCATTTGTTGAATTATTTGAGTTATTATTGTTCGTAGAAATAGGAGTTGATTTTCTTGATGATGACATAATTTATAAATGGTTGTGAAAAATGATGCAAAAAATATAATATATGGCAATTATGGTTTAAAAATGCAATAAATGAAAAACTTGAAATAAAGTGAAACTAATGAAATGAAAATGTTCTGTACAAAATGCAAAGTAAATGAAAGTCTTTTTGATAATAATAAAATCTTGATTTTGTTGATGTATTTAATTTGGTCTGATTAAAAAAGAAAAGTTTAAGTTGTACCTTAATTACTTTTATTTGATCTTTATTTTAATTCTTTTTTTTTTTTGACTGAAAATTCGAGAGAGAGAGAGATTATAATTTTATTTAATGGTATTGTGATCAAAATGGAACATGAATAGAATGAAAAGTATAACCTCATGAATTAGTCCAATTTGCCGACTTTGTTCTTGTGTCTGACACAGCTTGAAGCCTTTTTGAGAGCTGGATAATAAATCAATTTGATCGAATCTCAGAAATATTCATTGTATGCACAAAATTTATTAAAAGTTATGAACAAACTATTAATTCGCAACCAAAAATGTACGTTTCAAAACCACAAAACCATTAGCAATCACCAAACCGATTATTAAGTTTTAAACAAAATAGCAGACAAGATATTATCAGGAATCTTAGTTGGAAGTTCTTCAAACATATTATTAGCCAAATTAATTTCATTTAATTCGATTCCATTAGTTTTGTGATTAAAAATGTCAAATTTAAAAGTAGTGAAATAATTATTACTTAAATCTAAGAATTTTAAATTTGATTTTCCAATTTTTTCAAATTCTATAATGAAATTTTTATAACCTAGATGATTTCTTGATAGATTTAATGATATCAAGTTGTTTGATATTAATGTGTTGAATTTTGAAATTTTACATTTACTTAAATTTAGAAATTGAAGGTTTTTGAAAATTCTGTAATCTTGATCTATTTCTTCAATTTCATTATTTGATAAGTTTAAGTTTCTAACACTATCTGGTAATTCCAAGTCTGCTAATGTTGAAAGCTTGTTATTTGACAATTGTAACCAGTCTAAATTTTTTAATTTATCTAACTCAACTTCTTTAATACAGTTAGATTCACAATTTATTGATTTTACAGAACCATAAGCAAAATCTTCACTTCTCAATTCTTCCAAATTGTTAAAAGATAAATCAATATCTTGTAAATTTTCAAAATTGTTCAAGTTAAATTTATTTAATTTATTATTTGATAAATCCAAAATTTTCAATTTAAGTAATTTTTCAAAAATTTCAAATTCAGTTAATTCACATTTTTTTAAACTTAATTGAGTAATTTGTCTTGGAAATTTAAATTCTTTCCAATTTACATTTTTACATTCATTTAATATCAATTTCGATAATCCATCACCTAAAATTGTTTTAATATTTGTTTTGGAAGCATTCAAGTAAGTGGTTTGATTATGTAATTGGATGTCTTGAATTCTCGGATTATTTGATAATATAATATCTTTTAATGGTAATTCAGCTGCATCAATTACTTCATCTAAATTATTTGAATCCATTCTCAAAATCTTTAGATTCAATTTAGGTAATAAAAACTCCAAATCATTCAGTTCTAAATTAACAATTTCCAAAAATGGTGGGAACGCAGATTTATTAATACCTTGTAATGAAACATTAACTAGTTTTAAAATTTTCAAAGTCAATGGAAATTTAAATTTATTATCAACATTAATTGAACAATTAATGACTTCTAGTTTCAACAAATTTAAACAACTTATAATTTTATCATCTAAATCTGAAACATCACAGTTTTCAACTTTTAATCTTTGTAGTCTACTCATATTACAAATTTTTTTACATCTCCATTTACCATCTATAATTATTAATAATCTTAAAGCATCTGGAAATGCAGTCATATGGGAACTAATTAAACAATCGATTAGTTCTAATTTTCTTAAACTTAATGGAAATGATAATTCTCTTGTTCTTGCAAATGATAAATTCAGTAAACTTAACGATGTCAAATTGTTAAACCTGAAAAAATTATGACAAACAACAACTGATGAATCAAATTTTAAACTTTTTAATTCTAAAAATCCTTTTGGATAATTATCAATTCTTCCAAATAATCTTATATCACCATTAATGCTAAGACTTGATAAATTCTTATTTAAATTGAATCTACTAAAATTAATATCACTAACATTATGTAATCCAATTTCTTTCATAGTGATTGGTAAATGAGCAAAATCATTTAAACTCAATCCATTTGCAACTATTAATTTTTCAAGTGACGGTGGTAATCTTATTTTCATTGTATTATCAGTTAATCCAAATACATATCCGTTACCGTAATGATGTAATCCCATGAATAAACCTAAGGATTTGATTTTTTGGTAAAATTGAGCATTCTCGGTCAATAAGTTGAATATGACTTTAATTTGATTAACGTAAGATGCTGAAAATTTTATATAAACTGAATTAATTTTCGAGTTCAATTTGATTTCATTTTCTTTGAAATATCTCATAATTTGTAACAATATATTACATCCATTGTTATTCAAAATTAAATCAATGTATAGGTCTCTTTTGTTGATTGAGTTCTTGAAAAAAATATTGAAGATTTTATCAGGATTTAAAATTTTAGTTGATATGTAAATAATTTTTTCATCATTTAAATTTATTAGTGAATCTTCATCATTCCTTAAAGATTTAGTTAATTCAATTTCTCTTTGAAAATTATTTATACCAAAAAATTGATCATAATCAGATGATATCCAGTAATTGACTTGTGGAGTTTTGTTTTCATCTTGAGTTGTAGTATTCACTAATAACGGTGAATAGCAAGTCAAATGTCCACTGTTGATTAATTTGAATTTTCTTATAGTGGGTTTCATGTTCAAGGTTTTACTAATTGGATTAAATTTGTTTTCAACAACATTCATAATAGTCTTTGATCTTGAAATGTCATTTTCAATTGATGTCTCTGGTAAATCTCCTGCAACTAGGGTACTCATTCTTTTAGTTGATGGCTTGATAGTACTAAAACTTTTGTAAGGTGGTGGTGAAAACGTTGGAGGTGGTGAAAAACTACGTGATGATTTTATTTCTTGAAAACTGATTGATGATGGACTTTTAATAATTTCTTCTGATTTAACTTCCAATTGTTCAACCAACTTAACTTCAACTTGGTCTGCTGATTTGGCTTCTGATTGATCTGTTGATTTAGCTTCTGATTGTTGTGCAGAAACACTATGTTTTGAGCTTGGAATTGCAACATCAATAACATTATTTGCAGTTTGAAAAACAGCTTTTTCAATTGAACTTGTTGCATTTTTTGATGAAGCAATGGCTTCTTCGGTTGATTCAGATGATTTGCCATTATTTTCTTCTATTTTACCATTTTCACTGCTTTCACTTAAATTAACTGAGCTAAATTTTCCACCAGAATTCATCAATGGTGTTTCCTTCTCATTTGAAACATTAACACTTGAATTATCTCCATTAAGCGGCTTAATTGAAGAATGTGAACTTTTATTTGATATTTGATCAACTAAATTACCAGTCTCTGTCATTAATTCATGAATTTTTGCAGTTATAATTGAAGTCATGGTCAAACTGGTGAATATGAATAATATCAAGAATTCAAAAATTTGGTTGTAAAAAATCTATATTCTAATTTTATTGCAAATTTGTTATGTACAAAAATAAAAATAACTACCAAATGCATTATTGTCGTCAAACATCATCATGAGACATAAAACTTAGTCATAAAAATCATCATCATCGTCTTCATCGTCTTTATTATCTTGTCTAACTGATTTTTTAGCAAATCTTAGCCTTCTGAATTCTTGTAAATCTTCATCTTCATCATTTACAACCAATCTTTTATCATTTTCATTTATTGCTCCCAAATCAACCAAAACTTTTTCTATATCTTGTAAAGTTGTTGAGTTCCCACCCAATTGAGTTAATGTAATATATTGCTTCAACACATTTTCATTATGATATATGATCAAAGTTGGACAATTTGACTCTGGATAATTTTCAATACATCGTTGAGCTGGAATTTCACATACTTTTAATTCTGGGAATTTTCTTGCAATTTCAATTAACAATGAACTTAGTAATCTACTTTGTAAATTTGATTGTAATGATAGATGAACTATTACATATGTATCTTTTGAACTTTTGGTCACTTCATCTTCATATTCATTTTTGGAGATAGGTATAACTGATCCAAATTTTTTCTTTTCTGATAATTTTTTAATTTCATTCATTCTTTTCTGCTTGTAAAAATTTAAAAATTCTTCATCTTCTTCATCTTCTAATGCATCCAATTCGTCAAGATCTTTATTTTCTAATCTATTATCATGCTGTCTTCTTACTGCTTCATCTAATGCTTCTTCTAATTGTTGTGTTGGACTTGGTGGCTTTTCTGGTATTACACCATGGGCACGTAGTATATCATTCCACTCTGTGTCTTCATCTGGATTGACTTGTACTGGTATCTTTGGATCGTTATTCATATCTCTTAATAATCTTATATTGACAATCGTATAATTGTTTCGAATTGTATAGAAACAAAAATATCTTTTCTTGTCGCAAATTTGATTCACGTAATAGTTTTCGAAATTTCGTGACATTCCAGATGAGTTCCATCAAGGCAATTCAATACATTTTGATCAATTGATCAAATCGATTACAACCGGTAAGGCGATTAAATAAAGTGATTCTTTTATTTTATAACTATTATATACAGAGTGTGAGAAAAACCTTTGATAAAAAAAATAATCTATTAAAATTTGATGAATTTTATTTTGAAATAAATATTTGACAGTTGTATATTGTCCCTTTGGGATTGTTTTCTTGAATTATTAAATTTAAGATGAAGTAGCTTTCTTTAAATAAGTAACTAAATCATCTCTATCTTTAGCTTTTTTCAAACCACCAAAAGCCATTTTAGTACCTGGAATATATTTTTTTGGATTTTCTAAATAATCATGCATTGATTGTTCTTCCCAAGTAACTCCTTTCTTTTTGTTAGCATCGGTATATGAGAAACCTTCAGCATGACCTGATTTTCTACCAAAAACACCATGTAAATTTGGACCAACTTTGTTTGCACCACCTTTTTCAACAGTATGACATTGTAAACATCTGGTTTTAAATAAAGTTGCACCTTTTTTTTCTGAACCTTTTTCGTATTTAGCTGGCATTATGGATTATGTATGTATTAATTGAAATTAAAAATTCTAAAAATTTTAAAAATCGAATATATATTCAGATAAACGTAAACTTGAAGAATTGCTTTATATTTAAATGTTTAAATGTTAAAGTTGTAATTTAATTTTTTTTATTTTTTTTGCTATTTATAAATAATATTTAATTTATTTCAAACTGCAAAATTTTAATTGGTTTAAAAAAAAATTAAAAATTTTTTAGAAATTTTTCAATTAAGTAACAATACATTTTCAAGAGATAAAACAACACAAACAGAGATATATAAAGTCATTCGCGTGATTGTAATCTTCAGAGGGTCAGACAGAGGCAAATAAATGTAAAGTTTGATCAATACAATACTGACCAGAATTGGTTCATTGGTCTTTCAGAATCAATTGACCCAGTATACTTAACCAAAATATCTGCAATAATTTACATGACTCTCGTAAACTCATCTTAAAAACTAATATAATACTTCATAATAACTTAGTAAACGGACTACCAGTTTAACTGAAGCCGTTGTAATATTTGGCTAGGCTGTCGTACTTTAAAAAAATAAAAAAAGTCAGTTCAAATTATTATAATAGTTCACTCGGAATAATAATCCGTACTAATCCGCAAGACTAAAATAATTGCTTTTCAAATCAACATCGTTCGAGAAAAACGTCACATTTTGAATTCCATTTGGACAATAATACTTCATACTTTTTGTGTATTAAAAAGATTTTGAATTTGCGATAAAAGCGAAAGATTAATTGAATCTTCAATAAAGATATAAATGTAAATGATAATCAGGTACTACTATTTGAGCTTAATGCATTGATCAAGCACAACTTCAATAAAATCTACAACTTTATTCATCCATTCATTAATCATAAATTTTTTATCATTATATAGTATATCAAAAATTATACAAAATCATTTTCATTAATATTAGCTTTATCACACATTGATCTAAAAACACCATCAACAGTACTAAATAATTTAGAAGGTTCTCCCTTTTCAATAATTTTCCCCTTATCCATTACTATGATTCTATCATAATTCAGCAATGTATTCAATCTATGAGCAATACATATTACAGTACAATTTTTAAATTCAGTACGAATAGTTTCTTGAATCATTGTATCAGTTGCATTATCAACTGCTGAACTAGCTTCATCTAATATAAGAATTTTACAATCTCGAATCAAAGCTCTAGCTAATGTAATTAATTGTTTTTCACCTAATGAAAAATTTGAACCTTCATCATCCACAAATTGATCTAAATGAAACTTATGAGATTCATGACAATTATATAATTGATCTTTATCAATTAGCCCAGATCTGTACAATGCTCTCCAAAGCGTACCATCCAAATGTTCATTGAATGGATCTAAGTTTTTCCTAATAGTGCCTTGAAACAATACTGGATCTTGTGGTATAATAGATAATTTTGATCTTAAATCGTAAAGCCCCAATTGTGAAATATCTAATCCATCAATTTCAATTTGTCCACTTGTTAATTCAGTTAATCTATATAATGCAGTCATAATGGAAGATTTACCAGCTCCTGTTCTACCACATATACCTATTTTTTCACCAGGATAAAAATTAACATTTAAATCTTTTAAAACTAATGGTAAATTATCTCTATACCTAAAATTAACATTTTTAAAAGTAATGTATCCGGAAGGTGGCCATTCTTTTGCTGGTTTTGTTTCTATTTCATAAGCTGATTCTTGAGGTAAATTAAATGCATACTCGTGTAATCTTTCAACTGAATTCATTTCATTTTCTATAGATGTCATTGATCTTATTGTTAATGATAAAACCCCTACTAATTGAATTACATAATTTAACAATAACCCAGTAGATGAAGCACTAATGTTAAACTGTCCAGTAATACATAGCAAACAAATGATTAATGCAAAACATGAAGTAATCATATCTAAATGTACACATAACCAACGTTGAGTAGCTATAGATAAATAATAAGCTTCATTCATCTTGTTGATAAAATAATCATTTTTGGCAATGAAATCATTTTCAACTTTAAATGATTTAATAGTTAACATACCAGTTAAAGTTTCATTGAAATTATTATAAACTAATGATCTTTGAGTAGCTTCTAACCTTTTGACTTCTCTACTTGATCCTTGGTAAAAATTAGCTAAGAAAATAAAAGCAAAAACTAAAAATGGTATAGCAACTGCAAAGTAAGGCAAATAACAAGTACATAATATAATGATACCAATAATTAAAGCTAAGGGAAAGATAAACAATCTCATTTGTTCACCTAATTCATTATCCAAAGAATCTGTATCTTTAGTAAACCTGTTCAAAATTCTACCTAATGGTGTAGTATCCATATATGACATTGGTGCATGCAAAATCTTATTAACTGCTTTCAAATTCAAGAAATTTGCGGAACAATCTTGCATATATGCCAATATACTAAATTCAATAGCTGTGAAAAATACAGTTAAAATTGCAAACATAATGTAAAAACCAATATAAAAATGATCTGTCTTTCCAGCAAATTTCTTTTCCATCCAGAATGATAACCATGTATTAGTGAAAACTTGACAAAAAGTAGCTATTACCACAAACAACAAAAAAATTGGAATTGCAAATCTCCCAAATATACCACTACCTAATTCGATATATTTTTTATAAATTGACCAAGATATAGCATTAGTTGCTCTTTCTTCATCGGTGGTGGTTCTACCAGTAATATCAAGATCTTGTAAATTTTTGTCTTCTAAATGTTTATCTCTCAGTGAAATATAACTTAAATCAGTTATATCTTCTTCTTCTTCTGCTTGTGATTGTCGTTTTTTACTCTCAATATCTCCTCCAAATTCAATTAATTTTCTAAAATCTCTATTATTAGTCATTAAACTTTTGACATTTCCAACATCAACTGATCCATTATTTACAAATACAATCTTGTCTGCAAATTCCAAAATACTTAATTGATGAGTAGCTAATACTATTGTCTTATGACGTAATAAACCTTTAAAGAGATGTGTAACTATATGTCTTGCAACTTTTGCATCAACTGCAGAAATAACATCATCAAATAATAACACTTGAGCATCAGTATAACAAGCTCTTGCCAAATTTATTCTGGCTTTTTGACCACCAGATAAAGTAATACCTCTTTCTCCAATTTCAGTTCTATCACCAGCTGGTAGTATTGCAATATCATCTTCCAAAGCACATGCATATAATACTTGACGATATTTATTCAAATCAAATTTTTTACCAAATACTATATTTTCTCTTACTGTTGCATTTTGAATCCATGGTGATGAACATAATAATATATCTTTATTTTTTTCAATTGATCCATGTGATAATTTCATAAATCCAGCTAATGCATTAAGCAAAGAAGTTTTACCAGATCCAATTATACCAGTTATAACAACAAATTCTTGATTTTTGATAGTTAAATTAACATCAGATAATCCTGAAAATGAAGTACCTTGAGTTGTAGTTGATTCCATATCATATGAACTTGTATCCCAATTTTTTTTTTCATGTTGTTGTGATGGTTCATTATAATTATTCCAGTTAAAACCTGCATGAGATACTTTTATAGCTAAGTCATCTTTTTCATAATAAAATGAATTTTGATGACTTAATTTTTTACTAAGTTCTTCTGTAAATTCTTCAGCTGATAAAAATTCATTACATCTTTGAAAACCTATCATGGCATCTGCACCCGTGGCTAAAGCAATTGGTAGAAGCATTATAGCTTGTGCTAATATGGCATATAATGATAATGAACTAAATACTTCACCAGGACTTTTCATATTATTTGTACCCCACATAGTAATGAAAGAAATCATTGATGTTAAAACTGGTAATGTTACAGCATATGCAGTTATAAAATTTCTCAAAACTTTAATTGTGAATAAGTGGTTCATTTCTTTATTTCTTATTTTAGATATTGATTCTTTATAGGCTTTTTCCCATGCATAAAATTTTATAATTTTTAAATTGTTTAATATTTCTCTCATTAATGATATTCTTTCATCAGTATATGCAACAACTTTTTCTCTAGTTGTGAATAAAACTTTTGTTAAAACCACACAAACAAATAATGATACTATAAATAATCCTATACCACTTAATGCTGCAACTCCAATACTTTTTATTAATATAACCACTGATATAATGACAGGGATTGGAAAACAACAAACTAAAGGTTGAAACCCAATAGCTAAATCTATTCTTGATAAATCTGTACTCATTAAACTCGTGATTTTACCTACGGGAAATTTATGTCTTGATTCTGAATTCAACTTGAACGACTTCATCAAAAGCGCTTTTGTTAAAATAGCTTTTGATTGAGCACCACAAATCATTGCATTATGGAAAAAATGATTCAATAATAATCCATTTATAAATATTAACACCACCGAACCAACAGTCAATCCAATACCTCTGTTGTACGTAGTATATACTCCAAAATATTTATATTGAACAAAATCAATAATTTGACGAGTTAATAATGGTGAACAAGAAATACAAACAAATGCTAATGCTAAACAAATACATGAAAAAATATATTGCTTTTTTAATGTTAAAAATAATGCATATGGAATTGCATATTTGGGCCAAATTGGTTTATCTTCAATTATTGGCTCTAGATTGTTGATAAATTTATCATATAAATATTCAACTTTTAATTCTGGTGTTAATTTAAATAAGTCTCCAGGATGTAAAGTTCTTTTGTAGCCTACTTTCAAAACTGAATATAACCACCAAAATCCCATACGATTTAAGTAATTGGTCTTGTGCCATGGATATTCTTTTCTTTCATCTTCAGTAGGTAATATGGGAACATTTTTAGAAAATAACCATGAAAATAATCTTTTTTGATTTTGTAGTTGAGGTTGTGATTCTAATGATGATATTGATTCATTTTTGTAGTGGTTGTAAAAACTGTCTTTTTTGAATGATTGTTTTTCTTCTTCTATAATTTTATATGAGTTGGAATTGGTAGCGTAGTGGTGGGATTCAAATTTGTTAGTGTTATTATAATTATGATGTTTTTCGGTAAATGTATTTGCCGTATCAGAATTCAGTATTATTTCAAAATTATTATCATTTTGATTATTGTAACTTATATAATTCGATGATGTATTATAGTAGTCATTATTTTTCATTATGTTGGTATATAGGGTATCAGTTGAAGAAATGAAAGTTTGAATATGTCAATTTCTTTTCTATAAAAAAATTCGATACATGAGATTGTATATATACTTTTAGTATTAAAGTTTGTCAATGATTTTGTGATGAATGTAATTAATATTAAATTGGTAATTTTCAAGCAGGGCTTTATTCTAATTTAAGTGATGAGTTTTAAACAAAAGTTTATTGTATAATTATAATTTTCTATTATTTTAATTAATTTTGCTATATTTATTTTAGAAATATTACCTGAAATCAATATTATTCATTTTTCATTAATTAATTAACTACAATTAGAATTCGAATTTCAATGAATGATTAATGTTAAATAATTTTCTTATCTATACGATGTTTCAAAATATAATAAATTAATGATATTAATATTTTATTGTTTCCATAATTTATTATTTTGCAACTTTATTCTAAACCTGCATATGACCACAATGTTAATTTAATTGCCGGTAACTCAAAATTTAAGTTTATTTTTGACACAAAAAGTAAACAAATAAATAAAAATAAAAAATAAAAAATAAATTTCAATTAATTTTCTTAATGGGGAAATTAAAAAAGTATTGATAGAATTTTAATTATTTGTTACGATTTACAATAATTCCAAAGCCCTGTTGATTAGTATTGTTTTGTTATCTTTTTGATTGACGTAATGTATATGTCTAAATTTCAAGTATTTAGGTTGGTGTACATTATATGTAAATTAATTTTACATTACATGTTCGGGGAAACTCGATTTAATAATAAATGGGCTTAAGAATAAGATCTACGTTGAGAATCAAAACTGTAGGAAAAGTGGAGGTGAAAAATTTCTTAATATTTAGAACATTGGTGTAATCAAAACTCGTATTTGGATCAAATAAAGTTTAGTTTATTATTTAAATCATACTTTAGTCTCAATTTTAGATATTCTCAGCTCTATGAATCATTCTTGCAAAAACGATTGAGAATAGAAATATAAGTTTATTCAAATTATACTTTAAACTTGGTTATTGATTTCTGTCAATATACGTCATTTTATACTAGCCAATTTCGCTGTATTATCAATTCGAAATTTTTGGGGGTTTTACTAGTTTATCTAACCTCAAAAATTTATTTGCTCAAAGCCCGGAAAAGGTCTGATTTAAAAAGTTTACATAACCATTTTGTTTAAATTATTTAAATTTTTATGTAAGATAAATTAGATAAGGTACTTGATAAAAGGTATTTAGTCGTACGATAACAACAATTAAACAAATTGTTATTCGGCAAACGTTTCCATTTATTCACCTCACACTTAGTAAAATATGTTAAAATTAAAAAATACAAAATTAAAAAATAAAAAATTAAAAGAAATACCTTGTGGAAAATAAAAAAACTTTATTTCTAAAACATCAATTAGGAAATTTTTATCAAAATTAAGGTTTTTTTTTTAAGTTCAGCCCAAATTCATTACCAAACTTAAAACTTTAGAATGATGTGGGGCAAACTCTTTTATATCAAATTAAGGTGGAATTGGGCTTAAATTGATTGCCTATTTGAGTTTCCAATATTGTGTGGTTTTATTCTCGCAATGCAAGGTCAAATTTCTCAAGGTTTTTTCCGAAACATTAGACTTGTAGTTTTGCTTCAAACGTTTATGTATTCGGAATTTTACTTATTCTAATTTATGTTGTTGGTTTTTGCATTTATTGAACAATAGAAATTGAGATGTGCACTGGAATATTTAGATTATTTGCTTTAAAATGAAATAAAATATTGTAATGATTGTCAACTATTAGTTATATGAATGTAAGTTAATTTCTTATCTATTACAACCATGGGTATCAACTCCGAAATATATCCTTTCGAGGTTTTAACCTTGGATGGTTGTAATTTGGAATACAGTCTTATTAAAGATTTTCAAATTTAAAAATCATGAAAAAAACTTCAGAAGTCACTAGCATCTGATTGAAAGTATCAAGTATGGATCGAATTGAAGTGAAACTTAAAAAACCAGCAAAAATTTTAAGTGTAAAATGGGCGTGTGGCGTAGTTGGTAGCGCGTTCCCTTAGCATGGGAAAGGTCATGAGTTCGATTCTTATCTCGTCCATATAATTCAAATACTTGAACCTTTTTTTTTTTCATTTCCTCATCTTATGACTTAATTATAGTGATTGAATATCACCTCTTTATTTAAAGCAACTCCAAGTTTAAATATTAATTCAAATTGAATATATTAAAAAATAATCTATAAATTTACACCTACAATCTTTTTGATCAAAATAATAAATAATTTTTACGGAAAAACCAAATGTTTTAAAGAACGACTTTATCAGCTAATGATTTTTTATAATCTAAAATTGAACCATCCCATCTTGTTGCTGTTTTATTTTCAATAACAAAAATATCTTTAGCAACTTTATCTAATAATCTGAAATCATGTGAAACAACTACAACACCACCATTAAATGCATTTATAGCTTCTGCTAAAGAATCTATAGTTGATAAATCTAAACCATTTGTAGGTTCATCCAATAAAATTAAATTTGGAGCTTCTAATGCCAAAAGTGCAAAAACAACCCTTGATCTTTGACCTTCTGATAAAGTAGCCATTTGAGCAGTTTGTGCTTCACCACTTAAACCATAACGACCTAATTGACCTCTCCAATATTGATAATCTTGTGAAATGCTTGAAAATTTAGTACGTACAAATTCTAAAGGAGTTTGAGTTAAATCTAATTGATCTGCTGAATGTTGTGAATATACACCTAATTTAATATGTGTATGTTTGATAATTCTACCCTTTTGTGGATTTAATTTACCTTGGAATAAATTTAATAAAGTTGATTTACCAACACCATTTGGTCCAACTAATGCAACTCTTGAATCCATATCAATACCAATATCTAAATGTTCATATAAATTATCTTCATCTTTACCTGAATATGAAAATGACATATCATCAAATGCTAATACTGGTGGTGGTAATTTTTCAACATCTGGGAATTTAAATGTAAATACTTTATCAGGTACAACTGGTTGAATTAAACCATCTGCTTCCATTTTATCTAAAATTTTTTGTCTTGATTTTGCTTGTTTAACTAAATTAGCATAAGTACCAGCTGATGCAATAAATTTTTTAATATGAGCAATTTCTTCTTGTTGTTTATTATATTGTTTCATTTGATTTGTTTCTAATTCAGCTCTTGTTTTAACATAAGAATCATAATTACCACCATATAATTGTAATTGTTTCATTCTCATATCAATCATATTTGTACATACACCATTAAGGAAATCTTGTGAATGTGAAACTAATATTAATGTTCGATCATATCTTTTCATATATTCTTCTAACCAAACACATGCAGCTAAATCTAAATGTGCAGTTGGATCATCTAATAATAATAATGTAGGTTTAACGAATAATGCTTTTGCTAAAGCTACACGCATTCTCCAACCACCAGACATATCTCTTGTTCTTTTTTTGATTGTAATTGCATTGAAACCTAAACCAGTTAATATAATAGCAGCTCTTGATTCAAAAGTTGAAGGATCCATTTCATCAATTTTTTCATATAACCCTTCTAAAGCAGGACATTCAGGACCTTCTTTAACAATTAATTCTTCAATTAAATCTTCAATTCTTTTCATTTCATGTTCTGCTTCTCTTACAACATATTCTAAAGCAGAAAAATCAGTTGCATCTGCTGGTTCATTTAATAAATAAATATCAATATGTTCAGGAATTGGAAACTCTCTTGCAGCAATTGATTTTAATAAAGTTGATTTACCACAACCATTTTCACCTAATAAACCATAATGACGACCATAATTCAATTCTAAAGTTGAATCTTGAATTAATACTTTACCATGAAATAATAATGATACTGAAGATAATTTAATATCTCTTGAAGTTTTTAAAGAATCTAGAACACCCGTAGTGACTCTATCAGATAATCCATGTTCATCAGTTTGTAATTTTAACTTTGCAACTTGTTCACTTGCATCTTCAACTTCATCCTCTTCTGCATCTTTTTCAGCTTGTTTTTTAGTTTTTTTAATACTTTTACCTTCAGCTGCTTTCTTAGCTTCTCTTTCTAATCTTTTCTGTTCTCTTTTAGCTTTTGATGCTGAAACTGACATATTCAAAAAAAATTAATTGAATTTAATAAGTTAATTAAGATCAATTAGTGAATATTAATTAAATTTGGTTGTAAAAAATAATGAAAAGAGAAGAGAGAATTGAAAAATTGAAAAAAATAAATTTTTTTTATCAAGGTTTGCGACAAATGAGAGAAAACGGTAATTTTTATGCGGCTCATTTATGTCAAATTTGCACTACCAATTTTTATGTGTTTTGTGTTACTTTTGATTTTTTTGTAATAAGCACTGTAATATAATTCTCGTTAACTGAATGATGTAGTGAGTATTTGGATATTAAATAGTTAGACCAAACTTATAAATGATACAAATAAGGTGATATATACATACAGTTGTCAATAGAAATGAATGACAATCAGTCTGACTAAATTCAATAATATAAAAGAAATGACATAATAAAAGAAATTACTTGTAACTAAATAAATTATTATTATAAATCTCATACTATAATAATTATGTATAATAATTAATAATTAATAATATTGCCACTACTTAATAATTAACTTTAATAGTTACTTCTTTTTACATACAAAATTTATATTTTTGCAACACTTTTTTAATTCAAAAGTACAAAATCTGAACAATATTATTTACAACCAAATTGAAGATGGCATCTCCCAATAAGTCAACTATAAAGGGAGGTGGTCAATCAGAAGATGGTGGACCAAAAGATATTAATGTTACTTCACCAATACCTATAAGAAATTTAAATCCTGTTATAGATCAATTAAAATATAATAATAATAATAATAATGAAACTAGTAATAATAACAATATAGATTCAAGATCTTTTACTCCAAATACTTGGGGTTCTGTTCAACAACATTTAACTAGAAGGCCATCTTATAATACTATAGTAACATCAAGAGAAAAACATTATAATTTAGACTACCCCAAAAACATAGAAGAATTATTAAAATTACAATTAGACCCCACATCAAGATTTTATTCAAGATCTAGACCAAGAACTTTAAAATTACCTTCATTATTACCTTATGAAATTGAAAACCCAGAAGAACAAGCAAAATTTTTAAGTCATATTATATCTCATTTATATATTGCCATTAAATCATTAGATATTCAAGGTTCATTATCAATAAGTGCAAAAGATTTAGCAGCATTAAAAGATTCAATTTCAGATGTTGATTTGGCATTAGAAACTAATTTATTTGAAATGAATACTACTACAGAAGAAGATGAATCAGAACCAATTGAAGAAATTGATAGTTCAGATGAAGATATGGATAGTTCAGATGATGAAGAAATTTCAGAAGAATCAGATGATGATGATAAAGATGCAACAAATCAACATAAAAAATCACCAAAATCAGCAGCAGTTGTTAATGTAAGAACATGGACTCATGAATTATTAATATGGATGAAAATGAAATATGATATGCCATTAAGTTTAAGAGTCAATTTAGCAAAAGTTTATTACGCATTATGTCTTTGTCGTGGACAACATGTAAACCTAAAGGCTTATGTAAGAGTATTTGAATTATTAGTAAGTGATCAAAAATTATTACTTGATGCAGGTTTACATTTATCTTGGATAGATTTATATAAAGAATTTCAACATTTATTCCCATCACCAACTTATCCACTTGAAAAAAAGGATCAAAAATATTTATCAAAATTAGCATCAAAAGCTTCTCCATTTTTTGATCCAAAAAGTTTACCAGAAATTTTCGCCAAAATTGGAAATAATTTTTCTCCATTAGTATCAGCATTAACTATTTCTGCATTACCATTACTTCCTACAACTTTTGGCAATGGAGTAAAAGATCCTTATGATATCCGTCATTACATTGAACCATTGTTTCACATGTGGTTAAAGTTAAATAAAAATAAAGATTTAGAAGATCAAATTACATGTAGATTGGGGATAATTGCAATGGAAACTTTAACTAAATTAAATTATGAAAAAATAGAATTAGGGAAGTACGGATTATTTACGGAACATCAAATGGGATTTTTATTCAATGATTTATTAAACAGTTTAGGTATCAGAATTCAAAAATTTTCATCGAAAAAAGTGAAGTACTTCCATGGATTTGCATCAACTATTGTTTTTTCAATCACTGATTCTTCTTCAGATATTATTTATTATATTAAATCATTAATAAATGCTATAGAAAGTTATATACATCCTTCAAACACGGGTGATTGGACAAGACCAATTTCAAAATTTATTTTAGCTATAATTTATCAATTTCATAAAAGATATAATATGGAAAATGAAAAAGATGGTTTACTTTGTAATATTCCAGTAAAATTAAGCAAAGTAGTTGTTAAAAAGTTTGTTAAAATTATGCTTCCTGTGGTGAAGATCGGTATACAATCTAAAAAAGGTGATGCATCAGCAGATTATCTTTCAGCATTAAATCTTTTATCATTATTAGAACCAGAATATGTGTTGGAAAATACTTTATTGGATATTTATGAATCATTGGAAGGTGTAATTTCAACTCATAGAGTACTAAATGCATTACGTATTATAGATTCATTATCAAGACTGCTTGTATCAACCCCAATTTATAGAGTTCATTTAACTAGAATACTACTGTTAACTATTCCAGGAATTGATTCAAATGATTTAATGAAAACATTACAAACTTTAGAAGTATTTTCAGCTATTGCAAATTTCACACCAATTTATAATTTAAATGAATATGAAGATACTTCATTAGCAATAGAATTTACTCAAAATCATATAGAGCACCTTAAGAGAAAAATTTATGAAGATGAAGAATTTAATGTTGATGAAGAAATGGAAATTGCTGCATTAAAATCATCAACTTCAGCTTTTAAAGATATTTTTAAATCACTTGCACAAAGAATACCGCCATTATTGGAGAATTTACCAGATCCAGCAAAAAGTTCAGGTATGGAAAAAGATTTAGCTATATCATTACCAAAATTTTTTTATGTCATATTTGAATCAATGTCAGATGAAATTTTTAAAATATTCAAAGATGAAATTTTTGATTTTGTTTTCAACAATGTACATCACTTAATAGCCACAACAGTTGGTGAACTTTGTGGTGCAATGATTAAAAGAGATCCAAAATGTTTTAAATTAAATGCAACTATTTTAATGGAAAAAATAAGAGATGAAATTGATGAAAATGGTGCTGGTGCTTCAAGAAGTATTGAAATTGTACCTAGAGATCAAGCTTTATATTGGTATTTAACTATATTCAATTATTGTGCTGGTAATGCCGGTAAACAATTAACCAAAATGCCAGAATTAAAAGAATTTTCATTCTATTTAATGAATCATCTCGAGGGTGCTTGTGTAGGAGATTCAGCATCTTTAGTATATCATATTTTACAAAGTATTACTAAAATCAGACTTCAGGAAAGTAGATTAATTTCACCAGAATATGAGAATGAATATGGTATTAATGAAAAGTGTTGGGGTGGATTTTGGGATTCTGAAAAAAGATTTGAAAATATTAAATTCGACTGGTTTATACCTACTGAAAATGAAGTTAAATTTGCATATAATTTTTTCAATGATCATATAATGAAATGTATTGAGAATGTTACAGCTTTAATGAAAGATCATGAAAATCAACCAACAAATAATTCAATCTTGGTGATAGATGAAATAAGAAAAAATTTATTCTATTTTAATAACTCACTAAGTGGTGTTGCTTTTTTATTAGATCCATCATTTGAAGAAGACATCCCAAATATTAATCATGAAGCGGAAACTATTCAACAAAGATTAGCATTATTGAAAAAAATTAGAAATGCAAATGTTTCATCTCAAAAGGATAATAACACATACGATGAAAAAGTTTCTAGAAATATGCAACAAGTTATAGAAGATTTGAAAGATGAAAACCTTTTAGATTATATAACGGGTTTTGAAAATATTGGAAATACTGAGGAATCACCAAAACCAAAATCACCACATAAATTAGATAAATTAGTCATACCGAAAGAAACTTCACCAGCATCAGGAAGAGAGACACCAAGAGTGGAAGGAGTTCATATGTCATCAATAAATCCAGCTATAACGTTCAGAGAAAAAAGCTTATACACCTCCAACTACTTTTTTGGTAACACCAAGAACAAAAAATTTAACGATTTATATTTGAAAATTCACAAAACGAGATATTTAGTAGGAAGAAGTTTACATTATATTTGCAAATTTCTAATCAACAATTTTCATGATAATACAAGAATTTTTAGGTATTTATTAAACACCATAAACATTTGGATATCGGATGTTGGAAGAGAAAGACTTTATAATTCAGCAACTGCAGAAATTGATTATGGTTATGTTAGTTTCCTTCAAACAATAAATAGAGTTAGAAAGCCATTTACAAGAATTGCAATTGGTGCAAGATTAGAAGCATATCATCAATCAAGACTATCATTGCATGCTACAGCAAGATCAGAAACTAGTTTAGATCGTGTTTTGGTGGAAGATGTTATAAATTTATCTGGTTCCACTTATGCCACGATTTCAGGAAGTGCTCAAAAAGTCTTATTGGATTGTATGAGAAGAATTTCTGGTAGTTATAGTCATATTGTTAGATCAACTGTTAAAAATCTTACTAAAGCTTTGGAAGCAAAAGATGATAAAGAGATTGAAAGTATATTGAAAGTACTTAATTTAAAAAGAATTAAAGCTAAATTAAGTAATGATTATATCAATTTACAAAAATATTTAGACCTACTTGAACGTTGTTTACAAGTAGATGAACAAAAAGTTAATAAAGTCGCACAAAGTTTGTTCAATGGGATATGTAAAGGTTTATCAACACCAAATTATACTTGTTTAATTGATCATGAAGCTATAGATTTAATTAGACCACCAGATCAATATATTGATTTAGAAATCAAAGCAGTACAATTAGCAAAAGATAAAAAGAGAAAGTTATATTTCGAAAAATTAAAGAAATTAGAAGATAAAATATTGGAAGATGATAAATCAACATTACATTGGAAACTTACATTACAGAATCAAGAATTTTTAACAAATCTTCAACTGCATTTAGATATTCAATTAAGAGGAGATATATTAGAAAAATTATTTTATCAAGCTGCTGGTGATCATCCAACAATTTCAAGACAAGCATTATTTGGAATATTCAGATTGATTGATAAACTTCGAGTAATAAGTTCAATAAAATATAATCTAAACAATGCATATGATTTGGATTATTTACCTGAAAATCTTTTAAAAGTTGATACTACTGGTTCATACACATCCAAATGGTTTAAAGAAATGAGTGATGAAAATCCTGAATTTTATATTGATACAAAACCAAATTCTGGTTGGTTATTCTGGGGTGACAGCATATTAGTTGAATCATCAAAACCAAATTATAAATGGAAAATTAATGAATTAGATCATTCAGCATTAGTAAGAATTGGATTATTAATTGATAAAGAATGGTTTTTGAAAATAGTTAAAATGTGGGTTGCAGAAGCAGAAAATAATAATGCTTTCCAAATTATTGATGTACAAATTACAAGTACATTAATTTATTTAATTTCAAATGATTACACACCAAATTTAACTTTCACTGAATTATTATCAGTAGTTGATGATATTTATGAACCAGATGAAAAAAGTGCTCATATTGTAACTTGTGAATTATTAGCAGGTATACTATTAGCTTCAAGAGAAACAGCACCAAAATTTTGGGATCAAAGAGATGAATTTGTTATAAGATATTTAAAACAAATTTTGGAACATGATATATCACCAGGAACTCAAGCTACTTGGGTTGTATTTTGTTTTTGGGTCCCATCTCATATGGATTATAGAAGATTTCAAAAAGTTATCGATGAGATATTAAATTTTAAATTAGATCCAAAATCAGATTCTGCTTTCAAAGATACTGCAAGAATAACTTATGCAAAAACAGTTTTAGGTACTATATCATGGAGATATCCAAATTCAGATTTAATATTAGATGAATGTGTTTTAAATATAAATCATAAATATAATACAGTTAGAAATGAAATTGGTGGATTATTAAGTACAATTTCACAAAATTATTATATGGATGGATTTAAAGATTCAGAAACTTTTATAAATTCAAATGAATTAATTCAAGATAATAAATTAATACAAGTTATACCAGAATTATTTGAAAAAGTTGAAGAGTATAGATTACAAGTCATTGGATTAACTCCACAAGAAATTTTAACTACTAACTATATATATCTGGCAACAACTTTATTAAAATGGTTAAGACAAACTCTCAATACTAATATGTCAGTTGTATTACAAAAGTTTTCATCAACATTAATTGTTCCATTTTTGTTGGAGCTTATAAATATGAAAGAAGTGTGTCAATTAGGTAATATTGATCCAATTACAGTTTTAAAACATGTAAGTCAAATTACATACACGAAAGATGAATTACATAATATTCTTGTAATGTTGGATCAATACTCCAAAAAGGAGTTAAATATTGTTCAATCAATTGTTATTGGAGAATTTACAGAGACTGTATTTTTTAAAAACTTATTCATATTATCAAAATTACAACGTGAAACAATAATTAATATTACAATATCATTATTATATAGTAAACATCTAGAGGTAAGAGAAGCAGAAGCACATACATTATCAGGACTCATTCATATGTTACCAGATGACACAATAGTCCCCAAATTTATTAATGTCTTTTCAAATCAATTAGAATCTTTAAGGTCAAAATATAAAAGAGATTTCAAATCAATAACATCTGAAGATATGATAAAATTACACGGATCAACATTAGGTCTTGGGTCATTAGTTCATGCTTTTTCATTTGCTTCACCTCCACCAAAATGGGTTCCTGATATTTTAACAATAATAGCTAACAATTCAACTGGTATACCTGGAATAGTTGGTAAAACTGGTAAAGAAATATTAAGTAAATTTAGAAAAGATCGTCAAGACTCATGGCATATTGATAGTCATGTATTTAATGATGATCATTTATTAGCATTAGAAGGTGTCTTATGGAGAAGTTATTTTGTATAGATTTCTTTGTATTATTCAATTTAAAGCATATAAATATTTAATAACCCAATATAAAACAATAATATCCGTAAATTTAATGTAAATTTTGACATGAAACGTAAAGTTATAATCACAAAGATATACACATACATTAAATTACAACCAAACCTGGTTAATATCTACGACGTAAGTTTATCAAATAAAATCCTTATCAGAATCACTAGAATTAAATAAAAATCATTTAACCGAATCGCTTGGATCAACTATTTTAAATTAAAATAATAATTCTTAGTTCTTAGTGTTCTAATTAGTCTCAGTATTAATAATAATAATAAATAATTTGTTTTTTTGTTTTTTTTGCTTAAAATAGAAAAATTTAAAATTACATACAATTGAATTTCATTACATTAAACATCATATCTTCAACAATATCAATTCAATCAAGGATGAACGATCTACCACAAATGCCTACACCTCAACAGGCATCTTATCAACAACAACATCAACATAATCAACACTTGCAATATCAACAACAAAAAAAGAATCATCAAAAACAAAGACAACAACAACAACCACAATCTCGTACGGCTAGTTCACAATATCTACCACCACCACCTCAACAACAACAACAACAGCCTTATTATAATGGCCCGCCTGATTATTATAGACAACAACAACAACAACCCCAATATGGTTCTCCTGGAATTTATCAACAACCTCCACCACAACAACATATGCAACCACCACCTCAACAACCTATATATCAACAACAACAACAATATCATCAGCCACCTCCACCACTACACCCACAACAACAACAACAACCACATCAAATATATCAACAACCATCACATCAATCACAATCACAACCTCAAATAATACCTAAACAACATCATCAACCACCACCGCCCCAACAACAACAACAACAACAACATTATCAAAGTCCACCAACTAAAAAACCACCACCATCATCTAATGAATCATTACCATTAACATCCAAACAAAAATTAGAAATAGAATTACGTAGTGTTTTTGAAAAAGTAGACATTAATAAATCAGGTAGACTATCAGCAAAAGAATTATCTTATGCATTATTAAATTTTGATCATACAAGATTTCAAGATTCTACTATAAAATTAATGATTAATTTATTTACAAATAAAAATGATTCTTCATCAAGTTCATTATCATCAACATCTTATAATTCAAATAAATCATTAAATTTCGAACAATTTGTTTCATTATGGAAATATCTATCAGCATACAAGAAATTATTTATTCAAGCAGATACAAATAAATCCGGAGATATATCATTTGGAGAATTTCAAAAAATATTGGAACAAATAGGTTATAAATTAGATATTGATTTAATACTACATTTATTTTCAAAATATTCACTCAAAGATAATGGAGAAGTGGGGAGATTAAAATTTGATTCATTTATTGAATTATTAGTATATTTAAGAAAATTAACTGATATTTTTAAGAAATATGATAAAGATTTATCAGGTACTGCAACTATTGGATTTTCTGATTTTTTGTTTGAGATTAGTAATATGAATTAAATGATTTGTGTATATATGTTTTTTAATATTTTAATATTTAATAATGATAGATTTTATTTTGATCACGACAAACGCTTTGCAAGAGTAGAATAAATGTTTGTATCGTAAAAATAAAGGCTTGAAGTACTTCGTATCTTCAGCATGTAGGCTGAGAGATTATCACAAAATCCTTTGCTTCAGCCTTATCTTCAGATTTTCGTGCTAAATTACTCAATTAAGCAAAATGTATAAGATATTTAAGAAAAACAGGTTTTGAAAACCCTTAAAATCTGTTCAATACTTAAAATTTCGGACTCAGAATACTCCAATCTCGATCCATACTCGATCCGTAACAATTCAGCCCAAAACCTTTTAATTTATGGTTACAAATACTCCGAAATCTTGCTTTGATTTTGAGTTATTAATTTAAAATGTTTCTCCCCCCGCAAAAACTAAAATTTGTAGTAATCCCCCAAAATAGAAAATTAATCCCCCACTCGTATCATAATTTTTCAAATTTCTACTTATGTAAATGTTAGATCTTAAGATTACGAATCTCTGAGATTTCAAATAATGATTATAAAATTCATCAATTTCCATAGATTTTCCAATTTTTTAAATCAATCAACTAAATATTATTATTCAACAATGGTAAAAGCTAAAGTATTAAGAATTGGTAAAATAGAATTTGCTAATGAAAAATGGGATGAAATTAAAAAATTAGCTGAAGTTATTGATTGTGAATCTAAAAATAGACAAGAATTTATTAAAGATTTAGGAAATAAATATTCAGATATTACAAATATAGCAAGAACTTTTGCATCAATTGAACAAACTGGTAGATTTGATGAAGAATTAGCTTCTAAAATGCCAGAAACATTAGTAAGTGTTAGTCATTGTGGTGCAGGATATGATCAAATTGATGTTGAGCCATTTACTAAACGAGGAGTTCAAGTTTCAAATGTAACAGTACCAGTAGAAGCTCCAACAGCTGATACAGCTGCATGGTTAACTATAACATGTTTAAGAAATTATCAAATAGGTCATGATAATTTAATGAAAGGAGATTGGTTGAAAAAAAAAGCAGCAGGTACTTCATTAGGTCATTCACCAAAATCTCAAGTTTTAGGAATAATGGGAATGGGTGGAATTGGTAGAGCTATAAGAGATAGATTGACTCCTTTTGGATTTAAAGAAATTATATATTACAATAGAAGTCAATTACCTTCTGAATTAGAAAAAGGTGCAAAATACGTTTCAAAAGATGAATTATTTTCTAAATCTGATGTTATATGTATAAGTATTCCATTAAACAATGAAACAAGACATTCAATAGATAAAGAAAGTATAAATAAAATGAAAGATGGAGTAATTATAATAAATACAGCAAGAGGTGCAGTTATAAATGAACAACAATTACCAGATTTGATAAAATCAGGAAAAATTGGAGCTCTTGGTGCTGATGTTTTTGAACATGAACCTAAAATTGCTAAAGAATTAATAGATTTACCAAATGTCGTAAGTTTACCTCATATGGGAACTCATACTTATGAAGCTATAAAAGATATGGAAGAATGGACTGCTGATAATGTTGAAGTTTGTTTAAAAACTGGTAAAGTTAAAACTATTGTACCTGAACAAAAAAATATGAAAATTGATGCAAAACCTTTAGTATAAAAAAAATTTGGAAAAAGTGGAACATTTAAAAGATTTATGAACTAAATAGACTATACATTCATATATAAGACATATAAGGCACATGTTAAATAATAGACAAGTAAAATATACTAAAAAATGATGATATTCATTTTTAATGGTAGCTGTAGTACTAAACAGTACTAGAATAGATTCGCAACAAAGCCGATATGGAATGAAAAATATTTTTTTTTTTTTTGCTTCTTTGGAATAATTTTTCAAATCTTTAAACTCATTCTCCACTTCAAATTATATATATAGATAAAATAATCTATACTAAATAATAATTATAATAATATCAATTAATACATTACATAATTAGATTCTAACAACAAAACGGCTTATTCATCATTAGAACTTATATAAATGATAGCTTAAAATTTATAAATATTCATCTATACATACATACATATTCAAATAGATCTTCACAAAACACAACCCATCAAAAAAATGGAGCATCAAGAACATCAGATACAGTTTATGCCAAAAGATCCTATGGAAATAGATTACGAAGCATTACCAGAAGATGCATCATTAGGAGCTCATTTAGGAGCTGGAGCATTAGCAGGAATAATGGAACATACAGTAATGTTCCCCATTGATTCAATAAAAACAAGAATGCAAATGAATTTATCAAGTAAAGAAATATCAAAAGGTTTATTACAATCAATATCTAAAATAAGTTCAACTGAAGGGTTTTATGCATTATGGAAAGGTGTATCTTCTGTTATTTTAGGAGCAGGACCAGCTCATGCAATATATTTTTCAGTTTTTGAATCAACTAAAACTTTTTTATGTAATAGATTAACTAATAGTCATACAACTAAATTAGTAACTGATGAAAATCACCCAATTATAGCTAGTTGTGCAGGTATAGCTGCTACAACGGCATCAGATGCATTAATGACACCTTTTGATATGTTGAAACAAAGAATGCAAGCAAGTGCAGCATATCCAGAAAATAAATCAACTTCAATAAGGTTATTAAAATTAGCAAGTGATATTTATAAAAAAGAAGGTATTGGTGCATTTTTTATTTCATATCCTACTACATTATTAACAAATATTCCATTTGCTGCATTAAATTTTGGATTTTATGAATATAGTTCATCAATATTAAATCCAAAACATACATATAATCCATATTTACATTGTGTTAGTGGTGGAATAGCAGGTGGTATAGCCGCGGCATTAACTACTCCATTAGATTGTATAAAAACAGTATTACAAACAAAAGGTATATCAACAAATGAAGCTTTAAGACATGTAACAGGTTTTAAATCTGCAGCTGAAGCATTATTTAAACAAGGTGGATACGCGGCGTTTTGGAGGGGGTTAAAACCAAGAGTTATTTTCAATGTACCTAGTACTGCTATATCTTGGACTGCTTATGAAATGTGTAAAGAATTGTTGATTAAAAGAAATAGTAAGTAAATAATGTATTATTAATAATGAAATTAATCTATAGACTAAAATTGATGATTGAATAATTGTAGTAGGTAGTACCATGAAAATTTCCGAAAACTGATAAGTTTCATTCCTTTACTGCCTCATATCCAACATATACTCAATTGGTGATTGCTCTTAACAAAGCATCTGCTTTAGCGATATGAGCTAATTCTCTTGGATGTCTAGATAATCTTTGAGCAACAAATGAAAATAAAACACAGGATCCCAAGAAACCCAATAAATTAAAAAAGGCAGTTCTTGAATATAATCTTTCTTCTTCTTCTGTTCTGAATGATTGAAATATACGTCTTATACTTGCAAATATCATTGATGTGGATTATGCATTGTAGTTGTAATGGACTGAAAGTAGATGGATCTTTGGTTTTGAAATTCTGATATTGATCTGAATTTATTTTCCTTTTTAAAATTTAAATTTTTCTTAGTATGGATTCGAACCTGCGTAAAAACATTTTCACCATGAAACAAATATCAATCAACCAAAATTAAAAAAATAGTTCAACTCACTTACAGTGATCGGTATCGGGTTAATAAAATATTATTTTCGCATATTGCACTAAATAGCTCTTGAATACTTTGACATATTCCAACAGCCAACCATTCACGACGTTATTTCCATCACAAAATTCTCAGAATTTCGTGTTAATTTCTTGTAACATCGCCCATACGCTTTCACGTTAAGGAATTTATAACTCTCAAGAGTAAAAGTTTAATTGAATGGAGAGTACCACCGAATTTCCCACCCGTTAAATAAATATTTTTCGTGTTAAAAAACCTTTTGTTGACGGGTAAATGCGAATCGAAATGAGTCGAACTTTGGTGCGAGTATGCCACGAATGTGAAAACCCATTTTTTTTATGTAGTGAAAATATATAACCTTAAAAATGAATACGCTTTAATTTTTCCACCATAGCTTAAGACACCATGTGCATCAGGTGTCCCTTATATAGATTTAGTATTATAATTACATGTTTATAATTGTATACAAAAATATATATTGATTACAAGAAAAAAAAAAAAAAATTGCAAAATGAACTTTGGGACTTGAGACCAAATTTAAAATTCAATCTCAGCTTCGTTTCTTTTATTATAAAACCTAAGTACGTATATTGTCAATTAAAGAATCTGATAGCGATGGTCAATTTACGATGAAATACCAAGAATATTTAACTTGAGAAGCACAAATTGCAATGACATATTGACTAATTAATATTAGGCATTTTGACCATGACAACGGTTTAAAAAGGCGGTGTCATGTATTTGAATGAAGAGTGGGTAGACGAAAGTACAAACCATGTGCAAAATTTTTGTTGCTACAACGTCAAGTCTATAATTGGCTCAATTTTATGAGGCAAATGAACATATATCAATGTTTTTAAAAAAGTATAGTGATTCGAAAATTTTTTTTTGTCTGAATTTAGTATCAGTAACCTTTTTGATTTATTTTTAATCACCGGACTCGGAAACACACCCTATTCTAGATGCATATAAATTAAAGTGAAAATTTTTTTATATGTATAAATGATATAAGATTGTCTAACTGATGGAAAAGATTAAAATTAATTTCAACAATACGACTTTTTCTTATTCATTAGAAATACAAATAATATTTAATGCATTATTTGCTCATCTAACAATACAATTAGTCTTGTAAAACCAATTGATTTAACTGCTTATTGAATTAGTATTTGTATTTCTTTTTGTTATCTTTTTCATCAAATTATAATATTTAATTTTTGGAATTTTGTATTAAAAATTATAATATGTTTATATTTCTTAACTGATTAATCTGATAAAAAAAGTCTGAAACGTTAAGACTTTACTATTTAGCAATTTAATTTACACCATTTCAAAAGATTAACTTTTATCTTCAAAATGTGTCCCTGTAATTTGACGAGATCTTCTTTAAAAAAATTTAAATTTTGACTAAATTTGAGTAACTCTTCTCAATTGGTAAGCAATTACGGCATTCTTCTTATTAAAATTGTTCTTTTATTAAAATTTTTCTTGTCGATGTCAAAAAATTATTTTTAAATTCTAATTAAAGAAAAATTTTTTTTTTTTTCCTTGAATTCTGGAGTTCACCAAATATGGAAAGATATCTAATCAATCTATGAACAACAGTACGGTATTTGAATTTTGTGAATTAATCATCATGGTTAAAGTCGTATGAAATGAACAATATTACTCAGTGCATATGAGTAGCAAAGAAAATAAAACAATAGAATACAAAACAAAACAAAAATAAAAACAATACAAAACAAAACAAAACAATTGGTATTACACAAGATGCATTAACTTATTAAATATGTACAATTTATATTATGCAATTAATTGAACTGTAAGTAAATGTTTTTCCGTTAAGGTTTAAATTACCAATCATTCTCAAACGACTTTTTATATTTAAAAAAGAAATTCAAATATGTACAAATTCTATTAATTATTTACAAATTTATAAAAAATTCATTATTAATTGAGAAGATCCTCAAATTGGTAAAATTATATAAATAAAATGGAGTAACTCTTTTGATCATAATCTAATTTCATCTTTCGTTTTTATTTATCAGTTTCAATCATTTCCAACTAACCAACCTACCCACCCAAAATTTCATGGTTTCAACAATTGATAATAAATCATCATCATTTGATGAAGAAAAAAATGATACAACTTTACAAAATCAAAAATCTCAAGAATTAGAACATGCTATAGAAGATGAAAAATCAATTGGTGTATTAAAAGCTGAAATTTTAGCAAATCAATGGAAACATACATTTTGGTATAAATTAATATTATTATTTTCTGCTTTTTTGGTTGGTTATGCTTATGGTTTAGACTCTCAAACTAGATTTATTTATACTGGTTATGCTACAGCTTCTTGGTCTGAACATTCTTTATTAACTACTGTTAATGCTATTACTGCTTTAACTGCTGCTGCCTCTCAACCAGTTTATGCAAGATTATCTGATGTTTTTGGTAGATTAGAATTATTTATTGTTGCTGTATTATTTTATGTTGTTGGTACAATTATTGAATGTCAATCTCCAACTATCAATGCTTATGTTGCAGGTGCAGTTCTTTACCAAATTGGTTTTAGTGGATTGATTATCGTATTATTATTTATTCTTTCAGATTTTTCAACACTTCGTTGGCGTTTATTTTTCAATATTACACCAGCTCTTCCATTCATTATTAATACTTGGATTGCTGGTAATGTTAAAGATGCCGTTGGTATGAATTGGAAATGGGGTATTGGTATGTGGGCTTTTATTTTACCATTAGCTTGTATTCCTTTTGTTTGTTGTATGCTTCATATGAGATGGTTAGCTGGTAAAACTGAAGAATGGAAACTTTTTAAACAAAGAAAAACTAAATATCAAGAATTTGGATTTTTGGGGTTAATAAAATATTTATTTTGGAAATTAGATGTTATTGGATTAATTTTAATGGTTGTTTCATTAGGATGTTTATTAATTCCATTAACTTTAGCAGGAGGAATTCAAGAAAAATGGAAACAAGGTAATATTATTGCTCCAATTGTAATCGGAGCTGTTTTAATACCAATCTTTGTACTTTGGGAATATTTTGCAAAAGATCCAATCATTCCAATATATTTAATGAAAGACCGTGGTATTTGGTCAGCTGGTATTATATCATTCTTTTTTGATTTTGTTTTCGCTGTTGAAGCAAGTTTCTTATATACTGTTTTAATTGTTGCGGTGAATGAATCAGATAAATCAGCTACAAGAATCACAAATATTTCATCATTTGTTTCAACTATATGTTGTTTTCTTTTTGGTTTGTTTCTTGTTTATTTCCGTCGTATGAAAATGTTTGTTATATTTGGTTGTAGTTTATGGTTGTTAGCCTTTGGATTAATGTATCATTTCAGATCAACATTATCTGCTCATGCTGGTATTATTGGTGCAATGGTTGTAATGGGTTTAGGTACTGGTTTTTTTTCATATCCAATAACTGTATCAGCTCAAAGTTGTGTTAGTCATGAACATATGGCAGTTGTCACATCAGCTATATATACTTTATACCGTGTTGGTTATGCAGTTGGTGCTTCAGTCGCTGGTGCAATTTGGTCACAAATTTTATTCAAAAAACTAAATAAATATTTAAGTACATCAGTTGCAACAAGTGTTTATACAAGTCCATATATGTTTGCCACTCAATATGCATGGGGTACACCAGAAAGAGAAGGAGCAACAAAAGCTTATGGAGAAGTTCAAAGAATTTTAATGATTGTTTGTCTTTGTTTTGTTGTACCAATGATTATAGCTGCATTCTTTTTAAGAGATCATAAATTAATTAGAGAACAAAGTATTGAAAATGTTGAAGAAAAAGAACAAAAAGATTCTTTAGGTAGATTTATCGGAAATTTTGGTAGAACAAGAGATGAAAAAATTTAGATTTGTTGTTGTACTTTATAGATTTATGTATTAATATTAATGTTTAATTTTACGAATTTTTAAATCAAGTTAAAAAGTAGTTTAACTGAAAGTGTATTTTGTGAATGCAATTATCTGAACCTGTCTCTAGCAAGTATTTGGCTTCATATTGTACAAATTGAAAGCGGAATTGAGAGATTAAAGAGGGCATACTTACAAAATTTTTAGCTTTTAACAACATACAAATACAAATAAATATCAATTAAATTATGAATTTTCCCAGATATTGTTTGAACTCAGTATCATCCCAATAAAATCATCCCACCATGGATTTATCATTTAAATCTAGAAGACATTCAATATTTCTTAAACGGATTAGAAATTCAAGAACACAATCATTTAGGATTCAGGAGCAAACATAAGTATTATCAATAACCATCTTTCAAATGACAGAATTCAAATATAACATTTAATCTTGTAAAATCAATTAAATCAGTTTAACAACAACAAAGATTAGCTTCATTAATTGACAAATACAAGACTCAAACAATGAAAAGAAAAACCAATCAAATTGTAAATACCAGTTTCTTTATTGATATATTCGATTAGAATCCCCCGCAACTTTCAAATCTGGCAACTTTAATTAATCCATACATGAACATGACCAAATGACAATAGTCGAAATCGCTGAATTAGTCCACATCCGGACTTTTACTAGCTTCCATCTCAATAATGCGACATAATATGATTGAATCACTCATTGATTGACGATGAATTTAAGCTACAAAATTTGAGGAAATAAACTTCATCAAGATCCTTTAATGGAAAAAACCAATTTAAATACATCATTGGTAAAACTTATAGTGTATTCAAATAGAATCCTCTCCGATCTTTATGAGTAGTGACTAATTACAATAACTGAACATAATTCAAATTTATATAATCAAAACGATTGCTTCTTAGTATTGACTTAATTACAAAAAAAAATAATAGAGAAATTGAAAGCTTTGTCAAATACACTCACTACATTAATAGGTATAATGGTAGCGATGCAAGCTTAATAGACCAAGAAGAACAAAGTTCATTAAAACAAGCGAAGACAAAACGAAAGAAAGTCATATTTGCCCGCTTTCAAAGCAATTATTGAATCTCTAATCGTCGACATAAATATTCAACATTTTAAAGATTCAATCTAAGAAACTACATGATAATTAAGAAATTCCTCTGGAACTTAAAAATTGACTTCTTGAGCTTATCACTTACTCAATTCACTTAACATTAGTACAAGTTATGAGATATGGATCTTACGCCCAAAATGCAATGAACTATAACCAAACCTGTATTGTTGATGAGATTAAACCAAGTTTGATATTGTTGCAGATTGAGCTCATGTATACTACTTACACAAAATAGTCTCACACGCTTGCACGTGCAAATATTTTAGAGCAGGGTTTGGACCCTCTATTAAAAACTACCAAATGTCACATAGAGAAAATTTAAACATACTGAAAAATCAAATATTAATCAATATTATTAATTTTAGATAACCAACTACAATTAACATCAAAAGTATGTCAATATAGCCTATGGGAGACAGTTGATTTAATGAAGAAGTTTACGATATTAAGGAAAACAATTGGAGTTCACAGGGTCGAATAGTCGAAAGTAAATTCAGAATTTTCAAATGTCAATTAGTTGTAAAAAGACATCAAAAAGATTTATCGAATAGCAGTCATAACATTAGAGGAAATTTCAGTAGAAATAACGAATGTAAGACACCCAGAGAGTGATTGTGGATCAGTATCAATTGTCGTATCAGATCATCTCATCCTGTTAGAACCTTTATTCTCATTTTTAATAATATATTTAGGACAATATTGAAGACAATTAAAAATTAAAACAACATAATTGAAATATGATATCCATAAACATTTCGTCATTAATCTGTCATTATAAATCGACTATTTTTGCAGAACCTTTTATACTAACAATTATTATTTAGTTAATCAAAAATGGGAAGAGGTCCAAAGAAACATTTAAAAAGATTAGCAGCTCCACATCATTGGATGTTGGACAAATTATCTGGTGCTTACGCTCCAAGATCATCAGCTGGTCCACATAAATTAAGAGAATCATTACCATTAATTGTCTTTTTAAGAAACAGATTAAAGTATGCTTTAAATGGTAGAGAAGTTAAAGCTATTATGATGCAACAACATGTTCAAGTTGATGGTAAAGTTAGAACCGATTCAACTTTCCCAGCTGGTTTTATGGATGTTATTACCTTAGAAGCTACTAATGAACAATTTAGATTAATCTATGATGTTAAAGGTAGATTCACTGTTCATAGAATTTCACAAGAAGAAGCTTCATATAAATTAGGTAAAGTTAAAAAAGTTCAATTAGGTAAAAAAGGAATTCCATATGTTGTTACTCATGATGGTAGAACTATTAGATACCCAGATCCATTAATTAAAGTTAATGATTCAGTTAAAATTGATTTAGCTTCAGGAAAAATCACTGATTTCTTAAAATTTGATACTGGTAGATTAGTTATGGTTACTGGTGGTAGAAATATGGGTAGAATTGGTGTTATTACTCATAGAGAAAAACATGAAGGTGGTTTTGATTTAGTTCATATTAAAGATTCATTAGATAATGATTTCGTTACTAGATTAGGTAACGTTTTTGTTATTGGTGAAGAACAAGGTAAACCATGGGTTTCATTACCAAAAGGTAAAGGTATTAAATTATCTATTACTGAAGAAAGAGACAGAAGAAGACAACAACAAGGTTTATAAGTTAATTAAAACCTAAACTTGTATAACAAATAACTAATAAATTGAATAAACTTATCAAATAATATTTAGGACGTTGATACAAGTAGATTATGATTCTCTTTTTTTTTGTTATATGTTGATATAAAAATTAAGACCATTATTCCGTATAATTTTCCACATTCGTAAATTTAAAGCGGAAAAATTATAAAACCGATAAGGTTTCTAATTTAATCTATAAAAATTATATTGATAATGTAACAGTTTTTATAATCACTTAATCATTTAATTTCTTTATTTTTACTCATCAGCTCGATATGTTTACCAAACTGTTCACATTCATTACTTCTTTAATTATTACACATTTCACAATATGGTCAAACCCTATAGATTCATCAATACGACCTTTAAAATGGAATGATATTAATTTCTTATCAACAACAGATACTCATGGATGGTATTCGGGTCATATAAATCAAAAACAATATAACGCAAATTGGGGAGATTTTGTTTCGTTTGTTATAAACATGAGACAATTAGCAGATTCTCAAAATCAAGATTTATTACTTATTGATAGTGGTGATAAAATAGATGGATCTGGAATATCAGATGCTACAAAAATACATGGTTTGAAATCAACTCCTATTTTCGTTAAGCAAAGTTATGATATTTTAACTATTGGGAACCATGAATTATATTTATGGGAAAGTTCAAAACAGGAATATGAAGCTGTTGAAAAATACTTTCCTCATAATTATATAAGTTCGAATGTTGAATTTAAATTAGATAATGGAACTTTTGTACCTTTTGGATCTAAATATCGATATTTTACAACCAAGAATCAAAAGAAAAAAGTACTTGCATTTGGATTTTTATTTGATTTTAAAAGATTTAACGAAGGTACTAAAGTAACTCCAATAAAAGAAGAAGTTGAAAAAAAATGGTTTAAAAATGTGCTTAAAAAGTACGAGGGCAAAGTTGATTTAATTGTAATTGCTGGTCATACACCAATAGCACATGGATGGCCTGAATTTTATCATTTACATAGTCATTTACGTGAATACTATCCAGATACAATAATACAATATTTTGGAGGTCATAGTCATATTCGAGATTTTGCAGTTTTTGATAATAAATCTACTGGAATTCAAAGTGGAAGATATTGTGAAACTGTTGGATGGGTAAGTATTGATTTAGATGAAAAACAATTAGAAACAAAAGACAGATTTTCAAGATCATATATAGATTTTAATTTGGATTCATTTCACACACATTCTAAAAAGGTAAAATCATTTGATACTGAGAAAGGATTGGCGGTTACAAAACTTGTTGCTAAGACCAGAAAAGAATTGAAATTAAATACTCAAATTGGAACAGTCAATACAAATTATTATGTCGACTACGTACCGATAGATCACCCGAAAAATATATTCAATTTAATCACCACGAACGTTTTAAATGATTTGCCTGGTTCAGGAGAAAGAATCATTCTCATCAACACAGGGTCAATAAGGTATGATTTATATAAAGGTCCTTATACAATTGATTCACAATATATTGTATCACCATTTGAAAATAAATGGGTAAATTTAACAATCCCAAAATCAGTTGCTTCAAAAGTGGCTGAGAAATTAAATGATGCTAGTTATATCACTACAATAAGATTAAAACCACCACATCATTACTTGAAAAAAGAAATAGTATCTTCTGAATTAATAGCCACAGAAGTTACCAAAAAATTATCAAAAGGTTATGTTACTCATGATGATTTTGGTTCTGATGGTGATGATACTCCACATAGAGCAGTTATAAATTTTGATATACCCAACGTAGTCCAAAGTGTTCAATTTGAAAATGAAGAAGAATCATATGTTGACCTTGTATTTTATGATTTTATAACTCCAAATATAAAATGGGCATTAAATGAATTAAATTACGAAATCAAAGATGATGTTAAACCAACTGAATATTCAAACATATATTTAGGTACTTTACTTAATGATTATATAGCTGAAAAATCACCTTAAATAGTTAATGTTGAATCTTTTGGAATATAAGTAAACCTATAATCTAAACTATTTACAATTTCTCCACCTTCAAAATTATTATCCACTACTATATTTCCATTTATACCAAACCATGAACCCCATATAGGTCTTGAATTTTTTACAATTGTAGATTCTTGAATTAAATCAGCAGATTCTCCTAATCTATTTTTACCACTTTGATCAAATTTAACTTTAGCTGCAAAATTTATAATAAATGTATTTGTGCCCGGTATTAGATGACCATCAAAACTAGTTAATTGATGAAATGAATTAGGAGTAGCCAACCATTTTTTTTGAAATTGTAATTTTGAATCTTCATTAGGTTGTGGTATTATTGGTGATCCATTTATTATTATTGCTGAATCTCGTTTTAATTGTGATCCAAATTGTGTTGCATATGTTTCTACATTTGTAAATGATGAACTTGCTGAATTATATTGTGCATCTAATGATGTAAAGAAATTTTTTAGAAATGGTTCAATTGGTTGTGCTTTTGGGAAATTGTTAGAACATATTATTGATGATGATGAAATGTTATAGCAATTTTTTTACATACTCGGATCTTGTTGATTCATAATATATGAGGGAGTGTCCTAGTTATTTTAATATCATGTATTTGGTCTATTAATGTACCTTAAATTGTTTTAAATTACCGAAGCTATTTAATTTTTTATTAAGTGAAGAGTTTGAAACAAGAAGGTAGTGTTATTGAGTACAAAATATATTTGGTACAATTTTGTTTTAGATTGCTTTTTTGCAATCATTAATTGATCAATTTTGGGAAATAATTTTTTCAATTTTGTTGCAATATAGCTTGAGCAGAAGCACACAATCAAGGTAATAGTACATGGTTGATCTCAAACAACTCTACTAGCTAAGCTAAGTGAATGATATAAAATTCATATGCAATGGAAAAAAGGTATGGCTGATGTAAGATTAAAATTATGAACTCTGAAATGTGATAGCAATCAAATTTATAATTGAACAAGCGTTCATGCAGCGTCACCAACATTCCCCATGAAATTTCATTTGAATAATAGGAGACAACTTCTCCAGATATAAATACTGGCTTAAATTGTCTCAATTTCTCGGATCTCTATAAATTATTAAAATTTATTTTGAATCATCAAACCTTTATTTGAATCTTCACACAACGAGTATTATTCAAATAATCAAATTTATATAACTCAAAAACATAATATAAAATGTCAGGAAAAGAACAAGCTGAATCAATTGGTGCTTCCGTTTTAGGGTCTGTTGGTGGTAATAAAGTTGCCGATCATCTTCCAGGTGGAAATGTAACTCATATAATCGGTGGAATTGGAGGAGGTATCCTTGGGGGTGAAGCTGCTGGAAAAGCAGAACAAAAGCACGATGAAAATAAAGGAAATTGAGTTAATGAAATTTTAATGATGTTTTGAAAATTTTGTTGATAGTTTTTGCTATCAAAAACTTTTTGTCAAAATATATCTCAGGGAAAATTTAATATTTGGATTTATATAGCTGAACATTTCAATGAACAATTCATGACTATTAGATTTCATTAGTAAAAGCTTTATGCTGAAACCTGGTCCTTAATTTCCAAGGATAAGTATAAATTTATCGCTCCCTGCGCAAATTTCTAGCCAGAGTTGACTTACTCTTATTCATTAAGTTTACTGATCAAAATTTTAGATGACTGACTTCTAGTTATATTTAGAGTTTCAGAAAGGTAACTAACAATCAATAATTAATGTATAAATCATCTTTAATTATGTGGATTTTGTCAGCACTCAACGAAAGAAAGAACTAGCCAGTTTCTCACGAATTAGTATTTGCAACTTTATTCTCGCCTTCTTACATTTCGTACTCTAAGATAGTAAATACCTACTCCTGTTAGAATTCTGTGAATGCTATTTCAAATTACCAAAATTGATACAAAGCGAGTAACATGCGGCTAAAATTTTATATGCTAACAACTTTGAGCTGGTAATTTAACCAAATCAAAATCAAAATCATCGAATTATTATGAGATCAACTTCAACTATTGATTTCATTTTGTTTTAAAACTTAATGTTAGTTTAATGTTGTACAATATCTAACTGAGATTACTTGCAATTTAAGATTAAAAGAGAATAAAACCATAAAAGATTTAAAGTTTTAAAGTTTTATAAAAAATTAAAAAAAAAAAAAAGAGATAAACTTTCCTTGATTTTGTGTAATAGATTCAAATAGTTTAATATAATATTTTACTTGCAATTACGTAATGCACTCATACAAAAATTACATAATTAATTACATAATAATGCTTGTAATAAAAATCCCAATTTGGAATTAATTTAACTTAAATTGGATAATTAATTAATTACATATTTTACTTGTTTAACTATAGAATAAATAATAGAATAAAAATATCAAAACTTTAAAATCAAGATAATAAAAAGTGGTACTAAATCAAAATATATTTTTTAGTTGATTTGATCTCCGACTAAAATATTATCTTAGTATTAAGGAAATATATATTTTATGCATTGGAACAAATTTATAATTGTAGCAAAAAAATGGCTTGTTTTCTATTGCATAATCTGTTCCTTAAAATACATAATTTAATCATATTAATACAAATTTTGGATACTACTTTTTGAGATCAACAAGCAAGATTTAATTCTGAGCTAAAAATATATAATCTTTCAAATATCTTTATTTAAAAAAATTAATTTTGATTCAATTAATATTATCAATACATTCTTACTTCAAGTTTCATATTAAATTATTACTTTCATTTAATTTATTTAATTTTTTTTTCAATTCAATTGCATTATCATAAACTTACCCCCTAATTAACACACTTACTACTTCAAAGTTTTCAGTTCAAAATCAGTAGATTTTATATCAATCATTAAATAACATACACTCGTTTTAATATCAAATTTTTTGCATAAACTCCCTAAAAATACCATGACTTTAGTACAATCAATGATGTTTGAAGATCATTTTAATACACATTTTAGATCACGTAGTTTTGAATTAATTAAAGAAGCTAAAACTGCAAGAATCAATAAAAGATCATTCAGTGATGATTTGAATACTACCTCCAATAAAAGATCAAGAACTGCACCACCTTCTCCACCTTATGAATCAAGATCAAAATTAATAATACAAAATTTTGTTAAACCAACTTTTACTCAAATTAGATCAAAATCTTTATCACCAAATAAAAAATTTACTTTATTATCACCATCAAATTCCAACAAGTCTTCACCAAATACTTCACCAAAAGTTCAATTACCAAGTATTGCAGCTACTTTGAAAACCGAACCAGTTATCCCAACAGTTTCATTAGATTATTTTGATACATATAAACCAAATGATGAAAATTGGAGATATGAATTACTTGATAAAATAACAAAAGAATCAAAACATTTTCATTTAAATCAATATAATTATCTCAATAAGCGTAACGACAACAAGCCAAATTTTGATTCAAAAATTAGTACAAAAATTCAATATACATCACCAGTTAAATCAAAATCAAATAAAGAAGTCAATTTCCCATTTGAATCAAATTATACTTACTTAAATCAAACATATATGAAAGATGTTAAAAATTTCCCAGAATATTTAGAATTAGCACAATCATTAATCAAATTATCAGATAATAAAGTTGAACCAAGATCTTCACAACAACAACAACAACAACAACAACAACAACAACAATCACAACCACCATTACCACAGATGCAACCAATGTATAATAATCCCTTACCGCTGGTCGGTCCTTCATCATACTACCCATCAAATAATCACACTGTATTACCAAGCATATCACAAACATTACCAAACATTCAACAATTACCATTATATCATTATCATCAATCACCACAAACTCATAAATTTATACCCATATCTCCAACTTCAAATTCAAACACAAAAATAAAATCAAGATCTGAATTATTAAAATCACCACCAAAATCTTATAATACATCTAGAGTATGTATTTCATGTGGATCAGATCAATCACCATGTTGGAGACCTTCTTGGTCAATTAAAGAAGGTCAATTATGTAATTCTTGTGGGTTAAGATATAAAAAAACATCTGCAAGATGTCTTAATAATAATTGTAAAAAAATTCCAGCAAAAGGTGAATGGTCATTAATGCAAAGTAAAGGTAAAGTAACTTTTGAAGATGGTATGAAAGGTTATAGTTGTTTAGAATGTGGTTGGAGAGTTGAAGTAAATGATCAATTTAATAGTTAATAATATCTTAGTTTAGAATACCTTTATAATAATAGAACAAAAACATGTTTATTTAATGATGTAATTCTTGTTTAATTTAGTATATTTTTTTATCTTTCACTCCGAAGGCAAACCAAACAAAAAATTAAATTTTGGTGAGATTTTATATTGTATTTTATACTATTAATTTTAGTACAACAACCGCCAATCAACAATCAACAATGTCAGATATTACTATCACAATCAAATCATCTGGTGATAAGAAATATGAAATCACATTCAATCCATCAATTACCATACTAGAATTAAAAGAATTAGTTGCTGAAAAAGCTTCAATTCCTGCTTCAAGTCAACGTTTAATTTATTCTGGTAAAGTTTTAAAAGATAATGAAACTGCTGAATCATATAAAATTCAAAATGGTCATACAATTCATTTAGTTAAAAGTGCAAATACTTCAACTTCTTCATCAACTACAGCTGCAAATACAACTAACTCAACTACTTCCACCAATGAAACACAACAATCAACAGTTCCATCAAATATAGCAGCAGGTCAAGGATCTTTCAACCCATTAGCTGATCTTACAGGTGCTCGTTATGCAGGTTATAGTCAATTACCATCAGCATCAATGTTTGGACCAGATGGAGGTATGAATTCAAACTTACCAGATCCTGATCAATTAAATTCAATGATGTCAAATCCAATGTTTCAAGAACAAATGAATGCAATGTTATCAAATCCTCAAATGTTAGATTTTATGATACAACAAAATCCTCAATTAAGAGCAATGGGTCCTCAAGTTAGACAAATGATGCAATCTCCAATGTTTAGACAAATGATGTCAAATCCTGAAATGTTAAGATCAATGATGCAAATGCAACAAGGTGGTGGTGCTGGTAATTTATTTGGTGGTGGAGATTCAAATTCTGCATTTCCAGCTCCAGGTGCTAATCCAACTACCTCCACTGAAGGTGAAAATTCAGATCAAAGTAGTTCAACTCCATCAGCAACAAATCCACAAGCAAATCCATTTGCAGGTTTATTTGGAGGAGCAGGTATGCCACCAATTGACCCAAGTGCTTTATTTGGTGCAGGTGCTGGCTCGGGAACTACACAACCAACAGATAATAGACCACCAGAAGAAAGATATGAAACACAATTAAGACAATTAAATGATATGGGATTTTATGATTTTGATAGAAATGTTGAAGCTTTAAGACGTACTGGTGGTAGTGTTCAAGGTGCTATTGAATATCTACTATCACATACTTAATCAGTTTAGCTATTTATATAAATTGTTTAATTTATTGAACATTTAAAATTTTATGAATTATTTTGATTGTAGAAATCTGGAATCTCTTTTTTTAAACACAAATTAAAAGTTATTGATTTTTTGCAAAAACAACAAAACAACCATTAAAATAAATGATTATCATATAACAATAATGACAACGGAATTAATAGAACCAGAAGAACTACAATTCACAAAAGTAATAGCAGTGCTATTGAATTCACGAAATTATCAATTCCTGGAAACTTTTTTGAAACAGATAACTGAATTAGCAACACGGTATTTAAATACAATCATTTTCAATTTATTAGAATATACGCAATTACAAAGACGTAAACAACCATCAATATCAGATATAAACATTTTACTAAAGCTACATGAAATACTGTCTGAAGATCTTTTTGAGGAAGTACTCAAAAGTAAAAAATTTCAAAATCATCAACAAATCAAACAAATTCTAAATTCAAAACAAAAACCTTTTGACTATACAGAATCATCACTACCTTTTTTTCAAAATGAACATTATGCAATAACAAATGTAGTACCCAACTTGAAAGTAAAACCAAACTACATACCTCATTATTTACCAGATTTACCACCAGATTATACATATCAATCAACAGATATTTATTCAGAACCATTAACTGATTTAAAAGAATTAAGAATTAAATTGGTAGAAGAATCAAGATTAACTGAAAAGGCATTATACAAATTAATTGAAAATGATGAAGTTGAAAGTAATAAAAAACTAAAATTTGAAAATGAATTAAAAGAGTTATTACAAAAGCAAAAATCAATAAAAGAAGTCCTTGAAGAAGATCCACAACCAAAAGAACCTAAAATAACTAAGTCAGATGATAGAATAATTGAAATACCCAATGACAAGGCCGTCTACAAATTTGATTTCATAGAGTACGCCAAGAAACGAAAACTAATGACTCAAAAGAAGCAAAAACAAGCAGAACTTAAAAGACAAAAAAGAGATCAAAACATTTTCATTAAAGCAGAAACTTACTACTCACCATACGCTACGAAATCACCTACATTAGAAACAAACGAATTTTTCACAAATATTTTAAATAAAGAATTCAAAAATGTTATAGTATCCATACGATCAAATGAATTTAAAAAGAAAGAACAAAAACGTATTCAAAAAGAACTCAAAGTTCAAAAAGAAAAAGAATTTAGACAACAAAATGAAATTCAATTCAATTTCCAAAATTCAAATTCTAATGGGTTTAATAATAATAGTGATATTGATAGTGATGATATGGATGATTTTTAGTGTCAAAGAAAAATAATTATAGTGTCAATAACCATAAATATACATTCCATCTAATTATCTTGATAAAGTTATGGTATAAATACATACAGCAAAGTGTTAATACTACAAAAGTTAAATTTCCAATGAATGATGATGTTACTCAATAATTTGATTTTGATATAAAACAAAATTTAGTTTCATTGTCGATGTGAATGAACTATAAAAATATTTATTAAAAGAATAACGTCAATTATGCTCAAAGTCAAGTATATATAGATGATGAAGAATCTTTGTATGCGGATAAATCAATATATTTTTTTCGCTAAAAATAATCAATTAATTTAAAATTCTTTTCTATAATTATAAAGTAAGTCAACCATTAGCTATGAACATTTTAGAAATTAATCAAAAATCTACAAATATTAGCTTTAATAAATTGACTATTAATTCTTATTATGATTCTGATAATACTTTGTATTTAACAAATTTATATAGCTTTACTGGAAATGGTACTTTTGCCAAACATTTTGTTCTTGGTTGATTAAATAAATTTAATTAAGTAATTAATAGAATCTACGGTTTTGAAACTTTTAAAATCTCGGTTGTATTAACCTTTTCAAAAATATATATAATTAATCTTCAAATTAGAATCAAATATTCAGTGCCTTTCGAAACTTCAATTTTTAAATTGAAACAGCAATAATAAAATATTTTCACTTATATTTTGTTCCACTAACTCGTTGCGGAATAGTAAATAATACAAAATGTAAGTCGAACTAATTAATTAGTCTATTGTTCCATATTTTTCTATAAATAAGGCACACAGACCAAGAATTTCCCCCCAAATTTAGTTTGTCTTTTTTTCCAGATTCCTTGCCAGATCATTTCAAATTGTTTTCTATTTTCAAAAAAAGATGTTTCAAATTTTTTAAGAAAATTAGAAAAACCCCCTTGAGAAGTTTTGATTCAAATATCAAAGATATTAGATTAAATTTAAGCTTAAATACTCTCAACCCCTTTTTGAAACATTGTTTATTCAAGAATTAAATTCGATAATCTTCACACTAAATTAATACTAATTTTGCTATTAAATTCTTCTTCTTTTCATTCTCGAAAACGTTGTCTTTCTTATTATTGATTTAATATGATTTTGTACTATAACTAATAAATATTAAATTATCAACTAATTTTAATTTTTTATCATTGCTTTTAATTATAAATACATTGAAAATTTTTATTAGATATATTCATCTTTCATGAATTGAGATTATCTATTTTTACTTTTATATTTACTTATTCAATTGGTATAACACTACAAATCATTTCCATATTTTAATCATGACAGTTATAATTGGATCATTGTATGTAATTTAAATAAAAGATATATGGTATTTCCGGAATTGTATATATACTAACTTTTTTATTACTTTCTAGATTCTTACCATATACAGTTCATTTTCAAATTGGTAAAGATCAATATGATTATTTACAAAAAGAAGATAGTACTAAATTACAATCAATACAAATATCAAATGATAATTCTTTAACTAATTCAAAAAATGCATCTACTTCACAATTTTTACATCAACAACAACAACAACAATCAGATAATTCATTAGATCAAAATTCAATTATACCATCATTAAGTCAAAAATTAAATATATCATCAAATACTTCAAAATCTCAAAATTCTACATTAAATAATTCAGTTCGTTCAGATACTCCAGAAGGATTTTTTTATAATAAAAGAAATATATTACAAAGAAATAATTCTAATAATAATAATAATAATTCAACTTCTGCACCAATTTCAAAAACAACAACAGCTGATCATCATTATATACAACCAAGACCAAGATTAGGTAATAGAATTGATAGTTCAATATTAGACCCCAAAAAACCAACAACAGATGGAGTTACTGGTTTAAAAATTTCAAGATCACAATCAAATTTATCATCATCATCACCAAATTATATTAACATTAGACCACCAAATCCAAGATCAAATTCTTCATTTTTAAGAAATGAAAATAATCAAAAATTTGGATTTACAATTCATGGAAATAATAGTTATAATTCAATTTTATCTGAAGAAGGTAGTACTAATACAAGTAGTAATGTAAACAATAGTGCAATGATTCCATCATCTTTTGAAGATGAAGATGAAGATGGATTAACAGGATTTGAAAAAAATTATAAACATTCAGCATCAAATAATAAAAGATTAGCACCATTTGGAGGATTTTCAAAACCTGGTATAGAACATGATTTATGGAATGATGATAATATTTTTGATACTGCTGAATGGACAGTTGAACCATCAGATGATGGGAATGGATCATTAACTAAAGCAGTTGATATTTCTGTACAAGATGGTATATTGCATCAAAATAAATGGGTTGGTATTATAGCAATGCCAAGTGATACTATTTCAGCAGAAGTTAAAGATAAAATTTCAACTAGGTTAAGTTCAGAATATAATTGTGATGCTGTTTTCCCTGATGATATAACTTTTGAAGGTCATTATAGATCATTTTGTAAACAAATTTTATGGCCAACATTCCATTATCAAATTCCAGATGATCCAAAATCAAAAGCATTTGAAGATCATTCTTGGGGTCATTATGTATTAATGAATCAATTAATTGCTGATAAATTAGTTGAAACTTTTTTACAAACTAATGGAGAATGTAATTTTGAAGATTCTGAAAATATGATTTGGATTCATGATTATCATTTGTTGCTAGTTCCTAAAATGGTTAGAGAAAAATTACCAAAAGTTAAAATTGGATTTTTTTTACATGTTTCATTTCCATCTTCTGAAGTTTTCCGTTGTTTTGCTCAAAGAACTGAATTATTAGAAGGGATGTTAGGAGCTAATTGTATTTCATTCCAAACAAATGAATATATTCGTCATTTTAGACAAACATGTAGTAGGTTATTAGATGTTGAAGTTAATGAACATGAAATTATACATAATGGACAATTAACTGTTGTAAATACTATTCCTGTGGGAATTGATTCACCATCATTAAGAGAAATAGTTTATAGTGATGAAGTTAAAGAATGGAAAAAACTTATTAGAGAAAGATGGCAATCGGAAAAATTAATAATAAGTAGAGATAAATTTGATAAATTAAGAGGTATTAAACAAAAATTATTAGCATATGAAAAATTTTTAACAACAAATCCAGAATTTATTGATAAAACAGTATTAATTCAAATATGTATTGGATCATCATCTGATCCAGTTTATGAAGCTGAGATTATGAAAATAATGTCAAGAATTAATTCATTACCTGAAAACATATCAATGACTCAACCAGTTGTATTATTACAAAAGGATATAGATTTTGAACAATATTTAGCATTACAATGTGAAGCAGAAGTTTTTGTTGTTAGTTCAATGAGAGAAGGTTTAAATTTAACATGCCATGAATTTATAACAGCAACAGAAGAGAAAAAATCACCATTAATCTTATCTGAATTCACTGGATCTTCATCACTTTTAAGTTGTAATGGAGAAGGTGCTTTATTAATTAATCCATGGGATTTAAAGAAATTTTCAGAAACTTTTTTAAAAGCACTTACAATGTCTAAATCAGAGAAAACAAAACGTTGGAAAAATTGTCATCATTTTGTATTAACTCAAGATTCTAAACATTGGGTTGAACATTGTTTAGAAAGTATAAATCATGCATGGGAACAAAACAAAAAACATTAAAAACATTGAAAAAATTTTTGAATTAAATTTGTTTATCTTTATAACTTAATAGTACCATATCATTTAATTCTTGTAAATTATTTAAAAATTCTTTTTTTTCTTTTCCTTTTAATTCATACTTGGTATTCCAATAATAATTTAAAAATTCATCTTCTGTTATAAATTTTGAATTTTTATCTCTATCTACACACCAATTATTTTCCTTAAGACGTTTATGAGTTTCTCTTTCATCTTCCATTCTTGTTATGATTTGTTTTTTTGTTAGGTATTGATTTGAGTCTGTCTTTTTCCGTATATTGAATAATTGTTGTTCTTCAACATTTTCTTCTGTTGATGGTTGTTGTTCTAATTCTAATCTATCTTTTTGAGATTCTTGTTTTCTTTGAAGTAATATTTTCCATGCACTAATTAATGAATCTTCATTTTCATTTATAATTATATCTTCATTGATTAATTCACCATTGAATTTTTCTTTGCAGTTTGAACAATCAATTTTGTAATGTTTCAGTATATTACATAATCCATTATAAGTATTTGATAAATTTGATAAATTATTTAATGGACATATTAATTCCACTATTCTTGGTAATATTGATTTCAAACTATGTACATAAGCCCCACCTAACTTTGAAGTATTACAACTTTCCATTATTAGTAATTCAATAAATTGGAATATAAATGATTTGGTATTTAAATCTAATTTTGAATCTTCTAGTACCGTAATAATTGATGGGATTATATAATCTTCTTTATCTGCATTCTTTAATGCAAAATAACTTGCTTTTGTAAGCAGCTGTATTTGAGGTGTTAGATTTTTAAGTATGGTTGTGAATTGATTCGCTACTTCAAAGTCATCCATGGTTGATGGTGGTTGTCAAATTGATAAGATTGTAAATTGATGTCATATAATATTTTATAATTTTTATATCTGTGTCATAAAATCTTGTACTTGAAATTTTTTTATTTTATTTTTATTTTTTTTTGCTTTTTTTTTCAATTTCATCACAAGATACTTAACAGAATATAATACAACCACCACCAAAACATGGGTAAATCAGGTAAAGGTAAAGGTGGTAAGAATAGAAGAAGAGGTAAAAATGATAATAGTGGACAAAAAAGAGAATTAATATTGAAAGAAGAAGGTCAAGAATATGCACAAATTACAAAAATGTTAGGTAATGGTAGAATTGAAGTACAATGTTTTGATTCAATAAAAAGAATGGGACATATAAGAGGTAAAATGAGAAAAAAAGTATGGATGGGACAAGGTGATATTATATTGGTTAGTTTAAGAGATTTTCAAGATGATCAATGTGATGTTGTACATAAATATAATTCAGATGAAGCAAGATCTTTAAAACAATTGGGAGAATTACCAGAAAATGCTAAAATTAATGAAACTGATACTTTTGGTGCTGATGAAGATGAAGATGTTAATTTCGAATTCGGTGGTGCTGATGAATCAGAATCTGAAGATGAAGAATTAGATATTGATGATATCTAGTTAGTTGTATTTCTATCCATTATCTACTACACTAATAAAAATAAATTAATTAAATTTCGGATAAAAAACTTTTTCTTGTATTTCGTTTATTCTATTTCAAAACTATCTACTCTTCTTAATGCTACTTGTTCTTCTGCATCTGATCCTCTACGTAATTGCATAGATCTTCTAACAGTTGAAAATGATCCTACACCATTATCTAATGGTCCCATATCTTTACTAGTATGAACTCCAAATAATTCTCTATGTCTTGCTTCACCATCATCATCATCTTTTCTTGCTATATTTAATAAATAAACTCCACTGAAAATAATTAAAAATCCTATAAGTAATGATATTATATCCACAGCAGAAGAAGTATTAAAACCTTTAAATAATATAAATGATGCAGCTAATGTAAATGTTGTAAAAGTAACATAATATAATGGATTAACAATTGATGTATCAAATTTATCTAAAGCTTTATTAAAATAATTCATTTGAGTTATAATACAAATAGCAACAACAATTAAAAATAAATATGTAGAAATATGAGTAAATTGATTATTACCTCCTAAAGTTAATTTTAATGCAATACCAAATGCTTTAATGGACATAACAGATATTGAACCAACTGATGAACATATAGATAAATAAATCATTGGATTAGTATGACCATATTTTGGAACAATTTTATAAATCATAAATAAAGAATATAATCCAACAATTGTACAATAAAATAAAAAACCAGGCTGAGTAGCATAATTTAATATTTCATCAACTGTTTCAACTTCTTTATCAGGAGGTGCATGTAATACTATAATAACACTTCCCATCAAACATATAGCACAACCCATTTTACCTAAAGTCCCCAATTCTTCTTTTAAAAAAATCGCGGCTAAAACAGCTCCAATAATAACGGATAATGCACCCAATGGTGTCACCAAAATAGCAGGAGCAAAAGTATAAGCAGCAAAATTAGCAATTTCTCCTAAAGCCATTGTTATCATACCACCCCACCATATTGGATTTTGTAAATAATCTGATGGTTGAACATTTGTTGATGAAGATCTTGCTGATGCATCCATAAGACCCTTTTTCGTTATTATAAAAGATGTACCAATAGCTAATGAAGATGACATAGCTAATGCCAATCCTATATATTTATCATCCATTGGCATATTTATAGTAAAATCATAAATCAGTAGTTGTGGTTTGAAATTGTTCTAGTTTGTAGAACTTAAATCAAATTTGACATTTTTTTAATCTCGTAATTTTTCTTTCTCTTTTTGTTTTTATTAAAGTTTCTTTTTTTGATTTTTTAAGACACGTCAAATGAACTTCTTATTTTATCATTAAGATATGATGAATCAATCACTGAGTTGTTGATCTAAGAATAATTTATTATGTTTTGAAGATCTAGAGATCTGTAGGTAGAGCTATAAAATTATCAAGATCTGACAATCTAGTATTTTTTCATAACAAATAAAATTTGCCTGTGTTGTCATGAATTTTAAATTCTTTTTGCAGCTAAAAATAGCATATTTCTATTTCATTTGTTTCACCTCAAAATGACTTATTATTACAAAGAATTACAAGTGTTAATAATTCAACATATTAAATTTATATTTCTATTTTACAGACTATTAATTCAAGTATTAAGAAGAAAATTATATTTTACAATTAAACGTTGTATTGCAATTTTTAAAGCAGAAGGATCAATTGATGATTTATGGTTAATTTGTAATATTTTAACAATTTTTACTGGGTTTATATGGTCATATTTATGGCAAAAATGTACTATTAAAAAATTAAATGATGCTTATTTTACTATAATTTTAATTGCTTTATGTAATTATGGAGTCAGATTATCTTATCAAATTAAAAAATTATCTGGTAAATCATTAATTAGATTAGTTTCACATCCAAATTTTCGATTTAATGAAAAACCAATTATGAAATTATTAAAGCAGGAAAATACTTGTATGTTTATATTCACTTACTTAATTCTTGAATCTAAGATAAATTATATAAAAATTTGGTTTTTATTATTTCATTCAATGATTATGATGTTTAATATAAAACATTATGTTGTTAAATTTTTATTTGGTGTATTGGAAAATTTAGTATTGGTTGTGTTTTGGTATGAATCAATTTTATCATTTAAATTTAATATTTCAATATGTTATACTATTGCATTCTTGTTAAAACTTGAAGAATCAGATACTGCTATCAGATCAATTAATATGGTATTAAAATGGTTTAAAAAAAAGGAAATTGAAAGACCAATTTCTATTGGATTTGATAATTTTAGTATAATTAGTGATTACTAAGTTCCTCTTTTAATTGCAATAATTTCTCCCATCCTGGTGAATCTTCCCATGTATCTTTTCCCTTTGACATTAATGATCTTATTGTAGTTCTTGCTTTATATTTCCAATCTTTACAAACTAAATCTCCAGCTCCATGTTTTCCAGGTAATTCTCCTAATGATTCAAAAGCACTAACTAAATCGTCACAAGCTTCAACTACTTCATTCCAAACTTCTTCATTTGATTCCAATTCAGGATTATGTAAAACAACTCTATAAGCTTTTTCATGACATTCTAAAGCAGCCCATGGTTTTTTCCTCCATAATTCAACTTTAGCTACTATTTTCCAACAACGTGCTGATGATGTTATTATACTTGGAATTTTATTACATACCAAATCAATACAACTTCTTTGAAAATGATTTAATTTATCACTATAATCACTTGATATTAAAATTTCTGTTAATTTTTCAAGTATTGGAATATCAATTGCTGTATCACCATCATTTTTTTTAATATCTAATAATTCATTATATGCAAATAAAACATCATTCCATTCATTTAATTGAGCAGCAACATTCATATAATTTTCAAATATTCTCCATGATTTCTTATCTCCTCCACATCTAATTGCTTTTTTCAAAGCATTAAAAGCAGGTTTCTTTTTATCTAATTTTAATAATGCACTTGCTAAATTCGACCAAGAATAAGAATTCGTATCATCTAAAGAAACACATCTTGTAAAAGCTTCAGAAGCTAATTCAAATTGTCCAGCTTCTAATCCACAACAACCATAAAAATACCAATTTTCAAAATTTAATGGATTTACTGTTAAACAATCAAACATATTTGATATAGCAGCTTCTAAATTCTTTTGAGCGTAATAGTATTTACTGAGTGAAGCTTTGGCTTTATAATATTTAGAAATTTGCCATGATTTTTCCCATAATTCCGGATTTTGAGTGATATCTCCAAGTATCGATATACTTCTTGCATCGTTTGGATTTGATTTGATTCTTTTAACTAAAATGCTTTTAGCTTCTTCTTCTTTTCCAACAGCTGCATAACATAAAGCAGCTTCGGTATGTAATTCCAATCTTTCATATATTTCAATTGCCGATTTGATAAGTCCCAAAGACATATAAGTTTCAGCCAATTTTGTATCCATTACCCATTGAGGCAATAAAGGTAATTGATGTATAAATTTTAATCTTTCAGAAGCAACACTATCCAAATTTTCAATTTGTTCTTGTGGCAATAATCTTGTTTTAATTTTTAAACCCATTTCTTCAACTAATGCAGTCATTTGTAAGAGCCCTCTTTCTATAGTTCTTGATTTACTAGTTTCTAATATAGATCTTTCCCATAATGCTCTTGAAAAAAGTAACCAATTCACTCCCTCGGGGTTTGAATATAGTATTCTTGCAACTAAGGCTAAAAGTTCTTCTTCAACTAATGGATCATTTGAAGGTGATGTTTGTTTTATAACTGATAATCTTAGCAAAACTTGTATAATATCAATATTGTTTAAAGGTGGTTGATTATTTGGATCTAATTCTTTCAAGTCTGTGGGTATATCTTCTACTCTCATAGCTAATGGTAATAATCTATCACTTTCAAGGTCATCAGCTAAAATTGTTGGATCTAATTTAATCTTTTTACTTGCATTCTCTAATTCCATATCTAAATTTTCCAAAGAATCAAATTCAGGTTTTTCTAAAAGTAAATCAGAATCCAATTCAAATTTTTCTGGATTGTTATTTATATTTTCATCATATAATGTTGCACTTGAGCTTTTACCTAAAACGATTAAATTTGATGCGAAAAATTTTTGAAATTTTGTTCTTTTGGCTTTTGCACCAGATAATAATAATTGTAATCCAGATAATCTATAAGCTTTTATAAGTGGTGCTACTGATAAATGTTCAGTTTTAGCATGAATATGAACTCTAGCTTGTTCTAAACAAAATTGAATTTCTAATAATTTTTTGATGTTGTGATCTTCTGATGGTATTAAATTAATTAATAATCTATCATTTAGCAAAATTCCACACATTGCCAGTATAATACTAGGAGGTTCAGATAATACAGAAGAATGCACTTGTAATGCTCTTGAAAACCACCAACATACAGATGCTTTTATAGGTGAATCTACTTGTTGTGTTATAGTACCCACATGTTTTAAAACTGATTCAGTATTGAATTGACTAAAAATTGATAATTCTTTTGGAGTATCTAATAATTTTTCAAATATTAATTCAGAAACAATTAAATATAGCGGATCTTGCATTAATTCATAAGCTTGTTGGCCTTCAAGATCTAATGCTCTTGTTGCATCTTTTTGAATTTTATTTTGATCTACATTCGAGAAAAATAATGAACCACTTTCTAAAGATAATGGTGGACCTGTAAAATTTGATTGTATGAAATGATTCAAAAATGATATTGCAATTGATTGGAGGTTAATAAATGCTTCTTCCCCATCGTTGGATTTTATTAGTTCAACCAATTTGGTTACGAATGAGTTTAAAACTTCTATTAATGATGAATTATTTGGATAATTTTGAAGAATTGATTTGAGTTCTGGGGAATTTATTAGTTTTTGAAGATCATTTTGAATAGATTGAGAATCATTGGGCGTGAGTTGTAGTAAACTATCTAGTATTTTGCTCATTATTGGTATAAAATATAAGTGTTGTTTTATGGCAAATCTAGAAATTTTTAGAGAAATAAAAAAAGTGTTTTAGAAAATTAAGATGAAACGTTTTAATATGCAGTATTGAAACTTTGAAACAAAACTAAACAGAAAACAGAAACAACAATTACTTTAGTTCTTATTATTAGTTTATTACGACTCTATATCACTTAAAATGAAAATCTATTTATGTTGACCCACCAAAAAATGAAAGACGCTTTTTAGATTCATTCGTAGAACTATCAGTTCTTTTTAATTCTGAACTTTTCCTACTTTTAGGTTTTTTCAAAGAATTTCTAATCTTCATTCGACTCATATTTGATCCATTATCTAAATTTTCATCATCTGACTCCCAATCAACAGTTTCTTCCTGTAATATTATTTGAGATGGATTTGTACTTGATGATATTCTCTTTTTGAAGACTGGTTTTTCAATGGATTTCTTTTTAGATTCTTCTATATTTAAATCTATAAGGGATAAGTTGGAATCATTGTTTCTTGTGGCTGTCAATATTGATGATGATGAATTTGAGGAAGCTAGCCCTACTTCAAGGTCAATGAGATCCGGTTGTTGTTGTTTTGGGATATTATTTGATGATTGCAGTAATGTTGGTTTATGAGATGGTCTAATTTCTTCTGAATCAAATTTGTTCCCCCATGGATTGTGGTTCTTGTATTCTTGCTTGAAATGAGATTCTGATTTGGTAGATGTTAAATTGGAAGGTCTTGAAAATGGGAATGGATTGTTTGCTGATGTTGGAGTTTCAATATTTAAATTTTTGAGTTGATGAGACAAATCTTGTTTTGGAGTATTGTTAACATTATTGTTTATTGGTTTTGGGTTACTTTCATTATTTGCAAAAATATCATCAGCTAATTGCTCAGCACCTTTATCGATACTTTGTGATTGTGAATTAGCCCAAGCATCAACATTTTGATAATCATTACTTAATACTTTAGATGCAATGGAGTTATCCGTCTTCATACTGGTTGATCTTGTTGGTGTTTTCCCAGATGATGGACTTATAGTTTTGTCCAAGTTATCGATATTATCCAAAGATGGAAATCTTTCCTCTGCATCTTCAAGTTGTTCCAAATCTGAAAATCCTTCATCATTTTCCAGGCTAAAACCAAGTAATGAATTTGGTGACTTATCTAATGACTCTAGTGGTGGAGCTAATGAGGCTGTTGATTTAGGTGGCGTTTCTACTGGTTCTTTGATGACTGGTGGTTTATGTTCTTCTTCTTTTGCTGGAGGAGGAGCTACGGATGAGGTTGGAGCTGTAGGAGCCGTAGGGGCATTTGAAGTAATTGGTTCTACTGGAGCTGCACTTACTGCCAATCTTAACTCACTTTGATCAATCATATTTTGTTGTTGATAATATATTTGTTTTTGTTGCATAATTTCATTCTGTTTTTGAACTTGATACTCGTGTAATGCTTGGAAATTATATGGACCTAAATTATAAAAATCTTTTATTCTCAAAGTTTCAAATTTTATATTCATAATTTTACATATCAACATTAATACTTGAATTATATTTGGTCTAAATAAAGCATTTTCTTGTAACATTATTATTATTAAGTTTTTTAAATCTCCTGAATATTGAGGTAATGGTGGGAATTGGAAAGATGCATGTAATATAGCAATATCACCATTTGCTTCAAATGGGGTTGTATAATAACATAATTTATAAAGAAAACACCCCAATGCCCAAATATCTGCTTTTTCATCTATAGGAATATTTCTATACAAGTCAATCATTTCTGGTGATCTATATTGTGGAGTAGTTTGATACAAGATATCATGACTTATTAATTTGAATTGTTGTTGATCTTGCGGTGGCATTATTGGTGATGAAGTTGAACCAAAATCACATAATTTAAACCGTTGTTGTAAATTAATTAGTACATTTTCTATTTTAATATCTCTATGACATAATCTTGTTCTATGCATTTCATAAACTCCAACGGAAACATCAATCATAATTTTCAAAATTTCCGATTCTGTTAATTTAGTCTTAATTCTTGCATTCATATAATCTAATAAGGATCCACCAGGACAAAGTTCCATCAACACCAAGACTTGATAAGTTCCATTATCTAATCTTTCAGCATGTGAATCATAATAAGTAACTATACTTCTTGCATCTCTTAAAGTTTTCATAACTTCAACTTCTTTTCGTAATATATTTAATCCATTCTTATCAGGTACAACAACTCTTTTTAAACATGCAATTTGTGGTTCATTGTTTGGGGTATTTATTGTAACTTCATATATATGTGCAAATCCACCTTCTGATATATATTTAACTATTTTTACCTTATGTTTACCAACTTGTAATTCAGTACCCTCTGGAAGTTTTTGAAGTTTTTCCATTGCGGTCAGCTAAATTTTGGTGATATAAGATATGAAACTTGATTATGAAATCCCAATTGAGTAAAAATGATTAGTTTATTGACCAAAGTGTGAAGTGCAGTTGTTAAATTGATTGAATATATATATATTGTATATACATAAATAACATATGTATGTATTTAATGGTTATATTTAAAATTAAATCTGATCCAAAATTAAAAAAAGATAAACATGTCAATTTTCGGTCGCAAAATTACGGTTAAAATATTTATTACATATATTTTAATTAACATGGATAATTCAATGACATTCACTTACTCTGACCACAAGAGATCGTTTACTTACTATTAATCACTAAAGATATTGTACTAGTCAGCTCTACCATTGACTTTGCTGTTAATTAACCAAATGTATTAAGATTATAACTTAATTTACTAATTAAAATGTAAATGCCTAGTAGACGATTTTAAGACTGCATATTAACACGTTTTGACCAAAAATTAATGCTGTGAAATTTGCCATCGTTTTACTTCAATTATTAATATTTTTTAAACATGAAGAGCTTTGATTACATATTTTAAAAGTTTATCTAGATCATTCAAATACAAACTTATCTGCCATAAAATTGTTAAAAAGTAAAGTCAAACCAAGAGCTAAATGACACGACACTCGGAAATTTGTTTTTGTGTAAATATTCTATTTTTGTAAATAATTTTTAGCTACCAAATAAAAAAGCCTCTTAAATTATTACCCCTTAAAAATTGTAGTAGTCAAAATTTATTCAATTGATTGAAGAATACTATTTAAAACTTTATAATTTAAAGGTATGAAAATTGAATTTTTATTGAAAACACACATATTATGATCAGCAAATTCTTTTAAAAACAATTTAAAAGTAGAATCATTAGAAACAATAAATTCATCTAAACATTGATTATAAAATTCTTTTAAATCGATAGCATTTTTTAATGAACCTTTTGCTAAATCTGAATTTTGTGGTTCTAATATATGCATTTGTTTTTTAATTAATAATATGAAACATTTTTTGTGATTAGAAGTTAATGCTTGTAATACATAGATCCATCCACTTGTATTCATTTGATGTTGTTTGAAAGCTAACATATCTATTGAAGATAATTCAGTAAAATATGAATCAAATGTAGTTAAATCATGCCATAAACAATTCATACTCTTTAAGGTTGAACTATCAAATAATAATGTAGAATTTATGTGGTCTATTGAACAAATGGCCCAGATTTCTTCAATACTTAATAATTTTGAAATTTTTGAAATTTCTTTTCTTAGATTTGGACCATCTAAGTTATGGATTATGAGTAACAATTTTGGTGTTATTTCTCCTTCTTCTCTTCTTTCATTCATGGTTTTTAATAGATATTCTATTAATTCATTAAGATGTTTAGGGTAATTGTCGTGGCCTAATAGAAGCAGAGCTATTTGATGAACAATTAATTTTATATCCAAACTTTGTAAATATCCATTAACAACCAAAGTTTTAACACCTTCGCCATATACTGATGTACACCATTCATTAAAATAAGGAATGAACAGATTAATTAGATTTAATTTTGAACCTGTCCCATACATGATCAAATTAAATTGTTGAGACATTTCAAAACACCATTGATTGAAAAGATAGTTATGTAAATCAGCTAATGAATTTCTTTCTGGTTGTAGTATATCTAAAGATAATTTTATATTATTTTGTAATTCTTCCTTTGAAATTTGTGGTACAACAACTGATGATGAATTATTTCTGAAACGCTTATGGTTTTGTTCAAAATAACCTTCTGCTCCATCTATTGAGAATGATGATTGATCTGATAATTTGATTTGTTTATTTGTGGTGGTTTCTAGTTCTTTCAAAAATTGTTTACCGTAATCTAGAGATAATGGTTTAAAAGTTGTGATGTCCTGTTGGTGGGTTTTTGTTTTGTCTTTTTTAAGTCCTGAAATTAATGGAGATTGTTTTACCGAATGTTGACTAACAAGTAAACTAATTAATGATCTATTGGTATTCTTTTTAGAATTCTTGTTTGGTGCTAGTTGATCAAATACTTCATCATCTTGTAGGAAGATACTTTTGATGTTTGAAGCTACGTCATTCAATCTTTTATTTTTGGTTTTGTATACTGATGCCTTAGTTGGACTTTGTTGTTTGGGTTGTCTTTTTTTGAAGGGTTGTTCTGTATCAGAATCTGATTCATGAATTTCTGCTTCTGATCCAGACAGTAGATTTTCTTCGTCTGCAATTACAATTGATGCTTTTCTTTTAATTCTTCTTCCTCTTTTGGTTGTTTCATCAATTTCCAATTCAACATCACTTCCATAATTTATTTCATCTTCTTCTTTAACTTCTGTTTTGGAAGCTTTGATAATTCTTTCAGCTAGAAGTCTATCTTGTTCATTTAATAATTCATCAAAATCATCTTCATCATCCATTAACTTATTATATAAAGTACTATTAGCTCTTTTTCTAGCTGAGTGATCTAAATCTGAAGTTGATCTTTTCTCAGGTGATCTTAAACCTGCCCTTCCATTTGGTGTTTTAACTGGTGATAGTATGGTTTTTTTGGTAGGTGATAGCACAAGATTTAGTAGACTATCTTTCTTCAAAGGTGATCTAAACGGACTATTCATTTGAGTTGTAGTATATTCATCTGTATTTGAATAAATGAGTGTTTGGTTGTAAATGTTTTTAAATTTGGCTGCGAATCACGAAAAATATTTACATACAAAATCTAAGTAACATAAAGATAAAAAACAAAGATCAATCAACTACTATCATGAGTTCAAATACTTTCATAATATGTACAAGATGTCTAGGAGATTCAAAATTCATCAAAATGACAAAACATGAAAATGGAGAAGAATGTAAACAATGTACAAGACCTTTCACAGTATATAAATTTAGAAATGCATCAGCTTCAACAAAACCTTTGAGTACAGTAATATGTGAAACGTGCGCAAAAGCACGAAGTAGTTGTCAAATCTGCTTATTAGATAAGGAGTTTGGAATACCTGTTGAATTAAGAGATGCTGCTTTGAAAATGGCCGGGTTAGAACCTATTTCAATACTACGAACTTCAAAGAATAGAGAAGTTAAAGCTATTATGGCTGATAAATTGGAAAATTCATTTAAAAACCAGAAACAGAATGATGAAAAAGCAAAAGAATTATTATCGAAACTAGCGGAAAAATATAATGATCAAAATTCAACTGAAGAAAATACTACCAATAAAGATGAATCTAGTAGTAAATCTATATCAAAATCATTTAAAAAACTACCTTTTAGTAACTCATTAAACTCAGATAAATATCCAGAACTAACTACTTTTTTCATATTTGGATTCCCAACAGATTTCCCACAATACCTACTTTCAAAATATTGTTCAAAATTCGGTCAACTTAAAAGTATAAATATAAATCATAGTTGTCGTTGTGGATATATAACATTTGAAGATAGATCATCATCAGAAATATTTGCTAGTTCAGTAAATGAAAATGGTCTTAATAATAACACCAAAACCGCAGGGTTGATTAATATAGATAATTATCCAATGAGAGTATGTTATGGTAAACAAAAACCTCTAGGTAAGACTAATGAAGATCAGAAACAATTGAGTTTATTGGTTGGTAGAGTTATGAAACAATTGGCTGAAAAAGATTTGAAATTTGAAAGAGATAAAGTTGCAGTTAAAAAATAGAAAGTAATACGTAATAAATTTATCAAATTTTTTTTCTCCAGACTTTTTCAACTCTTATCAACTAGAACAATGATATGAGTTTAGAATCATATTTCTGTTTAATTGTATTTTTATCATCAATTCCTATAATTTCATTATTCATTAGATTAATATGTATATTACCATTCACTAAAATATCAAAATCAATTAATGATTCAAAAAAATCAATAAAACCATTTAAAGGGTCAAAAATTTCAATTTTTTTAGGATCAGGAGGTCATACAGGAGAAATGTTAAAACTAATATCAAAATTAGATATATCTGATTTAAAAACAACTTGGATTTATTCATCTGGTGATTTATCCTCCATAAATCAAATAAAACAACATAATCAAAATGCACACCTAATAGAAATACCTCGAGCAAGAAAAGTAGGTCAATCATATCTAACATCAATTCCAACAACACTATACTCATTTCTAATATCATCAATAACATTGCTAAACCACAATCCCAAAATCCTATTATTAAATGGTCCAGGTACTTGTATTCCAATAGCATATATTTTATTTTTCTACAAAATTTTCGGATTAAACAACACTAAAGTTATATATATTGAAAGCTTGGCTAGAGTCAACAAATTAAGTCTTAGTGGGAGGTTAATCATGCCTATTGCTGATCGATTTATCGTTCAATGGGAGAATTTATATCATCAGTATAATAGAGCTGAATATTATGGGATTTTGTTGTGAATAATATTCAGGTGGAAAAATTGGTTGTTTACACATAGTTGCGTGATACTTTTGAATTGCCGGTCAAATCAGATTAAAAATTGGAGTTGTATACTGTCCTTTAAATTTTTAGAATAAATTTTTAGAATCAATATCAAAATTAATCTCTCAGATATCTCAATTGTTTCTTTAACCAGTCAAACTAGTGAGACTCAAACTAACTTTATTCTATCATAAACATTCATTAAAACTAAACTCTATATCCACTAATTTTCTTTCCATCTATTCCCACATTTAACACATTTATAAAAAGTAGTCATTGGCTCATCAGCAGATCTAATTTGTAATTGAAAAAAATAAGCTTTATCACCACCACAACTATCAATAGGACATTGAGCAGCAGTTTGATCAACATTATCCCATGTACCTTCACCCCCTAAAACATCATCTACTTCTTTTCTATGTAATTTTTTACGATCAAACATTTGTAATCCTTGGATTTTGAATTCATACGGACATGTTGAACAATAGAATCTATTTGATCCATCGTCTGCTGGTGATATTAGTAGCATGTTTGAGCAATTTGGGCAAAATGTAAGCATGATGTGGTTGGATTGTATATATGATTTGATAATGTTATGTATTCTCAAATCGATATTTGTACCAAGATAATTTAATGGAAATGAGTTGATCCATATCTAGAGTGCTACCAAATTTTAGATAATTTTTCAGAAGATGATTAGAGATGTGAAATTCGTCAACAATAGTCTACAGTAAAGTAAGATGGTCAAATCTATTAGCATGATCGGTGATGGATCAAGATTCTTTCAAATCTCTTCATAGAAGACTCAATCTTGCAAAAAATCTAAAAGCAAAACTCCTTTGTTTTCCAGTCTTCAAAATCTTAAATTACCTGTTAGTAAAATGCCCCCGTATTAATTATCAATGAAAATATAATCTTCTAATTTGATCAATTTCTCTTTTATTGTCAGTGTTAAAAAGCTCTGATATTATAATTGTATCCACATGAATTGTTTCAGTTGAAGAAATTCGTTGTTGTAAAATAATAATTCATCATTAAAAAAAAAGAATTGATTGAAATTTTGAAGATTAATTTGATAAGAAATCAATTAAAAACATACTCATCTGTTTATTGATTTGAAATCAAATTGATATAAAATGAAACATGAACTGAATTTGATTAAAAGAAGAAAAGTGATGTTTAAAAAATTTCGTAAATTAAAATTTAAGAAAATTTATTTAAGAGAGAGAGAAGAGTTTTGAGTCTTGAAGTAGCACAAATATTTGAATAAATAGAATTAATTTAATAACCTGTTTCACTAGTAAGTAAATTTAGTTGAAAGTGTCAATGTAACATTTTGGCGAGTGTAACCAATAAAATAATCGACTAACTTAACTGAAGAACAATGCCATTTTCTATGTGATTAAAACCTTAGGCAATGTTTTTGGTTTTGGTACTCCAGGCTCGCCCCAATGAAAAAACAAATCTCGCTGTAAGTTGGTACTCTATTTCAAGCTAGATAGACCTAAATTCAACTTTGCCTCTTTAAGTAAACAAAAATAATAATTTAAACGAACGAAAAATAAAAATTTCAAATATCAAAAAAGATAAGATAGATACTAAAACATTTTACAACCAAATTCTATTACTAATATATTCAATCCTCATAACAACTCAATATGTCTACGGAAATCAAGATAGATAAAAAAGTAGTACCAAAAGAACCAGATCATTATACATTTATGACACCAAGATGGATATATAATATGTATTATCATCATTTCCCATTTACAATGTTAACTACAATAGAAAGTTTTTTATTACATGGATTTCTACTATTATTTGTATTCTTTATTGTGTTTGGTATATATTCTTATTTACCTACAAGTCTAATGATTAGTTTATCAAGAGGTTATTATTATATATTTGGTGATGAAGATTTAAAATCAAAATTAGGTATACAAGATTAAACTAAAAGTTATATTTTTGACATAAAAATAAGAGAGACACACTGTATTAATACTATACTAAAATTTTCATTTTTATAATCTAATAAAACAATTATAGTACGTTCAACATAGTTATATGTTGTAATCAAAATTGAACTCTTTTCAAACCATCTTTTAATTCATTTCTTTATATCGGATTTAATAAAATTAATTTAAATCCTATGAAAAAAATTAATACGCGTTGTTTACATAAATTACAATTTTTATTAAATAGATCGATTTATTTTGGCAGCTTAAATCGTTACAACCAAATCATTTAAATCAATACCTAGCTTGATAGAGATGAGTTGAAATGTTTAGTAAACCAAATGCACCATTCAAACCACCAAGATTGATTAAAAAAGAAGATGCACAACCACAACCACAATTACAATTACAAACAAAAAATCAAAATATTCAAAAAGCGTTACCAAAGTCAAATGCACCGAGTTTAAAAAGACAAATTAATACTACTATTAATAATTCAATAATCAAGAAAGCTAAAAGTACAGAAGTTACAGGATCTTCAACTACAGAAAAATACATTGTTCAATGGAGAAGAAAAACAAATAAGAAGAATAAAAGTTGGGATGGAGATGGTCAAGCTATTATAAAATATTTAGAATCAGGTTGTGAAATAATACTAAAGGGAAGTGATGGTAAACCAATGAGTAAGAAAAAATTTCTACAATTACCAGATTTTGGTGATGTTATTGCAATAAGTGTTTATGAAATTATTTTAGATGAAAAAATTACAGAAGATTCAACAGGTGAAATTGAAATAGTGAAAGAAGCACAACTACCTCCACAAATAGTAACTACAAATTTCAAAAAAGTAGTACCTGAAAACTATACTGAACAAACTCAAATAAGAAAACCATTATATCAAGATTCAAATAGTGTATCATTAACTCCACCACCAGATTCTTCAGATTATGTACAGATTAATATAGATCCTTTATTAGCTTCAAAGTTAAGACCCCATCAAGTTGAAGGTGTGAAATTTATGTATGAATGTTTAATGGGATATAGAGATTTCAAAGGTTTTGGTTGTTTATTGGCTGATGAAATGGGGTTAGGTAAAACTTTAATGACTATTACTACATTGTGGACTTTACTAAAACAAAATCCAATACCCACCAAAAGATCACCAATAGTTAATAAAATTTTAATTGTTTGTCCGGTTACATTGATAAATAATTGGAGTCATGAGTTTAAAAAATGGTTGGGATCAAATAAAATCAATATTTTAACTTTAAATAACCCAAAATGTGATGATAAAAGAGATATTATAAATTTTGGGAAATTAAATGTGTATCAAGTATTGATTGTTAATTATGAAAAGATATTATCGCATTTTGAAGAATTATCAACTGTTAATTTTGACTTGGTTGTTTGTGATGAAGGTCATAGACTAAAAAATAATTCAGCTAAGGTTTTAGTGAATTTAAAGAAATTAAATATTCCAAAAAAGATTATACTAACAGGTACTCCTATTCAAAATGATTTAGAGGAATTTCATACAATTGTTTCATTCTTAAATCCAGAAGTATTACCAGAACTAAAGCTATTCCAAAAGGAGTTTATTAATCCAATTACAAGAGCAAGAGATGTCAATTGTTTCAACCAGGAGATTAAAAAATTAGGAGAACAAAAATCAAAAGAATTAATTGATTTAACTCATACATTTATACTCAGAAGAACTCAGTCAATATTAGAAAGTTATTTAACTGATAAAACTGATATTTTATTATTTGTTCCACCAACACAACTACAACTTTCTTTATTCAATGAAGTCAAAAAATCTGAAAAATTTAATGATTTAGATTCAGGAGCAAATTCATTAGCTTTAATTAATGTGTTTCGAAAAATATGTAATTCACCTTCATTATTAGCTACTGATGAATACTACAAATCTATGGGTTTGAATCCAAAATTGTCAACAAGTTCGGGTAAACTAAATGCTTTGATTCCTTTAGTATTGGAAATTGTTAAACATAATGAAAAAATTGTATTGATTTCAAATTATACAAAAACTTTAGATTTTTTGGAACTTGTTATAAACAAATTGAACTTGAAACATTTAAGATTAGATGGCTCTACTGCTAACAATCTTAGAAATAAGCTAGTCAATCAATTCAATAAAGATGAACTGATTAATATCTTTTTGTTATCGTCAAAATCAGGTGGGATGGGTATTAACTTAGTTGGTGCATCAAGATTAATTCTATATGATAATGATTGGAACCCATCATCAGATTTGCAATCGATGTCAAGAATCCATAGAGATGGACAATTAAAACCATGTTTCATATATAGAATTTTTACAACGGGATGTATTGATGAAAAAATCTTTCAACGACAACTAATGAAAAATAAATTAAGTTCAAAATTTTTGGATAATGATAACTCATCAACTTCTGATGTTTTTGATTATAATGATTTAAAGAATTTATTCAGTATTAATGAAGGTACGAAATCAAATACTCATGACTTATTGGAATGTTCATGTTGTGGAGATGGTGCTTTGGTTTTAACTCAAGAAGATGAATCATCTTCAGAAGAAGAAGATCTTTTTAAAGTATCTAGATCATTTTTGTCTGCATCAGATTTACAAAAAAAAATAGATGAAGAAGGTATTAAAAAAAAAGCTGTGAAAAAAGCATTAAATGATTATGTGCATTATGATCCTGAAAATTTTAAAAGCTTAGACTTTGATTCCGTGTTGAGTAACATTGTTGGTAATAAATCTTATGATCAAAAATTACCATTTACTTATATAATGCAAAAAAGTACTAATAAATAATTCATAACTCGCGTATAGAAAGTAAATTTTTCTAAATATATACAAGTTAATAGATATACAAAATGCAAAGAGCATAATTAAACAACATAAGGAATACTAATCAATAGACTACATATTTTTTTAAACCTGAAGTATTTTTTATTTATAAATAACTATATATAAATTAATCTACTTATTTTTTAGCAGCTTTTTGGGCAGCTTTGGTAACTTTACCAGCTTTGTCTGATTTTTCAACTGATTTGATAACACCAACAGCAACAGTTTGTCTCATATCTCTGACAGCGAATCTACCTAATGGTGGGTAGTCAGTGAAAGCTTCAACACACATTGGTTTGGTTGGAACCATTTTAACGATAGCAGCATCACCTGATTTGACGAATTTTGGATTTTCTTCTAATTTTTTACCAGTTCTTCTATCAATTTTTTCAATTAAAGTATCGAATTTACAAGCAATATGAGCAGTATGACAATCTAAAACTGGAGAGTAACCAGCTGAAATTTGACCTGGGTGATTTAAAACAATAACTTGAGCATTGAATGAATCACAACCTTTTGGTGGATCGTTTTTAGAATCACCACAAACGTTACCTCTTCTGATTTCTTTAACTGAAACGTTTTTAACATTGAAACCAACATTATCACCTGGAACACCTTCGGCTAATTGTTCATGATGCATTTCAACGGATTTAACTTCAGTAGTAACACCAGCTGGGGCAAAAGTAACAACCATACCAGCTTTAATGATACCAGTTTCAACTCTACCAACTGGCACAGTTCCAATACCACCAATTTTATAAACATCTTGTAATGGTAATCTTAATGGTTTATCAGTTGGTCTTGATGGTGGTTCAATAGCATCAATAGCTTCTAATAAAGTTTTACCAGTTGATTTACCAGCTTTAGTTTCTTTTTCCCAACCTTTATACCATGGACAGTTGGCTGATGGTTCAATCATATTGTCACCATTCCAACCTGAAATTGGAACGAATGGAACGGTTTTTGGATTGTAACCAACTTTTTTAACGAAATTTGAAGTTTCTTTAATAATTTCTTCAAATCTATTTTTATCCCATTTAACTGAATCCATCTTGTTAACAGCAACAATTAATTGTTTGACACCTAAAGTATAAGCTAATAAAGCATGTTCTCTAGTTTGACCATCTTTTGAAATACCAGCTTCGAATTCACCAGTACCACCAGCAATAATTAAGATAGCACAATCAGCTTGTGAAGTACCAGTAATCATATTTTTGATGAAATCTCTGTGACCTGGAGCATCAATAACAGTAACATGATATTTTGGAGTTTCGAATTTCCATAAAGCAATATCAATAGTAATACCTCTTTCTCTTTCAGCTTTTAATTTATCTAAGACCCAAGCATATTTGAAAGAACCTTTACCTAATTCAGCAGCTTCTTTTTCGAATTTTTCAATGGTTCTTTTATCAATACCACCACATTTATAGATTAAATGACCAGTGGTGGTTGATTTACCTGAATCGACGTGACCAATAACAACGACGTTAACGTGAGTTTTTTCTTTACCCATTGTATATTAAATTAAAACTTTTAAAGTTGTTGAAAAAGAAAGGGATAGAAAGAAGAAAAAATTTTTGAAAAATCAAATGAGATTTATAATTTTGGTAGTTGAGAAAAAATGAAAACGTAAGAGAAAAAAAAAAATTTTTAGTTGTTCTCTCAGCAAACAAAGGAAAAAAAAATTGTTTTGCAGTGATCTAATTGGGGCAACTGAAACAAAAATTTGGTTGGGTGTCGTTCTAATTTTTGGGCCAGTCCTCGTGCTACAATTGAAAAGTAATTTTTCAGCAAGTTTTATTTTTTCAAAATACTAAAAGAAGAAGTGTAAAAAAGTTGTATATAGAGAAGAGTTAGTAACTCGTTGTAATTTCTTTCTTGAAACTTGAATCAATGAAGTACTTATTGTAGTTTCAAAAAGAGGTGAATAAAAAGGTTAAAAAATGTTTAAATTTGAAAAAAAAATTTGGTATATTAAAAAGTCATCACGTGCTCGTAGAATCATTAAGGGTTTTCACCGCTTTCTTCTTTTTTTGATATGTACTAATTGATCAACTTCATCATTACTTTGCTCAATTGAATTTTCCAACTTCTTTAGAAGACGCTCTTGATTATTCATTGATTCAACATCTTCATATCTAATTTGTGATGATAACTGTTCACCATTTGTAATGTCGAAATTTTCTTTATTTTGATGATTTTGTTCAACTTCTTCTGTTGACATTGTTGATCTTGATAAATCCATTATTTTATTTTTAATTGATTGTGGTGATGATCTACCTATTAATTTACCATATTTTTGTTTTCCCTTGATTTTTCTTGGTGATGGTAATTTTACTAAATTCTCATCATCACTTTTATCAATCAGTTTTGTTGAAAATACTTCTTCATTCATGTTTTTAATATATTCTATTAATGATTTTGGTCTTGTATAATTGATAGGTGCATATATACACCATTGATGGTTTGTTATTTCTGGCATCAACAATATAGATTTATATTGTGAAATTTCAAATATTTCCCATAAATAACCAATTGAAACAACTGGGATATTCCATTTTTTAGCAGCATCTATTTTACTTTTAGCTGATAACAAGGAAACTGAAGATTGTCCTGATTGATAAGTTGGACAATTCAAAATGTCTTTACATTTGTATTGAAATAATTTTGGTGAATTTTTCATAAAACTTTCTTTAAATAAATTGATATTAAGTATTAATAAATCTCTTTGATCAGATAATGAATCACAATACTCAAAATTTAAAAATTTTATAAGTTTCCCAATGTGTAATAACTCAATACCTGTGAATCCTGATGTTGAAATTTTAAATTTTTTGGTGGATGGCATTAATCCTTTAATTGGTTGTCCCCATCTATCCAATATAACTTTTTGATAAAAAATACATCTTTCAATGAAAAATTCAGTCACTAATTTAATTTCTCCATTAGTGATTCTTTGTTTTGTCTCGTTTGGTAACATTTTTAATGTTGATGATGTTTGACTTCCTTTGTTTGCTGGTATTAAAATATGACTTATTGAATTATCATAAACATCTTTTGTAATTTCACCTTGAAATGTTTCAATTCTTTCACTTAATAAATCTGATTCCCTTGAATTTAAACCAACTAATAAAAAATTAAAACCTAAAAACAAAGTACTTTTACTTCTTTCAGTTGGTGGTTTTATTTCAATTGATTCATCATTTTCAGAATCACTTTCTTCATCATCCCATGTATTATCCTTTTGTTTGGTTTTAATTTGAACTTTGGTGTTGTCCATTATTGAATTCCAAATTTCTGCTTTATTTGATTTTTTAGGTTTTTTAGGTGCATCTTTTGGTGGTGGTGGTAATGTTACTTTTTTAATTGGTTTTGGATTAAATATTTGTTCCCATTGAATACATCCATTTTCATATAAATCTTTATTGTCTTCTTTTAGTATGTAATCTTGAAAATCTAATGCTGCACCTCTTAGTATACTATCCAAAATCCAAATAGGATGTACCACGGAAATTTTCCATTCAATTGCTTTATCATATCTTGTACCTCTTGGATCAGCACTTATCATGCAATCTTGATTATTCAGTAACGATTCTTTCGCTTTACCTCCATTGTCAATGATTAATTGCATTAAGTTCTTTGAAGTGAATTGATCTTCTTTTATACGTGATTTTCTGAAAGATGATTCTTCTATTAAGTACTTTATTTGTGATTGTGGTAGATCAACTCTTGAAAAACATGCATTTATTTCATTAAAAACTGGTAATTTATAATCATCAAGCCGTATTTCGTCACTCTCACCTAAAATCCATTTTTCATATGCCTTTATAATTGAATCTTGAGTTAAAAATATAATATCTGATCTATTCTTTATACAAAATTTATATTTTTCAGTTTTCCTATTTCCAACAATCAAGTATTGTACATCTGTCATTAAATCATCATAATTTATTCCTCCTAATGAATCAATGTTTTTTATAATTTGTAATCTTATTTTAGTTTCTACTCCAGTACAACAGAATGTTTGTCCCGTTAATGGTTTCTTTGTTTTCATCTCATAATTTATAATTGATTTGAAACAGTTAGTTGGTTGTTTAGTTTATCGCATCTTTTTTTAGTTCTTTTTGCAACAGTTTACGCGTTTGTACTATAAATGATATAATAGTAAATTATATAGCTATATGTAAAACAACTAATAGAAAATTAAACTGGTATAGCAGAATCAGCAGTTGTAGCACCAGTACCATTTTGATCTAAAATATCAAATAATGAATTGATTGAAGATTCAATTGAATTTGTTGGAATAAGAATTAAATTTTTTTTACATTTTAATTTTCTTGAGAAACAAAAAAAATGATTATTTGGTAATGATAAGTTAGTAGTAACATGACGAGCAGGAACAATTGATTCATAATTTGGTGGTAAATTTAAATTAGTGTCTACTTGTTTTAGCAACTTTTGATATTTTTTTTTACGTTTTAATTGAAATAATTTACCAATTGATTTAAAAAATTTAATTAACTTTGATTTTGTTTTATGTGCTTTAGTACTTAATACATCTTCATCAGAAATAAATGGATTTGAATTATATCTTGGAATATCATTTGAGATTTCTTCATCAATTGATCCAAACATTGCCATTCTAGTGTTTGTAGGTTCACTGTTAAACCAAGACATTTTGAAGATGTTCCTTGGTTGTTGATTTTTATATTTTGGTTGCCAAATTTTTAAAATAGTTGCAAAAAAGTAATTTATATATATTTATATAATATATATATATATTTCTTACAACCAAATTTAAATATTTACTAAAAATTACACATTTCTATCTGATATTAAAGTAATAATTAAAATCAATGAGCAATACACTTAAGAATAGATTTATTAACCACGATACTTAAACTTGAAACTCGATTTCAATGAACAACTTCTTTAATTCTCAAAACTTTTGCATCAAAGTGAAATACATCAAAAAAAGAAAAAACATAATCAATTTGTGTATAGTTTTTAAAACAGGAATTTCAATAGACTTGAATTTGTAGATTCCTTGAACTACTAATTTTGTGATAAAAAAATAATAGAGAAATAGTAAAGAATTTTTAGATACTATAAGTTACTAATAACTCAAGTAATGATAGAGATCAATGTTTCAAAATATTTTATTCCATTAGATCTATCTAAAAAAAATTGAAAAATTCATTGTAGATGGTCCCTAGCAGGATCGAACTGCTGATCTTGGCGTTATTAGCACCACGCCTTAACCAACTGGGCCAAGGGACCATTTTTTTTAAAAAAAAATTGTTGGGTTTTTAAAGTAGCACAAAAAAGGAACTGATTTCTGAAGTTATTAAGAGAACATCAGAACATCAGAACATCAGAATTCACACATCTATAGTTAAGTTGTACATTATAAAAGTCTAACCATTTTCACCTCTAGATTTAGTCCATTCAGATGATCCAGTTTGTCTACCCTTCGGTATATTTGATGAAGGAGTTGCTTTTCCATCACTGCTGATATATTCCCTATTTCTAGGAACAATAATTTGTTCATAAACTTGTAGCATTACATCTCTGTGACTATTTTCTTGCTTCAATAGACTACAAAAATCATGTAATTTTTTATAATTATAAAATTCAATCACTTTTTTGACTTCTTTTGGATCAACAACCTCTTTTTGTTCAATTTGTTTTACTTTAGTAATATATTTATCACTTAAATCAACAATACTATTCATATTAAATCCAATAACATATGACATTCTTTTACCCCAATTATTACAATATAATAAAGGTTCATCAAATACTGCTTCACATGGATCTAAATGTACCCATTTTCCCAAACCATAAGAATAATATTCACACCAAACATGATCTTCTTGATTTAAAACATACCTTATTCTATCTTTACCTTCTCCAATTAGAGCTTCTAATATTAACAAAAAGCAATTAACCCACTCTCCACATCGACCTTTCCTTGTATTTAATAGTGACACTGGATTATTAATTCTGGGGAATTCTATAGATTTTTTACATTTCAAACATTGATACACTTCAATTATTGATATTTGGTCAAGGTTGTTTGGTGGTGGCTTTTTAATCCCTTTATGTTCAATTTGTTCACTATTGCCACAAGTACAACTTGGTGAATTAACCCATTTAAAAAAATCATTTTTGAAATAATGTAATAATTCCAAAACTATAAAATCATCATATCTCAAATTCGGGTTCTGATTCTCTTTTTCTCTTTTTTCAACATTTTCATATATTTTGGGTAAATCTATTGTATTTAAAGCTATATCTAAAGAATTTGGATTTTTATATGGTAAAAGGCAATTTGCATGTGAATGAATTGAACGTATTAATGGTAAGTTTGCGTTTGCTTGAATATCTTTAAAATCTATTTGAGGGTTCTGACTGAGCTGCTTTTTTGCATAAGCTATTATAAGATCATCTTTTAGTTTCTTGTAATCTATTGGTGACATAGTCTTGTTGAAGAAGTAAAAAGTGTTATTAAATTTGATCTACAAAAAATATTGCACAAAGATAAATTGATTTTTGTATTATGATTATACATTGTCCTTAGAATCAACTTCTTCTCCTATCTCAACTTCAGGGTTTACTTCTTCTTTTGATTCTATTTCTTCTTCATCTTTATCTTTGATCACTTTTCTGGGAGGTAAAACTTTATTAAATGCTTCTCCCCAATCTTTATATTCAAACCATTTACTACAAATTTCGTAAACATGAGATGTAACTAAAACATTCCTACTATTCAATTTAATATATTTGCCAATTGGTAATCTCCCACATTTTAATCCTAATTTTTTGGCTTTATCATAACATAAATTTTTATGTCTGTTTTTATCAACTATTCCCCCAATTATATATGTATGATTTGAAGTTAATTCCATAAGGTCGTCGTCTGTATCAGCAGTCAAATACACAAATTGGTCTTTATTTTCTGGAGTTATCAAATCTTCAATTGAGGAAGAAGTAAATTCAATTTCTTGCCAATTTTTGTAATCTGATAATGAAGTTTCAAATCTTTCTTTTAGTCGTTTGTTAAATGATGTGATTTGCAATGGGAGTTTATAAAGTGAATGTCTCATTATTGAATAAGATGTTTGTATTTGTCTAGCCATTGAAGTGATTTCTTTTATATTCATTAAATCATCAAATTCACAATCTATTATAAAATTAACATCTGTTGGGATTTGCTTTTTGGGCTTTTTCACAATTGAGTTTTTATATTCATCATCGTTCTTTATTCTTTCCCTTTTTCTTTCTCTTTGCAATTTCTTTTTAGCTCTCATATCTTCTCTAAATTGATCTTTTGTTTCTTCCCATCTTTGTTGTTTTTGAGTTTTTTTGTATTCACGTCGTGACATTCCTTCGGGGATTACTTCATTTTGTTTTGCTTTTCTTCGTCTCTCAATTTCTTCAGCTGATGGTGGGTTCTTCTTCACCTTTTTTGGATGTGGTTGATCCATGATGATGATGGAGCTAAAAAAAATCACAAAATTAATTTATTTGTTGCAAAATTTTGTAACAAATTCAATTTCTGGTTATCACGTCTAACGCGTAACCAAATAACATTTCAAATTTTAATGATTCAACTTTAATGGCAAATACTTTCAATGGTGAAATTTATGAAATACCTGGAATATATGTTGATAAATTTCACAATAAAGGGGAATTATATTTTTTAACTCATTCTCATCAAGATCATTTACAAGGTTTATTATCAAAAAGTTTTTGTAATAAAGTTTATTGTCTGAAATTAACAAAAGACATTATTGCATTAGATTCAAGATATGATGACAAATTAAAATATTTAATACCTGTGGAATATGATAAACCTTTTGAATTACAAACTTTCACATCAACTGTAACTATAACAATGATTGAAAGTTATCATTGTCCTGGATCATCAATGTTTTTATTTGAAAGTCAGGGAGTTTCAGTGTTGGTGACTGGTGATATAAGAGCTGAGGATTGGTGGACTTCATCATTAATAAAAAATGGGAACTTATTCCCATACATCACAGGCTCTAAAAAATTAGATCAAATTTATCTTGATACAACTTTTAGTTATCGTGGAGAACCATATATTAAAATTATGCCCAATAGTGATGGAGTTGTTGCATTAATTGAATTATTAAAATTATATCCAAAAGATCAAGATATTGAATTTTCATTTGTTGATGCTGTTTCTGGTTCTGAAGAAATTTGGTTACAAGTTGTTGATCATTTTAATGGGTCTTTATCAGCAAATTCAATAATTACCGAAAGAATTAAATTAATTAGAGATTATCAATCCAAAAAAGATGGACCAGTGTTTAATGTTGGTAATCTAAACAAAAATGTTCCAGTAATGATTGCAATTAAACATACTATCAATTTCAATATTGTTGATTATGCTGGGTTTTGTTTACCTATGAGAATTGATGAAGTAGACACTAAACAATTAAAATTGATACATGAACTTCATAACGGACATCAACTTTATTCATATCAAGATAGACAATGGTTACTACCCAATAATGGAGTAGAATTACTACCCACATGCTTAATGCTTATGTTTTCACGTCATTCATCATATGAAGAATCAATGAAATTTGTTGCACTTTTCCAACCAAAACTGGTTTATCCATGTACAGATTCAAGAAAGTCTTGGTTAAATGGTTTTACAATGGAAAGAATATTTGGATCAGTATGTTCATCAAATGATCATAGATATGATAAAGAAAAATTAAAACAATTTAGTTCACCTGATAAATCAATCCTAGAGAGAAAAGTAGTTTCAATAGATCGTTGGTCATTTTCGCAATGTTTACAAGAAGTTGATTTTATTGATCAATACACCAAAAAAGAAAAACCATTCAAAGGAGTACTTAAATTAATTGATGATAATGGAGATAAAGCAGCTTATTATTCATACGTTAGAGATTTTAAATTACAATCAATTATAGCAGGTAGAAATGAAACAAAATATAAAGATGTTATTAATTATCATCAAGATTTAAAACAAATGAAATTAAATAAAATGGATCATGGATCAGCATCAGAAACAGAATCAAGCGTACCAACATTGAATTCAGATACAACTTCTAAAACTAGTAATGCAACTGAACTAGATTTTGTACAATCTAGTGTATATACTGAACAATCAATTTCAGAAAAATCTACAAGTAATCTTTATTTATCACCTTTTATAAATCATAAACAAATTAATGAAATTGCTGATAAATTGAAAAAGGATAAAAGAAACTGGAATGGAATGATTTTGAAGTCAATAAGTTTAAATAAAAACAAAGTATCAAAGTAAAAATAAAATTATTAATTTGATTTATCAGGCATATATCATACAATTACATTTAAATAGCATTACACATAATCAAACAAAAGTTATACAATTAATATTAATAGCATTACAAACATAAAGATTTTTATTACATAAATAAAAACAATCAACTTCATATAGTACATTTATAATTTACAATTAACAAACATAATTTAGTAAAGTTTTTTCAGATATTTCCTCTTATTTCAAATTTGTTGTCCTATTTTATTTTTACCCTATTTAATCATAGTTGAAATAGATGCAAAACGTTGAGTCTCTTCCGTACATGTCAAATCAGAATCTCTTGCTTTTTCAAATTTTTAGCTTGCTATTATTTGTTACCAATAAAGTATATACCCTATTTTATCTCAATAAATACTTGAACATCGTCTAATCATTTTCTTCAAAGAATTGCTATATTCAAAAGTTTCTTTATTTCCAGCATCGTTATTGTTGTATAATTCCATTATATCTTTTAATTTACTTTCTAATTCTTTATTAAAACGACTTTAATTTTTGAGTTGAAAGACAAATGAGGCTGCACGATTTGTATCAAATTGATCAATGTTATCATTAACTGAGACACTTATAGCTTCCATTATATGCTTAATAGTTGTTGGTGAAGATCTATGAAAGTTGGAGATTGAGAATACACTTGATTCATATAGATATTTTGAGTTTTATCTGCAATGATTTTGAATTTAAGAATGAGATGAAGATCTGTTTTGAATCGACTTTACTGATATAAAAATCATGCTAATCTCATCAAACCAAAAACTAAATCTGCAATGAATAATGTGTCATTTGAGGACTATTTTAATTTGGTTATTGATAATTTTATGTAATTCTGAAATGTTAACGATAAGATAAAAAAACTCCACAAAATTTAAAAAATAATATGAAACAGGCATCGACTTCATTCAATACAAAATTAAATAATGTCATTAGAACCCAAAACAACAGCTCAAATAACATTAAAAACATCAAAGGGAGACATACAATTACATATTTTTGCAAAAGAATTACCATCAGTATCAAAACAATTCCTTCAATTATGTCAATTAAAAAAATTCAATCATCAAAAAATCAAAATAGATAATTCAAAAAATTTCATAACTTTACTACCTCAAATAGAAACAAAACTAGAGAATGAATCAAATTCAAGAATTAAATGTAAAAGAGGATATTTAAGTATATACAATAATTCATACGTACTAAGTTTATCTGAATTAAATAATTTAAAGTCAGTTTTTGGGAAGATTAGTAACGAATCTTGGTATATTTTACAAAATATTTCAAAACAATTAGAACAAAAAAAAGAAGTAGTTATACTAGAAACGATAGTTGATGTACCGTATTTTGAATTAGATCAAGTTGAAAACGAAGAAGAGGTTGAAAAACCGAAATTGAAGAAAAGTAAAATTACCATAAATTATAATGATGAAGAAGAAGAAGAAGAAGAAATTAAATTGGTAAGTGCTTATGATATGAAAAAAAGTGGGAAAAATCAAGAAAAGAATCAAAATGTTAATAATGATGAGTTAAAATTAGAAAAGGAAGAAAATGATAAAAATGATATAGAAGATGAAATCGAAAAAGTACAAGCAGAAGAAAATCTCAGTCTAAACGTTGAAAATAAAAATGATGAGAATGAAGAAGCAGCGGAAAAAGAAGAAGAAGAAGAAGAAGAAGAAGAAGAAGAAGAAGAAGAAGTAGAAGAAGAAGAAGAAAATTCAGATTCAGATTCAGAAATAGAACCAGATCAACAACCGATTCCAAATCCAACAATAGATTCCCCTTACAATCCACAATTAGATCTCCAAAAAGCAGAAAATATAACACTACAACAATTGAAAACCCATAAGTTCATACCTACATCAACATACTAAGCTAAAAAAGTGTTTATATTAAAAAATATACATATCTAATCATATATATCATAATTTATAAGAACTAAAAATTAAATTATCCTTTTCTCTCTCTCTTTTTATTCTTCACATGTATACCCAGGTAAATCATTATGATCATTAGTTAAGTTTTTTAATTCATTATCGGTTGTTGTGGTGGTGGTGGTTGTTTCATTAAACCAAGGATGTTTTAATAATGAACTTGCATCGTATCTTTCTCCAGTATTAAATTTAAGACATTTTAATATTAAATCAACAATAAGATGAATTTCAGGATCATTTTTTGGAAATTTATATTTTTCAACCAAAACTTGTTCAAGACCCCAATATTTTAAATTATCTATATTTTTGAAAATAATTTGTTTATGATTTTTTGGATCTAATTTGAAAAATTTACCAGTTAATTTACAATCAACTAAATATTCATCATTTGGGAAAGCACCCAACAATTCAACAATTTGAGCTAAATGATCTTCATCTTTATCGAAAAATTTCCCATCATGAGGATCAAATAAAAAATCTCCAGTTATTAGTTCAAATATTATACATCCAATACTCCATATATCTGTTGATGAACCCCATGATTTATACTTGAGTAAAATTTCAGGTGATCTATATTGTCTTGTTTGAATTTGATTTGTAAAATGTTCATTTGTATATGTTGCATTACCTAAATCTGCAATTTTTATAGATAATTTTTTGGTGGTTTCATTAGTTGGTAATTTTCGGGTTAAATCAAAAATTGAGAAATTTTTGGGGGAGATTGCTTTTGATATTGATAATTTTCTAACTTTATCAAATTCAACATCTTTAAAAAATACTTCTTGTGACATTTGTGAACAACATAATGGTTTTGATGATCTTATTGGTGAATCATATTTACCATGTATGGAATTTTTGGAACGACGATAATAAAAACTTGATGATTGTGAATTTGTTGATACAGTTGAAGAAGCTCTTGGTCTTTCCTCGGGTGGTTGTTGTAAAACAGTTGAACTTGAAGTTCTACTAAATAGTTGTGGTTTATTGAATGAATTTTTTTTAATAAGTGAAGCTGCTCTAGTTAATGAATTTGTTCTTGATAATTTTTTATCTTCTTCAATTGTTTTAATTAATTTATTAATATCTTCAATATCAATTAAAATATTTTCTGGTTTTAAATCTGTATGAATAATACCACAATGATGCATATAATCAATTGCTAAAAGCATTTGCTTAACAATTTGTTTTACTAATGTTAATGGTATTCCTCCACAATTTTTGGAAGTTTCAATAATTCTAATTAATGAATTTGAATTTAATGATTTTAATTTTTTATCAATACAGTTTTCCCATGATCCTACTGTTGTTGTTGAAGTTGTAGAATCAGAATCTTCATTCATAACTGGTGAAACTGTTAATGATGAAGTTGATGATGATGTAGTAGTTGATGTGGGATCTTTCATACCCAAACTTAACATTGATTTTGTTTTTTTACTTGGTTTTGTTTCTAATTTATTAAATTTCATTGGTTCTTCATCTCCACTACTACTTGAACTGTTTTTCTTTTTAATTTCTTCATTTACATTTTTATAAAATTTTTTGTACTTGTATATGAGGTTTAAAACATTTTCTCCTAATATTTCAAAAACCATACATATGTGGTTACCATTTGGTCCAATGATTTCAAAATCATCAAGTAATTTCATTAAATGATTATAACCTGGATGATCTTGTGGTTTTTGATTTTCAAAATATTTATATTCTTTTGGTAAATGTTCACTGGTGGTTGGATCATTTAGGGTTTTTAAAATTCTTATTTCATCTTTTGCTGCTTCTTTATAATTTTTATTTGATTTTACAAATTTTATTGCAACAAAATATTCACTTGAATTTTCGCTTGTTGAATCACTTAAATTTGTAACTCTTGATTTTGCTAACCAAACTGTAGAAAAATGTCCCCAACCTAGTTTTCTAAGTATGAGGTATTCTCTATTTGGTAAATTTTTACTATAATAAATATCACCTTTACAAACTGGATGATATCCACCAATTTTATAATCATATTGACTTTCTTCATGTTTTGGATCAAATTCGAGATCTGATTCAGAATCTTCTTCATCTTCATCTGTTATATCCAGTTGTTCTTCTGGAACAATTAAATCTTTATGAGGATTTGTGGTTTTTATATTTTGATTTCCAGAAAATGAACCAATTCTTAATAAACTTCTTAAATTTCTTTTAGGTTGTGGTCTTGTTGGTTCTTTTTTCTTTTTATCTTTAACTTGTGGTTCTTCTACCTCCAAATGATTACTCATTTCACTATTTTGTAAAGATATACAATCTGATGTAAATGAAGTATATCTTTCTTGATCTGATGAATATTGACTGGGGAAATAACTCAGTGCTGTATTGAATAATGAACTTTTTGTTATAGGAGTTAATTGAGGTAATGATGATTCACCGAATGTAAATTCTTCAATTCCTTCTTCTTCATCTTCTTCATCTATACTTTGTACAATTGTTATATGATTTATATCGGTTATAATATTTTGTGGTTTAACTTTTGGTGAGTTTATTTGTGGTAATGATTCAGATTTTGGTGACTGTGGTGGTGGTTGTTGTGAAAAAGATGGTAACCTTTTGAAAAGTCCTTGAATATTGAATTTTAATTTTTTATCTTCTTCTGATAATTTTTTAGGAGTTGATTCTTGTTCTTCTATTGTATCATTACTATCAAAATTCAGTATATTATTATTATTATTATTATTATTATTATTATTGTTATCATTTGTAGTAGTTGTATTATTACTACTACTAATCCTATTTATTAATATCATTTCTTTAGTGATTAGATTTGAAATATAAAAAGATTATTATTAAATAAATAAATGAAAAAAAAAAACTGTCAAAACTTTTGAGATTAAATTATAAATAAATGGATAGAATACATAAGTTGATATTGATATTGATTTGGGTTAAGTGATTGGTTTAAATTAGTTGAATAAATATATTGTTGTTAAATAGTTGATATAAACTTGAATATTTTTGGTTGTAAAAAAGAAATCAAAATTATATAAAAAGAAATTGTGGTTGAAAAAGTATAATCAAGTTGGTAAGTTTAGGATTATGAATAAGATTGTAATTGTTAAGTTCTCAAAGAATAGTTGTTATAAGTTATAGTTGTAGTTGTTGATATTAATGATGATGATATTTTGAATTAATTGTTGGTTGTAAAATATAAAAAAATTCCAAATAGTCAATATTGAAATATTATTTTATATTTAAAAGAAAGAAATCTTTTTTAATCTTTTTTTTTTGTTTTTTCTAAAAGCAAAAATAATTTTATTTTTTTTTATTTTTTTTTATTTTTAATTTTTATTGTGGTGGATAAATAAAATTAATCAAATAATAAATAATAAATTATACATACTGTACATCTAAACAGAAATTTTGTTGAACAAGGTTAAAGGAATATTCAAAAGCAATTGCAATTAGTTGTTTTAATAAAGTTTAAAAAATTGAAATAGAAATTTTAACCTTTTTTTTTCATTCATTTTGATTGAGATGTATTTTAGAATTTGAGTAGATTTAAACGGATAATTACATATCTATTACAAAATTTTAAAAATTAGTCTTATAGTTTAATTGACTAGATAAAGATAGTCTTGATATAATTGTTAATCAATTATCTAACTCTGTAAGGATAAATAATTCATTGAATTGAGAAAGTTGTAATTAATCTAATATATTTGTTAAGATGATCCCTAAAAATTTAAATTTAAAGTTTTATAAAACATTTGATATAATAGTTGTAAATCCGAACTTAATTATTCAACTACATATCATCTTACTATAACCTATAGAATCAATAGAATAAATAAAGTGGGTTATGATTTTGAAATTGAAACTGTTCATACTTTTGATATATGAAAAATTAATTTAATTAGAAAAAAGTATGGAGTAAAGTTACAAAATCATTTTTTGAGATAATAATGAGATTAAATTTTAAAATCATAAAAAACTAAAAAACAATAAACTAAACAATAATCTTTTAAATTTATTGGTCTCACTTTAAATTAACAATTAACTATAAATAAATTATCAACAGTTAATTATAAAATTACATCATAGAATATGTAAAATTTTAATCAAATAAAATATAATATTATTTAATTATTTAAATTTAAAAACAGGGAGTTTTTGGTTTAAAAATAAATTATTATAAAGACGTTGAAAAACATATTATTATAAAAAGATATATATAATATATGGCCCCCATGTGGAGTATAAAAATTTGAATCACTCAATTTATTTGTTACATGAATGAACTTCTTTTATTGAGAAGAAAAAAAAACTGCAAAACAAGTTTAAGAGATTGCCATCAATATAGTTGTGGTAGAGAAAGGCGATTTAACAAAAATTTTTATTTTTTAAAGGGTAGAAAATAAAAAATTTGTTTTGCCTTACAATTAAATGTTAATTAAATATTTAATATTTGATGCCGTACATATTAAAAATAAATTAAAAACTCGCATAAATTATTATTAGAATGCAACAATATAACCAAATTGTTAAAGAGCAAAAAAAATACTAAATTTCATTCGACGGAGCTTTGAGCTAAATTGGAATAAATAAAACTAAATTTATGGCTGAAATTATGGTTTAAATTTTTACAAATTAGTAGAGTTTACTTTAAGAAAGGGAGGTAGTGTAACTTGAAAAAGGGAGTAGTGTAACTTGAGGTAGTGTGATACTCAATTATCTTTTAATTTTATAACCGATTTTTTCTCTTTCTCAACAATTCAAATTTTAAATTTCATTCGCTTGCTATAAATAAATTAGAAGCTTTTGTTTTAAAAATGAATGATTTTCAATTTTAAATCAAATTAAATAAAAAAGAAAAATTTGACAGATTGATTTCCTTTTATTGTTTGAATTACATTGTTAAATCGTTAAATCTGATGTTTTCTTATCTATTTATTTATCTATTTTTATTATTTTAAAAGATTTAAATCTAGGTTCCTTTTTTTTACAAAGTTTTCTTGGTTAGCTTTAAATCTTTACTTAGCGCCAAATACTTAATTTATTAGATTGAATTTTAAAATTAAGTTTCAATTAAATAATTAAATTTCTTTCGCTAATGTAAAATATATTACTTCCATGTTGTATTGAAGTTATCACAGTTTTGAAAAATTTTTGTTGAAAAGCTTATTTGTAATTGATTTGAATTGCTTTTTGAATATGAATTAATATTAGGTTTGAATAAATATATTTTGCGGAGTTTTTAACGCTAACGGTTTTTATCATTCACAAATTCAGATATAATAATTTATCAAATTTATTCATTCAGTTACTTGTAAATATAATTATTTATTATTATCATTTTAATATTATTAGACACTTTGTTCAACATTTTATACTTAAAAGATCTGTACTCCCCGCATTTATTTTTTTCACTCATATAGGATCTAATCTAATTGGAATCTGGTAATGTAATAAATTTTATAATTTGGCGCTAATTGTATATTTCGGCTCAATTGATCCTTAATTTAGATAAATAATTTTATGAGTATTATAATTTGAGATTATACTATCTGATAATTTGCGGAGGATAGGAGGAATTTTTCTACAGCACAATCAATTTTTCAATATTTGTAAAATTTCAAAATCAATTTGAAATTTGACTTCGATCAATTGTTGAAGTCTAAACTTTAAACTTAAGTTTTTTCGTAAATTCTTCGGCCGAGATCTACGATTTCTTTTTCACTATATATCTAAACATTATAGGATTAAAATAAGCTCTTTGGATATACCGGCTGGAAGATCAAAGTAATAGCCTAAGTCCAAATGTGAAATAGTTTTAACATCTTGTGTTAATCATTGAATTGTCTTGTGATAATATTTCTCCTTTTTTTTTTGTTTCTTTGATCAAATTCATAAAGGATTTGGAAAGATATTCTAAGACCTTTTTCTAAAGCATTAAGAATCATACGAGTTAGAATATAGTAAGTCTACTACTAATATTAATACCAATATAGAGGGCTTAATACTTATAGGAGTAAAGCAAGAAGTTGAGCGGTGAAGAACCAATTAGTCACTAATTATTTTTGAACAATTACAAATTAGAGGGACCAAACAAGTTTGGAGAGACTAAAATATATCAATTTGCTATTTAAACACTGTGAATGGAATACACCAATTGAAATTAGTTTAAAATCTTAGTAATCACTCCAATATTTGAGAATGTTCGGAAATTGACCGTGTTAAAATTTAGTTATTGTCTTTCACAAATTTGTCCGATGAACAAGGAAAACGAAAGTTGAGAAAGACTTTACTCTGATCTAGAGACTATTAAATTAGTTGAATAAAGCTTGCAAGGGAAGAACAAGAGATGTCAGTAATTTTTAAATTTGAGCGTTAAGACTATTACTCTCAATTGACTAAAGCTTAAAAGAAAAAAAGAACAAATATCAGTAATTTTTAAATCCTGGCTTCAAGACTGTTAAAACTAATTGACTAATGCTTAAAAGAAAAGAAGAATAAGAAATGTTAGTAAATTTGAAATCTGAGCTTTAATAGAGAAACTTCAATGTCAATTTCGACTTCAAAGATTAAATGAGGACATCCGTACCGCAACACAACTTCTCTTCTCATTTTGTTTATTTACAAGCTTTTAACATATTGAATGAGGTTATCTATTTTTCATTCCTCTCAATCATTGGATCAAGCAAGCAAGATCCACATTCAATAGACGTATAAAGTGTCCAATAAACTAAGAGTTTTATCTAGTTTTTGCAACCAATATGGTGCAAAAATTTTGTGTCAATTTTATCAATAGTATAAACTATTGCACAAATATTTTTTGTTACCATTACTGTATTTGCAATCGAGGCAGGTTAATTACTTCAACCTATGATGTGCATAATTTTTACTTTAAGAAAGGTCTTAGATGCTGTTGTTATACCTCAAGTGCATTCTCTGGAATTATTCTTTAATCAAATTATGATGTGCCGAAATTTTGTACAGTAAAAACCACTTTTTGTCGTTTTGCAAAATTCTTTTTGTCATTCACTGTTAAATTTTTTTTGTGCTCGGAAAATTCATGCTTATCAACAGTTTGAATTTTTCTTGATTATTATCTCATAACCATAACTCATGTAAATCGATAGTTTTAAACTCAATATATTTAGTGAAATCACTGAAGAAAAAATTGGAAACGTAATTATAATAATTTCACTAAGCTTGATATATGCGTCATTATAAAACAATTAAAAATTTTGGTGGGTTTTGATTGTTAACAAGATCCCCAGCTCTTAAATAGCTCAAAGCTGTTGAACAATAAAAACTCAGAGTTATGAGTCGACTAGTGCAAACGTTTGCTGTTAGCTCATAACAAATTCTGTGGTTTAATGGTTATAATTCGACCTTTAGCATTAATTTTTATAATTCATCAGGTTGAGCTTTTGTGTAATAAACTAAAACGTGTTTTGTGATTTATTGTTGCAAAATATCATGAAGAACAATAAAAATCATAGAACAATAAATCATAAAGCATCATGAATGAGTTTGTGGAAATGTCTCGTAGACTTTTTGCAATGACTATTACATTTAATTTTATTATAAATAAAGTTCAAAATTTCACTTTTTTCTTCATCAATTAACTTCAGAACAAAAAAAACTAAAAAAACCATCATCATCAAAAAAATGTTATTTGATTTGACTTTGCTTACTTTAGCATTAACCACATTTGCTTCTGCTAATCCAATTTCCAAAAGAGCTCCAAAACACTTGTCCTACCCATTACATAAAGTTGAATATAATGAAACACACGAAATTGCCAAAAGATCTGGGCATTCAAGTTTACCTCTTGATAATTATTATGATTTTGGTTATTATGCTAACATTTCCATAGGTTCAAACAAGGCTCCTTTGCATGTTCAAGTTGATACTGGAAGTTATCAATTATGGATTCCAGAAAGTAAAACTGGTGATAGTTTGAATAAATTTGATCCATTCATTTCAAAAACTTATAAAAATGAAAGTAAACCTTATGAAATTACTTATGTTGGACAAGATTCAGTAAAAGGTTATTACGGAACTGATGATTTATGGTTACCTGATGGAACAAAAGTTCCAAATTATGAATTTGCAACTGTTTATCAATATTCTAGATCAACACCATTTTGGGGTATTGCTGGTTCAACTGTGAAAAATATTAGTGTAGCAAATGCTATGAGAAATGCTGGATTAATTGATCATGCCGCTTATTCTATTGAATTAGGTGCTCTTCATGCTCAAAAGGCAAGTTTGGTTTTCGGAGCTATTGATAGAGCTAAATATAATGGGAACTTAACTATATTACCAAAAGGAGATGGTACTGGAGTTTTAACTAATTCAGTAACTTTTGCAAATGGTAAAAAATTCAATATTGGAATAAATTTACCAATAGATACTGGTGCTCCATTTACTTATTTATCTAAACCAATTGCTGATCCAATTTTGACTGAATTAAGTGGTGGAAAATTAAATTCAGATTATACTTTTGATTGTTCAATTGCTAATCAAAATAAAAATTTGACATTTAATTTTAATGGGGTCAATATTGATATTCCATATAGTGATCTAATCAGACAATCTGGATCAAAATGTGTTTCAACCATTTTAGTTGATACTTTTCAAGTGTTGGGTGATAATTTTCTTAGGCATGCTTATGTTGCTTGGAATTTTGATACTAACAAAGTTGGACTTGCTCAAGCTACTCATTCAGATAAAACAGATTTAATTGATTTCTATTTTTAGTGGGAAAAGCACTTTTTTTTGAATATTTTGTATAGTTTTTGGTAGGAATAAATATACATTTGTTGTGTTCTCAAACCATTACATTTTAAGTGAAAAGTCACTGTTTTTGTCGTCAAAAGTGTCGAACAACTTATTACTTTGATCACAACCATATGTTGAGTCATTAAATGTACTTAATAAGTAGTTGCAAAAGAACTGGTAATTAAGTACAAAGACTTAAAAACAATTGTATGCATAATCAGATTATTCACTTGCTTGTTACTGAACTAATTTAAATCAAATGCATGAATTAAAAAGAAAAAAAAAGAATTCTTGCTTTGACTCCGATTAAATGTCGTTGAGTTCATAACAAGCTTATTCAATTAAGTAAATTTTTATTGTAGCTCATAACATTAATACTCATACAAATCAGTTATTGTTCAATTATTATAGCAAATTTGCAACAACAGTTTTTTGTAAATCTTGCTTGATTGTAATTGTAATTTTGTGTTACATTTTAAAACGCGTTTGTGTTTTTTTAATCACAGTTTATTAAATTCTTTCAAAATCATAACCCCCCACCAATCTTGTTAAACAAGAAGAAAGACAATAGAAAGCTAGAGACATTCCAGCAAATTTTAATAAGGTTGTTAAACAATATCGGGATGAAAACTCCCATGCTAAAAAATTGGAAATCCAAGAAAACTAAATTACAATATACATCATAAATTGATTCATCATAAGTAATGGAATTCAAATTAAGGCACAATCAAAAAAACCTCAAGCTACAAAAATAAGAATCGTTATTCAATCTTGCTTCAGCTATTTCAGTACTAGCTGTTTTAGATCAAGCTAATGCTGTGGTCAAAAGGAGCTCCAAAGTCTTTAAATTATCCGTATTCTTATAGCTGTGAACATTATTATATATGGTTGCACTCTCTGGTAATTTGCAAAATACAGGAGAAACTTTTCTATACTAAACCCATTTTTTAACAATACCAAAATTTCAAAACAATTTGACATTTGACTTCGATCAAATTTTTTGTCAAGTTTTCTCGTAAATTCTTCGGCCGAGATCTACGATTTCTTTTATTGTATATAAAAAATGTAAACATGATGGAATTAATAAGTTCTTTGAATGTATCGCGTGATATTAGAAATAAAGGGTATATATTAACCTAAGTCCAATTATGAATTGTTTTTAACATCTTGTGTTGATCATTGAATTGTCTTGTGATATTATGTTTTCTTTCTTTTGCTTGTTCCCTCGTCCAAAATAAATATTTGTAAAGAAATTCTAAAGCCTTATTTTTAAGCATTAAAAATTGTACGAATATTAATATGGAAAGTTTATTACCAATATGAATACTAATATAGAGGGACAAAAGCTGAGAAATACTTTACCCTGCCTTAGAGTCTATTACAATCAATTATTTTTAACTCGCAAGAAAAGAAGGACAAGAGGTGCTGGTAATTTTTAAATCTGAGCTCCAAAATAGAAACTTGAACGTCAACTTTGACTTCAAAATTTAAATGAAGCTAAGGATATACAGAAATTCTCCTTCCCATATTATTTATCTACAGGCTAATAGATCTATCTGACTTTTCTTTCTCTGAATCGTTAGAGTTAGCAAGCATGCTCGACATTTAATAAGTGTAAAAAGTTTCAAATTAAAATTAAGATTTTTATCCAGTTTTTACAACCTAACAATTGCAAAAATTTTTGTCAGAAACAATTCAATTTTGCACTATTTTTTTTCACACAACGATTAATGCATGAAAGCGACTAAATTTACGTTTTGTCAATTATTTCAGCCCATGTTGTGCCTAATATGTACTTAAATAAGTGTCTTTAATGCTGGTTTTGTTCCTCAAGTGCATTTACATTTCAATGCGTAGAAATTTTGCTTGAGATTTTTTTGAATAAAGAGAAGTCTTATGCAAATCAAAAAATTAACATTCTAGCATAATGCTCTACTAAAACTACTCAAGAAATCAAATCAAATAGTAAAATTTTCTTTAATATTTGTATTACAATTGTTACATGTGGCCCTGTTATAGATTTTAAATTTAAATCGCTTACAATCTTTATCGATCCCTGAGGTTTTAAGATTTTTTTTCATAGGCTCCAATTATGGTCTGTTTCATATACCACGTTTGTTTCATTACCTTGTTTAAATTTATTTAGATTTAAAGATCTGGTTGTGATCTAAAGATGAAATCATTTTTTTTTAGTAAACTAGTATAATTAGTCGGAAAACGAACTAAAGATTGTCCGTACTAAAATTAAAAAAAAAAAAAAGAAGTATTAACTAAATTCATTAACCTCTCTAACCACAAGTTTTTTGTTTCTATAATTAATCTTTTGATAATGTTGTCCTGCAATTAGTTGCATTTCATTACTCTTTCTTAATGATTCCATTATATCATATTGTACGTATCGTATTGTAATGATCAAAATTATTATTCTTCCAATGGTACGGCTAAATAATTATTATTCTTTCAAATTATATTTAAGGTTTTATAAAATATTTTAAATTAAAATTATTATAAAAGAAATTAAATTTGGTAACAATGTAATGTTTTTAGACTTTCGGTAACAAAATTAATTTTATAAGTTTAAAAATAAAATAAATTAATTTTTTAACCCCTTCTTTTTCAATCAAAATACCCGTTGAAATTTGAAATGTTACATTAAACATGTTTAAATGATAAATTTATCTCAATAAATAATTTGTCAATTGTTCTCCCTAGTTACAGTTAGACCAGTTTTGTAAATCACTAGAGTATATCTTTATAAATTTAAACTGCTATTTGTATGAAAATTTTTTTTACTCCTTAATTATTTTTCTTTTATAAATCAAATTAAATTTTGTGTAACATAAATTTAATTCGTAATTTAAGAAAATGCTAAGAAAATTTGAATTTGACATATTTTTATCTGTCAAAATTCCTTTCTTTTTTTCCATTAGACGAGTAAAATATTTATAAATTCAAAAAGAAGCTATATAAAAAGAGAAGGGGTCTAAGAATAGAAACAATTAACAATAGATTTTTATTGATCTCAGTGTTCAGATATTATTAATTTATTTGATTATCTGAAGATTAATTTGATTACACGTGGACTGGCTTATTGTTCTGTACAATTTTTTAATTTAATTTTTAATTTTTAATATTCGATTTTTATTTTTTTTCACTAACCAAAAACAAAAAAAAATTTAAAAATAGATAACGTTTCAAAGCTAAAATATTTTGATTTTTGAGATATCTCTTTACAATCTTTACAAACGTGTTAATTATGTAATAATTATTCCGTATAATTTTAAATGAATTAATTACATGCATATAAACTAAATTACCCTTTTACTGCACAAACATAAAATTAGAAATTTATTAAACAATAGATCTTCAAATTTGAGATATGAACTTTTCATTTTATTGTCTAAAATTAAGATTTGTTGAAATGATATAAATTAACAAACAATTCCTCATTACAAATAACATGAAAAGATGCAAATCATATATTGACTCAACATTTCTCATTGACTTAATTCATTAGATTTAACCTACCACAAAATCATGTCAAAAAAAAGTCAAGCTGTTGAAACAGTTTATACTGAACCAGATCAATTAAATGGTTCTTCATCACAAGAAGTTGAAGAAATTCCAAATCATGAAAAGAAACATTACGTATATAATGCTGAAGAAAGAAAACAAAGATTAATTGGTGGTGTAACAACTAAAGATTTACTAATGATTTTATGTGCTGGTTTTGCATTAATTTCTGATGGTTATCAGAATAACGTTATGTCAATGTTGAATAAATATTTTGCTATTAAATATCCAAAAGTTTATGATGGTAATATGTCTGCTCAAGTTTCAAATGCTTCTTTGGTTGGGACAATCTTTGGACAATTTGGTATGGGATTCTTGGCAGATATTATTTCACGTAAGCATGCAATCCTTATCTCAACCTGTTTTTTGGTGGTTGGTTCTATTATATGTGCTGCTATTCATTCAAAAAGCGCAACTGGTCTTTTTTGGGGTTTAGTATGTATAATACGAAAGATTTTTTCTTTGTGAAATATATTTGATCAAATTTTTAAAAAGTTCTCGCTCAGAAAAAAAAAAAGTTTTTGTGTAATTTGTTTTAAACACACAAATTGAGAACAGAACTTTTTAAATTTGATCTTGATCAATCAATAGATCATTAAACAACAATAGGAAAGGTACTAACCGTTTGGACACACGATTGCAAGGGGTATTGTGGGTATAGGAATTGGTAGCGAGTATCCATCTAGTTCCCTCACTGCCACTGAAGCAGCAAATGAGTCAGTTAAAAAAAGAGGTGGAACTTTTATTATGGTTACAAATTTTCCACTTTCTTTTGGAGGACCATTAGCACTTTGCGTATTTTTAATCGTTTATCAGATTACAGGAATGTAAGTACTAAATTTGTAATGAGGAATTGGAGACTGTAGAAAGAAAATTATGCAAAAACTATTATATTTTTTTGAAGCAAGGGAAAAAAACGTTTTTGTGTAAGTTGTTTGGAATTAAAAAAAATAAAATAAAAACATCAACATAAGTTAAAAGAACTGCTTTCAAGGTCTCCAATGGTGTTCCACATCAACAAATAGCTATACTAACGCAATTTCAGGAAATCAGGTTTGTATAAGTCAATGTATGCGGTGGGTGCATTTTTACCTCTATCGGTATTCTATTTTAGAATGAAAATGGCTACTTCCGTATTATTTAAAAAATCTGCAATTAGAAGAAATCCACCATATTGGTTAGCTTTAAAATATTATTGGAAGAGATTGTTAGGTACAACTGTTACTTGGTTTTTGTACGATTTTGTTACTTTTCCAAATGGTATTTTCTCAGCTACTATCATTTCAAATGTTATAAAAGATGCTAAAGACTTGCAACTGATAGCAGAATGGAACCTTCTTTTAGGAACTATTGCATTACCAGGTGTATTTGTTGGTGCTTTAATTGTTGATAGAATTGGTAAGAAATACACAATGTTACTTGGATTTATTGGATATATTGTTTTTGGTTTAATTGTTGGTTGTGCTTATTATAAAGTCAAAAAAATCACAGCTTTATTTATTGTTCTCTATGGATTAATGCAAAGTATGGGTAATTTAGGTATGGGTAATTGTCTCGGATTAATTCTGAGTGAGTTTTATGCTACGCCAGTTAGAGGAACATTTTATGGAATTTCAGCAGTAGTAGGTAAAATTGGAGCTGTATGTGGGACAAAAGCGTTTCAACGTGCTTTAAATGTATGTATATGATCTTGAGTTCAATTCAATCAACATTTTACTAACCAACCTTCTAGATTGGTCATACAACGGCAGAAGGGCAACGTTGGGTTTTTTTAATTGCAGCTATATGTGGAGTTGCAGGGGTCATAATGACTATGATATTTATTCCTAACTTGAAGGTTGATGATTTACTTGAAGAAGATATTCGTTTCAAAAATTATCTTAGAGAATATGGTTATAAAGGTCATATAGGATTAAATGAGAATGACGAAGAAGAAGATATTGAATCTTCAGAAACTGACAGTGTTGAACTTCAACAACAAAAAATTAATGAAAAACAATAAATTTCTTGATTTATAAAATTAATTAGATTGTTTATAATTACAATAGTGTTATGATTAATATATAATAAGTTGTAATTAATTTTTAATAACAATTTGATTTGTCATTAATGAATAGATTGATTGTAGTGATATTATTGAAGTTTTCAGTATTTGAGTATTGTTAGTTTTATTTTTTTGATCTTACCCCACTAAAGTAAGGGGTAAGGGGGTAGTGCATTGGAAAACATTTATGAAACAATCTCAAGATACAATTATTTTATTTTTTCGACAATTTTCTAAAACACTAAAAGTAGTAAAAGAGATTAGCAATTTACAACCAAAAATTATTTTTTATAGTAGTAAATATTATAAACGCGATGAAACAATTTGCTTATGATTTTTATTGTCATTCATAAAGCTCTTACTATTTTTTTTTTTTAAAAAAAAATATATATATAGTATAAATTAGCTAGTCAAAAATTAAAACGCGTTTGATTTATGATACTTCTTTTTCTTATTACATTATCAAATTAATACAGCTACTATGTCAACCAATCTGAATTCAGAATCAATTACAAATCAAGATACCCAAGTTGATCCAAGTATTCATAAATTTGAAAATGATGTTTTATTAAATGAAAATGTTTCAAAATTAGCTTTGACAAAAGTTAATGGTCCTTATCAAATACATTTTGAATATTGGAAACAATTTTTGATGATAATGAAAGAAGATCCATCATATAATGTTAACAATAAGTTAATTAAACATTTAGAATTTGTTGAACATAATGCTGGTACTACTACATTGACAACAGATAAATCAATGTTAAAATTTTCATTATTTACCTTTGAAAAAGTTTTACAACTTGCTTATGGTAATAATAATTTTTCATCTGGAGAAATTTTAAATGGAGTTAACTTGAATGATTCAGGAAATGAATTTGAAGAATCAACCAAAGTAGATGAAAAATCAACAAAAGAAGATGAGTTTAACATGAAATTTATGGAATTTGAAAAAAAAGTGTCTGAAAAAGGTTCATTAGCGCTTAATAAAATACAAGCAGCATTTGCATCATATTTTGAAAATTTACCCGAAGGTGATAGAACTATCTTTAGTGAATACATTAGTTTGGGTTTTGAAGAAGTTATGGAAAAAGTCAAGGAAGTGTATAAAAACAACCTTATACAAAGAGGTGCTTCTGCTTAGTTTTATTAGATTGTTCATTGCTGAATTGCCTTTTTTAATGCCAAAGATAGATTTGTTTTATTTGGTTAATTTTTTTGATTTTATATCAATTTATTGATTTTTTGTTTTCTCATTTTTAATTTTTTGTTTTCAAATTTCACTTTTTTCTATTCATTTTATGGTTGGTTTTGAGATACCTTGAGATTCATACAACAATATCTATGAATAAATTTGGTGTTTTTTTGTCCTACATTTACTTATCATTTAATGAAGTCTTATTATTGTGAGAATTCATAGTTTATATTCGGTTAATATATTTTCAATTCTTTTTTAAAATTAATCTCTCTTTGATATCTTTAAAATCATCATTTTATTTTAAGACATTATTAATCCAAATAAAACGTTCAAGGTATTTACCATTACCAAATTTTTAGCTCTTGATTGAATTATTGTCTTCACTTAGATTTAATGGTTGACTAAATTTTTTTATTGGAGTTTTAACAGAAGATTTTGAAAACAAGTTCAATCGAATTCCTATTGAATTTAATGTTTGTTTTTTTGATGAAACTTCTGACTTTAAAATTATATTTTGCAACGTAAAAGTATAAACTTTTTCAATTCGTATTAGACCAAATAGTACTTTACTAGTACAATTGAATATAAACTTCATTGAATTATATTTTGATTCAGTCTACGTCTGAGTTTTTCAAAAAAATGAGTTTAGTTCTCCAAAAGTCAATTAATTGATGAAATACAGTAGGTAAACAATTTAGGATTATTTGACGTACTCATATTATTTGAATTGAATTTTAAAAATTAATTAGTGAAGAATGGTTTACTCATTTACTTACTCTATTAAATCAACATACACGGCTTTACAGTAATCAAATACGATTTAAAATTATTTTGATTTTGTGGTTATCATTTTAATAAAAGTTCTAGATAATAGATAAAAACAAAAGAAAAAAAAGAAAAAAAGTTTGACAAATTGAATATAAATCTTAAGAAGTTATATATGATCGCATTCACAATTATGGAATTAAGACATTGAATAGTAATTGAAAATCAAGCTGAAATTTGAGAAACTTATTAATCTTATTGAATTCTAAAATAATAATAATGAGGGAATTTTTATCTTAATTAGATTCATCAAAATTTAATTTATAGAAATAATTTATTACGTAATTTATATTATTATTATTATTATTATTATTAACATACTAATAAATAAATTATCAATTAATAATAATATTTGTATATACTTTTTCTTATTATTTGCAACCAAGTTATTTCATAGAATTTTTAGAAATAAGTTTCAATCATTTTCATTATAAGGTTATATAATAGATTAAATAATAGAATAATCATTTTAATTTATGTTTAAAAAATATAGAAGTAGAACAAATAGTCATAATAATAATAATAATAATAACACAACAAATAATCACAACAATGAATTTAACAATAATAATATATTAAGACCATCAAGACTGGATCAACAACAACAAAATCAACAGTATAAAAATGAATATATAAATCAAGAATATAAAACACCATTTTCAAGATTTCATCGAAGATTTAGTCAACCGAATTCAAGTATTAATTCATCATCTCAACCAAGAAATTATAATTATCAAATATTACATGAAGGTTGTCTGTCAAATGATAATGTTAATAATACAAATGAATCAGCTATTGAAGATGATGATGGAGATGAAAATTTATCACCATTAAATTCAGATAATAATCATACAAATGCAGACACTCAATCCATTGCTTTGTCGGAAGCTCCAACTTTAACTGTTGATAGACTGCATCGAATGGATTTACAAGAAACTTATATTGATAATTTTACTGAATATTTACCTTATGTTGTAAGAAGATTAAGATCTATGGTAGAAAGAAGAAGACAACAACATCAAGAATTATTAGAACAACAACAGTCAGAACAAGAACAAAATGAAAACAATTCGGAAGTAGTACCAGCACCACCACCTTTTGATCCTTTTGAAGAATATGATTTTGATGAAGATGATTTATCAACAATATATAATGAAGAAAATGTACCATCAGAACAACATGCTTTAGAACATATACAAATTTTGGATAGAGATATATCAGTATATAATTATAGAAGACAATTGGTAATAATGAATGGAATGTTGAAACATAATACTTATATTTTTCCAAGTTTGGATTCATATCAATTATTTAAACAATTAAGATCAAATATTAAAAAAGATAGGAAAAATTCAATAATAATGTATGATTCAAAAGGGAATATTAAAAAGGCATTAGAAACAAATGTTAACAAGTTAGAGTTTCAACAACAACAGGGTGAAGATATAATAGATAATAGAAATCATATAATACCAATAGATTATAAAATTAAAGGTTTAGGTTTACCATTATTTAAAATTAATGTTCCATATATGTCAACTTTTAGAAAAAATTCACCATTTATAATATTCAAAAAATTTAAAGAAATTCCAGCACCACCAACCCTTAATGAAGAAGACGTTGAATTTGAAACTTTCAACTATTGTTTTGTTTATTCAAAATATTCATCAAATTATAGAAGATTAATATTTGAATTTTTACCAAACACTTCTAAAGTATTTAAAGTTATATTATTTCAACTGAATTTTAAACCTTTTAGTGATTTCAATTATAAGGATACAAGATTCAGAATATTAGGTACAACAATAGCATCAGGTTTAGTTTGTCAATATAATCCTCATATGAGATTATTATTGGTTGATGATGATGAACCCTCTTTGTGCGATAACATAGTAAATAAACCACCTTCAACAGCTTCAAATTTTTTAAAGTTTGGTAAAAAAACAACCATCACCACCACCACCGACGAAACCAAAACAAAAGTTAGATTTAATTTATCAGATGTAAAATTTAATTTCAATGATCCATCCACATTTATAAATCCAATTCCACAAAATTCATTTGTAAATCAAGAACCTTCATTTTTTGCATCAAATACAAGTTATGGTTATATCCCCAATGATTTACCACCATTTGGATGTTTTAAAGATGCCTCAATAATAGAATCATCAAATTCTTCGAGTTTATTTCCAAAAAAATATAATGAAGCAGGTAGAATTACTTTATATCAAGATTTAACAAATATAACAAAAGATTTAAATAGTACATTATCAATTGATCAAGATACTTTAGTTATGTCTGTAATTTTTAGTACAATGAGAGAAATTAATTTAAGAAATGCTTCTAAATCAAGTGGGAATTCAATGAATATTTTACAAAGTAATTCTAATAATATGAGTGGTATGAGATTAGGAGCTTTTGGTTTAGCAACAACTGGTTTGTCAGCTTTATAATGTTTAAGATAGAATATTTAGTTCTTGTATTAATAACATAGAGTAAATTTTACAACAATTTTGAAATTTATAAAACCACGCTCTGAAACAAATTATATTAAGTGTAATCTAAATACAAAACTATATAAAAAATTGAATCATTTTTTTAATTCTATTTGAAATTCAATTAATCCTGATTTCAAATTTTTACTTGCTGGTGAACTTTTTAAATTATTTTGTTTTTGAGTAGCTAATGAAGTAGCAGATGATGAATTCGTTGAATCTGATTTTTTATTAGTCGAGTTTAATTCTAAATCTTCTTGATAAATTGTATCAACATTTTCATAAACAAATGAATAGTGATTATTTGATGTGAATACTGGCATCGAGTTGATTAAATCTATGTGATTGTTACTATTGGAAAGCGATCTCTTTGAAGTTGATGACGAGTTTGTTCTTGAAGTCTTAAAAGTTGATGTTGTTGGAGATGTTGTTGTAGTTGTTTGATTTTTAGTCCATTGTATTTTTGGATTTATTAATAATGTTGAAGTTCCATTAAATGATGAAGATTTTTTAAGAACTTTCTTATTGGAGTTAGATTTTGATGAACTTGCTGGTCCTGAAACTGAATTCTTTTTCCTTCTTGGTAATATTGTAGAAGTTGATTTTTGTTGTTTTATTTTAGTAGGTTCACCAGTGGAAATTGGTTTTAATTTTGGTGATGTTTCTTCAATTTTAATTATTCTGGTGACGTCTTGACTTGAACCGTTCTCTTTCTTTATATTTACAAATTCATTAAATGTATCATTAGAATTTTGTTTTAGATCATCAAAAATATCATTACTAAGTAACTCTTCAGCTGTTATATTATGACCATGACCATATTCTTTATTCTCTGTTAATTCATCATCTGATGACTGAGGACTTGTAATTTCTATAGTAGTTGGAGAATCATTTGCAGTAGATTGATTCATATGATTTACTTCTAGAATAGGTGATGAAAGTTCATTTTTAATATTAGAATTTGGAATTGGTTCTTCCATTGGTTCATCTAAATTAGGAATTTGATCTAATGAACCATTTATTGATTGTACATAGTCTTCATATTCAAAAGAATTATCAAGTTGTTGTTGCCATAATTTTTGTAAATTTAAATTCAGTTCAGATTGAGCTTTATAAGAATTTAAATTATATGCCACTTGTTGTTGTTGCTGTTGTGGTAGTGGTTGTTGAGCTAAATATTGATTTGGACTTGTCAAATTATTTTGAGTTATCGGGGAAGTTCGTCTCAAATTTTGATTATGATTATAATTACTTTGAGGAGGAAATCTTTGTTGAGTAGGAGTACTAATAAATAAATTAGGTTGTTGATGATTCATTTGATCAAAATCTGTTACTTGTTGGTTCGCTGTTGCAGTATTTAGACCTAACCCAATAGTTGGACTTGGATTTTCAGCAATTGAAGTATTTGCAGATGACATTTGCGAATTATCATTGGTATTATTTGGTGGAGTAAATTGTTGTGGAGAATTATTTAAACCTAAAACGGAATTTGGGGTATTAGTTGAAATTTCATTATTACTATTATTGCTATTTTTTTGATTAACATTTAAAAAATTTGAATTTATTGGTGAAAATTTAGTATTTATATTAATTTGTGAAAGATTATTTTGTTGTAAACTAGTTAAAAAACTACTATTAGATAATATAGCTGGAGTTGATTGATTTAAAAAACTAGTTCCAATTAAAGGTTGTTGATTTAAAAAAGTAGGACTTGTAGTAGTTTTTGGAGTTTGTAAATATGGAGGTTGTGGTGGGAAAGATTCTTCTAATTTTCCATCAATTTTATTATTAATTATAGTAGTATTATCATTTGACAGTAAATAATCAAGAAAATCAAAAGTTGATAAATTATTTGATGATTGAAAACCATTTGTATTATTTGGATTTGGCAGTATTAATTGATTAAATTCTTCATTATTATTACTATTATTATGAGTTGAAAAAGATGATTGATGATTTAAATTAGGTGATTGCTCTGGAATTGTCTGCGATAGAAAGTCAAAATTCATTTTATACTGATATTGAATGAAGCGAATGTAATAAGTTTTGAGTTAGAAATGGAAGAACGAAACTTTAGTTGATTAGTTGTAGCGAAAGTGACTAAGTAAAGTAATTATAATTTATTAAGCGAATGACAGTTTTGAGGTATTGATTATTTGATTGATAATTGACTTGGATTGCTCTTAACTAAGACTATTGATATATGTATATACTATATTTGATTCTTAAATGTTAAATGTTGTTGTTGAGATAAAAACGGTTGTACTGGTTGTAAAAAAAGATATTAAATTATAAATTAATATAAATTAAAATAATAATAAATTTTTTTTGTTGAAAATAATCCGGAAAAATAAGGGGCTCTCTTTCTTTCTATATTAAATTTATTATATTTAAGTTTTGTGATATAACTTATATTATATTTATTTTTACTACTATTTTTATAAACTGTTTGAAGATTTCTAGTTTTTAATATTTAATGATTAAACAGTACGAGAAGATTGAATAATAATGATATAAACTAGATGAAAGGTTGATTAAATGCTACAAGTAAAAAGTTGAAATTATTCTTGATGAAATTTTAATTTTTTTAATTTTAGTATTATTTTTTAAAATTTTAACTTCTTCAAAAAATATTATCTTTTTAAAATTTGAATATTTTAAAATTCTAAAATTGAATATGAAATTTAAACAAGTATTTTTAATGGTAAATCAAATTTCATAATTGGAAACAACTAATGCATTGGATACAAAACTTTCTTTACTCTTGTACCAAATATAGAACTTAATTCAAAATAATCCTGGCTAATCTTTACATATTTAGAAACAAATTTATTAATATTATTATTATTGTGTTATTAAAACAAGTTCTCGAAAATTAAATTTAAAACAAAAAAAAATTATCTTTTTTACGAATAGAATATTAAATAGAATAAATAATTAACAAAAGGGAATTTAATTAAACAAATTATAATAAATTATTATAATTAATTTATCTAACTTGTTCTTTATCTTTAAATGAAATTCTCAATTTTAACAGATTAGATTAAAGATATAACAATTTACAATAATATACAACAATCAATTACAGTTGAATTTATTTATGAATAGTAAGAAATAGAAAAAACAGGATTCTAAAAAGTTAAAAATTAAAATATAATTAAGTGGGGAACTTTAACGAAAAAAACCTGCATATTAATTTAAAACATTTTAAATAAATATTTTTTATTAATAACAAGTAAAAATATCACAAATAACCAGCATTTTAATATTGAAGTAATTTTTTTTACTTTTATTAAGTATTTTTTACTAGTATTTATTTGAAAGTACTATTTAATTGAACTCTATAATATGGGTATAATAATAGTCAAAAATTTGTTTGTTTCTCATCTAATTACACGATTTTTAAATTGATTGTAAAATTTAGTTTACAAAAAGAATGGAAATAGTATTGCAATGATTGTAATTATAATATTATTATTCAATTTTGCTCCAATATTTGGTAATGGGTCAGTTTCTTTGGATGGTTCTTGTGAATTTATTGTTGGTTGAGTTTCTGTAGTTAAATCTTGTTTAGTAATAAATGAGTAGCTTGTAATTGTTGTAGTTGTATAAGTGGTACTTTCAATTTCTGTACTATGTTTGTCACAATCATTTCCAATACTACATTCTTTAACTGTATGGGTAACATTGATTGTATTCGGGGCACTTGTATTTTCATTTATTAACGAGGTTGGACAATAAGTTGAAATGATAGTTTTTTGAATTTTAATTGATTCTGTACACACTTTACTTTCATCACAAATTGTTACAGTAATTGTTGTTTCTTTTGAAATTGTAGTCAAATCATTTTTACTAGTTGTTGAAGTAAAAAATTCTGATGCTGAAGTTTCAATAAATGTTGTAGATTCTTTTGTTTCAATGGGTTCTTTTGTTTCAATTGGTTCTTCTGTTTCAATTGGTTCTTCTGTTTCAATTGGCTTCTCTGTTTGAACTGGCTCTTTTGTTTGTATTGATTCTTGGGTTTGGGTTGTATCTTCAGATTGTTGAGGTTCTTCTGTTTCAACTGGTTCCTCAGTTTGTGTTGATTCGTTAGTTTCAATCGGATTTTCAGTTTGTGATGGTTCTTCAGTTTGTGATGGTTCTTCAGTTTGTGATGGTTCTTCAGTTTCTACTGGTATCTCAGTTTGCGTTGGTTCTTCAGTTTCAATCGGAGTTTCAGTGCTAACGGTTTCAACAGGTTGTTCAGTAGCAGCAGCAGTTTCAACCGGTTGATCCTCTAATTGACGAAGTATGAGATCAACTGGAAAGCAACCTCCATTTAAATAGACAACAAAACCATATTGTGCTTCACAAAGTCCAAATTCAACTGGCTCAGCACGTTTGACTAATTCTGAACGTTTTATTGAATTTTGAACTTCTTGAAAATATATAACACCATATACCATACTCCATCCAAAAGTAGCTTCAGTAATTTCTTCCACAACTAGTAAAAGTCCATTTTCATCAACAAAAACATATTGACCATTTACGATTAAATAACCATCTATGATTAAAAATGATCCTTCAATTCCATTAAGAAAATTTGCAGCTGTGATATGGGTACTATTAGATTGTAATAAATGAAATTCTTCATTGAAATAAGCAAAAATATTAAATGGTTTTAATGGGTTGATTGGTAAACCTGGAAGTTCTGTAGGTGCTATTGGTTCAACTTCTGTAGTAACTGGTTCTATTGATTCAACTTCTGTTGTAACTGGTTCTATCGATTCAACTTCTGTTGTAATTGGGTCTTTTGATTCTGTTGTAATTGGTTCAATTGGTGGAAATGTATGAAATGTAATTAATTGATCACCAATTTGTGATACAAGACCAGATTGAGTTATCCGATTACCCGGAATATCAGTTGTGAGCCAACTTGTAGTGTAATTGGTAATGCTTGGTTCAATTGATTCAACTTCTGTCGTAATTGGTTCAACTGGTGGGAATGTAGAAAATGTAGTTAGTGAATCACCAATTTGTGATACGAGACCAGAATGAGTTCTCCACTGACCTGAATCATCGTCAGTTGTATACCAACTTGTAGTGTAAACGGTAATGCTTGGTTCTATTGATTCAACTTCTGTCGTAATTGCTTCAACTTCTGTAGTAATTGATTCAACTTCTGTGGTAATTGATGCAATTGGTTCTTGATCAATGGTTTGTAAATCAACTCGTGTAAATAGTTCTGTAAAGAAGAGGCAGCCGCTATCTTGATTTGAAGAAAAATAGTAATCAGGTCCGTCACCACAAATGAATAAATCTTTATTAAAAACGAAACGTTCTCCCTCGTATAAAGTCCAACCTGTCAAAGCCGTATCAATTGGACGAAAAGCTAAGGTTGTTGCATTATCACTGTCTGAAAACACTAAACTTGGGTCTTGATCTAAAGCTAGCATGTAATCTTCAGTGAATCTAAATTTTGCTTCAAGATTTGCTAAAATTTTTATTGAACCATCTGTATCTAAAAAAAGTGGAAAAAGTGGTATATCCTTATGTATCGTGGAAACTCTAAAATTTACCCCCAACGCTGCAACTAGGGATAACGTTATGAAAAAACTAATAAATAATTGATTAAGTTTCATGAACTGACTGTTTGCAAATAGTAGATTAAATTAATTGAAATCTGAAATTGTATTGTCTTGATATCTGTTAATTGAACAATAAGATATTCTTTTTTGCAAATACATCAAATTGTATCACTTATAATTGTCGAATCGTACGATGCAGAAATCAAAATATAAACAAATTCATCATTAACTAAGAAATATTAATGTTTCAAAATAAATTATTATTTAACAAAATTTTTTATACCCATTGATTTCACAATCTCTTGCTCATACTTGAGCTAGCTACTTTGAATAAGCACAAATTCATATCTTCTTTGTTTGATTGGCTGATTGATTGAATGAATATCCGTCTGATTTATGTGACTGTATTAATTAACAAGCTTTGAATTAATGTTGTAGCTTTTGATTGTAAAATTGAAAAAATAGTTATAGTTTTAGATTTCAGATCGCGCTTATATTGGAATCTTAATAAACTGTATATAATAAAATATTATTTATTTATTTTAATATTACAAGAAATAATTTCAATGTAAAATCCAACCAATGGTATTTTCACATTTACAATCAAGATGTTCATTATGATGTAAACACGAAATGATTTTCAAAAAAGAGTTAAATGTTTAAAAAGCATTCTTCTAAAAGTAGCGTTTAGATAATGAATTGATCAAAAGTGTAAATACAAATGAACACAATAGAAAGATTTCTTCCCTTGGCTTAAAGCTAGTAGGCTTTAATTTAGACTTGTAATAGACCCAAAGTGAAAATGAATATTTTTTAGATACTTGAAGTAAGCCACTGTCTTTGAATTATAGAATACTTGAATTAAGATTTCCAATATGAAGAAATGGAATGATGATGCAAAATTTCCGGCTTTAATTTTCTGTGGGTCGCCTCTTCCTTCTCTCAGGTTTATAAGCTCAATTTATTAAAAGATATTTTAATCATTTCTTCATTTAGAGACAAGTGTCTCACATTTTTATAGATACAAATGTTCTCTTGTATTTTGAACAACTGCAAAATTCGCATAGAATACCCCTTAATAATTATACCTAGACCTTAAATTTATCTTCACAAACAAATCAGATCGTATTGACAGTTTCAAAAACAAGAAATAACCAATCTACAGCTTTAGCATTAAAATTCAATATAGTAAATCAATCAAAAGTTTTATTCAAATAAAAAATCACCTTTATCTAATTTTAATTGTAAATTATATTCAGGTTGAAAAGAAGCAAATAAAGTATCAGAATCATTAGTAACATAAGCAGTATAATCAGCTTCTTGATCTGGAATAATTTGTTTAGGTTTTAATTTTTGATCAACTGAATCACACAAAATTTGAATTTGACAAGTTTTTTCCATTAAACAAAATAAATAAGCTGCTTCATCTATAGTTTTACCCATGGTTAATAATCCATGATTTTGTAAAATCATTGCTTTAACAACTGGACCTGCAGCTTCTGCAATTTCAATACCTTCATTTTTATCTAAAGCAACCCCTCCAAATGTTTCATAAATCCCTTGATTTTTGTAAAAAATACAAGCATCTTGATTAAGCATTTCCAAAGGTTTACCAAATGCTGAATAAGCTTTCCCATATATTGAATGTGCATGACATACCGCATTTATATCAGGTCTTGCCTCATGAACAGCTGAATGAATACCGAAACCTGCAGTATTTATTGGTGCTTGGTTTCCATCTGGTAATATTTCACCTTTATTGTTAATGTGTACTAAATCTTTTGCAGAAATTAAACCAAAATGTATACCCAATGGGTTGATCCAAAAAGTATTACGATCAATTGGATCTTTAATAGAACAATGACCTGCTTCACCTTCATCAAATCCTTTTCTTGCCATAACTCTAAATGTTCCAGCTAAATGTTCCAACATATATTTTCTTTCATCTGTTTTATTTGTAAATTTTGGGTATTGAAAAGGATGAGCACCACCTAAGGAGATGTGATGTGACCCTCTTTCACCATATTCATAACCTTTATCGGTTTGAGTTGGTGGTGTAGTGGTTTGTAATTGAGCACTTGGTGACATAATTGACAAAGACAAAATTGATTAACAAAAAATCAGCTTTTCAGACTAACCTTTACCTTATATATTGAAATCAATCGCACCAAATGGTATATTACTTGGTAATAAATCAATTCATACACAATCTTACTCCACTATTCAATTCTGTGTAATTTTTATTTTTAGAAATTATTAATCTTGTTTAGCGGTTACTTCCTAAATTGTAAAATATTAAATCAAATCGCTTATTACGAGATTTAGTATTCGATAATAAAAAGATAAGCTTTACGATAAAATCATGAAACAATGTAATCCAAAATTAAAATATAAAGGATTGTGGATTCCTACAAGACCAAAATATAAACTAACATGATTTCCTAATATTGATAAACAGTGTCTCAACAACAACTACAATATGACTGCTGAAATAGATTTCGATTCCATAAAAACTACAAAAGGTAGACTATTACAAACTATTCATGAAACTGCAAAATGGGGAGCAAAGGGAGTATGGGGACCTGAATCGACTCAAACAGGAGTTTGTAGATTAGCATTATCAGATCTAGATAAATTAGTACGTGATTGGTTTGTTGAAGAAATGAAATCTTTAGGGTGTACTATCAAGATTGATGAAGTTGGTAATACTTTTGCCATATATCCTGGTAAAAACAATGAAGCAAAACCAACAGGGGTAGGATCTCATTTAGATACTCAACCAAGTGGTGGAAGATATGATGGAATTTTAGGAGTTTTATCAGCTGTAGAAATTATTAGGACTTTGAAAGATAATGATTATGTACCAAATTTCCCAATAGCTGTTATAAATTGGACAAACGAAGAAGGTGCAAGGTTTCCAATTAGTATGGTTGCCTCTGGAGTTTGGGCTGAACAAATACCGTTGGAAACTTGTCTTAATTTAGAATCTATAGATGATGATCAACCCAAAAAATTTGGTGATGAATTGAAAAGAATTGGTTATAATGGTGATTTGAAAGCTTCATATAAAGAAAATCCTTTGGCTTGTCATTTTGAAATACATATTGAACAAGGTCCAATTTTAGAAAATGAAAAGAAAAAAATTGGTGTTGTGGTTGGAGCTCAAGCATTTGAATGGAATACTGTGATTGTTACAGGTAGAGCATCACATGCAGGTACTACACCAATGAATACTAGATCAGATGCCATGTTAAATGCGTCTAAAATCATTATAATGGCTATTGAAACTGCAGAAAAATATGGTGGATTAGCTACAATTGGAACGATTCATTTAGAACCAATGTCAGTGAATGTTATACCAAATATAGTCAAGTTTTCCTTAGATGTGAGACATGTTGAGGATTCAGTGGTTGAAAAAATAATGTCAGAAATCAAAACAAAAGCAGCAGAAATTAGTGAAAAGGGAATAGGATCACCACATGCAAAACCATTATCAGTAAAATTTGAAAATTTGACCACCTCCAAAGCAATAAAATTTAATGAGAACAATATTGCAACTGTGAGAAAAGCAGCATTATCATTATTTGACTCAAGTGAAATTAAAGAAATTACAAGTGGTGCAGGTCATGACTCATGTTATACAAGTAAACAAGTTCCAACATCAATGATATTCATACCTTCAAAAGATGGATTGTCCCATACTCCTGAGGAATATTCAAGTCCTGAAGATGTTGAAAATGGGTTTCAAGTGTTGTTAAGAACTATATTGTTATATGATAAATTTAGAGCTGATAATGAGTAGGACAATAAAAGTAAAAATGTGGTAATTTTAATGACTAATAGCACTCTTGAAATTCTGCCATATTTGTTTGACGGATTTCAAATCATATGCACAAACACTTATCAATACTAAATAAAAAAATGTGCATCGGGATTATTGCCACATCGGCACGTAAATTCCGTCACACATACAAAGAACTCTTTGTCTCTATTGTTTTACTTACTAAATGAAATAATCTATTTGCTATTTACTAGTTGATGCCATTTACTCATAAATCTAAAGATCTATCAAAAGATTCAAAACCACTTACTTTTCTACCCCTTTATAGATCTCTTTTACCTTATGATCAAATGATTCTACTTTTTAAATATGAATAATCCAACAGTATCAGAACAACTACAGGGTTTCCCTGTATTTCAAATGTGTATAATAATGTTATTAAGATTAGCTGAACCAATAGCATTTTCAAGTTTTTTAAGTTATATTTTTTTCATGATTAAAAGTTTTAGAATCACCAAAAATGATGCTGAAGTTTCTAAATATAGTGGATATTTAGCATCTGCTTTTTCATTAAGTCAATTTTTCAGTTCTGTTCCTTGGGGTAAAGCTTCTGATAAATGGGGTAGAAAACCTGCTATATTAATTGGCTGTTTGGGTACTGCTTTATCGATGGTATTATTTGGATTTAGTTGTAATTTTTTTATGGCTTTTGTTTCAAGAATATTAATGGGATTATTAAATGGTAATGTTCCTATAATGAGAACCACAGTGGGAGAAATTGCAGTTGAAAAAAGACATCAAGGAATAGCATTTTCAAATTTAAGTTTAATTTGGGGGTTGGGGAAATGTATTGGAGCATATCTTGCAGGACATTTAACTGATGTTGATCATTTCAGGGAATATAGAAGGGAGGAGCAAAATACAAATTCATTATTTGTTAAATTTCCATTTGCTTTTACTAATATTGTTATTGCATTATTAATTTTTAATGTGGTTATTATTGGGTGGTTATTCTTGGAAGAAACTCATGATGATTTAAGAACTAAAAGAGATAGAGGTTTGGAGGTTGGTGATAAGATAAGAAAGTTATTAGGATTTGAAGTACCTGATCGACCATGGCAAACTAAAAAGGGAGAAAGTGCAGAAACTTTAATTGATAATAATTCCATTGATTCACTTGAAGATAATGATTTTGAAATGCAACTGTTTTCCTCAAATGAATATATCCCAATAAAAGTTGAAACAGAACCAAGTATATTTACATGGCCAATAATTCATAGAATTGCATGTAATTTTTTTATATCTTTTACAAATATCATATATACTGAATTTTTCCCCATTTTTTTAGCTAAAACAATGATGCCTAAATCATTAAAATTTCCATTTCATATGAGAGGTGGGTTTGGGTATAGTACTGATGCAACTGGGAAATTACTTTCAACTACTGGATTAATTGGAGTTATTACTGTTAGTATATTGTTTCCAATTATAAATAAACATTTTTCATTATTAACAGGATTCAAAATTGGGTTGGCAATTATACCTTTACTATTTTTTGCATTACCATTGAATTTATTTACTATACCCGAATATAATCATTTAACATCAAGTCACGCATTAACCACAACCTTGTTATATATAAATGCAGGATTTTTATCCTTTTTTGGTTCAATTAATAATTCCCAAATGGTTCTCCTAATACATAGAGCTTCACCCAAAAAACAACGAGCTTTAATCAATGGTTATACAATATCAATAACTGCTTTATCAAGATTTATAGCTCCACTAATATGGGGTTGGGTAATGTCAAAATTTGATTTTAGTGGTACTGGAGGTATTAGTTGGTGGTTATTAGCTGGAGTAAGTGTATTTGTATTTGGACTATCATTTATATTAAACGAAGATGATGAACATGATTAATAGATTTAATTTATAGACAATAGACAAGTTTATTTGAAAATAAATAACGTCGTAAGGTCTGAGATTTACGATAAGTTTGAAATTCAGCAAGTCGTCAGCCTTACCTACTAATAATGAGATTTCATAATTTCTTTTTCAAAGAACAAGATGACCTATTGTTGAGATAGCAAATGACTTCGAGACAAACGTGTAAATTTTGGCTTTGTAAGATTTGCGAGAAGTTTATTGTTTAAAAGTGGAGATTTTATACATAAACTAATTTAAAACTAAAAGAATTCCAATTAAATTTGAAACTAATTAATCTGTATTTAGAAAGTAATGAGGCTCACCATACAAAAAAAATTCCCCTTTTAAGTAAATGAATTTTTACGAGCTGTTTTGTTTTGGTGTATGCAGAATTAATGTACAGAAATTCGTTAAATTCGTTACAAAAGTATTTTAACTTTGATGGTTTAGTCTTTGATGATTACTTGAAATTTTCAATCACCTCAAAATATTAAGACCTATTTCATATTAAATTCCTATATTGGGGTAAGGTTTTGGATATTTTTTTTTGGTAATACACCACAAAATTGACTAAATCAATAATTATAATTAGTCGATGTCAAATTTAATTTAGTTGTTTCATTTTAGAAGTGATATATAAATGATTTATAATAACCCACTTTGAAGTTAGTTTTAGACTTTTTTCTATTTACTTTCTTCATCGTCTACCAAAGTTAAATCTTATATTCAAAAATGAAAGTAATTTTTGCTTTATTGTCTTTCGTTTTCTTTGCATTTTCATTAGGTCAAACTTTGGATGTTGACTATAATATCGATTCCATAATAAAAAGAGCAGATGAACCATCACAACAAACATTAGATGAAGTTGATCAATATTTAAAACAATTAGTTGCCATTGCTACTGGTAATAATACCAAAAGAGATGTTCATTATTTTTCCAAAAGAGATAATGTATTATTAACTGCTGCTTTTACTGCATTAAATAATTCAGGTACTGGTGTTCCAATCGTGCATGGGTTAGTTACAAATTCAGGTTCTCAAAGTCAAGTTATTGGTTTAATTGAAAACTACATTCAAACCACCACCTTAAAAACCTTATTATCTGCAGCTGATCAATCAAATTTAGCAGTTGATATTGTTATGAGATTTTTTATTAATTATAGTTTGGTACCAAATTTATGGACAATTATCTATACTTTATACACAAATGGTGTTTTATTTAAAAGAGATTTATTTGGTTCAATTATTGGTGGTATTATTGGTGGTGTTAATCAATCTATTTGGTCATCTTTAATTACCTTATTAAACACAGTTGTTAATGTTGAACAAATTTGTGAATCTTTACAAAAATCTGGATTTGCTGTATCAGTTGTTGATGATATTGTTAGTACAAGTGACGGTAGAACATTTGCTGTTAATTTAGTTACTTCAATTATTCAAAAACAAGTTATTACTTTAAGTAGCTTAGTCGATGCTTTAAGTTCAACTGGATTTCTTCAAAATACATTAACTAAAATTTTATCAAATTCTACTTATAGAAAAATCATTTTCATTTGGGCAGTAAATTTCTTAGTCTCTATGATAAAATATATCTTTTAAATAGTATTTAATATACAATAGTTCAGTAAAAGAACCATGTAAGACTATAGAGGGCTCTGCGATCCGGAGTAGAAAAATTATTTTCATGTAAACTTTTTATTTTCAATGATAAAATAGTATTTAATATACAATAGTTCAATAAAGAACCATGTAAGACTATAGAGGGGCTCTGCGATCCGGAGTGCTTCAAATCCCCGACCAACAACTTCACTGTGCGGCGAGGATGTACGACTGGACTCCATAGTAACATAGCCACTTATGGTTGAACACAACAAGACTATTTTACAGGTTTGTCGTCATTACGCAATGAATGCCGAAGTGAGGATGATGTATCCACTAAAACCCTATACATTCAAACCGCTAGTACTTGCCCCCTCGGAGACCGAGAGTCGTTCGCCCAATTGGTCCGAAGACCCAACACCCAAATTAACACCACCTCCGGTATTGTCAACAGAAGCCTTGCGTCCTGACCATCTAAATAACATAGTTATTTTTGTATTTAGATTATACTTAATATAATGTGTTTCAAAGCGTGGTTTTATAAACTTCAAAATTTGTTGTAAAATTTATAGACTTTATGTAAGTGTTACAGTTTATTCTGCGCGAGATTTCAAGGCACAAAAAATGTAAACAATTAGAAAATATCAAAATATTGAGAGATTCCATTCTGCAACCAAATTTTCTACAAGGGACATCAAAATAAATGCATCGATATAGCTATATATAACAGAGATGACGGATAAAACAACAGATTCAACAACAACAGCATTATTAATAGAACATTTTGGTTTCGCACCATTAAAACTAATAGACGAAGTAATTAATGCAATAAATCAAATAACAGGTAAAGGAATAGAAGCTTTAGAGGAGTACTTATTAAACTTACAGAATAAACAAAAACTAGAAGCCACACAACAAACAACAGATGAAATTTTCACAGGATCAGCTAAACTTGAATCTTTATTACAATTCAAAATTGATATATTCTTTGATAAATTTGAATTATATTCATTAGGTAACATATTCCATATCCCACAAGATTTAGTAGATGATGGACTAATAAAACTTAAGCATCATGAAGGAATTCACGTTGAAACTCTTAAACTGATTCAATTACAAAAAGATGAATATGATTTCAAAATTTTACAAATTTATGAATTAATTGAAAAAGAACTTATAAAACGAAAACTTTATAATTTACAAATTGTCAAATGTGAAAAAATACTATCAAATTTAAGAACAATGAAGAGTCAATTACTAGCTATTAATAATTTACAAAAAGATGGGGAAAAATCATCAAAAGATATACTAAGAAATCTTAAACCAATAGATGAAACTTTGGAATTTTTTTATAACCAACTAAAACTAATCATATTACAAATTGAAACTCTAAACACCAAACTAGACTCAAAACCTTCTAATACTGCTTCAATACATAAATTTTCAATGAGTTCAAGAAATAAATTTATTGATTTAAGAATGAAGAAAATTATGAATGATTTGAATTTGAAAATACCGACTCCACCTCCTTCACCTCCTTCAAGTAATGAAGAAAATGAAGAAAAAGAATCAGCTAGTAAAGAAATTGATGAAGATATTGAGGTTGATACTGATTATGATGTTGATTTGAAAAAAATTACGGATTTAGATGTTATGAAACAGATTATGTCCAAAGTTGATACCTCGTGAAGGAAGTATCTATAACTATTTATTTAGTTACTTTTAATGAATAATGAATTGTAAGTCTGAATGATTCTTTAAACTTTCGTAGAACACTTACTTGATCTTATCAATCTAAAAATGGTTTGGTAGCTCTGTTTCTTCCTAATTTTCATTTACATTTCCAAAATTAAATTTCAAGAATATCATTTTTACAACCAAATATATTTTTACAACCAAGCTTCAAATTACATACCAAACAAATTCATCTTACATACTTTTATAAAAAATCTTGCTTATACAAATTTCTTACCAGATCATCATAGTCAAACAAAAACCATATCACATCAAAAATTCAATGATGAATAAAAATACAAGAGAATCTAAAAAAAGAGATAAAGAAGAACTTCTAGGTATATCAACATCAAAAAATCGTCCAAAGAATATAACAAACTTACATGAATTATTACCTGGATTAAATGATATAAGTGATGCATTTGAAGCATTACCATTGGACATAATCAAATACTTTACATTATTAAAAGAAATTGATGCAAAATGTATAAACACTATACCACAAATTAATGTAAGAATTAAAAATTACATTGAGAATTTACATATCAAATATAATGAAACAAAACTCAATAAAACAAATCAAGAAAAATTAAAAGATAATCAACAACTCAATATAATAAAAAATAAAATTAATGAAATTATTCCATGTTTAGAAGAAAAAATGCATGTAACATCAGTTGCAACAGACTTATTAAATAAACATATGTATAGAATAAATCAAGATTATAAATTAATTATACAAAATAATGAAATACCAGAAAATATAAGAATTGGTCCATTAGTTCATCCAGCTATGATATTAGATTCAAATACTGGATCATCAAAAGATTCAGCTACAACAAATAATGGGAATAATAATGGTAATGGAAATTCAAATAATAATAATAATTCATTAAATTCTCAAAGAAGTGAAAGTAGAAGAGAAGCATTAGCCGCTAAAAAAGTAAATAAAGATGATGATAAAGATAGTGGTTCTGGTGGTCAACCATCAACTTCAAATGCTGGTAGAAAAAAGAAAAATAAAGAACAAACTCCATTAGAAGGTTCTTCCAATACTAAAAATTCAACTAATGATCCAAGTGTTAAAAAGAGAAGATATAATACAAGTGATGATAAATCAACTAAAAAGAAAAAGAAAAATGAAAATGGTAATAATAATAATGATGAAGATGATATAAGAGATTATGATAACCAAATTAACAATAACAATAACAATTCAACTTCAACCAACAACAACAATAATTCATCAGGAGGACGTAGTAGAAACTTATCAATAAATTCAGATAATAAATCAATTAGAAATGAACCAACTTATTGTTATTGTAATCAAGTATCATTTGGAGAAATGGTTGGTTGTGATGGTGATGATTGTAAAAGAGAATGGTTTCATTTACCTTGTATTGGATTTAAAAATCCTCCAAAAGGAAAATGGTATTGTGATGATTGTGTTATTAAAATGAAAAAAACTAAAAAATATTAACTAGTTGTGTCTGTATACGTATGTCATACATTAATGAACGCTAATATTTTGTACATTCAGCTATGACGTCTTATGTTTGAACTTGTAGTTTTTCCTGACATAATAAAGGGGAATGGATGAAACGTAACTCAAAAGAATCAATTCGGAATTTGTTGCCGGTAAAAGTTTTCAAAAAAAAAAAGAAAGATGATTCTGGATCAATTTAATGTACAAAATTTATAGAAACAGATGCAGATACGATTTTTTTGAAAGTCAACTACTGCCTTCAAATATTATCTAACTTATATAGTCCTTAAAAGGTAAGTGATATCGAGTGTAAAGACTTTTTGTTTTACCATGACTACATCAAATGGAAGTGTAACATCTTTCACTCGCTCATAATCTAATTTTCAAGTCCACGTCATGTGGTTTTCATTCAAAAGTGGGGGATGACAGATCAAGTGGGGTTGATAAACTTAAAAATCTAATTGAATAATCAATCAAGGAAATAAACTCTAAATTAATATATTGAATCAATCATTAAATAACCTTTTGTGATTTATCACTAAAGTACTCTTTTAATCAATCGAATAAAGAAAAAAACCAATCCGTTACCATTAAGTTTACGACGATTTGGTAGCTTCTAGTAGTGAATTAATTTTCGCCTTAAAAGGGTCTTAAAAATTTCAATTTTTATTAATGGAAAGGCTTTTCCTATATGAAATAAATAAGGCGGTGATTCTTTTTTTCACATTTCCATTTTCCAAATGAATTAGTAGTATAGTTCATACGTCATTAACGTATTTCATGTGATCATCTATAAGACATATATACATAGGAGAATATTGAGCACCATAAGAAAGTTTCAAAATTAATATTTCGGCATTTGTCCATAAATTGTTTTGTATAAAATTCAAATTTAGGAACAAATGAAATTTCGTAAGTTTTCATGGATTAAGTACTTAAATTAATAATTATTTAATACACTACAAATAATCAAATAAAGAAACTAAATCTAATTTCAATTTAAAACTCATAACTCTCATTAATAATTGAAAAAAAAAATTATTCCAAAATTTATTAACACAAAATTAAAGGAATTTAAAAAAAAAAAACATCAACAACAATCTTACAATAAATAATAATCAATTTAACATATTTTAATATAAACTTTTCATTAATTTAACCTTAATTATTAGTTAATTTATCAATCAATTCTACTTATATTATCAACTTTTCAATCAGACAATATAATAAATTAGTTGTAGAATATTTCATAAACTAATTATACTATTTGATACAATTCATTCACTTAATTATTAATTTAATCAACAAATAATTTAAAAATAATAGCAAGAAATCAAATAATGTTAAGAGAATACAAATTAGTAGTTGTTGGAGGGGGTGGTGTTGGTAAATCTGCATTAACAATTCAATTAATTCAATCACACTTTGTTGATGAATATGATCCAACAATTGAGGATAGTTACAGAAAACAATGTACTATAGATGGAGAACAAGTATTATTAGATATATTGGATACTGCAGGACAAGAAGAATATTCAGCTATGAGAGAACAATATATGAGAACTGGTGAAGGATTTTTATTAGTTTATTCAATAAATTCAAGAAATTCATTAGAAGAATTACAATCATTTTATGAACAAATTCAAAGAGTTAAAGATAGTGAAAATGTTCCAGTTTTAGTAGTTGGAAATAAATGTGATTTAGAAATGGAAAGACAAGTTAGTTATGAAGAAGGTCAAGCATTAGCAAATAGTTTTGGTTGTCCATTTTTAGAAACTTCAGCTAAAATGAGAATTAATGTTGAAGAAGCATTTTTTGATTTAGTAAAACATATAAATTTTACAGAATATAATTTAAAAAGACGTGATGAAAAAGATGGTATTGAAGATTCAAATATACAACAATCTCAACAAAATGGTGGATTAAATAATCAACAACAAAATATAACGGGAGCTGGAGCTGCTGGTGGAGTAGGTAATGGTTCAAATTCACAACAAAAATCAAATAATGGAACAACTAAACCAAGTGGTACAAAATCACAAGTTAATCGAAATAATCAATCACAACAACCAAGTGGTGGGGATAAATCAAAATCAGGATGTTGTGTTATTGTTTAACATCATTACCCAAAATCTAAAAATTATTTAAAATTAAATTGCATTTGCATTTAAATCATTATAATCATTATATGTAACATTATAATATTTGTTTCATTTATTTTGTACCTTTTCATTCATCATTTATACAAGAGTTTGATACTTTTCAATTTATTTATGCGATACGATACGCGTATCAGGACAATACTAATAAAACAATTAAAAAATATAAAAAAGTTCACGAGTTTAAACCATTAATTAGTTTCATTTTAATATAATTCCAATTTCATTTTATAAAATCTACAAATCTATACTCGAATAATTCTCTATAATTTTTTGCTTTTACTATACCACTATAACACACTTGTTTCTAATTTATAAAATGAATAACAATAAAATGTAAAATCAAGCTAGCTAAAATAAAATCACCAAATGATCTTTCCGGTGTAATATATTTAAATATTTTTCCCGAATGTTCATCTTCTTCATTTTCAATATCAATAATATTTACATCTTTTGGTTCATTTTTTAAATCAATAATAATTTCTTCTTCTTCTTTATTTTCCAATTCATCATTAATTTGTAATCTTAAACTAACAAGTAAAACAAATTGTCCAACACATATTGAAAATCCACCTAAAAATGCATTAAATGGGAAATTACCAATTAATAAAACGTATATAAATTGTAATATACCTAAACTCACTAAAAATACTAAAAAAATATCAATTAATTTTAATTTTGGAGTTAAGTTTTTAAAATAATCGTTTGTGGTGGTTTTCAAAGCTAATGATAATTCATTGAATGTTGAAGTTATTGGTTTTGTTTGAGTTTTTATACCTGATGTGGAATTGGTTGTTGAAGTTGTAGTAGATTTCTCATTTAATTTTGAAGTTTGTGCTTGAACTTGTGCCGTAGCTTGTTGAGCTTTCTTTATTGCTGTATTCTTACTAGGCATTTTGGAACAATTATGACCAATTGAAGTAGTAGTTGTTAATATTTAAATTGACTTGATTCAAAGTGGAAATTTCAAAGTAATTAAAGAACAAATTGTTCTCTTTCATTTTTTTCAGTTGTGTCAAATTTGTATTGTCTCGAATTTAATTATGGAATTTTTTTTCTCTATGGTTTGTTTTAAATGAATTATGGGTTTTACCATCAACTATCAAATCATATAACATTAACTTATATTGTCACTCATTAAAAAGTCGACATTATAGACATTCAACACAATGGAAGCTGATCCTATACCTGTTAAGTCAGATGGTCAATTGAATCTAAGTACACAAGTTGAAAATTCTCAACAATCAAATTCACAACCACAATCACAACTACAACCACAACAAGAAGAACAACCAGACCGCTCGTCCTCGCTATCATTACAGCAAAAGCAACAGATTCAATTACAACAAGAAAATAGATCACAATATGTATCAGAACAAAATATAAATTTACGTAAAATATCACATCCACCAACAATTAGAATAATACCACCATTAAATTTTTGTCCTGTTGAAAAACAATTATATAGATCAGGTCAACCATCAATTATAAATCAATCATTTTTAAATCAATTAAACCTAAAGACAATAATATGGTTAGCTTCAGAAGAACCCAATGATGAATTTTTAGATTATTGTATTGATAAACAAATAAACATTGAATATGTTGGTATGTTAAATGAATATGAGTTCGATCAATCAAATAACCAATCAGTGGTACCAAACATTAATCCATGGGATTCATTAAATGAACCAACTATAAAAAAAGCTCTTGAAATAATATTAAATAAATCAAATTATCCAATGTTAGTATGTTGTGGAATGGGTAGACATCGTACAGGTACCATAGTGGGATGTTTAAGAAGATTACAAGGTTGGAATTTAGCTAGTGTAAGTGAGGAATATAGAAGATTTACTGGTTCAAGAGGTGGTAGAATCTTGGTTGAATTATTAATTGAAGGATTTGATATACTGTCTGTAAACATTGATCCAAATTTAGCTCCAGATTGGTTAAAAACTAAATAACAGAATTGAGATGAAAATGTATCAGGTTTAGAATTGATGAAAAACTAACAAAATTGACTAATAAATCACAGAGTATGAATATTTTGGCTTTTTAATTTGCTTATTTAGTACGAATAAATTTATTTAATTATTGCATATATGATATTTTGAATAGACGATAAAGGCATGCATCAATATTTCAGTCCTATTCGTTGAATAGATATCTAACTCTTAAATTGAATTTCATGAAGGAAACTTTGCAATACTAAAACATTTTCTTAAAGCATTCAAGATCTATACAATTCATTAACTAGTACAATAGCCCCAATGTGATTTATGAATCATCGACTTCTACAATTTTGAACGACTATAAATACGAATGTTCTTCGGTTCGGCTATCTTTAATAATATATTGAAGGTATCAGTAATGGTATTATAATCAATACTGTGATATTTCTGTAAATAAATAACGGCTTTATGTTTACGTAATCAGTTATGTAATTGTAATGGCTGTGATTATGTAATCATTTTTTTTTCTTTATCTTATCGGAATATTCTTAAAAATAAAATAATTTTTTATCTCCACATTATTTTAATAAATGGCATTACTTACAGAATAATTGGTTAATAGATTACTCTTTTAAATGAAGAATATTAGTAATAAGATATACTTTAGGATAAAAGAGATATTGAATGAAAGGCTTTCAGATTATTCAATGCTTATGTTCCATAATCTAAAGTTTGACTAAATTATATTTCATGATAAAAATATAAAATGATCATAATAAGTTATATTCCCCTCTTTATTGTTTTTCGAGTACGGTTAAATATTTAATTTAAGCAAAGAACAACAATTTTTAACGACTAATTCCATATTCTTCTATTTGTAATATTCAATGAATTCATCATCAAAATCAATTGCTTTATATAAGTTTTACAAAACAAACAGGTTAAATAAGGCAGCTATATTTATTATATTTAATGATAATAGACTTCAATTCTTTGATTATTAAAGTGGCAAATATTTATTCTTTTGTTCCTTAAGTATTATTATTATATTATATAAATTTTATTATCTTATCTATTTTATATTCTCAGTTATTAAGAGTCTAGTAGTAAATAAATTTTTATCTCCCTATTTTTTATTTTTATAATATTATTATTATATTTTGACTACTTTTCTTTTCTTTTCTACTTTGATTTTAATTTCAAATTCAATCAATTCAATTTATCACTTGAAAAGGTTCAATTAAAGTCTTATTCTTTAAAGTGGTAATTCATTAGCTAAAGTCCCTTGTTAAATTATAACATTTTGTTCAAAGAGATATTTTATTTAAATTTTTTTGGTATAATTAAGTCACCCTTAAAAAATTAAATCACACTTTTTTTTTAATTAATACAAGAATTTAATAATATTAAATCGATAATCAATTAAATACTAAAATTACAAAAGTTTTGGTTGAACGTTAAATCTCATATTAGTTAGTGGTTGTTGCTCGTACAGTTCTTACTCGATTTGTTAAACTTTGTTCGTCAATAAAGTAAGTTAATTAAAAGTACCATCAATCAATAGAAAATCAAAAAATATGGCAGGTGCTTGTATTAATACAATAAAGTTACTAGGATTAGGCTCACTTGGTTTATTAACTTCATCAATCATCTATCAATCAATTCAAAATATTCCAATTTTAATAAATCAATTAAATTCAATATATCAATTTAATATTTTAAAATTAAATAATCAAATTAATTTAACAAAACAATATATTTTTGGTTCAAGAATTGTTAATATTTTATTAACTGGTTTAAGTACTTTATTATTTACATTAGCTTTTAAATTTAGTCCAATTGATGAAAAACATCCTTATTTAATTTATTCTGCTATTGGTGCTCCATTAACTATAGCTGGTATTTATTATACTTCATGGAATTATGAAGATAAAATTTTAAGTAAACCAGATTTAACTGATAGAACTCCAAAAACTTTTACTACCAATACAACCACAACAACAAGTACAACAACTCCATCATCAATTATATCTGAAGAAGATGCAAATGATAATGATCGTCATAATGAACATATAGATGAATTTGATGAACCAGAAATAATTTCAAAAGTTAGTACTGCTGATGAATTAGGTAGATCATATGTTCATCTTTCAGATGAAAGTGGTATATCAACACCAACTTCAACTCAACCACCATCACCACAAATTAAACATCAATCAGATGATGAAGAAGAAGAACATGAAGTTGAATCAGAGAGTCACGAACCAAAGGAAGTTGATCATATAAATGATGCAGAAGTTGAATCAGAAATTGAAAATATTTTGATAAAAAAGGAAGTTATTCAAGATTTAGAAAAGATTCAATTTGGTTATAATATTGGTTCGTATATTTCAGGTTTTAGTTTTTGTATTGCTTTAATTGGTTTAATTGGCGACTTCTATATAGTTAATTAAATATATAGAATGAAGATAAAACTTTATACTCTTTAAAAAAACGCGGAAGCATTATCAAATTTATTTTGATTTGCCTGTAAAAACATTTCCTATTCTAAAGTTCCACCTTCATTGAATGATCCATCAGAAGTAAACGTTTACTAAGTGTTCCCAACCGCCAACAAGTCAACACAAGAGTCGACCCAAATTAACCAAATTAATTTACGTGGTGCAGGCCACAACCTTTCGACAGTTTAACCTCTAACTTCACATTAAAAACCATCAATCTAATTTAAAAAGATTTTGGTACAGGGAAGGCCTTTGACAACCTCCACCTGTTGTTAAATTCTGAATCCTAGAATTCAAATATCTTTTAAATTTAGATTGTATTTATTATTTTAAAACCCCAAGTTGTGTTTATTATTTTTAAAACCCCAAGATGTATTATTTTTAAAACCCCAAGATGTACTATTTTTAAAACCCCAAGATGTACTATTTTTAAAACCCAAATTGTATTATTTTTGAAAGCGCAAGTTGTATTATCTGTAAAACCCAAGATGTATTATTTTTAAAACCCAAGTTGTATTATTTTTAAAACCCCAAATTGTATTATTTATGAAGTCCCAAATTGTATTTATTATTTTAAAACCCCAAGATGTATTATTTGTTAAAACCCCAAGTTGTATTATTCTAAAACCCCAAGTTGTATTTATTACTTCTAAAACCCCAGATTGTATTATTTTTAAAACCCAAGATGTATTGATAATTTTTTAAACCCCAAGTTGTAATATTTTTAAAACCCAAGTTGTATTGATTATTTTTTAAACCCCCAATTTGTATTTATTACTTCTAAAACCCCAGATTGTATTTGTTGTTGTTGAATCCCAGATTGTAATTTTTTTAAAACCCAAATTGTAATTTTTTTAAAACCCAAATTGTATTATTTTTGAAACCAAAATTGTATTTATTATTTCAAAACTCCAAATTGGATCTATTATTTTAATTGTATATATTACTGTAAAACCCAATTGTATGTACTATGTTAAAACCCAAGTTGTATTTATCACTTCAAAACCCAAGTTGTATCTATTGTTGTTGAATCCCAAGTTGTACCAAATGCAAGAAATTATAAGTTATAATGGTCTAGTAGTAGTTACTTGTTAATGGATACTAATAATATATAAAATCTAAATAAAACTAGTTTTCCAAGTCTTGGGAAATTAAACCCTTATTTATAATCTTTTGAAATTATTTCAAATTAAGGGCCACAATCCTTATTTCTCATATTACACCATAAAATAAAATTTTACCATACTTAAACTAATGAAAGGGGTTATTAATAAATTAAATTCCCGCATGTGTAACCTATTGATTAAATTATATCGGTTGTTTCAGATGTTACCTATATTATCTAATTTTAATTTAATGTCCTTAACTATACAAAACAAACTATTTGAGGTTTGCACGACCTAACACATCTAAATTAACTATCACTTTCATTAATTGAAAAGGCGTTTTGAATGTGATGTGTTTCATTAATTTTGGGGAAGCGTTTGAATATGATATGATTAATTAATTAATAAACGTTTGCTATTAATTAAACTTTGTTATAGCTAAAATCTAGACTTTCTATTTATAAATTTATTTATAAAATTATTTATTAAATTATTTATTAACAGATGGTAGCGATTTCATTTTAAATCCTAAGTATGTAATTCTAGCTTGATATGTAATATATTGAATTGTATGTAACTGAGTTTGCCAGCTATCAACCGTTTACTAACAAGACTTTCTTTAATCAATACTGAAACAAGCTCCAGTTGGTAGATCACCAAATTTTATTGCAACATGTTTTTAAATTTAGCTACCACTTTTTTTTAAATCAGTTTTCAAACAATTCCCGAATGTCTCAATTACCACCACCATATTATAACGATGATAAGAACTTCTTTGCATATCCAACAATTCATAAAAGACTGCCAACTATTTCAAAAGGAGCGCTTGATGATGTTTAATTAACAATTGATGAAAATTCATATTTAAAAGAATCTGGATTTGAGTATGTAGTTAATTAATAAATTAAAATTACAAAAATACACGTCTTTAAAAAAAAACACGGGTTTGTTAGTAATAAAAAACTATCAACAAAACATCAAAAAATTTATAAAATATAAACAACATCCGTACTAATCAAATAATTTGACATCCGTACTTATTTACAACCAAGCTTGATTTTTTTTGCAACCAACTTATACACAAGATAAATTTAAAAGAGTTTAAACACATTTGATAAGAGGACCTTATTTTATCAATATCAATTGGTCACCTAATACACTTGAGGGATTTCTTTTTTTTTGCCCCTTGAAAAATGAATTATTCATATAATTATGAATTTGACGAAGAATCATCAGAAACAACTCAAGCAGGAGGATTCGCAACAGGTCAAGAACAACATCATCCACAACGTCTCACACGTGCTCAAGCTGCAGCTCAACAACAATCACAGCAAGAACAACATGCAACAAATTCATCACCACATTATAATCATCAATATTCTAAACCAAAATCACAAATCTTTGTAGATTTTGAAAATAAACCATTACCTTTTTATATTCAAGATGAAGAACCTGATAAAATAAAGTATCAAGATTTAATTCTTAAAAATGGTGGGAACTTAGTTGAAGGTGGTGTTGAAAATTTAGTTTATTTATCAAGTAAAGAACATATGGGTGGATTTATTAGAATTTCTTATATTGATGATTGTATTAAAGCTGGTCATTTATTAAATACTCAAAATTATATTATTCCAACATTATCTGAAGATGCTGAACCAATGATTGATGTTTTAGGACTTGGTTCAAATGTTGATAATAATAATCAAAATGGTTTAGCTCAATATATTCAAGATCAACAACAACAGTTACAACAACATCAACAACAGCATCAAGAACAACAACAGCAGCAGCAACAACAAGAACAAGCTCAAACTAGTTCTTCACAACAACAACCTGCTGCAACTCAACCCTCAACCCCTTCTCAGTCTCAATCTCAACCACCAACACAAGCTTCACCTACTAGAAAAAAATCTGGAAATCAAAATAGATTTTCAACTGAAAAAGATGAATATATTTTGGAACAAGTTCGTAAAAATCCCAAGTTAAGAAATTCTCATGAATTTTTCAGTAAATTAGCAACAACAGAGATGTTAAGTATGCACACAGGTCCATCAATTAGAAGTCGTTATAGAATATACTTAGAATCAAATTTAAAATATGTTTATAAGACAGATGATCGTAATAGATTAATCAAAGATTCGAATGGTGAATTAATTAAAATCAGTACGGATGAATTGCCAGAAACTTTAAGAAATAAATTCACGCCAGAAGATGATTTACATTTATGTTTACAAGCTGAAGAATGGAGTAAAGAAGTCTGTAAACAAAATAATACCGTTTATGATCCATATCCAAAAAAATCATTACCATATTCATTTTTTAATCAATTATATAAAAAATTTCCAAGACATACTTTAAATTCATGGAGAGATAGATATAGATATTTTATTACTGATGGTACAATTGAACAATTTAAAAAATATTATAATGATTGTATAACCAAAAATCAAATTCCTAAATGTTTGAAAAGAGTTCCTAAACATTTGACTGAATTTACAGCAAATGTTGAAAATTTAAGACAAGATATTGCTTCAAGGGAGTTAAGAAGTGCTGAAAGAGTGGAAAATGATAGAAGTCAAGCAGCAGCTGAAGTACAACCAGATAAAGAAGTAAGTAATGAAGTTATTGATGAAGATATTTTATTTGTTCAAGAAGCTGAAATTAGAGCAAGACAAGATATTGCAGCACAAGATAAAGCAGATGCTGAAAAAAAGAAAAAATTACAACAACAACAACAACAACAACAAGAGGAAGAATCTGCGTTAGATGAAGAAATCGGTGAATTAAAAAGTTCAAATATTGATGATGCTTTAAACAGAAATAAAACAGAAGAAATTGAAGTACCAAAGTTGAGTGCTGTTGAAACATTTGAAGAAGAACAAGAACAAGAGAATGATATTGATCTTGGTAAATTTGATGGTGATAGTGTTGAATCATCATCACCAGCTAAAAAGAAAAGAAAATTAAATGAGCTTGCAGCAAGTGAACCAGAACCAATTGTGAGTGATAAACAAGAGCCAACACAAGAAGAAGAGCAAGCGGTTGAAGAAGATAAAGAATTAAGTAGTGATAGTGATGATGAAAATAATGAATTTTTCACAGCTCCAAAAGCTCCAAGTCAAGAAATAGTAGATGATATAACACAATTAGAAGAAGAAACACAACAACAAGATGAGAAAGTAGAATCACAAACCCAACCTCAACCACAACCACCATTACAACAAACTTCTGATTCTACTCAATCATCATCACAATCAACTATAATATTAAATTATTTAAAACCAAATACAAAATTAATTGAAACAATAAATCCAACTGAATTTTTCCCATTTGCAGATTTAGAAAATCCAAAAGAAATTTTAAATAAATATTTATCAGAAACTGATAATATTATTACAATATATCAAATTTTAAATAATTTTGGATTAAAAGATAATTTAATAAGTCATATAATTTATTCAAGTTCAGCAGAAACATCAACTATAATTAATTATATTTTAAATTTTATTACTTTGTTACAAGATGGTTTATTACCTGAAATAGAAGATAATCAATTAGATGATCAAGAAATTGAAGTTGATTGGGAAAATAAAATTATTGATAATTATTTACCAAAAACAAATATTTTTGGATTATGGAATTTACAAATGGATAAATTATTATATTCAAAACAAGAAAAAAAATTAAAAAAATTTAAAAATGATGAAGAAATTGAAAATAGGAAAACTTTTATAAAATCAAGTTTACAAGTTGATGAAAATGAGGCTTGAGGTGGTTTGTTGTGTTTGCTAAATATTAATTTGTTGTTTTGTTTTACTCAATCACTCTTTCTGTAGTTCAAATTATAATATAAAGAAATATGATAAATAAAAGAAAAATCTCTACAAAACATCTCAAAATTTGAAACAAAAATAATTATTATAAAAAAATATAAAACACTATAAAAAAAATAATTGAAAAAGCTAAAACTTAAAATTTAGTTTTAACTTCAAAGGGTATTATAAAATAAAAACAACAAAAAAAGTAAGATAATAAAGAAACGTTGAATAAAACAAAAAATTGATTTTTATGAGCCAAAAAACAAAAAAAAGAAAAACCTCTTAATTTAATTTAAGATTGTCTTGTATCTTTAATTAGATAAGAAACCCCAATATTTTTCAGCATTGTAAGGACCATCAGCTTTCCATAAATCATTAAAAGCAGTAAATAAAATAGCTGATGAACCACAACTTGATTTAATTGATGAAACAGCACTTTCTTGATTTTGTTTTGATGGAACAGCAACTCCATTAGAATCACCTCTTGATGGCCAACCAGTTTCAGTAATTAAAACATTTTTGGACCCACCACATGCAGACCAAACTCTTTGAATTTGTTGTAATACCCAATCACCAGCTTGTTCAGCAGCAATATGACCATCAAAGAAAGCATGAGCATTAACTGCAACATAATCTGAATATTGACATAATGATGGATTATTAATAACAGCAATAAAAGTATCAACTGAAACAACTGGACCTGAATAACCAGCTGATGATAAAGCTGATTTACCTTGTTGAACATAAGATTGAATTTGACTTGGTGAACATTGACCTGAATTAACTAATTCATTACCAATTGAAACAGTATGAATATCTGACCATGAACCATGAGCTTTTACAGCATCAGCAATAGTTGAAACACCTTGAGAAATTTGAGAAACATCAAAAATACCTGCAAAAACTTTTTGATTTGATGATTTTGATTTTAAAACTTGAGCAACTTGATCACAATCAACTCCATATAATCTAATAATATCAAAACCTGATAATTGAGCAACTTCTGAAGCAATTTGTGAGCTTGATTTACATCCACCATTATCTGAATAAGGAGTATAAGTAACACCTTTAGCACCACCTGAACCAACTGATGATGATGAACCAGAAGTTGATTGTGGAGCTGGAGCTTGTGATGAACTACTAGTTGAGGCAACTTCAGTATTAGCTTCAATAGTAGTAGTTGGAGCATTTTGAGGAGCTTCAGTAACAGCACTAACTTCACCAACTTCAGTAGCTGATGAAATTGAAACTGGTTTGATGGTGGTAGTAGCATCACCAGCACCAACAGTTACAACAACAACGTTAGTTTTAGTAACAACATGAACTGCTCTTTTTTCATTTTTATGTTGATGATGTTGATGTAAAGCTGGAACAGCTAAAACTTGAGCTAATAAAGCTGATGAAAAAACAATAGATTTAAATAACATTTTTAATAAATTAAATGAATGAATGAATAATATTTCTTTTAAATTAAACGATTGTAAATAATAAGTTGGTTATCTTTTTATTTAATGAAAGTAAGATTAATTTGTTGTTGGTTTATAAAGTTATAATATATATAAATTTTAATGAAAACTAAAAGACTTCTAAAGGAATGTTTGAATTTAAGGAATGACTGATAGAAGTTGGTTCTATTTTCAAAATGAAAAAATATATATTCTTTTTATAAAAATTGAATGTGAATTTGACGTGAAAGAAAGGAAAGAAAGAAAAGAAGGAGTTTTATAAAAATTATAATATATAAAAAATTTTTGTTGATAATTTTGTAATTTAGTAGTTTAAGAATTAAGAATTAAGAAAAATTCAATCAATTAAAATTTTTTATTATTTTTTTGTTTTATTAAGAGTTTTTTTTATTTAAAATTTATTTTCTTAAAAGGGGGGAGATTATCAATTTGTTACCCAAATGTGTATTTAGTTTAAGGTAAAGTAGTTTAGTAGTAATGAAAATGTTTCATTTAAGTATATTTACATTTCAATTTTAACTAAACAAATTTTAATACATTTAACATCAACATTAACAATAAAATTGTTTACAAAAAAATCAACAAACCAAGACTAAAATTAAAAAAACAATAAAAACTAAACTAAAATAGATTTAAGTGAATGCACATATTACGAGAGTAGTGTAATTTTATACGATATCTTCGACTAAATTTCTTTTTCATTTGGTTTGTAATGTCTAATCCATCGAAGAAGAAAAAGGCGTTTAATATATCGATTAATACCCACATGTATTCTCCTTGAATCTAAAGTTTTTAATTTAAATCTAAGATATACTTTTTAGATTCTAAGATTTGAATTAAAAGATGTAAAGATATGTAAATGAATGAAATAAAATCTTAAGTTTAGTGTATCATTTAAATAAATCTAGAATTTAACAATAAAATAAACAAAGTATAACAATTGGTAGTGCAGTCAAAAGGGTAGTGTAAATATTTACATATTTTATTTTTCTTTCTTAATTTGAATAAAAAATAAATAAATATAAAAATATTTTTTTTACACGTTAAAAAATTTCAGTTTCTTAGTTGTTGTTTATTAATTAACAACCTAAGAATTATTTTATTGAACCAGCGCAGATTTTGAAATTTTATTTGAATCAACTTCTTTTATTGCTACTTCAATTTCATTCATGAATTTGTTAGAATCGTTCTACAACTATTGATTCCTAAGTGCAAATTTAAGTATAACTTAGAACATATTTTACTTCGTATTGTATTTAACTAATGTTTTTTCAATCGTATATTTAATTTCTTTTTTTTTTTTTTTTAATGTACATTTTAATTTAAACATTATTCATAATGAATTTATAAACTTGATTAAGTTTAATCTAATGAAAAAGTTGATAGATTGAATTTTAATTTTACCTATACATCCGATTCATTAATCACATTGATTGCTATTATTAATAACTATAAATGGAAAGTTCACTCTGACATTGTAAGATTTATACTTTGAACTCTTAAGTGTTGTTTATTATTCGACTAATTATAGAAAATAAATATGAAATTTTAATTTTTCGGTTAAAGAGAAAATATCATAATCTGTCAAGAGAACAAATTGTTATAACAGAACAGCAATAATACGTCAACATCTCAATCTAATCTTATCTAAATTATTGCAATGATAAACCAAAAGTTCATACAATATGCAATATATTAAACACAAATATATTCGAATAAAAATATAAAGAAAGTGAGTTGTTAATTTCATTTATTATTTTTTATTTTGTTGTAGTTTAGTTGTAAATTGCAATATTTAATAAAACATTACACAATAACACGAATTAAAAATTTACTTAACATTAAAATGATTTTTAATATTTATATCAATAAGAAAAAAATTGTAAAGATGTTTTTATGTAAATAGTAAATAAGTAACAGATTATTACTTCGAATAAGAATTTAATATAAATAATTGTAATAATTTCCTCATTTTTCAATAAATATTATATATATTAAATTTCGTAGGAGACAATGAATCTATTCAGTCCCTTTAACACGAACTTTAATCCCTTTCGTATTATTTCGTTTGAGATTATCGAAGTAAATTTAAAACGTTTCAATTTAAATTTTCTATATAAAACACATTTGATTAATTATTTTATTTTTCATATGATTGAAGGACTTAAGAATTAATTGTTCCAATTAAAGATTAAATATATCAGGCAAATCAAATTTATAAATTATGTTTGTAGTAATCTTTCGCATTTTTCTTCCATATAAAAGTAATGAATCCTCTAACTCGAACGGCATTAATTTTTAATTTTATCATTGGCTTACACTCTTACTTTATTAAGGTCAAGTTTAGTCGATCTGAAACTAGGCGGATTCAAATGTTGATACGATGAATCTTTAAAAAAAGAAAGAAAATTTGTTACAAAAAATCTCATCGAAATATTATAACCATCTTTAATCAAATTAAACAAAGAAAACTATAAATATAGTTATACGGATAAATTTATTTAAATTTTCTTGAATACTACTTCATCAGTTCTAGATTTAAATGAATTAACTAAATATTTTGATCGTTTCAACTTAAATATAATATCTCAATTATTTTGTGTTCCAATTTTTAATAGACTTTATTGTTCATCTTAGATTTAGTGTTTAAATTTAGTAAAAAATTTTAAATTAATTGCATGAATATATATCGTTTGAACCCCTAATTTATCAAATTTTTATCTTCTTTAGTCTAACTAATTTTGAATTTTGAATCATATAAAAACTAAATTTTAAAGTCATCTCTTTGAATCATTGTCTTAGTTATTTCAATCAGTTTCAAATTCATAGCGATTTGAAAAAAAATTGCCTGAAAAATTTCTCAGTATTTCAGATGCATATAAAATCAAGTAAATGAAATCCTTTACTTTTTGCCAATTTATAATTTTCTTGTCTTTGCAACATAGGGCTCTAATTTTGAATCAAAAAAGAAATTGAAATGTTTAATTAAAATTAAAGTTTTAAGATGTAACATGTTGCAGATCTAATTCTATTAATTGAAAAATTTCATCTTTTTTTTTTGATCGGATGAAACTTTCTGAAAATTTTAAAGTTTACACCTTCCAGTCCGTTGATTCAAGGGTCTAACCTTTTATCCTCGCTGATGTTGCTGAGAATTACAAAAGTTTATTAGAATGATGAAAATTTCTCCAAATAAATCTCTATGATTTTCTACGAACTATAGTACACGACGAAGAACTTACAATGCTTTCTTTCAAAAAGTTATTTATTATTCAGAAGATTCATGGTTTTCAACAAAAGAAACAAAGAAAAAAACATAAATTAATGGAGATCTTTTCTGAAACATCTTAGCGATCAAAATTTTAGAGTTAGACCTATACCGTTGAAACGTATTGACTACAGATCATAACATATGTGGCTGAACCTACAAAATTACTAATGATACGTCACTTGCTCTATCAAATTAAAGTTACGTTTCAAATTTTGTAACAAAATTATTAGAAATGGTGGGGTAATTATTTGTTTCAAAATTGTTGCAAATTTCTTTTTGTTTTTTTTATTTTAATTTTGTCATGTTTCAGAATTGCCAAAAAAGTCCGAATAGTGACACTGTGATCATATTTGATTAATTTCATCACAATAATTTAGAAACATAAATCACTTTGGATATCTAGATGGACACTTAATAAACATATAAAGTATTGAAAAAAAAAAAAGTTCCCAAAATAATAATACAATAAATTACTACATTAATTCTGCTACCACTTAATCATTTATTTATGGTTCTTCAGATTCGTTAGGAATGTAAGCTAAATCAAATAAAATTTTCAGCTTAACTTAGAATGATTCAAGTGATTTTTAATACATAGCTATGTACCTTATCAAAAATTTAAATTCACTAGTTTAAATCTAATTGAGACAAAGTCACTATATAAAGTTAAAGAATAACGAGCATTTGAAAGAGCCTTCGTTTTCTGTAAATCTTGAGCTTAATAAAACTGCCCTATATTGTGTGGATAACTTTAACTATATGAAGACTCAGACCTTGTCTTGTAGATGATCAAAATTCAAATCTTTTAATTGTAATTACTAGTTAATTATAATTAAAATTTGACATGATTTATATATAGCAATCTGATAAGATAAAGTAAGTCGTGTAAATTAGCTCAAAATTTTGATAAACTACGTAATCAATTTTTTAACTCTATTATTATATTTAAGATCATGTTCTATACTTAATAACTTAGAACCTCATGTTAATTTGACAAAAAACCAATTTTTTGTATAGATTGAACTCATTGATCAAATATTGTAGTAAATAGGACTTTATAATTGTTGACAGAAAGAATTTGTTTTACACAAACTTTTATTAAATAAATAAATATATTATTAATAAAGAGATCATTAGTTTTTTATTTCTTAAGTTGTTAATTAAATTGTTTCATATAGATTATATTAACAATTATTATAACACACACTCTTTCTATTTTATCAATTGAGAATCAATTAACTACAAACTATAGATCATTCATTTAGTGATCAATTGATAGATTTTGTATCTATATCTTCAACAATTATACAATTATTTATCTTATAGATTAAGTTTTTCCTTATAATATTAAATAACTTTATAGATAATAAATAAATAAAAATATTATTCTATTAAATATTTATTTTTTTTAAAGGGGATCAGAAATTTAATTAAATTTAATAATATTTAATATAATTTATTAAACAAACACAATTAATTGATATTATAGATTTATCATCAATTAATCAAAATTCTTTATATCGATCAATCAGTATAATTGACAATTTCATTACATTTACATCACAATTTGCATATTTGAACATTTACTTTATTAGGGTGGGTTTATAAAAAAGTTATTAGAAATTTATTTGATTTTAATTGCCACAACTTATTAAGAATATAAATTCATTCATTAGAGGGATCAATTAATCTTAGCATAACTAAAAAGATATATATATCCTAAAATGGATAGGATACAAGAACAAAATAATAAAAAGCGATCACTTCATAATGAACAAGAACCTTCAAGTATAGATATAGAAAGTACAACTGATGAATTTATTGATGAAGATATACCTAATGATAATAAAACCCAGAGATTAACTAATGATTTAACAAGTTATGAAGATGCTTCAAGTCCAGAAGTTATAGATATTACTGGAGATGATGTAGAAGAAGATGATGACGAGGAAGATGATGAAGATGATGAAGATGAAGAAGACGAGGAAATAGAAAATTTAGGGATGGATGAGGAAGTACAAATTGTTGATAATAATGGTAATTTAATTGAAATTGTAAATGATCAACAAAATACCAAAACAAATGGTACACAATCAAATAAAGGATTTCCATTAGCTAATGAATTTGATGAATTATCCAAAAAGTTATTAAAACCAATACCAGATTTACCAACGAAAGATGAAACGTATATGGTGTGGGAAATTAAAGATTGGGCTCTGTTGGTTAAAAATGAAAAAGTACGATCACCAACTTTTAGTTGTGGAGGATTTGAATGGAATATATTGTTATTCCCGAAAGGAAATAATCATAGTAATATGTTATCGGTTTATATGGAACCACATCCACCAAAAGATGAAGATGATAAACCAATTGATGAAAATTGGTATGTTTGTGCACAATTTGGATTAGATTTTTGGAATCCATTACATCCAGAAGCTCATTTTCCAAATCAAAGTTCTCATAGATTTAGTAAAGATGAAACTGATTGGGGTTTTAGTGCATTAATAGATTTAAGATCTTTGACTTCAGCAAAAAATTTAAAAACTCAACCTTCATTGTTTCCAATATTAGAAAATAATCAATTAAATATTACTGGGTTTGTAAAAGTTATTGATGATTCTTCAACTGGGGTACTATGGCACAACTTAAACAATTATGATTCAAAAGTAAGTGCTGGGTTTGTTGGGTTAAATAATCAAGGTGCTACTTGTTATTTGAATTCATTGTTACAAAGTTATTTCACAACAAAATTGTTTAGGAAATTGGTTTATCAAATACCTACAGAAAATAGTAAAAATGCAAAAGTTGCTTTAGCTTTACAACGTATTTTTTATTTACTTACAAATTCAAATGATCCCGTGGGTACGATGGAATTAACAAAATCTTTTGGTTGGGATTCTTCAGATGCTTTTACACAACATGATGTACAAGAATTAAATCGTATATTAATGGATAAATTGGAAACTGCAATGAAAGGAAGTGAAATAGAAAAGGGATTGAACGATATTTTTGTTGGTAAAATGAAATCATATATAAAATGTGTTAATGTACCTTATGAATCTTCAAGGGTTGAAGATTTTTGGGATATACAATTAAATGTTAAAGGTTGTAAAAATTTAGAACAATCCTTTAAAAATTACGTAGAAATTGAAATGTTGGATGGAGAAAATAAATATCAAGCTGGTGAAGAATTTGGTTATCAAGATGCTAAAAAGGGGGTAGTGTTTGAATCATTTCCACCTGTATTACATTTACAACTTAAAAGGTTTGAGTATGATTTTATGGTTGATGATTTAGTTAAAATTGATGATTTTTATGAATTTCCTGACAAAATTGATTTAGCACCATTTCTAGATGAAGACCTACCAACCACCGTCAAAAATGAAAACTGGACATATAAATTACATGGGGTTTTGGTACATCAAGGAACAATCTCAAATGGTCATTATTATGCAATGATTAAACCAAATTCTAATGGTGGTTGGTTAAGGTTTGACGATGATAAAGTTTGGAAAGTTACACCCACAGAAGTATTTAATGAAAATTTTGGAGCTGCAGAAATACCAAGAGCTAAACAAGTTACAATGTCAAGAAGTGAACAAACAGAACATATGCTTAGAAGAGTTACGTCTGCTTATATGTTGGTTTATTATAGGGAAACCGAGTTGGATAGTATATTACCAGAAGATTTTGCAACTGAGGTGGTTCCAAAACATATTTCAAATCAAATTAAATTTGAATTGGAAGAAAAACAAAGATTGGAAAAGGAAAGACAAGAAGCTTTGTATTATTGTAATGCAAAAGTTATAACTGTTGATACTATAAATAATAATTTGGGTTGTGATTTATCACTAGATGCAACTTTAGATAGATCTTTTGAAGAGAAGCTTGTGGGGACTTTATGTGATCCAAAGACTTTTAAAGTTAAAAAGGATTCAAAATTTTCAGAGTTGGTTTCGCAAGTGGGTGAGTTTTTAGGATATGAAGACTCAAAAGGTTTTAGATTAGTGGTTACTTGTCATCGTAATAATCATACCAACAGATTAGATGTCCCAGTTAAAGAAGATTATAATGAAGTTGCAATTTTCAACGTTTATGGGAAATTATTTAATAGGAAGTATGATGAAATGGTTTTTTATGTTGAAGAATTGAATAAAGATATTAAAAATATTAATCAACTTACCACCAATTCAATGGGTACCACTGACCCAGCAAATTTTTCATTTGATGAAGTATTCAATAAAATCAAATCAGTTGGCACTGATTTTTCTGATGATATGCAATTTAAATCAATTGATGAATATTCTGGTAATATGACAATTTTTATAAAATATTTTGATCCAATATCACAAGAAATTAGAGCTTTGTCGCATATAACAGTCTCAACTCAAGATCAAATTAAAAGTATAATTGAACCAGTAAGAAAATTATTAAATTTTGGGGACACAGTAGAATTTGATTTATTTGAAGAATTATCACCTTATAAACTTGAAAGATTAGATCCAAATATGATTTTTGATAAACACGAATTAAGTAATGGAGACATTATAACTTTTCAAGTTTCTAATGTTGAAAGTTTGGCTGGTGATGCACAATTCAAAAACCTTAAGGAGTATTATAAATTTTTAGCTACTCGTCATCGAATTAGAGTTAAACCTTTTAATGCAAATTTATCAGATGAAGATTCAGATTATGTTGATGAAGAAGAACCTCAAAATGGTCAAGATAATGATGTACAAACTATTAAAGAAATTGAAGAAGCCAAAAAATTAAGTAAAAGTTTTGAATTATGGGTTTCTTCTACTTATAGTTATCAAGATTTGGCGTTAGTGTTGTCAAAACATATTAAATGTGATCCAGAGTACCTTAAAATATTTGCTATTGGTAACAATGGTACAAGGTATCCATTAAAAACCACTTCTTACCTAAGTCAATTTTTACCAAAACAAGCTTCCATCAATAATGTCTACGATTTTGAATATGAAATATTAAACATCAAAATAAAAGATTATGAAAATCTCAAAGGTTTTAAAGTTTATTGGTTTAATAATTTATTACAACTTCAAATGTTTGAATTATTGGTACCGAAAAATGGTAATGTACGTGATATAATCAATAAGTTATTACATAAAGTACAAATACCTGAATCAAACCTAAAACATATTTTATGTTATACTGGTTATAATCATAAATTTGAAGAAATTTTAAGGTTTGATAAACCTGTTTTACATATTCGAAATGAATGTGAAATTTTCGTAGGTGTATTTCCAGCAGAAGTTGAAGCTTTGGTACAAAATGATATAATGAGAAGATTCGTTGATGTTGATGAAATAAACCCCGAAGAAATTGAAGATTCATTTATGAAAGAAGAATACTTAAAAACAGCTGAAAACATAAAGAATCTCAATTTAATTCCAGCTTTCCATTTTCATAAACATAGTACAAATCATCATGGAGCCCCATTTATAATGATTATTTACCCTGATGAATATTTCCCACAAACAAAAGAAAGATTAAGACAAAAATTAGGTTTGGGGAGACAAGCATTTGATAAGATTAAAATAGCATTAGCTAATACTCAAGATAAAGGAGTTTACTTAGATTTAAATGATGAACAACTCAAGATATATGATAAGACTGGGACTGGTGAATTAAGTTTAGCTTTGGATCATCCAGATAGAAATCCAAAACGTCAATCACAATTTGATAAAGGTATATCCATTAAGTAATCTAAAATTCTATACTACTAAATTTTTTTGAATTTTCTTTCTCTATTCGTAGCTAGTATTTATTATCTATGAATCTCTAGAAATCTATACTATTAAATTTTTTTAATTTGTTCATTTCTCTTTCTCTTATGTCGGTGGAGCTTAATTTCCCCCTCCATGAATTTTTTTCATTACTATCTTCATCTCCTATAATATTTATAGCTGTAACATCTAACTCTTTAAATCCAATATCTCTACGGTAATTATTAACAAATTCACCACCTTTCAAAGTTTCATGACTAATTATCAAACTATCTATATCTGGTAAATATCCAGTTGGACCACAAATATCATTAATTTCATAGATTTCAAATCTTAAATTGTTATCATCTATTATAATATCCAAAAAATTAATAACTGATTGTTTTCGTACCAGAAAAGATTCTAAAACTTCTATAAATTTTTTATTTTTAAGTAATTCATTCCCAGTTATACCAATAATCATACGTTTTGAAGTTAAAAAATATGCCATTGATAATAAGATCTTATGTCCATCGTGTAAATGATCAAAAGTTCCCCCAACTGCAGTTGTATTGAATTGTTTAAATGATTTATTACAACTTGAACTTAATTCTGTAGGTGGTAATTCACAATTGATAGATGATATAGGAATTGGTAATTTTGAATTAATTAAATTTTGTTCTGTTTCTGCAATAAATATATGATTCCATTTTTTAATAAGTGTTCGATATTTATCTAAACTGATATTGAAAATAATATTTATTTGAAAATTATAATCTTCAAAATTTAATTTATTGATCTCATTTCTAATTAAATTGTAATAATTATATAAAATATCATTTAAATTTGTAACATTTGTAATTTCACATTTAATTAATAAATCTAACCTATTTGATCCTATAATTTTGGGGATTGTTTGTTTAATTAAATTGTCATAGTTTGTTGTTAGTGGATTGTTTATTATTATTACTGGATTGGGCATTTGATATTATGAAGTTAGTTGGTTGTTCTTTTGATAAGATAGTTTGATGCGCGAGAAATATATAATTATTGCAGAACATGTCATAAAGTTAACTAATTCGTAAACCAACAAAATAATAATATTTTATTATTTGATTTCATTTAACTATATACTTTCATCAATTTTCTAATTTGAGATAAGAGATTGAATATCAATCTCTCTTTATTTTGAAGCTGATCTATCTATAAATTGACTTTGCTCGCTCTAGCTGTCGGGGTAAATTCATCTAATTTATTAGCATAATGATTAATTACCATAATGATTAATTACTTGAACTTTCCCCACTTAGTTGGATTCGTTTTGAACATATTCACCACTATATAAATTTCAATTTGCAAATTGACATGATTTAGTTGGCATTTTTGCATTGAATTGAATATCCTATGTCAGGAATTGAGCAGAACATTATTCAAATTATCATGATACTCTTAGCTTTAATAGCTAAATTAGTCAAATATTTATCTTGTTGTGATACCTTGTGACAATGTCATCGTCATTAACAACATTACATTCCCCATCTATTAAATGGAAAACATCAATGTTCTAAAAAAAGCAGCTATAGACGACATAAGTGTTTGGATATGAACTTTGGCTAAGGGGCGATCCCATGGTGTAATTGATAATCACATTGTCTAATTTGTTTAGCCGGAACACGTATTTAATTTTGTTAATCAAATACGGTATGACACCTTCTGAGAAATTTGGCATTCAGTTAAAGTATTCAATACAGTATAACCAAATATTTGTGAACAAATTTCAATCTTGTATATTCAACATATTGGATTTACTAAAAAACTGATTATTTACTTAGTTACTTACATAGTATTTACTATTTACTTGTTTACCATTTACGTACTCACTTCTTGTAGTGTATGCTTCAGTTCGATATTGAATTTAGTAGTTCGTAACCTCTCTCCAAAGCTTTGTTTCAAAAATTAATTTTGTGTTCTTCAAAAAAGTATTTTGTGTATCTTTCTGAAACCTAAAGACAGTGAGTAGGGCTACAGCCCTTTGGAAAGAATCCGTACCACAATAATAAATTCATAATATTTCAACTTCTGCTTGTTATGCTGAAATTGCAATTTATAATGAATTATTGGGGATCTGTATTCTAATTATCGTAACGACAAAAGGCTAAAACGTCTTGATTGATTTAGAAAGTGGTTCGAGTTTGATCAACAAAATTTAAAATCTAAGTTTGAGAGGACGAAAGACAAAGGATTCGATTAGCAATCCTTATGAAGGTTTAGGTCCATTAATCGAGAATTTGACTACTTATAGCATGCTTACAGGAATAAGTGTGAGTTCAAATAAATGTATTCGCATAGATGCAATGAGTTGTGGCACTCTCTTTTCATGGCATCTTAACAATTCTTATATCAATTTGATTCTCTATCGTTTTAGTTCTCGTACGTGTTATCGTCTATTAAGAACACTAATAACTAATGTTCTGTTCCAAGGGGTAGAGACTCGATAGCTTATATTAGAAACTGATATTTTGTACTAAAGTACAACGATGATGTTTATCTATATATTAAAGTAACCAAGCTGCTTGGCTTCTTGTGATAGCATCGTACGAAGGTCGCACCAGCACAAGCCCATAGCTAGCGAGAAAAAAAAGAAAATTGGACCTAAAAAAGTTTTTCCTATACCAATTTTCATGGTCCTGCACATTGTTTTGCTATATTTTTTATTTTTTCTAAAAAAAGAATTGAAAAATTTTAACAACTTTTGAATCTATCATTCATAACAGTTTATTTGAAGTAAGAATTATCAACACAACAAGAATTTTACTAAAAATTTTATAACAGTATGTAAAGAATATTAAGGTCAGATTGGTTTACAAATGTTTGAGGAATTCATTTACTGATCAAGATATCCAGATTTTTCTGAAAATGGTACTAACTTAGTTTAGAGATGTTGATGGAAAAAAGTACTAGACGTCAAATTCATGAAGCTTTATTCAGTGACGGTTGCCTTGTAGCAGCAAAAGATTACGAATGTGATCACCCAGATATTCCAGTCAAAAATTTATATGTCATTAAAGCTTTACAATCATTAACTTCAAAAGGATATGTCCACACTCAATTTTCATGGCAATATTATTATTATACCTTAACTGATTCAGGAGTAGAATATTTACGTAATGAATTAAACATTCCAGAAGGTATCTTACCATTAACTCGTTTAAAGGCTGCTCCTGCAGAACGTAAAAGTAGTAGACCAGCTGGTGGTATGAGAAGAAATTATCCAAGAAGAGCTAGAGAATAAGGAATTAATACATTTTGTTCACTTTTAATATAATAAGCAGTGGTTTGTTGTTTAGAATTTTGTTAATATTCAAAGTTTATCATTGGATTAGATGAGTTGGAACGAGGGATATTGAATATGTTTTATATAATTTTTATATAGCGATTTGATATAAAATTTAAATGGTTATTAACGTCAGATTTTGTAGATTTGTGAACAAATAGAGAGTTAAGCAAGGAGATACCGTATCAGATAATTTTTATGTTTTTGTTTTGACCAAAAGTAGACGTATTGAGTATTGATTGTGATTAGGTTATGCTGGAATCATCAAAGGACTTTGAAAAGACCTTCAATCTAAGGGAAAAGAGATAAGAGCATTTTCCATCTACTCAACTAAATTTGTTCGTTCATTACTTGAAATATTTAACCTATTTCCATTTAAACCAATTATTATTCTTAGCATGTTCTTTCAATTGTTGTTTCAATATAGAATCTTCCTCTTGTAATTTAGCAATTTCATCTTCTAATTCAGCTGTTTTATTGACTTCTTCAGCATTTACTTTCAATAATTCTTCAATTTGGTGTTCTATAGAAGTTGGTAAATCATTTGAGTTGTTTTCGCTGGTTTTAGTTTCTAATTCTTCAATGTCTTGTTGTAGTTGTAAAATTTGTTGATTCAATTCATCATTTTCATTTATTAATTCAGGTAATGAAATCTTTAAGTCAATCATTTTTTGAACTATATCGATGTGATTGTGATTTAGATTTACAAATTTGAAATCCAACTGTTTTAATTGTTTTCGTAACTTACCATTTTCTTGTTGATAATGTTCTATATCTTTTAATTTTAATTCTTCATCTTTACAACATTGATTAAATTTTGATTCAAATTTTACAAGTTCTAGTGGGTCTATGTTTATTTTCATTGAATCAAAAACTAAGTCATTGAGTTTATAGTAGTCATGATCGTTTATTGTTGGTATGGAACTTGATGATTTTCTTAATAACGAAAATTTACTATTGTTGGTGGTTGTAGGGGTAGTATCTTTAATATATTTTGGATCAACGTAAATATTAAATAATTTATCTTTTAAAAATTCTAGTAGTTTATCAAAATTTAAATTTATTAATTGTTGTTCATTTTGAATCATTAAATTAACTGCAAATTTCAAAATTGATTCCATACCTTGGGTTATAACAATATCATAAATCCTTAAAACAATATCTAATGGAAATTTATAAGCAAAAAAAGTTAAAAACCATTGACTTGCATACATTGAAGATTTAATCCCCAGTCTTACTAAGTGATTATATAATGTTGGAGAATATTTTGCCAATAAACAATCAAATTCATAAAGTAATAAATGTAATCCTTTCATTTCGGGACAAAATAAATCTCTTAATTGATATTCTTTCATTAACATCACCAATAAACAAAAACATTCACTTTCATCCATATTCATTATCAATGGAACTGCAATAAAAATCATACCTTGAGTATACCCAACATCAGGATCATATAAAGAATAAGCTTTTATAACATTAAATAATTCATTTGCTTTATCTGCACTCTCTAAATTTGTGAAAAAACTTGTTCTTGTTAGGTCTCGTTTAATAGCTTTTTCATGTATTGAAGTTTCTAATTTCAATGATCTATAAAAATCTTCTAAATTTGAATCTTTTGATTTTGTAACTATTTGCCATATTATACCTCTTATTTCTTTGGGTATTCCCTGGTTTATTAAATTATTAAGCTGTTCTGATTTGTTATTCACTATAAAATCGTAGTTATCCACAACTAAAGTCCAGAATTCCCAATCAATATTATATTCCGTTTGATATGTTCCTACAGTATTTTTTATATGATTAAAAGTTGTCTTTATATTTTCATACCCATTTTCAATTGATTTTTGAGCAATTGAAGTCTTATCATTAAACTTTATTGATAGAATATTATGCTTCGATTGAAGTAAATAGTTTGAAGTTGATTTATCATATGAACTTTGTACTGAATTTATATTACTTGAGTTTATTTGGTGTGAGTCGTAATTTATGGGTGAGTCTAAGTGTAGTATTGTTTGAATTGGCTCTCTTGATGGTAATTGTAAATTTCCATTTTCTCCGGTGGTCGTTACGACAACTTCTTCTTCTGCCATTTTTTTGGTTGTGGTTGTAAAATTAATTTGATATAGAACTTATGATTTAAGATAAATTAAATATAGAATATTTTATTTCCGAATTCTGACATGTCGTGTCAGTTTGCAAAATGTTTCAGACATTAAAACAATACACTGGTTTTTACTAGCTAATCTGGTGAAGTAATTATCATTATTAGCAAGTTTTTATACCATTAAAATACCTTTCGATACCATTAGGCTAGGTATCCTACATTTCTCTATGTATAATTTTACATTTAGAATAAATGTTGATTTTAGGAAAAAAAAATTAAAAAGTACAATACTAAAAGAAATAATGTTTATTTATTTATTTACAGATTTAATTAGAAGAAATCCAATGATAACCATCACCATCATTTATACTAATCATTTGTTGTACTGGCATAAATTCATTGATTGGTCTAACAACTTCATTCAAATGAACACCTAATTCATTGGAAGAGTTACTAAGAATATCAGCATCACTTGTACAACTATAATCTTCATTATAAGAACTCAAAATATCAACATCACTAATAGGACTTTGTGGTTGTTGAACTATTTTGGTAACTGGTTCTACTTCTTCAATAATTATTCCACCACTAATGTTTTTCTCTTTACATAATTTCTCCAATCTTTCTCTATCACAATTTGGAAAATGAATTCTAATAACATTTGAGGATTGAATGTATTTCAATGGTAATTCACCTAAATCAAATAAATTAATTAAATCGGATTTGAAGCTTTTTAATTTCATTTCAAAATTTTTGATACTAAAAATCATTTCATGAAATATTTCTTCCGAAAGTATTGTTTCATTTGGAATATTAAAATTAAAATTTATTGGGAAATCCATAAAACAACTCTCAATTTCCACAGATTCTTTAATTGGTGCTGATGATTCAATTTTAGCTAAACTTGTAATGATATGATGATTTTTAGAAGTTAATGATAAGTTCAATAATAATTTTGAATTTATTTTTTGATTTATTTGTAATGAATCTTTTGTTTTATAGATCTGATATTTTTCTCTTAATTTAGTAAATAATATTTTATAAGTATTTTTAACATTTTGTTGATAAATTTTTAACAGGTAATTGTTTTGATAAATTTGTGAAAAATTATGATATATAAATCCATGATTTAATAAACTTAAAATTTTTGATTTTTTAAAAAATTTTAAATTTTTAATTGTGGTTGAATGAAATTTTCTTTTAAGTTGTGGTTGAAATTTATAATTCCAAGTTGGTGAATATGTAAAATTTTGTCTTCTTGTTGTTGTTGAAAATTGACGAATAAATGGTTTAAAATTTCTACCTTGATTTACTGGCACTGGTATATAAGCTGGTTGATGTTGATGTTGTGATGGTTGTTGAACATTTTGACCAAATTCTCTGTGGTTCTTATTTTGTTGTAATTCACGTTGTAAATTTTCAGATAATTCATTTAAAGCTCTTTGTATTCTTTTAGAAATTTCTCTTGTTCTTATTGAGATTTGATTTGTAAATTTATAAATGTTCATTGTAAATCAAGGTGTGGAAATGAATAGATAAGATAGTGGGGTAAAAAAAAATTATTGAATATGTAGTAATATAAACAATTTGAATCGAATTAATATATACTGGATCAGGCGAATTAAATCAAATAATGATAATCTATATAATTAAATGAATAAATACAAAATTTAGATGAATAGTTGGTTGTAAAAAAATGAAGTAGTAATGAAGTAGATAAGAAAAAAAAAAACTTATCAAGAAATGTTTTGTTGATCTTTCTTACTTTTAATTTTTTAATCTTAAAATAAAAATATTTGAGGGATATTACACAAAATTAAAAAGTAATGATTCACTTTGAAGTAACTCAATAGGAGAAATATTTAAACTTACAAAATTAATAACAACAATGAAAAGAGTAGGGTCGTAATCAAACGGTACTTTTAATTGAAATTGTTAAGATCAAATCCAAGATCTGAAGTAAAATTTCGAAAATTTTTAATATTTAATGCTTCAAAAATAAAATTCAAAACGCATCCGTTTTTCGGTTAAGTCAGTTGGTAGCTATACCTCTATAAAAATGGTTTAATATTTTGAAGCTTTTTATTGATTGGCTCCAAATCAGGAGGTGTATTGTAATAATAGATGTTTTAGGTTCACTTCAAGCTTAAGACTATTTTGAAAATCCTTATAATCTACATAATAAGTATTGGTGTCTGCGTCAATACACATTACTTAAAAGAACTAGCCACGGCATTCATAATTCTAAGGGTCTTCTGTCTTTTCTTGATACTTCTAATTTTGTAATTGTTTGTGAGAGCTATTAAATTCAGCTTTTGGACTGACTTGTTTTAATATTGACTTAATCGCTTGTATAATAACGTGATCAAAAATTAATAAATATCGGCTGCAAAAAAGTTCGAATTTTGAGTTTGTGTTTCGAAGATAAAATATATTAACACCAGATTCAACAAAAGTTTTAATTATATCGTGTTAACGGAATTTAAAATTTCAAAACAATACAATTTAGAGAAGAAACCAGTAAGTGCACTAAATAAATATTCATTCTATCATTAAAAAGTAATATAAAAGGTAAAAAATAAAAAAAGTCAAAGATATCAAAACCTAAATTAAATGGAACTGAATAAAATGTAAAAATCGAAACCTGAAATAACTAAACTTTTCTTTTCATCTTCATAAATCATCACTTTATTTTTAAACATTGATTTGTTCATCCAATACATCATCAAATATTAAATCAAAATTAGTTGAGTTTAAATCATTTAAATTTGTGGAACTAGTTTTATTATTCAAATTTTGTAAACTTAGTAAACTTGTAAAATTCCAATTATTTAATGACTCTTTATTTAAATTGTTACTATTATTATTATTATCTAATTTTATCTTTTTATATTTTGGAACTTCTTGATCCTCTACTTCTTCTTTTATTTCTTGTTCAATTTCAAAATTTGGATGATTGTTATGGTGGTGATGATGACTTTGGTGGTTGTGATTATGATTATCGGCCATTACTTCATTATGTAATGAATTCAAACTTAATATAGAAGATGGTGATGTTAACATTGAATTTTCATTTGTTGTATTTAATGAATTTTGGAAAAAAGTTGATGATGAATTTGATATTAAATTATTGTAATTATTATAATTATTATTATTTTGTTGACCACTTATTAAAGAATCAAATAAATCTTTACTATTATGATTTGTAGTTGGTATATTATTTAATAAAAAACTATCTATTATTTCTTGTTTGATTTTAGATTTATCATTTGAAAAATTATATTGTTGTTGATCTATTGAAGTTGTTGATTGTATTGGATGTGATTTTGATTGTTGTAATGGTGGATAACTAAATATATCTTCTTCATTTTCAATTGGTGATTGTACTAATGATTGTGGTTGTGTTGGAAATTTTTTTGGGTCGTCTTGTTTTTTCGTTATATTTAATTCACTCCCCTCATTATCGTTTTTAAAATTTAATTTTTCTAGATTCTCTTTAATTGGTTTTAATTCATTTTCAAAATTTTCAAATCTTTTATTATTATTTAATATTTCATCTAAATTAATCAGATTTGGTAAAATATAATTCATAATTTCTTCCAATTTTGTTAATTTATTTTCAACTTCTGTTAAATGAGCTCTTGTTAATGGTGATCTTATAGTTCTTGGACTATATGAACAATTCCAATTATGTTGAATACATTTTGAACAACGTGGATATTCTTTTGAACATTTTAATTTTCTTTTTCTACATGAATCACAAGCTTGTTCAATATTTGGTGAGGAAGTTGTAGTAGTATTTGATTCATTATTCGATGGTTGTGATTGTTGTTCCGTTATTTTGTTCAATTGATTATCAAATTGTGACTCCATTTTTGGTGAACTTATGAAAGATCTTTTATAGTTAATTCAATGGCTATCACAAAGTCTTATTTCCTTTTTAAAAGATTATAAATTGAAATTTGGTTGATATTATAGTTGATGAAAAATTAAACGGAAATTATGGAATATGTAAATTTCAATTGATAATATATATATAACCGTCTGAAAAATTTATGTAGACCTAAATTTTAATATATTTATTTAGTTATTTATTTGTTTTAATTCTTTTAATATTAATAGTAGAAATTTGAAACCCCTAGAATCAAATTTTAATTAACAAATTTAATTGGGAATAGCAATCCTTAAATGTAAAAATATGTAGTATTTTAAGATAAATAAAAATATTGTAAAAATTGACAGGTAGAAGTCTTTTACCTAGTTAAATTGTTTACTGTAATAGATAACTGAAATTGAAATTTATCTAAAAAAAATAATTGAAATTGTATTTGAATATATGGTTTTAGTTGATATTCTTAAAAATTGAAATTATTTTGAAAAATATTGAAAATTTGATTTGATTAAATAAAATAAATTAAAATTAAAAATTAAAAATAAAAAAATAATAATAAAACAACAGAAACACAAAAATGTAAATTATTAATACACAAAATATTAATATTCTACTAATAAAAAGTTGAACTTTATTTTTATATAAAATCTCAATTTATTATTAGAGATATTATTATTAGTAAAAAGTTTTGGTTAGAAGTTCGTAAACATTTTATTTTACTGCAAAAGAACAATTAACTGAAAGTCAAATAATCATATCATCATCCAATTTTATCTTTAGATTTATCAATGAAATAAATCTTATGTTATTTCATGATTATCAAACAATCAAATTAATCTAAAACATATAAAGATTAACAATTTAATTTAGAAACAATTTAGTAATAATTAAATAAAAAAAGAAATCATATGGTTATTTAACGTTGATCTTTTTCAATCGAAAGATTTTAAAGATTTTAAAACAATTAAAAGTAAAAAAATTTCCTTGATTAACCTTAAAATTTATAGTATTTTTAAAAAAATCCCCTATCTATCAAATAGATAAACTCAATTTGATGCTTGAGTTGTCTGAATTGTTTTGAGTAAAAAGCTCATGTTAATTCGCTACGATTGTTTTGTTTAGTCAATTGAGATATAATAATCTCAAACTTTAATATTATTTGCTCAAATGTTAATTAATAATTTTAGTTAAAAGAAAATTCAAAAGAGGGGAAATTTTTTGTTGGAAATTAATAATTTTAATTTTTTAATTTTTTTTATTTTTGATTTTATTTCCAATTTTTATACTTCTGTTTTTTAATATTTAAAAATACAAGTAAGATCTTATTTACGATGTAAATCCAATTTGAAGCAATTAAAGTATTTTTAAAGGAATAAATTGTATTGTTACCTTCTTATCAACTTGTATTTCCAAATTCATATCAATTTGTTGCAATCTTACAAAAACGTTGTTGTTACAACAAACTTTTTTTTTTTTCTTCTTTATAGAAATAAATTAAACTTTTAAAATATTTCGGAGTTTTTTTTTTGTGTAATTTTTAATTGATTGTTTTAGATTTTAAAGAAATTTAAATTACTCAAATTATTAAAGATCGGTGATATACGATATTTCAACCTTGAAAAACAATTAAAAGCGATTTAAGGCAATTAAAATCTAATAGTAATAATTGGTATCTTATTGAATGATATTTATCAAGATTATAGATGAGCTTCAACTACTCTCAATTTTTTCTAATGTCAAAAGGGGTGAATGGAGTTTGAGGATGACATGATAATCAATAAACCATCAATTTGTAGTGAAAACTTTTACTACTATCAATTTAACAATCTTAATCTTAAATTGAAAAGTTGTGACCAAAAATAGATGATGATAAAAATTTTAAAGAGTGAAGAATAAAATTTTTTCTCATGTTTCGTAATTTTCGATAGGGGATTAAACACCGAAAATTAGAATTTATATGAGCAAAAGTATAGCAAATAATTTTTTTGGTCTACTAAATTAAGCATTAATTAGTGGTTTAAGGTATGCATCATGAAATGATGAAGGGACCAAGATTTTATCTGCAAAGGTTAAATTAAATGAATTCGGCTTCAAAGTAAAAAATCAGATAAACTTGCTATAATTAAAGTAATATTGGAAAAGCTAAAGTGAATAAGTAAATTGACATTAAGTTAAATATCAAATCATACAAGTAAGCAATATTTTGTCATTTTTAATTATTAAATTATTAAATTTATGTATTGTTTGTTTAGTTTGCATATACTATTTATTCCCTAGTTTATTATAATAAAAAATTAATCCGAGACATTATTATATTTTTTTTTCTTGTCAAAATAATTTTTCCGTGATCTTATACATGAAAAAAGAAAAAACAAAATGCATAAATGTTAACAAGACCATTTTATTAACTTTTTAAAACCTATTTAATTGGTTTTTAATTCTGATTTAGAATTTGAGATACCCGATAAGTAAAGTGGGATGATTTATAATTAATAAATTGATATAATTTATTTAAACTACATTTATGTCTGATTGTTGAACGATCTCGGTTTTATTGTTTGCTTCTAAATGATTATTTGTCTTTTTAAATTTTGTGAATTGAATTAGAGTTTGATTTTAACATTTGTGATACTAAACTTATTCAGTTGATTTGTTCGATTTTAAATTTATTTGAAATGCCCTTGATTTAGATTGTGTTTAATAAGAAACTTTGTATTGGGGTACGGGTGTTGAATTGTATATAGTAAGCATGAACATTTTGAGCTTTAAAATATGTAAAATTTATGGGTAACTTATAAAAAGGGCTAGCCGATAGTGCTTTTTTTTTGGATTCAAATAGTGGTTCAAGTATTTTTAAAAGTTCTGAGGAATTTGTAAATTTTTTAGAATTGAGTTTATAATGTTTTGCGTCAAAATGAACAGAAAGATGTTTAAAAAACATTTTATAATTAGTAATTACATTAAAATCGTTTTTTAGCGAAATTTAACAAATTAAACTAGAAAAGCAAATAATTGTTCTAATTTTTGACGTATAAAATTTTAATTTGATTTTGAGCTAATATACATAATGCTTTTAACAAGTTTCAAAATTTTGCAACATTAACCTAAAACAATTAGTGATACGGCAAAAAAAAAAAAAAAAAAAAAAAAATTTTTTTTTGTACAATAGAAAAAAATTGAGCAGATAGCCACATGAGTATATTTTAGTACTGAATGAACAAATCTGATACCCGTAAATTGACTTATTAGAAATTTAATTAACTATATAAATAAAAATTAATACATTAAAATGTTCAAATTTCAATTCATGTTAAATACAACAAATTAATTGAAATAATATTTAATATTTTGTTCCTGAATAAATATTATTATTATTATTTGATTTTATTATTGTTGTATTATTATTAGATATCTTCAATTTTGATCTTAATTACACTACTCAATATTTAATCTTATTATATCATATATTAAGAACAATGAATACTCATCATAAGATCTTGTGTTTATTAACATTTCTTTTTTTTTTAATTCTCTCTCTCTCTCTCTCTCTTTTTTATGAATTATGTGGAGAAATACAAATTTTGAATAAATAGTAAACACATATAATTTCAGTTGAATATATATGGCTACGCTAATCATCAATGAGTAGCAATTAAATCAAATAATGAATCTGGAAATTTGTATAGTTATAATAANTTTTTTTTTTTTTTTTTTTTTTTTTTTTTCTACTTACTTAATAAAAAATTTGAAATTACATAGTAAATAAATAGTAAAAAGTTAAACTATTAATAATAAAATTTTCCCCATATTTTTTATTATTATTAATTATTATATTTTGTTCATTCATCTCTTTTAATAAAAATATCATTCAATTTTAAATTGATATATGTATTATAAGATTCTCAAATTGTTTCATTTAAAGATATATAGAAAACAAGAACAACTTGGATTCAATAATTTGATTAATTTTGGAGACAAAAAAACTAAAACCATTTTTTGTTTTAAAATATTTTAAATTTCGGTATTTCTTTTTTTTTTTATTATTACAAAATTTTTTTTCTTCTTTCTTTTTACTATAATAATATTAATAAACAAAATAATATTTTTTTTTATCATACAACAAATTATTAAAAAATAATATCAATAATTTATATCAACAACACTTTTATTATTAATTTTATCTTTACTATTACTATTTACTATTATTTCATTCATTCATTCATTCATTCATTCATTTATTGAGAATTTTAAGTTTATTAAATTTATTAATTACTAATTATTAATCTTCATTGTATTATTATTATTATTATTTTTATAAAAATATATCATTTATATCATCAACATTTTTAATAACTACCAGAAAGCAAATATAATATATACCTAATTTAATAAATATTAATAATGAATAATATAATACTAGATCATAGTATAAATAAGAATAATAATCATTATCATCAACAACAACAACAACCATCATCACAACAAATAACATCTCATACTCCACAAAACTTATTATCATCATCATCATCTTATTTAAATGATTTATCACAACAACAACCACAACAAATACATTCTGATAATATAAATAATAATAATAATACTACTACTACTAATACCAACAACAACAATTTATCACCTGATTCTAATAACTCATCAATATCATCATCATCAACAAAGAATAAAAGAGATGGCACAAGACCTTATAAATGTCCTCATTGTGATAAAGCTTTTCATAGATTAGAACATCAAACAAGACATATAAGAACTCATACAGGAGAAAAACCTCATATTTGTAAATTTCCTGGTTGTTCAAAAAAATTTAGTAGATCTGATGAATTAACAAGACATTTAAGAATTCATACAAATCCAAATTCAAGAAAGAATAAAAAAAATGAAAAAGTTAAAAATGAAATTATATTTAAAAATAAACTGATATTACCTCAACCAAATTCTTCTTCACCTTCATCACCTCCATCACAACAACAACAACAACATAATAATAATAATAGTAATAATAATAGTAATAATAGTCCTCCTTCATCACCTTCAAGTTCAACTTCTTCATTAATAAAACAAGAATTAAATATTAATTATAATAATGATAATAATAATAATACCATCAGTAATAATCAACCTAATATCACTTTATCACCACCAAAAAATACTCAACCATTAACTCCATCTCATACTCCACTTTTTAAATCAAATCTAAAACCAAAACCTATTGATACCCCCAATTTTTTTACTCCTCAAAATTCAATTATTAAAAATAAATCATCAGATTCTTTAACAATGAATAAAAATCCTTCAAGTATTGATATTTTAGCACTGGCAGCAAGTCAAGAATTAGAAATTATGGAATCATCAAAATCTTTACCTTCTTTAGTTGATCATTTTGGTCAACAACAACCACCACCATCATCATCACAAAAATCATCAAATTCATTATTAAATCATAATCATAACCATAATAATAGTACATCAAATTTTCAATTTACTAAAAAGAATTTCTTACCATTACCAAATAATCAAAGTTTTGAAAATTTAGAATCATCAAAATCTTTACCTTCGTTAGTTGATCTTTTTGGTCAATCAGGTGTATCAAAATTTATACCAAATAATAATGATTTTAATAGAGAAAAAGTTTCATTTCAAATTAATGATAATTTACAATATTTATCAAATGTTGCAACAAGATTTTCAACTATATCAAGAATGACACCATTAGAACAACCAATTGCAATAAATAAAAAAAATACTCATATATCACAAGATTCAGATATTGATTATTTACATCAAAAATTAAAAAGATCAAGACCTAATAGTCCTAAATTTTATCAATATGGGAAGTTTAATAATAATGGTAATAATAATAATAATATTAATACTTTACCAAATTCACCTATTATGGGATTATCAACAAATTCAACTCCATTAATGTCAACTCATAATAGTAGTACTAATTTAAAAGCAATGGGACCAGGATAAAAAAAAGGAGATTTGTATTATATACGAAATAATATAATTTAATAATATTAATCTTTAATTTTAATATTTTACATGTTTTAAATTTATTGTAGTTTTCTAAATACCTACTGACCAAATTTCATTTTCATCTTCAATTCTATCACTATATAAAGTTTCTTCATCTCCTCCTTGTTCTATTCTTTCTCTTTCAACATTTGCTAATCTTATTGCAACTCTTTTTGTATAATCACCAATTGATCTAGGTACAATTGAAGTTCCAACAATGGTTTTAATTTCTGATTGATTATTAAACCATTCATCAAATACCACTAAATTTTCATCAACAATACTAAAAATATCAAGGTATGCTTTTTCAGCTGCTAATTTTATTGGAATAATTGGATCACGTACTGATGCAAAAACACTTGGTACGATAAAATCAAAATATTCTTTTGGTATAGTTATTTTATGAGCAACAGTTCTAATAACAATTAATGATAATCTTTTTGTATCTGGTGATGATGAATTTGGTTGAATTATAATTTTTGATAATTGTTTGAATAAATTTTCATTATTGTTACCACTTAATAAAATTTTACCGATTGCAATAGTTGCATTATCACTAATATAAGCATTTGATGATTCAGAACACCTTATTACAAATTCAATGACATCTTCATTATCTTTTATTAAATCAGGTGCATATTTTAAAAATGAATTAATTGCCAAAATGGAAAATTTACTTTCACTTACTAAAACTTTTTTTTGTAATAAACTTGTCGTTTCTTCCTTTGTCAAGATATTGGCCAATGAACCTAATAATTTTGCAGAAGATATTGAATCAATACTTTCTTCTTCAACTATTGATAATAAACTAGATTTAGAACCTTCATTTAAAAATTCACCTTTTTGTTCAACTACTGCTAACATACCTTGTAACATAGATGCTTTTACTCCTGAATCTTCTGTTGTTTTTGCAGTAGATACTAATTCAGTAATTAATGGATCAACTCTTGGTTGATGTTTAATTAAAGTTGATAAAGCAATAACAGCTCTTTTTCTCAAAGTTTCATTTGATGAATCCCCCAATGAACGTACAAAAGTTCTTTGTAATTGTGGAATAAAAGGTCTTAAAAATTGTGGAATTTTAATTAATAAATTATTTAAAGCAAGAAGAATTGCAGATTTAATATTTGATGCAACTTTTTCACCAACAACTCTAATTAATGGTCCAGTTAAAGTAGTTGCTAAAGTTCTTAAATTATCAGATGGTGTCTTTTCAATAATATCTGCTATAGCCAAAGCTGAAGATTCTCTTTGATCTGAAGTACCATACATTAATCCATGTAAAAACACAGGTAATATACAATTCGGACCTTTTGGTAATGCAAATCCATGCACTGAAACACCAGTTAGATTTAATGCTTGAGCTGATGGTTTGACTAATCTCTCTAATATTTCTTTTGGTTGTTGTTTTATTAATGAAGTTAATGATTCCATTGAGCCTTTAACCACTTTTGACGATGGGTCACTTAAAGATAAAATCATTTGGAAAACAATATCTTCTAAATACATTGAATAATCTAAAGTTGCATGATCGAAAAACATTCCTAATTGTGCAAATATAACTTCTCTTATTTGTGGATCTTCATGTTTCATTAACGCTAATAATTGTTGCATCAATAAATGTGCACCATCATCTTCAACAGATAATAATACTTGATTAAATTCTTCTGATATGTCTTCATCATTATTTATTATAGCATCAATTAATGTATTTAATATAACTGATAATTTCTTATATAATGCTGTACCTGCAACTGAAGCTAATGAAGCTAATGCCAAAGCATCTACTGGTGGTTTTAATAACGATGGTAAAGTAATTGGGAAAATTATATCTGATTTTGAAGCCATTAATTCTTTTAAAGCCATTAATGAAGTTTCTGAAGAATTATTTAATTCAGAAAGTAATTTTGGTATTATTTCATCAATAACAACTTTACCAATTTGTTCATATAATTGTTCAAATGCTTGAGCTGCTGCATTTCTTGTTGGTTTATCTTGTTTAATTAAACCATCGTAAATAATTTGAATGAAAGTATCTTGATATGTTGTCAAACCTTCTAATGAAGTTGATTTAATCAATTCTGTTAATGCCATACATGCACCTTCTTGATCTTTAGCATTTTGTATAGATGGTAATAATTGTGGTAATGCATTTGCACCAACACGACGAACCATATCACCTAAAGTATGAGCAGCAATAGTTCTTTGAGTTTCATCATCTGACGCTAATTTTGTAACAATTATTGAAGTTAATGAAGGTAAAATTTCTTTAACGGTTCTTGGAGTGTTTGAAACAAGAGCTTTCCAAATATCAGCACTTGCATTTCTAACCATACCTGCAACGTCTGAACGACAAACAAATAATGATGCCAATATTCTATCACGTCTATCTTGACCCAATACATCTGCCAAAGTTTTGTTAACCATTTGATCTTCAATAAGTTCATTTTTACCAGAAAGACCCGTGATTTGAAACAATAAATCTCCTGTAAGTTCCAAAGAAGAAAGACGAATACGATATGATGAATTGGATAATCCAGCTTCTAATTCTGGTAGTAATAAATCAACTGCCTTTTTAGCGTAATTTTTAACAATTAATCTACCCGCTCTCAAAGCAGTTTCTCTTATTTCTTCATCTTGATCAGCTAAACCATTTAAAATTGGTGGAATAATTCTATTTAAATATGGTGAAAATTGTGAACCAAAACAAACTGGTAAAAATAAAAGCAATGGCATGAAACCAGCTCTAATAGCAGCTTTTGGTGATGTTGAAGATGATATAATTGATGGTAATAATTCTTCTAACTTGTTAACACCAAGACCACATATAACTTCAGATAATGCTTGAGCAGAACCAAGCCTATCACCAGCTTTGGTTTCATCTTGTAAAGTAGCAATTAATTTTGGAATTAAATCTGGGAATTGATCTTCACCTAATTTTTCAACTAAAGAACCTAAAGCTCTAGCAGCTGTTGATCTTGTTGCTGGAACTGGATCAACCATTGCAAATTCTAATTCCTCAACTAGCTCGTTCAAGTACGGTTTTAAATCTTTAGAATCAACTAAAATCGCCATATTACCAACAATTTGACAAGCTTTTTTCTTGGTGGATGCAGATCTATCTTTCATTGCACGATGAATAACGTGAATTATTAAAGCTAATGAAGAACTATCAATATAATGAACGAATTGGGTTTTAGTTAATTTATCTAAAGCTTCATTTAAATGTTTTGTTGGATCACCAATAGCATTGATTAAATAAGGAACAATTTGTTGAATTTCTGGATTTCTTATAACCTCACCAAATCTTTTAAGGGATTGTTCAGCAGCTTTTCTAACTTCTTTATGAGTATCATTTAAAACACCAACAATTTCTGGGATAATAATTGATAATGAAGCTGATAATTGTTCTGGATCTAAATAAGCCATAGCACCTAATAATTCAACTGAACCCTTTTTAGATCTCCATGCTATTTCATCAAGATTTGATATAGCTAATGGTATTAATTTTTTAACACCAAATGAAGTTGTATTTTTCATAATTTCTTTTGCTGCATCATCAGTAGCAACTCTAACTTCATTTTGAACATCACCAAGATTTTTTAAAATGGTTGGTAAAATTTCAAATACAAATGGTTCAAAAAATTTACCCAATGACCTAGAAAGTGCTTCAAATACTAAGGAAACAGCTTCTCTTTTTGTACCATTCTTTTTATCATCGGAAGCATCTGTTAAATTTCTAATGACATCAAATTCAGATAATGCTCTAACTCCATATCCTTTAACTAAACCAGCAATACCATAAGCAGCACCTCTTCTCTTGGTTAAAGTTTTGCCATCGAATAATTTTTCAAATAATTCATCAAATTGATTTGGTAATTCTTTCTCAAAAGATGGAACTAATGGTGCGATACATTCAGAAACTGCAAATTGAACATTTGGTGTATCTAAAGATTTCATCAATCTGTCATATATAACTTTTAATCTTGGATCTGACCCTTTCAAATGACTTGCTAATGAACCATACAAGACAACAACTGATTCTTTAATATTCTTCGACTGTAAACTTTCCTCAAAAATTTTGATCAAGTTTTCAACATTTGAAGCACCATGGACTTTAATTGCTTCAATACCAGCATCTTGAAATTGTTGACGTACATGTTCATCTTTATCACCTAGAGCTTCATCAACCAAAAATTTAACTAATTTTTCAATATCTGATGATTCTGTCAACAGTGGAACTAAAAATTTCAAAGCAAATGCAATAGTTGATCTTTCTTCCCAACGATCTCTTTGATCAATTGTTGATTTGATAACTAAACCAAATTCATCTAATTTTGGAGCTGGTGGATTTTTCTTTTCTATGTAAAAATTGAAAAGCTCTTCTACTTGTAAACCTGTTTGTAAAGCAGCATCTCTATATGCTTGTGCTACCGATAATCTTAAACCAGAATCTTTTAAACCAAACAATTCCAACAAGTTTGTTGAGTCAGGTACTGTTAATGAATTATCTTCCCATATAGTTTGAGCAAATTCTCGGCAATTGTTATCGGTATCAAAAGTTTCAACAAATACTTCTTTTGAATATTTAGATAATTCAAATTCTGAATCTAATCCTTCCAATATTGTGGATCTTACAAAAACATATGGTGAAACAACATTACTCAATAACAATTGTAAATCTTCATCTGAAATATTAACAGCAATATATTGACAAAGTGATAAAAAGCATTCTTTCACTAATTTTGATTTTGATGGAATTGACATTAATGATATTAAAATTTTTAATATACTATTTCTTGGAATACTTGAATCAGCAAATAATTCAGCATGAGCGGCAACAATTTCAACACTTAACAAAAGATTTTCTTCTTCTGGGTCATTTTCAACAAACTCAGAGGTGACTGCGATTTTTTTGGAATTTTTAAAAGCAGCAACTTGTCCTAATTCTAATACTTTGATAATCAACGGTAAAATATATGATAATGAAATAGCATCTAATGGATTTTGATCACTTAAAATCTTAACACGATATAAAATTCTACCTAATAAAGATTCTAAAGGTTCTTGTTCAAATTCTGGATTTGGTAATTTGATATCATAAAGTCTTAAAATGGCAATACCAACAAAATACTTTAGATTTTCAAATCTATCACTTATTAAATTTGATAATCTCAAAAAGGTTTTAATACTTGGGAAAAAAGAACCCTCCACAAAAGCTAAATCAAGTAACTTTTTGACACTTATTGGGAACCAAGAATCAGCTCCATTATTTACAAATTTAGCTTGCTCTGCAAGTTCTTTGATTAATTGAATTGCAAAATTGACTTTGTCAACAGTTGTTTTAACTTGTGCTCTTATCTCTGATTCCTTTTTAATTTGTTCAGCAACTAATTTTTTTTCTTCTGGTGTTAATTTCTTGGTTTGTTTTAATTCTTTACTCATTTTTTCTTCCCATGCTTTTATTTCATAATCTTTTGAATTTTTATCTAATGCTTTTGGAGTTTTTGCTGTCACATCAATAACAAGTTCACCTTCTGTTCCTTGGTAAATTAATTTTGATGTTTCATCTATTGGTTCAACTGTTAAATATTCATATATTAATTTGGTGATTAATGTCATTTCTGGTTGAATGAATGCTATGGTAGCTAATGCTTTTATAGAATTTGAATTCTTGGTGGTGACACATTCATTAAATATAGTTTGATAATTTTTATTTACTAATTCTCCAATATCAATTTTATGGCCACTTCTTTGAATTAATCCAATCCAACCGCCTGTTATATTGACTTCAGGGTTATTTGCAGGTATAATTAACTTAATAGCATTTGATTTAACTTGATCAATTTCTTTTAGTTGTGTTAGTATAGCGTAAACTACACTGATTTCTTTTATGTTGTAGACTTCCCAATCAAGCTGTAAAGATTCTTCAATTATAGATTCACTTAATGATAAATTTACTTCAATTTCTTCTTTGAAACGATGTTGAGCTAATTTTTTGATTTTATATGGTACTTTTTTCCCAGTTAATACATATAACCAACCTTTTGGATCATTATATAATGCATGAGTAAACCAAAACAAATCTATAGAATCTAATTTTTCATATATTTTGGAATCTGATAATATTGATGAAGTTTTATGAGTTAATGTGAGAATGACAAATGCACAGGTTATGGTTTTGATTGAAGCAAGTGGTGATTTTTCGATGGTTGCTAAATTTTCATCAAAAACTTTTTTGAAATGTGATGATTGATCAGGTTTATGTATTGCATGACGACCATACTCATTAAACCAAACTCTTTTTAATTTTGAGTTGAACCCATTAGTGAAGGTTTTTATAACGTCATCATCAAATTTATTAATTTTGAAAATGTTGTATGCCAATACATCAACATAAGCACTCAAAGATATTTCATTTACTTCTTTGCTTATCAAAGGTAGTATAAAAGCTATAATTTTTTCTGAATCTGACTTAAAGAATGTCCTTATGAGTAATGATTTTTGATCAGCATTTGAAGTGGTTTTTATAGCTTTGAAAATTTCTTCACATAAATCTTCTTTTGAATTTTCAGAAATTAATGTTAAAGTTGTTGAAGCACCTTTCCTTATATTCTCCTTTTGAGATTTTACACCATTTATTATAGATGTTAACAATTTAGGTGATATTGTGAAATTTTTGAGGTATTTGAAAAAAATTGGTAATACTGTGAAAGCATTATCTGAAGACCTTAGTATTGATTTTTCTATAGCTGGTATTAATTTATCTTTGAAATTTGATTCATTGATTAAAGTTTCAGTACATGAACCAAAATTTTCTAGTTCAATAGTTGATGGTACTGTTTTACCTAATAATACTTGATCAATAAAAATATTCAATATTTCATTTTCGTATTGTTTCAAATCTTCAATGGCTGATGGTTTTGTAGATACTAAATCAATACATGCCATATTCAATACTCCCAATAAAGCAAATGATTTAGCTTTTATAATTAAATCCATATATGATTCATCATTTATTAAAGTATCTGCAATACTGTTTTTTGTTGCAACATTTGCAGCATTTATTATTCTATTTGAATGTCTATGACGATTTCCTTGGTATTCAATACATTTAATAAATAATTTAGATTGAATTTGAACATTTAAATCACTTAGTTGATGTTGTTTTCCAATTTCTATATTAAAATAATTAATCCATTGTAAAAAAGTTAAATTATCAGTAATTGCTAATGATGTACCTGATATTTCTTTGTTTATAAAGTCCACATAAGCTTTGTAATAGTTTTGGTTGATTTTTCCAATTTTATTTAATATATCAATTACTGCATTTCTTGACTCCAAGTCTGAATAATAATTATAAGTGTTTAATAATGCTAAAACAATTAATTTAATTTCGTTTTCTTCTATACTATTTAAATTTGATTTAATACTTTTTATGACATTTATTCTTTCTTTTCTTGAAGAACTTTGAATACCTTTTTCATAAATAGGTTTCAATTGCTCCCATGTATATTCCAGCATGAATTTTTGGGAAGGTTGTTGTCTTATGACTGTTAAAATATTTTTGGTTGTAAAAAAACTTGTCTAAATAATTTTTCAGTTCAAAAGAGAAATCAAACAAAAAAAAATTTTTTCATTTTTTTCATACTTCTTTTTTTTCTTCTTTATCAACTATAACAGTCGATGAAGATAGGTTATCTTCCGTTGCAGCAATGAATTGAAGTATGAATTTAACGATTTATATTTTGATTTGACTCAATTGAGAGACTTTATATGTTTCAATTTTGGGCGCTGTGGAAAATATCACGAACCCCCATCACCACACAATTTTAGTGATTATATATATAATCTGAGGCTGTTGTTGATACTAAAATGTAAGAAATTGTATTTATTTTAATCGAAAAATAAGGTCTCTATTAATAATATAAAAACTAAATAAAAAAATATCCAAAAAGTTAAAAGCAATTAAAATGAAATAGAAAAATTGATAACCAGTATGGACCCCAAAAAATGTAATATATATAGAGAGAATTAAAATCATAAAAAAAGTTTGATCTCATAAAGCTGTGTTTAATCACTATGTTTGAAACAACATCTATTACCATATCTACAACTTCCAAATTTTGACCAATTTGAACAAGGTTTTGATCTCCATTTTGGTGGTCTTTCAACATATTTCAATTCTTGTTCTCCATGAGCAAATTGACATTTTAAACCATAAGGACAAACACCCATTCTCATAAATGCTTGACATAATTCAGTTTTATATAATTGAGTATTTATAGGTTTTAATTTATTTTGTTGTTGTTGTTGTTGCTCTTGTTGTAATTGTAATTGTTGAAATTGTAGTTGTAATTGTTGTTGTTGTAAATTATCATCAAGTTGAGTATATTCAATTATTGATTTTTTTCTAGATTGAACTTCTTCATCTAATAAATATATTTGTTGTAATGTTGTAGAATTTAAAAATGGTTCAGGTGATTGAATTGAATTATTTTGTAGTTGTTCTTGATAATATCCCATTTGTTGTTGTTGTTGATGATGTGGTTGTTGTTGTTTCCAAAGACTTGAATTAAGTTCTTGTTGTTGAGATAAATAATAGTTTTGTAATTGAGGAGATGACGGTTGAATTGAATTAAAATTGGATTGAATTGGAGATTGTAATAAAGGTTGTAGTTGTTGTTTTGGAGATGAAAATTGTAAACTTAATGGAGATTCTTGAGAATATTGATTTGGTTGTTGTTGTTGATGGTGTTGTTCTTGATGATGATGATTATAATTAACATTAAAATTACTATTATTATTGTTTAAATTAGGAAATTGTTTTAAAGTTGGAGGAGATTGAGGTTGAGATAAATAATTGTCTAATGCAAATGATGTTTGTAGTTGTGGTTGTTGTAATTGTTGTGGCTGTTGATGATGATGATGTTGTTGTTGTTGTTGTTGTAATTGAGTTAAATCTTGTTTTATTGTTAAATAATCTAAAGAATCTGAAGATAAATAAGTATCATTTGATGAAGTTTGCCACAATTCTGGTAATAAATCATTTTTATTAAAATCTATTAAAGAATTTGAATTTGAATTTGATGAAGATGATGAAGATATTGAAGAAGTAGTCAATTTTGAATCCTTTTTACCATTATTAGTTAAATTTGTTTGAATAATTTTTGATGAATTTAATTCTTTAAAAAATAAATCATGTTTAATATTTGCATTATTATTATTATTAATTAAATTATTTGATTTAAAATTATTATTTGAATTTGAATTTATTTTATTAGAATTTTGACTTACAAATTCATTTGAGTTACTTCTAAACATCCTATGATAAATTGAATTAATAATTGTTCAAATTGAGGATCAAAATAATAATAAAAATGATGATGATTTTTAAGTTATATAAAAAAATTAAATAAAAAAAATAGTAAATAATAAAAAATTAAATTAATAAATTGAATTGAATATTTTATGGATATTAAAAATTGATTGGTATAATGATGATAATAATATTTAATACAAAATTTATAATTTTATATATATATATATATCTTAAAATTATAAAAATTGATATGGTTAAAGGAATGAAAAGATATATATAAATTTAATTATTTATAAAATATATTTATTTATTTATAAAAAAATTACAAAAAAGTTTTAAACTTTTTAAACTTTTTAAAAATATTAAATAATTAAAACCACACAAAATAAAAAGATTACACAAAATAGAAATATAATTATAATAAATTATTATTATAATTAATTAAACTCATCTTCCCCTCCTTCCTCCGCAGTTTTTAATTTTTACTCCAATTTTTATGTTTCAACTTTATCATGAATTGAAAACTTTAATATGATACCTAAGTATTAATTAATAAATTTACTTNAAATTACAAAGTATGTAAATAACTATGAGTGCTATTAATATAAAAATTAAACAAATTAAATTGTAGTATTACATTGTAGTATTAAATACCGAGATAATTTATTTAACAGTTAGAAATATTTTAGTTAATATTACTTTTTCTAATTAATTATTAGCCTCAGTCCCAGTATCAAGTAATTAATAGTTTTATTAAATTTAATTATCAATTCCGACAATTAATTTTATTTCTAACATCTCTTTAATTAGTTAAAAACTATATGCAGTATTTTGTTTTTTACACATAATAATCGTAAAGACAAAATGTTTTTTTTATCTATTTAATCAGTTTAATAATATTAATATTAATAATATTATAATAATATTTATATAATTGATTAGATATAAAATATTTAAATCTACAATAAAAACAATTATCAAGGTAATTTCTAGATTTACTATATTGAAGTTTATATTAATTTACTAACAACTTATTTCTATTCAGTTTATATTTGACAATCATTTCATTAAATTGAGTTGTATTGTAAATAAATTTTTCAAAGTTCATTAAAAACTTTAAATATAATATAATTGAAAAAATACGTTTTATGTTTTATAACTAAAAAATTATATTATATTATATTTTATAAAGTGTGTTGTTAATTGATAAAAATTAAAAATTAAAAATTAAAATAAATTTAAATTTTGACATTTTATTAATTAAATTATTATTATTTTAAATACAATATAAATTATTTATTATTAAAATCTTTAAACCAATTAAGACATTATCTAATTGATATTTTGGAGTTTTAATGAAATAAAGTATTAATTTGTGATTAATATAAGGGTATAATAAGGGGGGTATATGGTTTTAATATCAATAATGTCTATTCATTCGATAATTTTTACCATCATTTCTACTCAAATTTTTCTAATATTTTTGTCCTCTCTGTCCGTGCGGCTTTTTTTTATTTGTTTCATTCTTTCAATTTCGATTATCGGATTAATCAAAATTTATTCTTTTCATTATTTTTTTTTTTTTTTTTAATTTGAAACTAAATCTATAAAGGAACTATAAATGATAAAAGACTAGTAGGATTATAAAAAGATTCATTTTTTCAGACTAATCTAATCTCAAGTAAACTGTTGTTGAATAAATTCGTCCCTCAACTTAGATTTATTTGAACGTTGTCAATTAATACTTTTCAAAAAGATAAAGAAAAACTTATTCGTAAAATAAAGTTTAATTTAAGCATCAATTTTAATTTTTGTTTACTAAGAGTACTGTTAATCGGCTGAATGGTTGAAAATAGTCAATTTTTGCAAAAATTTTGTTTATCTCTAAACTAATTCAAGACAATTTGTATACTAAAAGATGAAGGACATTGTGAGTGATTTCGTGCTAAAAATTTAAATATTGATTGGTATGACGAAATCCAGTACAAACCATTCTGGCCAAATAAAAGTCTAATTGATTCATGTAATTGAGCTAGATGACATTCTTTATTAGATACTTTTTTTTAATACTGATAAGCTTTAAAATACAATCTAAATTCTCAATATTGTACAATAAAATTATTACTAGTATAAATTTTATTATAAGAGATCAAAGAAAAGAAAAAACATTAAAAAATTGTAAACAAACAAAAAATTATTATCATTATTATTATTATTTAGTAAAAAAAAGGCAACCAGACTACAATAATCCATATATATAAAACATCAAAAGCAATAGATATAAATGAATAATATACTTATATGATTAAAACTAACAATCTACAAGAACAACTAGATTGGGCAAAACTAAAGAAACCTCATCTACCTTCACCAAATTTATTAAATAAAGTATTAAAAAAATATCCAAATTCAAATCAAAATATAAATCAAAGTAATCAAATTAATCAAAGTAATAATCAATCCTCCTCAAGTTCGTATTCAACAATAAGTAATAGTTCAAATGATAATATAGTACGAGAACCTAGAGTACGAGAATCCGTATCACAAGTTGGAAATTTACTTGTTACAACATTTACACCAGATTCAAATAAAGAAAATATTCCTCCACCGTCATCATCATCAAATACTTTAAATGACGCGTCGTTTACTTCAACTCAATCAAATTTAAGTAATAAGAGTAAATTACAAAAGAAACAATCAAAATTACCATTAGTTTCAAGATTTTTCAATCCATTATCAACACGTCCAGAAACAACTCAACCAAATAATGAAGAAATTATTGATTTAACATTTGATCCAAGTCCAAATAAGAAAAGGCCATCATCTGAAGAATCAAATTTTAATTCCAATAAAAGAACCAAAATAAATAATGATAATACAGCCTCAATAAATTATAAAGTATTGGTAAATTTACAAGAATCTAAAATCAATTTATTGGAAGAAAAATTTATCACAAGTGAATCTAGTTCTATTTCATTAGATCAAAAGAAAGAACAATATAAAGTATTACAAAGTAAAATTAATGATTTAGATATTAAAATTATCCAATTAAAAGAACTAATAAAAGAAGAAGAAGATAAAAATCTGGTTGCAGTTGAACAAACAATGATGACGGATATTATAGAAGATTCAGTTGCAGAAACACAAGATACTTTACAACAAAATGAAGTATTTAGAGCACCAGCAAGACCAGCTCGTATAGCGGAAGCAAGACAAATTTTGGAACACGACTTACTGATTATTGAAGCTGAAGATAATTTCGGTGATAATACAATGGATGGTTTAAAAACTCCAACTCAAGAACGTGATGATTATGATGATATGGGAAGTTTTATCGATGATGAACCAATAATTGCAAATTCAGAAGATGAGTATGAACTGATTGTTGGTACTCAAGAAGTTCAAAGAGTTGATAGAAATGAATTAGATAATATTAGATTATCACCAGATGTTGCAGAAAAATATGGTATAAGATATGATAATGATAATGATAATGATAACGATTTTGAAAACTTTGATGAACCAATAAATTCTGATGAAGAGCAAGAAGGAGAAGAAGAAGAAGAATTTGATCAAGTTGAAGAAATTGACTTTTCAACACAATTAAATCAAGAAAGAGAAATTGATATTATTCTGATTGATTCAGAAGATGACGATGAAGATAATGAACCTATTGGTAGATCTTTACCTACAAGGAATATGATATCATCATCAAATAATTCAATTGCAAATTCAATAAATGCTGCTTCTACCTCAATAATTTCAAAACAAGGTAATTTAACACCTCCAGCATTACCTCCATTATTAAGTATTGATACAGATGATGAATTTAGTGACGAGGATGATGATTTATTACAACTTATAAATGCTCCAAAAGAAAGAAATGTACCACCTGGTTCAGAAAAATTTATTGATGAAATTTATAAAGTTTTAAATTATACTTTTAAATTACAAGCATTTCGCTCAAATCAATTAGAAGCAATAGTTGCATCACTACTAAACAAAGATGTGTTTGTTTTAATGCCGACTGGTGGTGGTAAATCTTTATGTTATCAATTATCTGCATTAATTAAAGGTGGTTTAAATAAAGGTACAACTGTTGTTATTTCTCCATTAATTTCTTTAATGCAAGATCAAGTTCAGCATTTAATAAGTAAAAATGTAAAAGCTGGAATGATTAGTTCAAAAGCTAGTAATGATGATAATAAACAAACAATCAATTTATTTAGAGATGGAATGTTGGATATTGTTTATTTATCACCAGAAAAAGTTAATAGATCATCACAAATTCAAAGGATTATTGGTAATCTTTATGATAGTAATAAATTAGCAAGAGTTGTTATAGATGAAGCACATTGTTTGAGTTCTTGGGGTCATGATTTTCGTCCAGATTATAAAGATTTATGTTTCTTTAAAGAGAAATTTCCAAATGCTCCTATAATGGCATTAACTGCAACTGCTAATGAAAGAGTTAGAATGGATATAATTCACCACCTCAAAATGAATAATCCGGTTACATTAAAGCAAAGTTTCAATAGAACTAATTTATTTTATGAGATTAGATGGAAAGCAAATGATCATTTGCAAGATATTTTTGATTATATACAACAACGTCATAAAAACAAATGTGGTATAATATATTGTCATTCAAAAGTATCATGTGAACAAACAAGTAGTAAATTAAATCAATTAGGTTTGAAGACATCTTTTTATCATGCAGGCATGACCGCAGAAGATCGTCTAATAATACAAACAAATTGGCAAAAAAATAAAATTCAATTAATTTGTGCAACTGTTGCATTTGGTATGGGTATTGATAAACCAGATGTTAGATTTGTTATACATTTAACTATTCCAAGAAGTTTAGAAGGTTATTATCAAGAAACTGGTAGAGCTGGTAGAGATGGTAAACCATCTGAATGTATTATGTATTTCAATTATAGAGATGGTAGATCATTAATATCAACAATTAAAAAGGATAAAGATTTAACTCATGAAGGTAAACAAAATCATATGGAAAAATTAGGTCAAGTTCTACTGTTTTGTGATAATAAAGTTGATTGTAGAAGAAAAATCGTTTTACAATATTTTAATGAATCTTTTGATTCAACCAATTGTAATAAACAATGTGATAATTGTAAAAATTTTAATCATGTTACAAGTATTGCAAAAGATTGTACTGAACATTCAAAAGATATTTTAAGATTAGTTCAATCAATTCAAGATGAAAAAGTTACTGTTGTTCATTGTCAAGATATGTTTAAAGGTTTAAAAGGTGGTAAAATTAGTAAAATGGGTCATCAAAATAATCCATATCATGGTAAAGGTAAAAATTTAGATAAATCTGATATTGAAAGAATCTTTTTTAATTTAATTGGTGAAGGCTGTTTAGAAGAATATTCAATAATGAGAGGTGGGTTTGCATCAAATTATGTTAGATTAGCTAGAAAAGCTAATAAATTATTAAATGGTCAATTGAAAATAAAAATTCAATTTAATTCATAAAAATTATAGCATTATTTATTGAAAGTAAATAGAAAATAAAATATTACGATTATTTCTGTTGCTGAATTATCAGATATGTATGTAGAGCAATTATTTGAAACGATTAAAACAATATAATTGATGTTGATGGTCGTTATTTAGTATTTTTTAAATAAATTTCTCCGAAAGATTGATTTAATTTATACTATACATATAATTTTCAAAATATTATAAATTTTGTTCTCGTTTCAAAATTAGATTGGTTGCAAAATTAAATAAAACTATATATTTTTTAACTTCTAGTAATATTGATTAAAGATATCTTAATTACAACTTTTTTAAGTAATGGGTTTTTAATATTACTTTTCTTTTTGTTTGTATTTTGTAAATTAATTAGCTATATACTTGAATATGGAGAACAAGTACAAGTAGCACAAATCTTTAGAATATACCTACGTAATTTACTAGTTAACATGTTTTTTTGGATATCTTACTTTTTAATTGAAATTTACTAGTTGACCTTTTCGTTTTTATATTTCATTTGTTCAGATAGACTATTAAGTCTATGAAAATTATTTGATAAGAAAATACTTTGAATACTTTGAATATGTTTAGTTTTTTTGTTCTTTTCAATACTGGAGATTATTTTAATAAGTTCGTATTTTGATAATGAATCAAGTCCTTAATAGTCTTCACTGTTATGAATACACGAATTAGTAGATTTAGTAATTAAACTAAAATAGAAATAAATTTTGAAATTATAGTTTAACACATAAAAATTTTAAACTCGGATAGTTTAAGCATTTAACAGATAGAAATACTTGGCCAAATGAATATATAAGTTTAAAAATTTTATCTAATGATTGCAGAAAATATATTGACAGTGATCATGAAAAGTATTTTAACCAAATTAAAAATAATAAAGATGACAAAATAAGAAACTCGGATAAATAAAGTAATGAATTTGTCATCTTATTTATTTGTGTTTTTGTTGATGTATTTCACTGTATTTATTAAGATGAAAGTAAAACACAAAGTAGTGATTTAGTTAAAATAAATGAGTCAACAATGTATGTTGTTAAATTTGGTTAAGTGTAAGTATTAATAATTAATGATTACTATAAGTGAGGTCTTATTCTTTGCTTTTTGTCTCTAAATTTAAGTTTATAAACATGTATAATATAGTTTGTAAGGAAACTATATAAGAATTTAAATCAAAATGTATTGAAAAATAAAAAATTTCTTTAAAATTCAAATAGATAATGTAGTATTAGAACCTTAACTAACCAAAAAAACGTGGTGTTATCATATTTCTGGTTAGGATTTACAATTTGGAGCTGCAATCTTATTCGATTTCTTGACATTATCCTCAATATTATCTGAACTTGCTTTCCTTTTCTTTGATATAAAGGTGAACGAAGATTTCAACGTTGTGTCTGAATCAGATTTCAACGTTGTGTTTCTTTCGGTGTTTAATTGTAGATCTAGTCTTGTTGCTTCAACAGTTTTTGTTGACTTGGCAGTTAATTGACCAATGTTTGCTAATTCATCATTTGCTTTAGTAGATTTTGATTCCACTCTTGTTTTCTTCACCAGTCTCTCTTCAAACCCATTCCTAGTCTTCTTGTTCTGCGTTTTAGGATTATCTCCTCGAAAATATATTGGTTCACTTAATCTAAAGATATCCTTGAATGCCTCGTCTGTTAATTTTCTCCATTTATCTGTATCAAATTTAAATTTAAGACTAGGAGGAAGTTTTAATTCGTCTTCAGTAGGATTGAACCAGCTCTTATAATTGTGGTCCATGGCTTGATAATGTCGAGATTGTAAAAAAGAAAATAAGCGGTGTCTGTTTATACTATTGTGTTGTAACAAAAAAAAATATTAACTTAAATTTTTTGTCTTAAAATTGGAATTAGAATAGTGAAAATGATAAGTAACTTAAACAATCCAAACTTGATTGATATATAAATAAGACATCTGAGTGATCAATTGGAGTACATGTGACAAGACAGTTTAATAATCTGTGTTTTCTTAATAATGAAGTGTTAATATTAATAAATTTTCTCAATTTTTAATTTAAAGAAAATATGATTAGATTTGACTAATCGACAACATAATTAATTAAGTTTATTATCAAACGTATATTGGACTTATGATCAATCAATTTGAGTTATTTCGTTGTTGAAGAGTTAGTATAGTTTTTAGAATTTATTATTTTCTTTTTAAATTTGGTGTTAATATTTTGTGAAAATTTAAACGCACTTACATTTTTGGTGAGCGTTTTACTTGTCTCAAAATATAAAAACTGAGATTGTAAATATAAACTGTAAATTAAACAGTAAATACTGAAAATTTTATGAATAAGAATATCAAGTGATCAGCTGATTTGAAATGTTACAAGAGAGTTTAATTATTTGTGTTTTTGTTGATAAATTGAAGTGTTATTATAAGTACATTTCTATCATACTAAATTATTTTCGCAATTCTCAAGAGAAAAACTAATAAATTTGTTAGCGAGAAAATTCTCAAGAGAAAGAAAAAATTCTCAAGAGAAAAAAAATCCAATTCTCAAGGGAAAAATTATTTTTTGTTAGTAGTGTAAAAATTTCAAATTTTATTCCACGCACTTGGTGAGTGTTTTATATGTCTCAAAAATTTTACGCATACAAATTTAGTGAGTGTTTTACATGTCCAAATATTTCACGCATTTACATTTTGATGAGCGTTTTACATGTCTCAAGAATTTAAAATTAAGTAAATATAAAAAGTAAATTAGACAGCTCAAATTTAATAAATTTTATTAATAAGAAAATCAAGTAATCAGTTAATATAAAATGCGACAAGACGGTTTAATAATCCGTGTTCTTGTTAATAATTTGAAGTGTTAAAACTAGTAAATTTCTATCAATATTTTTTTCAAATAAAATATAATTAAACTGTACAAATTAACAACATGTTTAATTAAATTTATCGTTCACAAGTATATTGGACTTATGATCAATCAGTTTGACTTATTTTGTCGTTGAAACATACTAAATTATTTTCGCAATTCTCAAGGGAAAAGCTAACAAATTTGTTAGTGCGAAAATTCTCAAGGGAAAAGAAAAATTCTCAAGGGAAAAAAAATCTAATTCTCAAGGGAAAAATTATTTTTTGTTAGTAGTGTAAAAAACTCAAGTTTAATTTCACGCATTTACACTTTTAGTGAGTGTTTTAAGGTCTCAAAAATTTCACGCACTTTCAATTTTGGTGCGTATTTTATATGTCTCAAAAATTTTACGCACTTACATTTTTAGTGAGTGTTTTACATGTCCAAATATTTTAAGTCAATAAAAATTAAATAGTAATTAGAAATAATAAATTAAACAGAACAAATTTGATAAATTTTGTAAATTAGATAACCAAGTGATCAATTGATCTAAAATTTTACAATGTTGTTCAACAGTCTGTGTTTTTATTAATACATTGAAGTATTTTTATGAGTAAATTTTTACAATATTTTTGTGAATAATATATAATCAAAATCAACAAATTAACAACACATTTGATCAATTTTATCATTCATAAGTATTTTGGACTTATAATCAATCAGTTTGAGTTACTTTGACGTGGAAAAATTAATAAAGTTTATAAAATTTATTAGATATTTTTTAGAATTGGTGTCGAAACTTTTTGAAAATTTGGAAATTTCCAGAGTATTAATATCAATAGTGTAAATTTATACACATCAAAATAGTTATATTGTTACTCTGAAAGAAGTTTAATGTTTAGTAAAAATATGAGTGAATGTATTGGGTTAATTTATTAAATTGAATATCTATATAAGTGGAAGAAAATTAATTAATAATTGAGTAAGCGAGGTTTTGATTATTCTTTGAGGTACGAAAAGTCTAAAAATACGAGATCTTTTTAAACGAGAAAATTTAAAAATACGAAAATTTTATATCCGAGCGGAATATTTAAAAATGCGAGTTTTTTATATCCGAGCCGAAGTGTGTTATGAAATACGGACTTAAATATCGGATTACGGAAGTTTAATATTTGTACGGATTTGTGTTTTGAAGTACGGATTTGTGTTTTGAAGTACGGATTTGTGTTTTGAAGTACGGATTTGTGTTTTGAAGTACGGATGTTGCGGTACGGATGTTGCGGTACGGATGTTGCGGTACGGATGTTGCGGTACGGATGTTGCGGTACGGATGTTGCGGTACGGA